>NC_088224.1:69691309-70291309 GCF_036934945.1 Oncorhynchus masou masou | reverse complement strand
GTTCCAGGTCGCGCGCATAAAAATACTTGAGTACCTTTGAGTGACACATGAAAATAACAGGGCTACTTCTTTATTTGTCAAAATAAAAACATTAACCAATTTCTAAAGACTGTTGACATCTAGTGGAAGCCATAGGAACTGCAAGCAAAGTCCTATTAAAAAGAGCTTCCTATAGAAAACTAATAGAAAACACCTTGACCTCAATTTTTTTTGCCCTGGATGGATTGTGCTCGGGGTTTCGCCTGCCAAATCAGTTCTGTTATACTCATAGACATTATTCAAACAGAAACTTCAGATTGTTTTCAGAGTGTTTTCTATCCAAATCCACGAAATTCACTAATAATATTCAAATCCTAACTTCTGGGCCTGAGTAGCAGGCAGTTACTTTGGGCACGCTTTTCATCCGGACGTCAAAATACTGCCCCCTAGTTAACTCCCATTTTCCCCTTAACTATAGACTTAAGAAGAAAGTTAAGCAAAGTTGCCATTCCTCAATAAAGTTATTGGAAATGTTCTTTAGGTTTCTCCTAAGTTTCTTCTTCTCCCTAAGAAATGTACTTAACTTTAAGACAGCTAAACCCTTGTCTTGAGACGAATGGATACTTTTGTAAACATGAACGTTATCTTGCACCACAGACACAGTTGGCTACCGGATATTTAAATACAGCAAGAAAATAAATTAAACGTGCATTATCTAGCTAGTTAGTAATTAACAATATATTACAATATTCTAAAAGTGTTAAATAGCTAGAGTTATCTCTTCAATTTGCAAAGAAGAACGTGGCTAACTTAGCTAACGTTAACATCGTTAGCTATGTTGTTGGCTACAATGTTGGGACGTGTTGGCTAGCTAAGGTAGCTGCCTAACTTATCAGTTGCACTGTCCCTCTACCACCATCTCTATGATGGACGACACCTTCTCCTTCAGCTGGTCCACATGAATGGTCTTTCAGCTCCCTTCTTCTTAGCAGCCGAATTGATGTCGGACCACTTCTTTTTAACGGTGTCACTGTCCTTTGCCATACACCCAACGGCAGAAACAGACACGGCCAATCTCGCACATCTTCTCTTTTTAGCGTCTGCAGTGACCCCACAGTTATCAAGTCTCCCCAACAGCAACCCCTTCCTGGCTGCTATTTCCTCCACCATCACTTCAAGCTCTTGTTTGCTGAAGTTTTTATTGCGCTTTCCTTGGTTATCCATTTTTAATTTTGATGTACAGTAGCTAACGTTAGTCTGCCTATAATGTTTGAAAAATAAAAAAACATTTTGTGTGTTTTGTGTCTATAAATGGTTCATGAGCCAACTAAAACATGTTTATTTTCTAGACATAAAGCAAAAAAATAAATGTAATAAAATGTAAATATCAACACTTTATTATAGTGGGCCAAATCCTATCATCCCTGTCACATAGTGTAACGGCGTTCTTCGTTTGTCGAAAGAGAGTCGGACCGAAATGCATTGTGTTGGTTACTCATGATTTTTTAATGAATGAATCGCGGTACATGAAATAACTGATATAAATAAATAACAACAAAACGGAACGTGAAACCTAATTACAGCCTATCTGGTGAAACTACACAGAGACAGGAACAATCACCCACGAAATACACAGTGAAACCCAGGCTACCTAAATACGGTTCCCCATCAGAGACAACAAGAATCACCTGACTCTGATTGAGAACCGCCTCAGGCAGCCAAACCTAAACTAAACACACCACTAATCAACCACAATCCAAATGCCTACAAAACAAACAATACGACAACACAATAACATAAACCCATGTCACACCCTGGCCTGACCAACTAATTATCTAAAACACAAAATACTAAGACCAAGGCGTGACACATAGGCTTATTTATTAGTTTCAAGCACGTCACTAATGTCAATGCCACATAAGAAGATATTTACGAAGTTCTTAACCTCTTGAAACTCTGGGGGCGCAATTTCATTTTTGGATGAAAAACATTCCCGTTTTAAACAAGATATTTTGTCACAAAAAGATGCTCGACTATGCATATAATGGGTGCCCTAGAACAGGAGCTACAGGAAAACCAAGATGAAACGGCAACCAGGAAATGAGCAGGATTTTTGAGGCTCTGTTTTCCATTGTCTCCTTATATGGCTGTGAATGCGAGAGGAATGAGCCTGCCCTATCTATCGTTTCCCCAAGGTGTCTGCAGCATTGTGACGTATTTGTAGGCATATCATTGGAAGATTGACCATAAGACACTACATTTTCCAGGTGTCCGCCCGGTGTCCTCCGTCGAAATTGGTGCGTCATTTTCAGCTGCTGGTATTTTTCCATGGGATTCTGAGGGGAAAGCAGGCTTCCACGAACGGCATATCAATGAAGAGATATGTGAAAAAACACCTTGAGGATTGATTCTAAACAACGTTTGCCATGTTTCGGTCGATATTATGGAGTTAATTCGGAAAAAGTTTGATGTTTTGGTGACTGAATTTTCGGGTTAGTTTCGGTAGCCAAATGTGATGTACAAAACGGAGCGATTTCTCCTACACAAAGATTCTTTCAGGAAAAACTGAACATTTGCTATGTAACTGAGAGTCTCCTCATTGAAAACATGCGAAGCTCTTCAAAGGTAAACGATTTTATTTATTTGGTTATCTGGTTTTTGTGAAAATGTTGCGTGCTAAATGCTACGCAAAATGCTAAGCTAGCTTGCAATACTCTTACACAAATGCTTGATTTGCTATGGTTCAAAAACATATTTTGAAAATCTGAGATGACAGTGTTGTTAAGAAAAGGCTAAGCTTGAGAGCAGGCATATTATTTTCATTTCATTTGCGATTTTCAGAAATCGTTAACGTTGCGTTATGCTAATGAGCCTGAGGCTGTATTCACGATCCCGGATCCGGGATGGGTAGTATCAAGAGGTTTAAGAAAGATATTTACAAAGTTCCTAAGATAACTACGAATTCCTAAGAACATTTTGAGGAATAGCATTTACGAACTATCTTATGAACTTCTCATTTTTTGTCTTAAGTGGCTTCTTAAGTTTTTTCGTAAGTAATGTTTTGTGAATCCGGCCCCAGGTAATGTGGAAAAGTCATCTTTAGACATGTACTTTTGTTAACTGTAGTTTTGGAGTTGACTAAAATAAACATACAATAAGAAAATTGCGTTTGAAAAAGGTTACGTTTTTTGCTGTGAGCCAATGGGGTAACCTAGGTAACAACAGGTGGTTTTCCTATGCAGGGCATTCTATCTAATAACGACTGGGACTATGAAGATATACCAAAAATACTTCTCCAATAGACATTTCTGATCACACTTGTAAGCGATGTCATGTCAATGTTGGCTAGCTAAGCTTATGTGCAGGCAGTCAAATCAAAGGCACCCCTCCGATATAAAGTTGTTTAAGACAAAAATGAAAATGCGTCAGTTTTTCACTTTCACGATGTTGGAGTAATAACATGTTCAACTACTTACGACATTGGCTCGAATCTAGGTTGTGCCTTTAGATATCGAGAAAATTAACGACTAAAGAAGATTTTTTCACTTCTCTCATTGACTTCTCAAACCTCAAACCTCGGCCTGGTCTTCTCGGTCTGTCTCACAAGCGTTCCAGGAAGTTTCGCGATGTCGCGCCTCTGAGTTACCAAACTCTGTGCTACAGCCGTGTTAGTCAGACAAGGAGACATCCCAAAAAATCAGTCTTCTCACAAAAAGGTCTGTCAATTCCGAATAGTTTGAGTTACAAAAGTCTCATCTGAAGTTCCTGATTCTTTTTCCTATAGCTTTCCAATATCTCTTAGATGCATTTTAGACACCTCAAGCCATACTTCCTTTTGATTTATTTTTGACTGTCTGTTTTGCCATGTATGAATGTGTTATTCAATACGTTTCTATGGGCTAATAACAGTAAGGCCAAGCAAATTCAATGTTACATCAAATAATTTCTAAATCTTTTTTGGTGATACCTACAGGGGTCAGAAATTTTAAATCAAATAGCTAAATGATCCATGCTATGACCGTTTTAAAACAGTTCCATGTTAGCTTAGACTCTTAGAGTCCCCTGATTGATTATAGACCCATAAATTGAATAAATTGTTCTATTAAAATATTAACAAAGCTCATAAGCAATAGAATGGCAAAAGTCTTACCAGACTTGATACATATCAATCACACAGGGTTTATTAAAACAGACACTTCTAAAACAAATACAAGAACCAGTAGTGGTGTGTGGGTAAAATCGCTGGGGAAGCCAATCCTGAAAAAGAAAGCCATATTACAACCTATGTGTTGTGATAATTGCCTTGTTTGCTCTGTAACCAGTTAGTTCATATGTCTTGCGACGGTGATAAATATGCCTATAGCAGAGTCAATAAGAAGAGACAGTGTCAGAATATATTCAACGGAACTGGAAAGCAACCTCTTTGTCCAGTGAAGTCCACAAAGCATATTGCATTTAACAAACAGTTACAGCAGTTACAGCATGGTCAAGCAAGTTGTTTCTGACATTTTGGGACTACTAAATAACTATTGATTAAAAGCTACATAGATTTACTGCAAGTCGCAAAGAAAACAGGAACTGCCTCCACTATTCCAGCACCATTTCAACTTCAACATTTCAACAACATAAAAAAACCTGTGATGGAAATGTGCTTTTCTTATAATTCATTTCTGTGTTCTATTCATGTGTTGTTCTAATAACCAATTTCTGTATTCATGCAAGTAACTGATTTAACTAAATCATGCAAACATTTGGCTTCCCTTGGCATCCATCAATGCATGCCAC
The DNA here is from genome assembly GCF_036934945.1 of Oncorhynchus masou masou. Classification (NCBI taxonomy): domain Eukaryota; kingdom Metazoa; phylum Chordata; class Actinopteri; order Salmoniformes; family Salmonidae; genus Oncorhynchus; species Oncorhynchus masou. The sequence goes on along the minus strand of NC_088224.1, from coordinate 70,286,545 downwards.
TGACAATAAAATGTTTCAGTTTAATACAATACGCAAAAAAACAAGATATATATTTATCAATAATGGCTGTTGATGCCAAAAAGTCTTTTGACCAATTTGAATGGCCTTTTCTATTCAAAACTTGAAACTTTCAGCTTTACAGCTTAAATAATAAATTTAATAAAAATATTGTATAAATGTCCTGAAGCAAAAATATTCACAAATAATACATTATCTGATGTAATTGCTTTAGAAAGGGGCACAAGACGGGGATGTCCCCGCTCTCCTCTCCTGTTTGCACTGGCAATTGAACCGCTTGCAGAAAGAATTAGACAGGACCCAAACGTAACAGATATCAGTGTTGGTAAATATGAATATAAACTAAACGTATTTGCAGATGATCTCCTGATATATTGGAAACTCAATTACCCCTTCACAAAAAAATAATTCAAAATACAGGATATAAAACGAACATGAAATAAATAATGGCTATAGGACGAAAAACAAATTACTCACAGCGATCCTTTAAGTGGACAACCATTTTATTTTTTAATTACTTAGAATGCTTAATAAGTGACAAACAACAAATATATAAAGATAACTTTATTCCATTACTCAACAAAATGTTAACAGATCTAATTAAATAAGAGTAATTGTCACGTTCTTTCAAAATCGGACCCAGAAGCAGACCAGGACAAGGAGAGTAGGAAGAAGGTGAGTATTTATTTATAAGTGAATATGAATGGGTAGATGTATCCAGGTGGCGTAGCGGGCAGCGGTGGTGAGTTGATGGGAGTAAATAGGTGGATCCAATGGGGTAGCGGAATTCTCCGACGACCAGGCGGGAATGGGGTAAATGATCCGAGTGAGTAACTGAAGACAGAACAAACGGAGGTAAGTTTAAGCCAAGCAATACGTAAAAAACAACAAAACAAATTCTATCTAACTTGAGGCTGATACTATGGCACGACATACTGTTCATGGCTAACGATCCGGCAGGGAATGGATGTCAGGTCCGGGTTTATGAAGAGGAGAGATGATGATCAGGACCAGGTGTGCAGATAGCTGATGGGATACAGGTGCGGGTAATCAGAACTCCAAACTGGCTACATTGCCCGGCAACCAGACAGGGTGCGTTCCAGGACGCCGTAAAAAACACTCCAGGACAGAACACAGGCAAAAAACAGACTCAGGAAACGGGATTCGTGACAGTAATTTCCCATAAATCTTACAGGTAGAATATAATTGTATTTTTTTAGTGCTCGATCAGCTTAAATATTGCAGATAGAATATAGCTTCCATCAATGTAATTGTCTGCATAATTTCCAATCCCCCATATATTTTTGTAAATGTATATACTGTTTATAAAATATCTTTAAAATATATTTTCCTTTATTATTTTCCTCTAACTCTACCACCCCTCCCCTAATTGGTGTAAACTAATGGACAACAACACTTAGACTTCTACTTCCAGCTCATAGAAACTCCATACATTTTACCAACACAATGTATTCTCTGAAGACTATGCAGTTTGATTTCTATTTGCCATATATTTGTATCTGTTCTGTTTCACAAAAGTTCTGAACCTATATACATTTTACAGACACAGTATATTTTACATTAGCTATCTTGTTTTTTTTGTCCCACGCTTCAGCTCCACTCAACCACTCCCATCTATCACTTAACACCATTAATTTGTTATTTCTATTTGCCATATTTTTTTTAACTGTGCTGTGATGTTTCACAAATGTTCTGAATCTTTCTATTCTCATAGCTTCACAGATTGGAAATTAAAGATAAACGTTTTTGTTTAAAGCATTATTATATTATTGATAAATTGACTATGACTTTTCAAACCACTCAGCAGTGCTCTTTGTACAGTTAGCTGTAACACTCGTCCTCTTCTTCTGACGAGGAGTTGCAAGGATCAGACCAAAGCGCAACGTAGTACATGTTCATGACGATATTTATTCAACTCAGAACACTAAAACAAAAATAACAACGAGAATGATACAAAACGAAACAATCATGTCTGGTGACATACACAAAGACAGAAAATGAACACCCACGAAACACAGGTGGGAAAAGGCTACCTAAGTATGATTCTCAATCAGAGACAACTAACGACACCTGCCTCTTATTGAGAACAATACCAGGCCAAATGCAAAAACACAACATAGAAAACGGAACATAGACAACCCACCCAACCCACGCCCTGGCCAAACTAAAACAAAGACATAACAAAGGAACTAAGGTCAGAATGTGACAGTACCCCCCCAAAGGTGCAGACTCCGGCCGCAAAACCTAAACCTATAGGGGAGGGTCTGGGTGGGTGTCTGTCCGCGGTGGCGGCTCTGGCGCGGGACGTGGACCCCACTCCATCATAGTCCTTCTCCGCCTCTTTACCCCCTCCATGGCCTCTTTAACTCGGCGACCCTGGCCACCGACCTCGGACTGGGGCCCCAAGCCGCGGGTCCCAAATGGATGGGAGATTACGGCAGCACCGGACAGGCGGGAGACTCCGGCAGCTCCGGACAGGCGGGAGACTCTGGCAGGGCCGGACAGGCGGGAGAACCTGGAGGAAGGAGACGGAGACACAGCCTGGTGCGGGGGGCTGCCACCGGAGGGCTGGTGCGTGGACCTGGCACCGGATAGACCGGACCGTGAAGGTGCACAGGAGGTCTCGAGGACCAAGCCTGCCCAACCCTACCTGGCTGGATGCTCCCCGTAGCCAGGCCAGTGCGGCGAGGTGGAATAGCCCGCACTGGGCTGTGCTGGCAAACCGGGGACACCATGTGTAGGGCTGGTGCCATGGCCCGAGGAGACATACTGGAGACCAGATGCAAGGATCGGACCAAAGCGCAGCGTGGTACGTGTTCATGACGATATTTATTCAACTCAGAACGCTAAAACGAAAATAACAACGAGAATGATACGAAACTAAACAATCCTGTCTGGTGACATACACAAAGACAGAAAATAAACACCCACGAAACACAAGTGGGAAAATGCTACCTAAATATGATTCTCAATCAAAGACAACTAACGACACCTGCCTCTGATTGAGAACCATACTAGGTCAAACACAGAAAAAAGAATATGGACAACCCACCCCAACTCACGCCCTGACCAACCTAAAACAAAGACATAACAAAGGAACTAAGGTCAGAACTTGACACATAGTGGCAAAAAATGTCAATTTAGCAATTAATCACTGGAGTGATGGATGTGCAGAAGATGAATGTGCAAGTAGAGATACTGGGGTGCAAAGAAGAAAAAATGAGGTAGTTGGGTGGGCTATTTACAGATGGGATATGATCTGTAAGCTGCTCTGATAGCTGATGCTTAAAGTTAGTGAGGGAGATATGAGTCTCCAGCTTCAGTGATTTTTGCAGTTTGTTCCAGTCATTGGCAGCCGAGAATTGGAAGGAAATTCGACCAAATGAGGAATTGGCTTTGGGGTGACCAGTGAAATATACCTGCTGGAGCGCATGCTATGGGTAGGTGCTGCTATGGTGACCAGTAAGTTGAGATGAAGTGATGGCCAACGAGAGCATACAGGTCGCAGTGGTGGGTTGTATATGGGGCTTTGGTGACAAAACGGATGGCACTGTGATAGACTGCATCAAATTTACTGAGTAGAGTGTTGGAGGCTATTTTGTAAATGACATCGCTGAAGTCAAGGATCGGTAGGATAGTCAGTTTTACGAAGGAATGTTTGGCAGCATGAGTAAAGGATGCTTTGTTGCGAAATAGGAAGCCGATGTGTTAATGTGAGTCTGGAAGGAGAGTTTACAGTCTAACCAGACACCTAGGGATTTGTAGTTGTCCACATATTCTAAGTCAGAACCGTGCAGAGTAGTGATGCTAGACGGGCGAGCAGGTGTGGCAGCGATCGGTTGAAGAGCATGCATTTAGTTTTACTTGCATTTAAGAGCAGTTGGAGGCCACGGAAGGAGAGCTCTATGGCATTGAAACTTGTCTGGAGGTTTGTTAACACAGTGTCCAAAGAAGGGCCAGAAGTATACAAAATGGTGTCTTCTGCCTAGAGGTTGATCAGAGAATCACCAGCAGCAAGAGCAACATCATTGATGTATACAGAGAAAAGTGTCGGCCCGAGAATTGAACCCGGTGGCACCCCCATAGAGACTGCCAGAGGTCTGGACAACAGGCCCTCCAATTAGACACACTGAACTCTGTCTGAGAAGTAGTTGGTGAACCAGGTGAGGCAGTCATTTGAGAAACCAAGGCTGTTGAGTCTGCCGATAAGAATATGGTGATTGACAGTCGAAAGCCTTGGCCAGGTCGATGAATACAGCTGCACAGTATTGTCTCTTATCGATGGTGGTTATGATGTTGTTTAGGACTTTGAGCGTGGTTGAGGTGCACCTGTGACCAGCTCGGAAACCAGATTGCATAGCAGAGAAGATACGGTGGGTTTCGAAATGGTCAGTGATCTGTTTGTTAACTTGGCTTTCGAAGACCTTAGCAAGGCAGGGTAGGGATAGATATTCTCTTCTCATCATTCATCTTGAAAAATGTATACTAAAAATGTAGAAATCAATCATTCCGCCATCATTAAGACAATGGTTAAATCAAATGATTTATTATTCAAGTATTTAAAGTGCGTGGGCTACGAGAGAAACAAAGTGGTCATGTGGAGGAAAGTGATGCAGGCCTAGAGATGTGTGTGTGTGCTTGTGGGTCTGGGTAGGTGTGATATAGTTGATGTTTGTATGATGTTGCCGTTTGTATGTGTATTTTTTGTATTATTTATGAAATATAAAAGAAAATCAGGGCTTTTTACTTTAACAATATTGTGTTTTGATATATTTCTAATAACTTCTAACACTTTTTCTGTTAGATGTTTTCTAAGACCCCTTTCCATGCCTTAATTGAAATAAAATATAGATTTAACTTTCATTTGAGTCCCAATTTGACATTCTCTTATTAACTTCAAATTGCTGCTCATGGGTCCTTGTACATGGAAATTACCTATAGCAAATTAGTCATGGTGCAATGAGATGGGCTTTGAAATCAGAGTATGCACATCATTCACTGACTCAGGGCCATTCATATTCAACCCATAAGTGCTTTGGTCATCCACGGGTATATACGGCATTCCATGAATGGCATCCACAGATGAGTGGATAGAGAGGGTAATAGAGGATGCTACAGTGTATAACTAGACTACTACAGTGTTAACAAGACCACCATGATGATGATTAATTTAAAACCAGTCAGTTAACAATAGATAAGACGCTTGTAATAATTTCACTAGTTTGTTCTCATACAACACCAAGACAGCATCGCCCCTTATAATCCCAAAAGACACACTTCCTGCCTGCCTGCCCAGCCAATCAACACCTGCTCTGGCATTCACAGTCTGACCGTGTCTGTCTCTATGCAGCCCACAATCAATAAGGCCAACAGAAAACGTACATGGCATTTCCTCATCATCACTCGAGAGAGCAATGAACAGGACACTAAATCAATGCAAATGAAGGAGGCCACAGCACATCAGAATGAGAGATATGACAACTAGGCATCACACAATCACTAGGTCTCATTACAATAACTAATCTGCCCATTGAATTATTCAGCTCGCTGGGACCAGATAGTAGACGTGTGTTTCGAAAGTTTCCATAATTATCCCAATCTTTTATGAGCAATTTTGAACTCCTCTGTAATCGTTAAAATGGCACCGGAGAGGAAGGCAGATGTTTGACATATCCCCAACCAATTGTGTTTTTTGTTTGTTTATTTGCGTTGTTTGTAACTTATTTTTTTACTTATTTTGTACATAATGTTGCCGCTACCTTCTCTTATAACCGAAATACCTTCTAGACATCAGGACTGCGATTAATCACCACGGACTAGCAGAAAATGTTTTTTTCCTTTCACGAGTCTGACGAGCCCAATGCGAAGGGTATACTGCTTTCTCGGGAACAGAGCCAGATCCCCGGGATTTGTGTGAAGAGGAGGCGGAGAAAAAGGGGCCGAAGGGTGGGCTGACTTCTGAGAATTCGTAGGCGATCGAAGAAACCCCCACTTCCTCCCATGCTGTGAGCAAACATGCAATCTTTGGAGAATACAATCAATGACCTATGCGGAAGATTTAACTACCGAAGGGACATTAAAAACTGTAATATCTGAACAACGACACTATCAACTTACAGCTGGCTGGTTATAAGCTGTACCAGCAGGATACAACAGCGGCGTCTGGTAATGACAAGGGGCAGCGGACTACGTTTTTTTGTAAATAACAGCTGGTGCACAATATTGAAGGAAGTCTCGAGCTATTGCTCGCCTGAGGTAGAGTATCTCATGATAAGCTTTAGACCACACTATCTACCTAGAGAGTTTTCATCTGTGTTTTCGTAGCTGTTTACATACCACCACAGTCAGAGGCTGGCACTAAGGCAGCATTGAAGAACTGTATTCCTCCATAAGCAAACAAGAAAATGCTCACCCAGAGGTGGCACTCCTAGTAGCCGGGGTCTTTAATGCAGGGAAACTTAAATCTGTTTTACCAAATTTTATTAGCATGTTAAATGTGCAACCAGAGGAAATACATTCTGGACCACCTCTACTCCACACACAGAGACGCATACAAAGTTCTCCATCGCCCTCCATTTTGCAAATCTGACCATAATTCTATCCTCCTGATTCCTGCTTACAAGCTAAAATTAAAGCAGGAAGCACCAGTGACTAGATCAATAAAAAAATGTTCAGATGAAGGAGATGCTAAGCTACTGTTTGCTAGCACAGATTGAAATATATTCTGGGATTCCTCCGATGGCTTTGAGGAGTACACCACATCAGTCATTGGCTTCATCAATAAGTCCATCGATGACGTCATCTCCATGGTGAGCGTACATACTGTGGCATACAGCAGGTCAGCCACCAGGGGGAGACTCGTTGAGGCCTGGTGACAGATGGAGTGTACATCATGAGGCGATGGCTCCATCTCCTGGATGTGTCAGGTCTCGACGGGATCTCCGGCCAGGACTAATTGGGGCTGATTGGGGATTGGTGAGTAATCAAGGGCTGATTGCTCACCAGCTATACAAGTCCCATAAAGCTGCCAGAAGGGCAGCACACAGGGGAGAGACTGGGGGAGGAAAGGACTCCCGTATAGTTGGGGACGGTACCAGAGGTAACAGGAGGGAGTACAGTTTTTGATCCCCACAGGATACAGCAAGACCCGAAGCCCAGAAGACGGTATCCCGTATTTCTTTTGCACTATTATTTTAATAAACACCTTTGAAACTGAGCTAATCCTACTCTGTCTGTGTCTGATCTGTGTAAACGGTTTGACCCAACAAGCCCAACGGGTAGTGCAGGAAGGAACGCTGGAGGAACAGCGGCTATGAAACGTCCGCCTCATTGAGGAAATCAGGAAGCTAGAAGGAGGAGTGTCTACTGAATCACATCCAAACCAGTTTTTAATCAAGCTAACAGAAGATGATGACATCAAAACCTACCTCTGTACTTTTGAACGGACAGCACTACGGGAAGAATGGCCAATGCAGAAGTGGGCCACTCTACTGACCCCGTTCATCTCTGGGAATGCCCAAAAGGCATATTGGGACCTGAACGATGAACAGGAGGCTAACTACGACGGATTCAAACGGGAGATACTCAGCCGCTATGGGTACAGCTTGGCCCATTGGGCTCAACTATTCCACAACTGGAGGTCCGTAGCCGACGCATCCCCGGGGCCCAGATGTGTGACCTACTATGCGTCACCAGGGGATGGCTCCTAACTGACTTACCCACCCTCTCCATCCTACACAAAGTGGTCCTGAATCGCTTCCTACGGCACTACTCCACGACATGAAGAGGGCAGCGAGACCCGCCACCGTCAACCCCAGGTAGATGGAGGTGTTTTGAATATGGCGCCCGGGGGCACATGGCCTGGAATTGCCCGGCTCGAGAGGAGTCAATGCCATCAGCAAGCCCTGGAAGCGAGGTTGGTCACGCAGTGAACTACATCACCTCCTGTTGGGCACACCACAAATCAACTGCACCCATGGTCTCGGTGAAGGTTGACGGACACGACACAGAAGCTCTATTAGACTCCAGAGGTATGGTTACTCTCATAACCACGAGCCTGCTGAACCAGGAGACCGAACGGGGTAGGGAGATGTCCATTCCCTGTGATCACAGGGACACCAATCGTATGGGCCAACATCATGACGACACAAGGGAACTGCCAGATGATGGTAGGTGCAGTACCAGAGTTGCCGGTACCTCTCCTAGTAGGACGAGATTGTCCACTGTTCACGGCCCTGTGGGAGCACGAGCTGAGGAAGGAGGTATGAGCCATCCGAAGACGAGAGTAAGGAAATCCCATCGCCTGTGTGGCCCAGAATCAAACGGTTGACCAACCTGTATCTATGGGTCCAGAGTTGGAGGGGGTGCCGGAACCCGACCCCCCTGGGGAACCACAGGAGGAAGAGCCCAGCCTTCCCCTCCTAGATTTTGAAGGGCCAGTCGAGACACCCCCTGGGGGCCAACTGAGGGGACAATTTGGGACAGCCCAGTGGGAGGACCCTAACTTGAAAGCCGTCGCAGCCCAAGTGATAGCGGTGGATGGACAGCTACTTCCGGGGGTGAGTGACTGATACCCCCATTTCCAAATCAACAATAAACTTTTATATCAGGTGTTGCGCCAACAGAGGGAACTTCAAGAGGTATTGTTCCGGCCCAGACAGTACGTGGGAACTGTTGTTCAGCTGGCCCACACCCACCTGTTGGGGGCGCATCTGGGAATGGAGAAGGCCCGGGAACGGATCGCCGCCCAGTTCCACTGGCCCGGGATGAGAAGGGCCGTGGAAGACTACTGTCGCAGCTGCCCGGAGGGTCAAATAACTGCCCCAAAGGCACACTTCCGAAACACACTGGTCCCCCTACCGATCATCGGGGTGCCCTTTGAACGCATGGCCATGGACATAGTGGGACCCCTGGTGAAAACAGCACGAGGACAATGGTACATCCTGGTAATCGTAGACTATGCCACCCTGTATCCCGAGGCCATTCCCCTACGGGCAGCAATGTCCAAGGGAATCTCCCGGGAGCTGTTCCACCTCTGTAGCCGGTTCCTGAAAACATGGCACGGGCCCTATGAGGTGATCGAGAAGCTGGGACCTGTAAATTACCGAGTACGGCAGCCTGGGAGACGGAAACCACACAGATTTTCCACGTGTTGAAGAAATGGCACGAGAGGACATCCTTGGCCATGTTATGGTCGGGACCCAGGATGCCAACGGTACCAGTGGTGGTCCCGAGCAATGAGGACCTCGACCTGGCCCAAAAGCAAGAGCTCAGGGAGCTAGTCGAACGGAACACGGCGGTGTCCTCCAAGAAGCCTGGCCGCACGACCCTCATTGAACACCACATCCATACCCGGGCTGTGGAAACGGTACGAAAGTGGCCATATCGGATTCCGGAGGCCGTAAAACAGGAAGTGGAGGCTATGCTGAGGATGGGGGTCGTTGAAGAGTCTCACAGTGCATGGTGCAGCCCCATCGCATTTGTGCCCAAATCATACGGTAGCCTACGCTTCTATAATGATTGGGAAAGGCCCGGTACATCAGCACCCTTGACCTGACCAAAGGATATCGGCAGATAACGTTGGCAGCCTCCTCCCGGGAGAAGACGGCGTTTTCGACAACAGACTAATTGTATCAGTACCAGGTGCTCCAGTTCTGTCTCCACAGAGCCCCGCCCACATTCCAGCGATGTGATGAACAAAGTATTTTGACCACACCAACAGTAAGCAGCGGCATATTTAGAATGAGATCATCATCCACAGCCAAGGTTGGGAAGAGCACCCGACGTGCCTCCAGGACGTCCTGGACGCTCTCAGACATGCCGGGTTGACCTCGAACCCCAAGAAATGCAAACTAGGGTTCGAGGAGGTGGAGTACCTGGGGTATTTGATCGGACGGGTAACGTCAAGCCGAAGAGAGGAAGGTTCACGCAATACGTGATTGGCCTGTTCCACGCACCAAGACACAGGTCAAGTCCTTCATGGGACTGGCAGGATACTATAGCCGGTTTATCCCCAACTCTGCGGCTATAGCTTTCCCCCTCACCGATCTAACCAGGGCCCGCCTCCCGAAAACAGTGAAATGGATGGACGAGACAGAAGCGGAGTTCAGCCACCTGAAGGAAGCGCTGTGCTCCCATCCGATTCTTGTAACATCCGATTTCCAGGTGCCGATGTTGGTTCAGACAGATGCATGTGACACGGGACTAGGGGCCGTTCTGTCCCAGACACACGATGGGGAGGAAAACCCCATCATGTACATCAGCCGAAAGCTGATACCCAGAGAGACAATATCTCTTTCATCGTCACTCTATGCACAGGTTTACCCCATTGTATTCACATCCTACCATACCTTTGTCTGTACATTATGCCTTGAATCTATTCTACCGTGCCTAGAAATCTGTTATTTTACTCTCTGTTCTGAACGTACTAGGCGACCAGTTCTTTTAGCCTTTAGCCATACCCTTATCCTACTTATCCTACTCCTCCTCTATTCCTCTGGTGATGTGGAGGTTAACCCAGCCACTGCAGTGCCTAGCTCCACTCCTATTCCCAGGCGCTCTCATTTGTTGACTTCTGTAACCGTAAAAGTCTTGGTTTCATGCATGTTAACATTAGGAGCCTCCTCCCTAAGTTTGTTTTATCCACTGCCCTAGCACACTCTGCCAAATCAAATCAAATCAAATGTTATTTGTCACATACACATGGTTAGCAGATGTTAATGAGAGTGTAGCGAAATGCTTGTGCTTATAGTTCCTGCAATGCAGTAAAAACCAACTAGTAATCTAACCTAACAATTCCACAACTACTACCTTCTACACACAAGTGTAAAGGGATAAAGAATATGTACATAAAGATATATGAATGAGTGATGGTACAGAACGGCATAGGCAAGATGCAGTAGATGGTATTGAGTACAGTATATACATATGAAATGAGTAATGTAGGGTATGTAAACATAAAAGTGGCATTGTTTAAAGTGGCTAGTGAAACATGTATTACATAAAGATGGCAAGATGCAGTAGATGATATAGAGTACAGTATATACATATATATATGAGATGAGTAATGTAGGGTATGTAAACATTATATTAAGTGGCATTGTTTAAAGTGGCGAGCAGGCCTTTCTAATTGACCTGGCCCGGGTATCCTGGAAGGATATTGACCTCATCCCGTCAGTAGAGGATGCCTGGTCATTCTTTAAAAGTGCCTTCCTCTCCATCTTAAATAAGCATGCCCCTTTCAAAAAATGTATAACCAGGAACATTCCATGATCTCGCCATCACGGTTGACAACTCCATTGTGTCCTCCTCCCAGAGCGCTAAGAACCTTGGCGTGATCCTGGACAACACCCTGTCGTTCTCAACCAACATCATGGCGGTGGCCCGTTCCTGTAGGTTCATGCTCTACAACATCCGCAGAGTACGACCCTGCCTCACACAGGAAGCGGCGCAGGTCCTAATCCAGGCACTTGTCATCTCCCGTCTGGATTACTGCAACTCGCTGTTGGCTGGGCTCCCTGCCTGTGCCATTAAACCCCTACAACTCATCCAGAACGCCGCAGCCCGTCTGGTGTTCAACCTTCCCAAGTTCTCTCACGTCACCCCGCTCCTCCGCTCTCTCCACTGGCTTCCAGTTGAAGCTCGCATCCGCTACAAGACCATGGTGCTTGCCTACGGAGCTGTGAGGGGAACGGCACCGCAGTACCTCCAGGCTCTGATCAGGCCCTACACCCAAGCAAGGGCACTGCGTTCATCCACCTCTGGCCTGCTCGCCTCCCTACCATTGAGGAAGTACAGTTCCCGCTCAGCCCAGTCAAAACTGTTCGCTGCTCTGGCCCCCCAATGGTGGAACAAACTCCCTCACGACGCCAGGACAGCGGAGTCAATCACCACCTTCCGGAGACACCTGAAACCCCACCTCTTCAAGGAATACCTAGGATAGGATAAGTAATCCTTCTCACCCCCCCCCTCTTAATGATTTAGATGCACTATTGTAAAGTGGCTGTTCCACTGGATGTCAGAAGGTGAATTCACCAATTTGTAAGTCGCTCTGGATAAGAGCGTCTGCTAAATGACTTAAATGTAAATGTAACACATATAGCCCTTGGTTCTCTCCAGACCTGACTGCCCTTGACCAGCACAAAAACATCCTGTGGCATTCTGCATTAGCATCGAATAACCCCCGTGATATGCAACTTTACAGGGAAGTTAGGAACGAATATACACAGGTAGTTAGGAAAGCTAAGGCTAGCTTTTTCATGCAGAAATTTGCATCCTGTAGCACAAACTCAAAAAAGTTCTGGGACACTATAAAATCCATGGAAAATAAGAGCATCTCCTCCCAGCTGCCCACTGCACTGAGGCTAGAAAGCACTGTCACCACCACTAAATCCACTATAATTGAGAATTTCAACAAGCATTTTTCTACGGCTGGACATGCTTTCCACCTGGCTACCCCTACCCCGGTCAACAGCCCTGCACTCCCCACAGCAACTCGCTCAAACCTCCCCGATTTCTCCTTCACCCAAATCCAGATAGCTGATGTTCTGAAAGAGCTGCATAATCTGTACCCCTACAAATCAGCCGGGCTAGACAATCTGTGCCCTCTCAAAAATGATCTGCCGAAATTGTTGCAACCCCTATTACTAGCATGTTCAACCTCTCTTTCGTATCGTCTGAGATTCCCAAAGATTGGAAAGCTGCAGCGGTCATCCCCTTCTTCAAAGGGGGAGACACTCTAGACCCAAACTGCTACAGACGTATATCTATCCTACGCTGCCTCTCTAAGGTCTTCGAAAGCCAAGTTAACAAACAGATTACCGACCATTTTGAATCTCACTGTACCTTCTCCGCTATGTAATCTGGTTTCAGAGCTGGTCATGGGTGCACCTCAGCCACTCTCAAGGTCCTAAACGATATCATAACCTCCATCGATAAGAGACAATACTGTGCAGCTGTATTCATCAACCTGGCCAAGGCTTTCGACTTTGTCAATCACCACATTCTCATTGGTAGACTCAACAACCTTGTTTTCTCAAATGATTGCCACGCCTGGTTTACCAACTATTTCTCAGTCAAAAGAGGACTGAGCACGCCCCATTCTCATCGACGGGGCTGCAGTGGAGCAGGTTGAGAGCTTCAAATTCATTGGTGTCCACATCACCAACAAACTATCTTGGTCCAAGCACACCAAGACAGTCGTGAAGAGGGCGTGACAAAATCTATTCCTCCTCAGGAGACTGAACATATTTGGCATGGGTCATATCCTCAGATCCTCAAAAGGTTCTACAGCTGCACCATCGATAGCATCCTGACGGGTTGCATCACTGCCTGGTATGGCAACTGCTCGGCCTCCGACTGCAAGGCACTACAGAGGGTAGTGCGTACGTCCCAGGACATCACTGGGCCAAACTTCCTGACATCCAGGACCTCTATACCAGGCGGTGTCAGAAGAAGGCCCTAAAAATGGTCAAAGACTCCAGCCACCCTAGTCATAGACTGTTCTCTCTGCTACCGCACAGCAGCGGCACCGGAGTGCCAAGTCTAGGTCCAAGAGGCTTCTAAACAGCTTCTACCTCCAAGCCATAAGACTCCTGAACATCTAATCAAAACCCAGACTATTTGCTTTGCCCCCCCCCCCCTTTTACACCGCTGCCACTCTCTTTTGTTATCATCTATAGTCACTTTAACAACTCAACCTACATGTACATACTACCTCAACTAACCGGTGCCCACGCACATTGACTCTGTACTGGTACCCCCTGTAACGGAATTCTTCGTCCTCCGCCGACGAGGAGTATGAAATGTCGGACCAATGTGCAGCGTGGTATGTGTTCATGATGTTTATTAACTGAACAACAAAATACAAAACAACAACGTGAAATAAACAAAAACCAAAACAGTCCTGAAAGGTGCAGAAAACACTAGACAGAAAATAATCACCCACAACTCAAAAGTGAAACCAGGCTCCCTAAATATGGTTCTCAATCAGGGACAACGATAAACAGCTGCCTATTATTGAGAACCATACCAGGCCAAACACAGAAATCCCAAAAGATAGAAAAAGGAACATAGACAACCCACCCAACTCACGCCCTAACCATACTACAACAAAGACATAATAAAATAACTAAGGTCAGAACGTGACAGTACCCCCCCCACCCCCCAAAAGGTGCGGACTCCGGACGCAAAACCTAAACCTATAAGGGAGGGTCTGGGTGGGTGGGTGTCTGTCCGCTGTGGCGGCTCTGGCGCGGGATGTGGACCCCACTCCACCATAGTCCTTCTTCGCCTCTTTACCAGCCTCTGTGGCCTCTTTAACGTGGCGACCCTCGCCGCCGACCTCAGACTGGGGACCCAAGCCACAGGTCCCGAATGGACGGGAGATTCCTGCAGCACCGGACGGACGGGAGATTCCGGAAGCACTGGACAGGCGGGAGACTCCGGCAGCTCCGGAGTGAAGGGCGATTCTGACAGCTTCAGGCTGACGGGCGGCTCTGGCAGCTCCTGGCTGACTGACAACTCTGGCAGCTCCTGGCTGACTGGCGGCTCTGGCAGCTCCTGGCTGACTGGCGGCTCTGGCAGCTCCTGGATGACTGGCTGCTCTGGCAGCTCCTGGCTGACTGGCGGCTCTGACAGCTCCTGGCTGACTGGCGGCTCTGGCAGCTCCTGACAGGTGGACAACTCTGGCAGCTCAGAACAGATGGGCGACTCTGGCAGCTCAGGACAGAGCGGCGACTCTGGCAGCTCAGGACAGATGGGCGACTCTGGCAGCTCAGGACAGACAGGCGACTGGCAGCTCTGGACAGACGGGCGACTCTGGCAGCTCAGGACAGACGGGAGACTCTGGCATTTCAGGACAGACGGGAGACTCTGGCAGCTCAGGACAGACGGGAGACTCTGACAGCGCTGAGTAGGCGGGAGCACCTGTAGGAAGGAGACGGAGAGACAGCCTGGTGCGGGGGGCTGCCACTGGAGGGCTGGTGCGTGGAGGTGGCACCGGATATACTGGACCGTGAAGGCGCACTGGAGCTCTCGAGAACCGAGCCTGCCCAACCTTACCTGGTTGAATGCTCCCCGTAACCAGGCCAGTGCGGCGAGGTGTAATAGCCCGCACTGGGCTGTGCTGGTGAACTGGGGACACCATGCGTAAGGCTGGTGCCATGTACCCCGGCCCGAGGAGACGCACTGGAGACCAGATGCGCTGAGCCGGCTTCATGGCACCTGGCTCGATGCCCACTTTAGCCCAGCCGATGCGAGGTGCTGCTATGTATCGCACCGGGCTATGCCTGCGCACCGGGGACACCGTGCGCCTCAAGGCATAACACGGTGTCTGCCCGGTCCCTCTCTCTCCACGGTAAGCACGGGGAGTTGGCGCAGGTCTCCTACCTGACTTCGCCACACTCCCCGTGTGCCAATACATTTTTGGGACTGCCTCTCGAGCTTCCAGCCGCGCTGCCGTGCTGCCTCCTCATACCTCTCAGCTTTCGCTGCCTCCACTCTGCCTTGGGGCGGCGATATTCCCCAGCCTGTGCCCAGGGTCCTTTGCCTTCCAGGATCTCCTCCCATGTCCAGGAGTCCTGAGATCGCTGCTGCTGCTGCCCGTTACCACGCTGCTTGGTCCTTTGGTGGTGGGTGATTCTGTAACGGAATTCTTCATCCTCCGCCGACGAGGAGTATGAAATGTCGGACCAATGCGCATAGACAACCCACCCAACTCACGCCCTGACCATACTACAACAAAGACATAATAAAAGAACTAAGGTCAAAACGTGACACCCCCTCTATATAGTCTTGCTATTTTTGTTTTACTGCTGCTCTTAATTACTTGTTACTTTTATTTGTTATTCTTATCCATATTTTTTTAAACTGCATTGTTGGTTCGGGGCTCGTAAGTAAGCTTTTCACTGTAAGGTTGTATTTGGCGCATGTGACTAATACAATTTGATTTGACTCGATTTGAATTGGGTTCTGAGAATGTAATGTTGGCAAATACCTTTCTAGACCTATTATTATAACATCATGCATAATGCCTTACTCAGTACAGGCTATGATTAGGCATAGACCGGTTTAGAATAAATTAGCATCTCTAAAACATTGGTCACATGCACGCTGTACTGTTTCTACAATATGAACAAAGGAAACATACTTATACTGAACAAAAATATAAACGCCACATGCAACAATTTCAATTATTTTACTGAGTTACAGATCATATAAGGATATCAGTCAATTGAAAGAAATGAATTGGGCCCCAGTCTATGGACTTCACATGACTGGCCAGGGGTACAGCCATGGTTGGGCCTGGGAGGGCACAGGGCCACCCATTTGGGAGCCAGGCACATCTACTGGGGTGCCAGGCCCGGCCAATCAGAATTAATTTTTCCTTACAAAAGGGCTTTATTGCAGAATGAAATACTCCTCAGTTTCATCAGCTGTCCGGGTGGCTGGTCTCAGATGATCCCACAGGTGAAGAAGCCGGATGTGGTGGTCCTGGGCTGGCGTGGTTACATGTGGTCTGCGTTTCTGAGGCCGGTTGACGTATTGTCAAATTTTCTAAAACGATGTTGGAAGCGACGTATGGTAGAGAAATGGAAATTCAGTTCTCTGGCAACAGCTCTGGTGGACATTCCTGCAGTCAGCCAATTGAACGCTCCCTCAAAATTGAGACATCTGTGGCATTGTGTTGTGTGACAAAACTGCACATTTTAGAGTGGCCTTTCATTTTTTACAGTTGCACCCTTGTAATGATCATGCTATTTAATTAGCGTATTGATATGTAAACACATTTGTGCACAAATTTGAGAGAAATAAGCTTTTTGTGGAAAATTTCTGGGATCTTTTCTTTCAGCTCATGAAACATGGGACCAATACTTTCCATATTGCGTTAATATTTTTGTTCAGTATACATGGGAAAATCACTAGCTTAATTCAGTTAGGAAGCAATGTTTCCTCTGTCTATTGACATACTTTCAGATTATTTAGATGTGCCATCATTATCTGAGGAAAATAATATTGAGATGTTTTTATCTCAAATATTGATCAGAGTATTTGAGTCTGGCAGTTTCATCATAACTTGGAAACATGGTAGATTCTGTTTGGTATTAGGGGATGCACTGTATGTGCAAATAAAGGGAGGGAATTAGTTTAATATTATCTCAATGAGCTGTCAAAATGAACATTCTAACTCCCAAAAACAATACTTCCTTTGTGTAGTCTGGCACCTTTCCCAGTAGATGAAAGCACTACAGGGTGATTTGAATGAGGTCAAATAAAAATAATTCTGTTTGATTTTACCGTTGTTATCTTCTGCACATTTCTTTAGTGTCTCAACACTTCAGCTGGAGCGCTCACTAAACAGTCCTGATGCTCTTCCCCTCTCTCTCTCTCTCTCTCTCTCTCTGTCTCTCCCTCTCTCTCCCCCTCTCACTCTCTCTCTCTCTCTCTTCATCTCTCTCACCCTCTCTCTCTTCCTCCCTTTCTCTCTCTCTCTCTCTCTCTCTCTCTCTCTCTGCCTCTCCCTCTCTCTCCCCCTCTCACTCTCTCTCTCTCTCTCTCTTCATCTCTCTCACCCTCTCTCTCTCTCTTCCTCCCTCTCTCTCTCTCTCTCTCTCTCTCTCTCTCTCTCTCTTCCTCCCTCTCTCTTCCTCTCTCTCTCTCTTCATCTCTCTCACCCTTTTTCTCTCTTCCTCCCTCTCTCTTCCTCTCTCTTCCTCTCTCTCACTCTTCCTCTCTCTCTCTCTCTCCCCTCTCACTTGCTCTCTCTCGCTCAGTTGTTCTTGACATGATTTTTGTACAAATATGAATTTGGACAAGTGATTTTTATGTTTCTGCACTTGCATCAGTGGAGGCTGTTAATAGACATCAGTTTTAGAGCCTCAATAGAGAGCCTCAACAACCATGTTTCAAATGACTATTATTGACCTGTTTCTTTACTCTACTCTCTATTTTGTCTACCAAACACAGCTAACTTCACACAGTTGACTGGGGCGTTGTGAAATATTTATCATCATCATGGTAACTACCCCTGCTGAGCTTGTCAGCCCTTCACAGTGGAGAGGAGACATGTTTTATCTCTTTATCAGCAGTCTCATACACTGAATTGGAAACGGTTTACACACATACATATAACAAATAAACAAGGCCAACAAACAACATACAGAATCTATGAAAATATTATTTACTAATCTGCAAATTGCTAAATTATTACAATGCATTGAAGCTCACTGAGATTCTGTGAAATTAGATGGCTGGTTTTGGCTGGTTACGTGTTCACCTTGATAACACGTTGCCTTCATTGCCTCTTCACGTCAACATTAAAGAGGCGACGCCAGGATTCTGGCCTTCTAGGCAGAGTTCCTGTCCAGTGTCTGTGTTCTTTTGCCCATCTTAATCTTTACTTTTTATTGCCAGTCTGAGATATGGCTTTTTCTTTGCAACTCTGCCTAGAAGGCCAGCATCCTGGAGTCGCCTCTTCACTGATGACATTGAGACTGATGCTTTGAAGGTACTATTTAATGAAGCTGCCAGTTGAGGACTTGTGAGGCGTCTGTTTCTCAAACTAGACACTCTAATATACTTGTCCTCTTGCTGAGTTGTGCAACGGGGCCTCCCACTCCTCTTTCTATTCTGGTTAGCGCCAGTTTGCGCTGCTCTGTGAATGGAGTAGTACACATTGTTGTACGAGATCTTCAGGTTCTTGTCAATTTCTCGCATGGTATAGCCTTCATTTCTCAGAACAAGAATAGATTGACCAGTTTCATTAGAAAGTTATTTGTTTCTGGCCATTTTGAGCCTGTAATCAAATCCACAAATGCTGATGCTCCAGACATTCAACTAGTCTCAACTAGTTTTTAATCAGCACAACAGTTTTCAGCTGTGCTAACATAATTGCAAAAGGGTTTTCTAATGATCAATTAGCTTTTTAAACTTGGATTAGCTAACACAACGTGCCATTAGAACACAGGAGTGATGGTTGCTGATAATGGGCCTCTGTACGCCTATGTAGATATTCTATAAAACAATCTGCCGTTTCCAGCTACAATAGTCATTTACAACATTAACAATGTCTACACTGTATTTCTGATCAATTTGATGTTATTTTAAAGGACAAAAAAAATGCTTTTCTTTAAAAAACAAGTACATTTCTAAGTGGCCTCAAACTTTAGAATGGTAGTATAAGTATAACTCAACTCAAATAACTCAATAGGTCTGCTTCAATAGCATTCTCCAGATTGACCAACATTGAAAACATTCCTGAGTGTCTGACTAGCTAGTTAATCCACAGGGAATCCACAAGAATGACTTGCACCCCAAGGAAATGTTGATCTGTTGTAAGCTCTTGTATTAAGGGTCCACTGAGATTTTGCTCTCTAAAGTCATTATGTTTCTTCTTTGTATAAAATTGAACTCCACTCAACTGTGAGGCACAGAGCCAATTGACTGAAATATACACATTCAATCATAATGATAGATTGTGCAACACCACCTCCATTCTTAAATGGGAATTATAGTACACGTTCATTTTGGTTCCATTTTTAACATATCAATCCAAAAGAAAACTGTTTTTCTCAACATTGCTTGGTCCCTCCCTAGATCAAGTTAGGGGAGTTGTTTCTTGTTCTGGTACTACTGGTGATTGCTTTTGAAAGGGGGTTGCCTCTCTCTGGGGTTTTTGTCTCTCTGTCACTCTGACAATGTGACAAAATTGTGAGACGTCTAAAACATGTCAAACTCAACACAATTTAAATTGAATTGAACATGTCCTTCCCTCCTCAGGGAAGTTTGATGAAATCAATCTTTAGCACCCATGCTATGGATGAATGTTAAGCTGGTGATGCGTCTTGCTTCATATTTCCCCAGTGAGATATTAGGTCCCAGTGGAACATATTGATGAAGGCCCTATGCCCATCTCACTCTCTATCCCTGTTCACATGTGCGTGCAGCCATTGATGATTGATAAAGCAATTATAGTTCAATCTGAACGATCCATCTGCCATACAAAAAAATAAAGAATAATCTTTCCAAAAAAAAGTAATGTAAAGTCACACAAAAACATTCAAGTGTAACAGTCTGTGATATGTGCGCTGTGTTGGAAGTGGATGGATTGGACAGTAAATTATGCCAAATGCCTCTAACTTATCCTAAACATGAATGACCTCATCTACAGCTGATGCTATATGGCATAAACACAACAGTCACAGACACTAAATATTAGGGTTGAATATTTTCCTGGTATTTTACAAATGTTCCATTCCGAGAACAAACCGATAGTGTCATTCAAAAGCATTATAAAGCATAGAAATGTCTGGATTTGAAACCTGATGCTACCTGAGCCTGATGAGACCTATATCAAATACTGTTATGAGCCCTACATTAACAACATTTAATGAGCCCTACATTAACATCATTTAATGAGCCCAAGTCTAGAAAAGCCCAAATGATCGTGCTGTTATCCAATACAGTGCCTTGCGAAAGTATTCGGGCCCTTGAACTTACTTTCGCAAGGCACTGTACATGTATGATATAGGCTACTGCACATTACGAACTTCAGAAAAACACAAGAGCAAAAGAGAACATGCGATTCTGCTGCAGCACATGCGGCATACATAGACGCAGCTAGCTTCAGTTGAAGTAGGATGTTTACAAACACCTTAGACAAATACATTAAACTCAGTTTTTCACAATTCCTAACATTTAATCCTTGTAAAAAATTCCCTGTCTTAGGTCAGTTAGGATCACCACTTTATTTTAAGAATGTGAAATGTCAGAATAATAGTAGAGAGAACGATTTATTTCAGATTTTATTTCTTTCATCACATTCCCAGTGGGTCAGAAGTTTACATACACTCGATTAGTATTTGGTAGCATTGCCTTTAAATTGTTTAACTTGGGTCAAAAACTTCAGGTGGCCTTCCAAAAGCTTCCCACAACAAGTTGGGTGAATTTTGGCCCATTCCTCCTGACAGAGCTGGTGTAACTGAGTCAGGTTTGTAGGCCTCCTTGCTCGCACGAGCTTTATCAGTTCTGCCCACACATTTTCTATTGGATTGAGGTCAGGGCTATGTGATGGCCACTCCAACACCTTGACTTTGTTGTCCTTAAGTAATTTTGCCACAACTTTGGAAGTATGCTTGGTGTCATTCTTCATTTTGATGACCCATTTGCGACCAAGCTTTAACATCCTGACTGATGTCTGGAGATGTTGCTTCAATATATCCACATCATTTTTCTTTCTTCCTGAGCGGTATGACGGCTGCGTGGTCCCATGGTGTTTATACTTGCGTACTATTGTGTGTACATATGAACGTGGTACCTTCAGGCATTTGGAAATTGCTCCCAAAGAATGAACCAGACTTGTGGAGGTCTCCAATTTTTTTCTGAGGTCTTGGCTGATTTCTTTTGATTTTCCCAAAGAGGCTCTGCGTTTGAAGGTAGGCCTTGAAATACATCCACAGGTACACCTCCAATTGACTCAAATTATGTCGATTAGCCTATCAGAAGCTTCTAAAGCCATGACATAATTTTCTGACATTTTCCAAGCTGTTTAAAGGCACAGTCAACTTAGTGTATGTAAACTTCTGACCCACTGGAATTGTGATACAGTGAATTATAAGTGAAATAATCTGTCTGTAAACAATTGTTGGAGAATTTACTGTCACAAAGTAGATGTCCTAACCGACTTGCCAAAACTATAGTTTGTTAACAAGACATTTGTGGAGTGGTTGAAAAACAAGTTTTAATGACTCCAACCTATGTGTATGTAAACTTCTGACTTCAACTGTATATGCTCTCTTGGTTAAATAAATTAAACTGGCTCCAGTAGGCTTATCTTTTTGAGTGTATTACTGTAGTGTATTGTATTATACAGTGTTATATGGGCTGGAATTACGCACATCGTTTAAACCATGATTAAGCAGAAGAGAACATGCAATTCTCCTGCAGCACATGCGGCATACAAAGTTACAAGTATAGGCTAGTGAATTCAACTTTAATTTTGAAATATAACAGGGCCTATTTGTATATAAATTGTAGGCTGACGCATATATACCTTTCATAAAACTTCCCCTAATGTTTTTAAGCCTCCGTTTCTCTCTGTATTGTTGCTTCATTCTTCCTCGCTTTCAACAGTTAAATAAAATACGCCTTGTTGTCCTTGTCTTAATCATTCTAATGACATCCTTGAAAAATATAGGACTAGAATTATATGAAGAAGGCTTTCACTTCTCTTCACAAAGATTGAATGGTTATGGGTCTGAATAAATAACTGCTATAGCCTACCACAATCGCACATTCACTCTCTTTCAAACTACCTATAAGTTCTATTGGCAGCTGTATTTAACATTCAGCAAAAAGAGCTTGCGTCCCGCTTCGAAAAGTCTATTGGTTTAACAAATGCAACAACAACAAAAATGTCCAACAAGCTATTCTAGTCTAGCTTTTCCTGTATGGGACTCCAAGAGCTAATGAGCGTTTTATAAGGAGACACCAGCGGAGCACAGCACTCTTGCATATTGGGCAAGAGACAGAGGCTATAAATTAGAAGCTTATTATGCATAACCAGGGGCGCCACTTTGGCTTTAGAAGTGGAGGGGACATAATATATATGTTTTTTTTATCCAGTGAACATGTACAAAAAGTATTTCAGCAGATTTTGTGCATTTTTGTGTGGCATAATTTGTGTTAAAATACACACGTTTTGTGCTACTTAATTCGTAGGAAAATGCGTTTTTCAGGGGCAAACTTCGGAACAATCATTTCGAAAGTTATTGGTCAATGCATTTTGGGAAATGGTGTTCTACATTGTCTTTTTTTGTGTCACACATTTATTTATATAAAAACAAATGTGTTAACAACCCAATATTGTTAATCAACCAGGTTGTCACCAAAATACATAATATAATTATATAAATACTTAATATAATAGTAGCCTTAAGTTTATTTTATTTTTATTATTCATGTCAATGCTGTTTTCTATGCTTGTTTTCGCATAATATTTTGGAATACTGGTTCTATGTTGGATTTTATGAGGGTTGCCAGATTGGAGTAAAAAGCTGTATTTGCCTGTTGTTTTTTTGTGTTATCAATGAAGTAATTTGACTGGGGAATGGGGATACATTTTCATGATGGCAAATTAATTCATCAGTAAATGTGGGAAACAGAAGACTGTTTGAATTCCCCTGGTGCAACTGCATGGTATTTGCAACTATATGCAACTATAACAAGTCTGGATTATGATCAATTAAGCAGTTAAACAGGTTAATGTACAATAATGAATTATGTTGGCTTACATTTATGGCACTTCCAAGGCCATTTCATGATGATTATTACGGTCATATCAATCATGTTATGTACTTAGACTGTTGTAACAAGGCATATGACAGCATTGTAGACCTACTGCCTCTGCCCAGAGGCCGACTGGGCTTTCATGTCAACGGCCGTGAGAGCTCACTTTGCTACGTATGAGCTCTGGTTAGAGTCCCTGTTGAAGCTTTCACTTTCTTCCGCTACATTGGTGGAAGTGTTGGGATCCTGCCTAGCTCATGTCTAGTTATGTGATCTAGTGGTTGGAAGCATTCTGTTTTTCAACATTGTGTTGGGTGTAATTACATTGATATATCTAGTGAATAATGCATAAGCAACAATGGGCATGACGGATAGAAGTAGTCACTACAGGTGTGATCAAGCCTTACATCAAAGTTGTCTGAAGCTGAATGGAAAGTGGTATGCCCTGACCAGTTATTCAGAAGAAAATCCTCTGTGATTATCTAATTTACATAGTTAACATATCAGCGTGGAACCAAAACAAACACATTCTACACATTTACAAACGATCTGTTTAAAGTGTTATTACAACCATGGTGTTCTTTTGTTACTGAAGCTTCTACATCTAATAACCTGACATTGAACATAGCTTAGGGTTAAGGTATTTAATTCATTTCAGACTCTCCTACTTGTATAATTATTATAGGGCTGCAGTGGCAATTTAACATAAACCTTGGTGGGGCAAAAAAAGAAAGATTTTACGCATGCTAGCAAAGACACTATACAACACAACACAGTACTCAACGATACATTATTTGGACTACAACGGTGACAAACGGTTCCCACAAACTGTTAGGGCCTACATACAGCTGTCCCAACAGCAGAGTCCCAACAGCAGTCCCAACATCTTACCACTGCTATACTTGGATATCAGCGGAGCCTTGTCTGGCAGCGAAGCAGTTCATTCAGCCTCATTTACTGCCTAATATGTTGATCCATCCTGTTGTGATCTAAGGAGATGGATGTAGGATTTTTCATGGCCTAGAACAAGACCAATCATAAAGGACGAAGCTAGGCCCCTCTCTCCCCTATATTTCAGACTCTCCTCTACCCCTTTGCCCAACATGTTATACCCCAGAGGTTATAAACACACCCTTTTTCAGGTGATAGAACTTGAATCATTATTATTGGGGTGGCAGGTAGCCTAGTGGTTATAGTGTTTTGCCAGTAACTGAAAGGTTTCTGGATCGAATCCCTGAAGGTAAAGGTAAAAATCTGTCGTCCTGCCCCTGAACAAGGTAGTTAGCCCACTGTTCCCCGGTAGGCTGTCATTGTAAATAAGAATTTCTTCTTAACTGACTTGCTTAGTTAATTCTCACCATTCATGGGGAGGCAGAGTAGCCTAGTGGTTAGAGCGTTGGACTAGTAACCGAAAGGTTGCAAGTTCAAATCCCTGAGCTGACAAGGTACAAATTTGTTGTTCTGCCCCTGAACAGGCAGTTAACCCACTGTTCCTAGGCCGTCATTGAAAATAAGAATTTGTTCTTAACTGACTTGCCTAGTAAAATAAAACATTTATGGAGAGCAAGTTGTGTCCATTTATTTATCGTAGTGTGTTGGTAAATTATTGATTTCTTTCAGTGGAAATACAGAATATGTATAAAATGACAAATATAGCAAAAGCTAATTCAAGCAGAGATTTACGACTGTTTAACCATGTTAATCATAACTGAAACATGCAAACTACAAGCGTTAAACGAGATACAAATATTGAATTTAAAAGAGTTCATACAGGACCTCTCGAGTGGCGCAGCAGTCTAATGCACAGCATCGCAATGCTAGAGGCGCCACTACACATATATTACTACTGACCTTAGAGATCCTTTTTATGTCTCTTTTGGTTTGCTCAGGGCGTGAGTTGGGGTGGGCATTCTATGTTTTGTGTTTCTATGATTTTCTATTTCTCTGTTTTGGCCGGGTATGGATCTCAATCAGTGAAGCTGTCTATTGTTGTCTCTGATTGGGAACCAGACTTAGGTGGCTTTTTTTCCCACCGTTCTTTGTGGGAAGTTGTCTTTGTTTGCGGGCACTATTGCCTTTAGCTTCACGGTTTGTTTTGTATGGTTTATTGTTTTTTGTCGCCGTCATTCTTTAGTAAAGTAATATGTATGTTCACTAGGCTGCACCTCACCCTTCAACAGCCGTGACAACACATATATAAAAAATATATAATTCATATAAAGTTAAGAGTTGACTATAACATGAGTACAAACAAATTAAGTGTTTGTGTGTGTATTATAATTTCCCATGTATCCCCATTCCTTAATATAATACCTTCATCGATACCACAAAATAAAAATCAGTCTTTTTTTCCAATCTGGCAACCCTCATAAAATGCGACATAACCTTTTATAAAATGTATTATGAAAGAAATGGTGTAATGTACATGAAAAAGTGGAGCCTTGTATTAAAATATGTAGAAAGAAAATTGTTCAGTGTAGGCTCCACAAAATATGAAATACTTTATGAAGAAAATTGTGTTGGCAACAGTGGCCTACTGTAATGGGTGTGTCACACTCTGACCATAGTTTGCGCTGTTTGTTTCTATGTTTTGTTTGGTCAGGGTGTGATATGAGTGGGAATTCTATGTTGTATGTCTAGTTTGTCTGTTTCTATGTGTTTGGCCTAATATGGTTCTCAATCAGAGTCAGGTGTTAGTCGCTGTCTATGATTGGGAACCATATTTAGGTAGCCTGTTTTGTATTGTGGGGTGTGGGTGATTGTTCCTGTTTCCAGTGTTCCTGTGTTGGTATTCACGTTACGGGACTGTTTCGTCTTTGTCGGTTCATTGTTTTTGTTCATTGTTTAAGTATCCCATTAAAAATGGATAATCATCATGCTGCATTTTGGTCCTCCTCTCATTCACCCAACGAAGATCGTTACACGGTGCGTGTTGGTGGCAAGGAAGTCAGGCGTAGGAGAATGAACTTGGTATAAAATGAGTCATTTAATAAAAGTTAACAAAACTCCAAAAACCAAAATATATTAAATAATCAAAGTGGGTACAAAACCCGTCACGCACCAACACATAACTTACACAAACATACAATCAAACAATCACCGACAAGGACATGAGGGGAAACAGAGGGTTAAATACACAACATGTAATTGATGGGATTGGAAACAGTTGTGATGGAAGACAAGACAACCAATGGAAAATGAAAAATGGATCAGTGATGGCTAGAAGATCGGTGATGTCAACCGCCAAACATCGCTTGAACAAGGAGAGGGGCCGACTTCAGCAGAAGTCGTGACACCTACATGAAAAATGGGCCTTTCTGACTACAAGTGCACTGGTATCCCAAAGTATTAAGAGAAAACAAGCAAAGAAAACAAATATGGGACACAATAAAAAAGTCAGTGTGGCACACCATTGCCCGTTATGCATTGCTCAAATAACTTTCAAAAGATTGTTCTGAAGTTTGACCCTAAAAACATTTTATTTTCCAACGAATTAAGTCGCACAAAAATGTGTCTTTTTGCATGAATTAAGCCACACAAAAATGTTTGAAATCTGCTGAAATACTTTTTGCACAGATTAGCGAATTGAGTGTGAAATTCTGTTGTTGTGTGACAAAACATTTTAGAGTGGACTTTTATTGTCCCCAGTGCAAGGTGCACCTGTATAATGATCATGCTGTTTAATCAGCTTCTTGATATGCCACACCTGTCAAGTGGAGGGATTATCTTGGTAAAGGATTAATGCTCACTAACAGGGATATACAAAAATGTGTGCACAAATTTTGAGAAAAATAAGCTTTTTGTGTGTATAGAACATATCTGGGATTTTATATTTCGGCTCATGGGACCAACACTTTACATGTTGCGTTTATATTTTTGTTCTAAATATAAGGCTAATACTGCATTGAATATATTACCTGAAAGAAGTGTGCTAGGAAATCTAGGCCTATATATAGGGCTATAGATTATTGATTATCAATCCAGAACACGACTATCTATTTTGGATGCAATTTGAATGGAGTTGATGGAGAGAGAGAAAGACTGCGAGAGAGTGCTCACGTGTGCACTGATTTAAAGCAACCATATTCGAGTGATAGGCTGTTTTAAAACTCTACAGCTGCAAGGAAAAAATAATCTCTACAATTAAAAAACAAGGTGACCCCCGAAAACCAGATGGAGGTGGAAAAATTAGACGCGCATTCAGTCTTTATATTAATGCAGCATAGGCTATGCTGCATCAAATCTAACCTACTTGTCACAAGAAAAAAAGTTATCATGAGATGGTAGGTCTACATACTGTACATTGTGAACTGCACGCTCCATACTGTGATGGGTCTGTCCCCACAAGTGTTGATTCATCATGCAGAGGCCGTAGAGAATCCAGATTTAGACATCGCATAAAAGCTGTTTTCGAATACTCATACTAACCGTACTATTTGTGACTTGAATTGAGTATACTGTATACTGTATGGATATTGTTAGTATGCCAAAAGTTCCCGGATGTTGTACTAAATTCGCCAAAATATGAAGTATACAGGCAGAGGACACTATTTCCAAACTTTAGGGCCCATAATGCAATTATTCAGGAAATGGGCAGGGTTCACAATGTTTTCAGATTTGAAGAAAATGGCAGAAAATATGCAGCTGAAGTACAACGAGAGCAGATACAAATTCATTGCTTTAACTAATTATGACAAATGTTAAGAAAATGTTGAGCAATGTAATATAGTAATGATTTCAAATAAGTTACCTTACACGTTATGTTGGCTGACAATTTGATAGCTACGCTGTCCTTACAAAGCACATAGCATATCATTACAGCAGTATGTACCGGTATGTTAGCTAGCTACCTAATGTTAGTTGGCTACTTGCCAGTATATTAACTATAGGCTATCTAATTACCCAATGTTTATTTACTTGATTATTCCCATCATTCTTATCTTAGCTAAATAGTATAGTTGTTGTGCGTTCTCAATGGACATTCAGGTGCTTTTGTAAAGATCAGATATTGAATTTACAGTGTGTCAACACCCGTTGAAAGAGGCGAGTGTCAGTAAATGATGGCAAAAAAAGCTAAATTAAATTGTTGCCATTAGCACAGTTACAGTCACCAACGCTCTGGATAACTTAAAACTGCCTAACCAGCTCTGCTAGGGTGAGTAAAATGGTCAGAGTGGTCTCGTTTGTGTCTGGAAGTAGCTTGCAAGCTAGCCAACTTTAGCTTGGGTGCTTGACTGGCGTTGTAAGGCCAGAACGCTCAAATCATCCATTCTCCTTGGCCCAAGTGTCCCGAGAGAGAAACTCTCTGAATTTACAAATGGACAATCTGACAATGATCTGAATTTACAAGCTGACTCTGGCACTTCACATTGAATTTAAGAACACACCCGGAGTCCTAAAATGTCTAGCTAGTAATTTGTTATGCTAATTAACTAGCAAGAGGTTGCATAGCAGCAGCATCAACTTCCGGTAGACAGGCGAAGAGCTTGTACGCTCAACTGAAAGCATACTGTTCGTTTATAGTATACTAAAATGAACTAATATTATATGATATGTAGTATATACTCATGAAGTATGTAGTATACAGTATGCTAGTATGGGTATTCAAACACAGCTATAATTTAACCGTTCCATTTCACGCCATGCTGTTCATATAAATAATTTATTATAATTTACAGGTTTCTTGCAGTTATTCATCCCGGGGGAAAGGAAGTTGTTTTGGGTAGTAAATCCTGGTAAATATTGTTAACCGAGTACCCGCCATTCAACCCTACTAAGCATACACAACCACACAATACTGAGTTACCATATTGCACCTGTAATTGCATCCTTTGAGGTGCTACATAGAGAGCTCCTTATAAAACAAAACATTATCAATTGATTTGACCTGAAGATAAACTTGAGCTGCTCTGTGGCTGTGGCAATGTTCCTTTACTTGAATGGAAATGTAGGGGAAGATTTCAGAAAGGGACAGGCATGCACCCCCTAGATAAAGATGACTTCAATTTATTAATTAAATTAACTTATAATAGTAAACTATTAATTTGCTTTAATGTTTGTAATTGTTGGCTGCCCAGACTCTATTCCCAATGGGAAGACAATAAAATACATTTAAATGCAAATTAAATGCCTAAGCTAATCAGAGGTATCCATGGTTAAGACCAAAATAAGCTGCACATTTTTAATTGCGGTTTTTACAACTGGTGTTAAAACTTTAAAACATAAACCTACAGAAGTTAGTTTCTTCTTCAGATGGGCCTGATCAAAGCATTCTGAGTTTAGTCTTAACGTTCTGATGACACAAATGTAACCTTTATTTCAGACTGATAATTGATTAATTATTTGTACAACAGATATATTAATCGGTTGAACTTCCAACCATCTTTATGTTGTTCTTGTTTACTAGTGTCCCACTTCTTATTGGGCTATATTTTCTCAGAATTTACTTGTCTATTATCCTAATAATTATACAAGCCTTATTCTTTCATTTATCCATTATAAAGGTACTCACAGCAGATCTTAAGTATTATCATTCAATCTGAATAGCTGAATATTGACTAATATGAAACATCTTTATTAAAAACTGTACTGTCCCAAATGCCACCTTATTCACTATGTAGTGCAGTACTTTGACCAGGGCCCTGGTCAAAATAGTGCACAACATAGGGAATTGGGTGCCATTTGGGATCCAGACATGGATTTCTGTAAAATCTAGCATTTTTCCTTTCTCACCAGTCTCTTATTAAGTCTCTCTGTTGGAGTCTGTCACTTGTATCTCATACGAGACCAGAACTCAGTGATGGACAATACTGATAATGACACATCACAGGCCTCCTATGAGCCTCCTCAGTTGGTTACAGCATATTATCCATCCTTAATATCTGGATTCTTATCCGTAGGATAATGGTTTTGCCTGTATTATCCTGAATGGGATGAATCTGATGAGAACTCTCTGTTTGCAGCTCTGCTGGTGTGTTGTTTAGTATACTCAGTCCCAGCCACTGATGAGAAGCTCTGCTCTACAGGTTATTGGACCACACAGGGACTAGAAGTACTTCACAGTCACATACTGTATATATAATTTTTGTAAATAATTGAGAACATGGTCAAGGGAGAGATTGCCTCAATCACTCTCTTATTACACACTACCAATTCAGCGAAATGTCACCGTACAGTAGCCACATGAGAATATGCCATTGCACTTCATCAGAATTTTACACCCATCGTTCTTCATCAATCTCTCTCTCTCTCTCTCTCTCTCTCTCTCTCTCTCTCACTATATATATATATATCTTTCTCCCTCTCTCTCTCTCTCTCTCTCTCTCTCTCTCTCTCTCTCTCTCTCTCTCTCTCAACTAAGAGCAAACATGCACCCTTTAGTGTTCAATATGTTGAGTTACAGTTTTTCTCAATTGCTATAACACAATTTCTGATACCTTGCTCCATTTCTTGAAAACATTAAACACAAAACCTCATCTTCAAGCACTATTTACATAACCTCTGACTCCTCTTGCAAAATTAAACATTCGCCTCAAAACAGTTTTACCTGTGTTCAAAATCAAACACTGCTCTCAAATCATAAACAAAGTGACCAAAATGATATACACTCTCAAGCAGTCAGTAAACAATACACCGAAAAATAGAAAACACATTGTTCAAAACATACAATTCTCAGGGAGAAGTATATTTTTAATCTAAAAAAATATTCATATTTTTCCGTCATTGTCTTTTGATGAACGAAAACATGTTCTATCATAGTAGCTCAAAATTGATAAAAAATTACTACTCTGCTTTGCTCTTTGCAATTTAGTTTTTTGTTCTTCATCCTCCTTGTACCCCTATTTTTACAGTACTGTACCCTGCATCTCACAAACTTGTCCTTTGTCTCTGTGATACTGTAATTCTTGTTCTTTGTTGATATGAACCTGCAACCAGTCAAAATCTATTGAGCAGTCAGTACTGTTAATAAATGGAAAGCACAATGTTCAGGGCCATACAATTTGTCCATTGTACAGTATACAGCCTACAATGCACTGTACTACAGTATCCATTCTCAGACTTTCTCCTTCCCACCTTCAACAACCTGTTTGCTCTCTGAACTGGCTCATATTGGTTGTGTCGCATCATTTGAAACAGGTTAAATCAATTTTGAATGGTTGTGTTCAATCAATGACATATGTTCTCTATTTGTATTTGATTGTTGCCACTTGTGTTTACCAGTATGGATGACATGTGCATTAGAGTGCAGAATGTGTTTTGAGAATGAGAATGTGTTTAGAGTTTTACTGAAAAGTCTAAGTGAGATCTGCAAATTGTGTTTTACCATGTGAAATGGTTTAAGGTACTGACAACAGACTGCATAATTAGCTCAATGAGTCCAGGCAACTGAGAACTTTGTTCAGCCAATGGGTTTTTAGTGTTTTAGCAATTGAGAAAAACTGTAATACAGATGGTTTAATATACTGTTATATATTTGCAATGGAATCATATTGTGGTAGGTTTGAATAAAATTGAGAACTAGACTTTAATATCTTGAGGAAGCAAGCTGAAGGTGATGTGAATAATAAAGCCATTAAACGGTTCATTTGTGACACATCAGTTAGCATATTGTTCACCTGACACACAACTCATATAGGTCTTTGTGCTACTGTATTAACATTAATATAACTTAATTGAAGTTGTCTGACAGGACATTAGAAATAGTCTTTTATTCTGTGATGATCATTGAATTTCTCAGAAAAAGCATGAAAGGCTGGATAGACATAATTGATGGGGACAGTGTCACACCCTGACCATAGTTTACTTTGTATGTTTCTATGTTTTGGTTGGTCAGGGTGTGATCTGAGTGGGCATTCTATGCTGGATGTCTTGTTTGTCTATTTCTATGTGGTTGGCCTGATATGGTTCTCAATCAGAGGCAGGTGTTAGTCATTGTCTCTGATTGGGAACCATATTTAGTACCATATTTAGTACAGTTTCTTTATTTAAAATAAAATGAATAACAACCACGCTGCATTTTGGTCCGCTCCTCCTTCTACAGACGAAGGCCGTGACAGAATCACCCACCACAACAGGACCAAGCGCCGTGGTAACATGCAGGAGCAACAAAGGGAGGAATGGACATGGGAGGACGAATTGTTTGGAGAAGGACCCTGGGATCAGCCTGGAGAATATCGCCGCCCCAAAGAAGAACTGGAGGCGGCGAGAGCTGAGAGGCGCTGGTATGAGAAGAAGCAACAGCGGCAGCAGGGGCAACACTATCGGGACTACACTACTTGGGAGGAAATAGACAGGTGGGCGGTCGACCCAGGGAGAGTGCCGGAGCCCGCCTGGGATTCACTGGAGCAGTGCGAAGAGGGTTATAGGAGAATGGAGATGGCGAAGCAAGCATGGCGGCGTGGAAGGAAGCCCGAGAGTCAGCCCCAAAAATTTCTTGGGGGAGGCTCACAGGGAGTAGGGCTACGCCAGGTAGGAGACCTGCACAAACTTCCTGTGCTTACCGGGGGGCTAAAGAGACCGGGCAGGCACCGTGTTATGCTGTGGAGCGCACGGTGTCTCCAGTGCGGGTGCATAGCCCGGTGCGGTACATACCAGCTCCTCATATTGGCGTGGCTAGAGTGGGCATCGAGCCAGGTAAGGTTGGGCAGGCTCGGTGCTCTAGAGCTCCAGTGCGCCTGCACGGTCCAGTCTATCCAGTGCAACCTCCACACATCAGTCCTCCGGTGGCAGCTCTCCACACCAGGCTTCCTGTGCGTGTCCTCGGCCCAGTACCAACAGTGCCAGCACCACGCATCAGGCCTACAGTGCGCCTCGCCTCTCCAGCGCTACCGGAGCCTTTCTCCTCTCCTGCGCTGTCGGAGTCTCCTGCCTGTTCAGCGCTGCCCGAGCCTTCCTCCTCTCCTGCGCTGCCGGAGCCTCTCGCCTCTCCAGCGCTGCCGGAGCCTTTCTCCTCTCCTGAGCTGCCGGGGTCTCCCGCCTGTTCAGCGCAGCCAGAGCCTTCCTCCTCTACAGCGCTGCTGGAGTCTCCCGCCTGTTTAGCGCAGCCAGAGCCTTCCTCCTCTCCTGCACTGTTGGAGTCTCCTGCCTGCTTAGCGCAGCCAGAGCTGTCAGTCTGCATGGAGCAGCCAGAGCTGTCAGTCTGCATGGAGCAGCCAGAGCTGTCAGTCTGCATGGAGCAGCCAGAGCTGCCAGTCTGTATGGAGCACTCAGAGCTGCCAGTCAGCATGGAGCAGCCAGAGCTGTCAGTCTGCATGGAGCTGCCGGAGCTGCCAGTCTGCATGGAGCAGCTAGAGATACCAGTCTGCAAGGAGCTACCAGTCTGCAAGGAGCTGCCAGTCTGCAAGGAGCTGCCAGTCTGCAAGGAGCTGTCAGTCTGCAAGGAGCTGCCAGTCTGCATGGAGCAGCCAGAGCTGCCAGGCTGCAAGAAGCCGCCAGAGCTGTCAGTCTGCAAGTAGCCGCCAGAGCTGCCAGTCAGCATGGAGCAGCCAGAGCCGCCAGTCAGCATGGAGCAGCCAGAGCCGCCAGTCAGCATGGAGCAGCCAGAGCCGTCAGTCTGCCAGATCCGCCAGTCAGCCAGACTCTTCCAGATCTGCCAGACTCTTCCAGATCCGCCAGTCAGTCAGACTCTTCCAGATCTGCCAGTCAGCCAGACTCTTCCAGATCCGCCAGTCAGCCAGACTCTTCCAGATCTGCCAGTCAACCAGACTCTTCCAGATCTGCCAGTCAGCCAGACTCTTCCAGATCCGCCAGTCTCTTCCAGATCTGCCAGTCAACCAGACTCTTCCAGATCTGCCAGTCAACCAGACTCTTCCAGATCTGCCAGTCAACCAGACTCTTCCAGATCCGCCAGTCTCTTCCAGATCTGCCAGTCAGCCAGACTCTTCCAGATCTGCCAGTCAACCAGACTCTTCCAGATCTGCCAGTCAACCAGACTCTTCCAGATCTGCCAGTCAACCAGACTCTTCCAGATCTGCCAGTCAGCCAGACTCTTCCAGATCTGCCAGTCAGCCAGACTCTTCCAGATCTGCCAGTCAGCCAGACTCTTCCAGATCCGCCAGTCAGCCAGACTCTTCCAGATCCGCCAGTCAGCCAGACTCTTCCAGATCCGCCAGTCAGCCAGGATCTGCCAGAGCCTTCCTCCTCTCCTGTGCTGCCGGAGTCTCCCGCCTGTCCGGCGCCGCTGCCGGAGACTCCCGCCTGTCTGGCGCTGCTGCCGGAGTCTGAAGAGCCCCTTTGTCCCGAGCTGCCCCTCTGTCCCAAGCTGCCCCTCTGTCCCGAGTAGGGTTGCCGTGGCTAGGAGGTCACGGAAGCGGACAAGGTGGGGGAAGACTATGGTGAAGTGGGGGCCACGTCCAGCACCAGAGCCGCCACCGCGGACAGATGCCCACCCAGACCCTCCCCGATAGGTTCAGGTTTTGCGGCCGGAGTCCGAACCTTGGGGGGGAGGGGTACTGTCACACCCTGACCATAGTTTACTTTGTATGTTTCTATGTTTTGGTTGGTCAGGGTGTGATCTGAGTGGGCATTCTATGTTGGATGTCTTGTTTGTCTATTTCTATGTCTGGCCTGATATGGTTCTCAATCAGAGGCAGGTGTTAGTCATTGTCTCTGATTGGGAACCATATTTAGGTAGCCTGGGTTTCACTGTGTGTTTGTGGGTGATTGTTCCTGTCTCTGTGTTTTGCACCAGATAGAGCTGTTTTCGGTTTTCGCACGTTTGTTATTTTGTTAGTTTATCGTGTATAGTTATTTATTAAAATAAAATGAATAACAACCACGCTGCATTTTGGTCCGCTCCTCCTTCCCACAACGAAAGCCGTTACAGCAAGTTGATTTGGGATAAGGGAGTGTGGCTTAATTTGTGTGAAAAGACACGTTTTTGTACGACTTCATTCAAAGGAAAATGCATTTTTTCTGGGGCAAACTTCTGAACAATCTTTTGAAAGTTATTAGAGCAATGCATGATAGGCAATGGTGTTCTACACTGTCTTTTTGTGTCACACATTTAAATAAATAAATCAAAATATATTTTAACAACACAATATTGTTAATCAACCAGGTTCTCACGGAATTAATTATAATATAATAGTAGCCTTTTGTTAACGTCAATACTGTTTTCTATGCTTGTTTGTTTTAATACGTTTGGATACTAGTGCACTTGTAGTCACAAAGGCCCCTTTTTCATGTAGGCAACAGCAGGTCAACACGATTTTCTTCATAAAGTATTTCAAATTTCGTGGAGCCTACATTACACAATTTTCTTTATAATGCATTTAATAAGGCTCCACTTTTTCGTGTACATTACACCATTTATTTCATAGTGCATTTATACAAGGCTATGTCGAATTTTATGAGGGTTGACAGATTTGGTTTGGTATTAATGAAGGTATTTGATTGGGAAATGGGGATATATTTTTGTGATGGGAAATTATAATACACACCATAATACACACACGCACACAATCACTTACACACATATTCACACACTCACTTTGTTTGTACTCATGTTATAGCCAACTCTTGAGTTTTGTATGAATTCATTTTAATAAAACATTTGTATTTAGTTGTCATGTATTCATTATCTTCAACAGGTGAAATGTTAGTAGTTTACATGTTTCAGTAATGATTAACATGGTTAACATGGCTTTTGGTATATTTAGCATATTTAGCATTTTTATACATATTCTGCATTTCCACTGAAGAAAGCAATAATTTATCAATACACTACTGTAAAACAACTGACACTACCGGTTATAAAATCGAAATTTCTCTCTGTAAATAAATGGTGAGAAATTCTGTCTGTAGCCACTCGGCTATGTGTTTAACAGGAAAAACAGTTGCGACTGTCACACCAGCCTGCGCTTTGGCACCCCCTCCTGTTCGTGACTGAGGGTGATCTAGTTTATTTATATCTATGTGGTGTTCTAGTTTATTTTCTATGTTGGTGATTTGTATGATTCCCAATTAGAGGCAGCTGGTAATCGTTGTCTCTAATTGGGGATCATATTTAAGTAGCTGTTTTTCCCACCTGTGTTTGTGGGATATTGTTTATGTGTAGTTGCATGTTAGCACGCCATTGTCGTCACGGTTCGTTTAGTCTTTATTGTTTTGTTGTGTGGTTCACTTATTTCTAAATAAAGATGTGGAACCCAGATCACGCTGCACGTTGGTCCGAGTATGCTTCCAACGAACGTGACACTGTCCAGCTCAGGCATTCCCCTCATAATTTAGCCTACTGTTCTGACTTGGTGGTGCACATGTAGCCTATATCCTGTTTTAGAGAAACGGAATCATTGAATATTGTAAGAGCCTTCATTGTCTGCTTATATGCCCCCTTTATTTGTCCTACGGTTCTGACTTGGTGTAAAGGGAGAATACTGTAAGAATGGCCCATGTTCTGAATTCTGTTGCTGTTGTCGTGGCTAATCATTTCAAAATATGACACTTGCAAGAACTTTGTGAAATCTATAGGCTTTTAATACAAGAGTATAGCAAGCCGGAGTGGTCCGCGGAACACACACTTTTTTCAGAGCACTCGCTCTGATTTATACACATACAACATATGAGTCCATCCCACATGCAAATGAAGTTACATCCCAATCTGTGCATCCTGCTTGTTCACGCCCAATAACGCCCATATCTGCTTTCTGTCAGATTATAATGGTGACAAGACCCTTGCTTTGTCCCTGCACTGTATGTGTGTTATCTAGGATCAGCAGACTATGTGTCTCCATCTTTAGTGTGTCCAGTTGCCCTAGGCGCCTATGTGTCGCCTTCCCTTCGTGTGGTCTGTTTAATGTTCAGCTGTCCCATACTCTCATGGCCTCCTCTGGTCTCCTGTCCTATACAATAGACAATGAATTTTACCAGAATGGCAAATGCACTCTATAAGTGTATCTTTCTCTTGTGTTACAGTATTATGTTCCTCCATATGTGTACATCATTCTCCCATACAGTATATTTCAAAAGTGCTGAACAAATAATTATATTCATTACGTTGTTCTAGCTTGTTCATTAATGTCTTAATCGAAATTACAGCTGGCCTTTTATCCACTCGTCATCCCTTTATGCCATAGTTTTTACATCTCCATTGTCAGTAGATATCACATTTGTTTAAGCAAGTCAGCCATATCAGCTATGTTTTTTTAAAGGCAGT
This sequence comes from Oncorhynchus masou masou, assembly GCF_036934945.1. Lineage (NCBI taxonomy): Eukaryota > Metazoa > Chordata > Actinopteri > Salmoniformes > Salmonidae > Oncorhynchus > Oncorhynchus masou. The sequence continues at coordinate 70,249,068 of NC_088224.1, read as the reverse complement.
AAATGAGGCTGAATGAACTGCTTCGCTGCCAGACAAGGCTCTGCTGATATCCAGGTATAGCAGTGGTAAGATGTTGGGACTGCTGTTGGGACTCTGCTGTTGGGACAGCTGTATGTAGGCCCTAACAGTTTGTGGGAACCGTTTGTCACCGTTATAGTCCAAATAATGTATTGTTTAGTACTGTGTTGTGTTGTATAGTGTCTTTGCTAGCATGCGTAAAATCTTCTCTTTTTTTGCCCCACCAAGTTTTATATGTTAAATTGCCACTGCAACCCTATAATAATTATACAAGTAGGAGAGTCTGAAATGAATTAAATACCTTAACCCTAAGCTATGTTCAATGTCAGCAGCAATTCCCAGTGAGAAATTCTCAGTCTGAAGCCATTTGGCTATGGGTTTCACAGCCCAATAATAATGATGCAAGTTCTATCACCTTATAAAAAGGGTTTATTTATAACCTCTGGGTTATAACATGTTGGGCAAAGTAGTATAGGAGAGTCTGACATATAACCCCTAACTTGAGTTCAGTTTTAGCCAACCAAGAGGGGCCTAGCTTGGTCCTTTATGACTTGAGTATTTGACTTAAGTATTTCTAGGCCATATAAAATCCTACATCCATCTCATTAGATCAGAACAGGATGGACCAACATATTACTGGTTTGCACCCTAAAAAAAGGCTAGTTGTGTTTTGCTGCGTAACACACATTATCTGTCTACCCATATGATGTGGATCATTGTCAGGTTATTAGATGTAGAAGCTTCAGTAACAAAAGAACACCATGGTTGTAATAACACTTTAAACAGATCGTTTGTAAATGTGTAGAATGTGTTTGTTTTGGGTCCACGCTGATATGTTAACTATGTAAATTAGATAATCACAGAGGACTTTCTTCTGAATAACTGGTCAGGGCATACCACTTTCCATTCAGCTTCAGACAACTTTGATGTAAGGCTTGATCACACCTGTAGTGACTACTTCTATCCGTCATGCCCATTGTTGCTTATGCATTATTCACTAGATATATCAATGTAATTACACCCAACACAATGTTGAAAAACAGAATGCTTCCAACCACTAGATCACATAACTAGACATGAGCTAGGCAGGATCCCAACACTTCCACCAATGTAGCGGAAGAAAGTGAAAGCTTCAACAGGGACTCTAACCAGAGCTCATACGTAGCAAAGTGAGCTCTAACGGCCGTTGACATGAAAGCCCAGTCGGCCTCTGGGCAGAGGCAGTAGGTCTACAATGCTGTCATATGCCTTGTTACAACAGCCTAAGTACATAACATGATTGATATGACCGTAATAATCATCATGAAATGGCCTTGGAAGTGCCATAAATGTCAGCCAACATAATTCATTATTTTACATGAACCTGTTTAACTGCATTGATATGGCTTAATTGATCATAATCCAGACTTGTTATAGTTGCAAATCCATGCAGTTGTGCCTGGGGAATTTAAACCAAACAGATTGTTTTTGCAGGTTTTCTTTTCCCCCACATTTATTGAGGAATTAACTTCCCATCATGAAAATGTATCCCCATTCCCCAATCAAATACCGTAATAAATACCACAAAAAGACAGACAAACAGGTTTTTAATCCAATCTGGCAACCCCCATAAAATCCGACATAGCAGGAGTATCCCAAAGTATTAAGTGAAACAAGCATAGAAAACAGTATTGGCATTAATAAAACAATTATATGACGTAAAGCTACTATTATATAATAAGTATTTCGGTGACAACATGGTTGATTAACAGTATATATTTTTTAATAGAAATCCATGTGGATCACAATAAAAGTCAGTGTGGGAAACCATTGCCCAAAATGCATTGCTCCAATAACTTTCAAAAGGCTGTTCCAAGTTTGTCCCCCCAAAATGTTTTTTTCCTGTAGTTGCACAAAAATGTGTGTCTTTTCGTATGAAGTAAGTCACACAAAAACGTGCATATTTTCACATGAATTAAGCCACACAAAAACAAACACAAAAACAAATCTGCTGATATCATTTTTGTACATATTTGCACAAATTGTGTGAGATTGCGATGCAATACTGCATCTGCTAAATAGAATATATTAACATATAACACACAAGATCATGGTATGCATTTATCAATAATGAAGGTATCAACCGGAGCCCACGTTCCCACACATAAATCCAGTCTTTCAGATTGTTTGAGTCATGTTAAACTTTGTTAGACTTTTGTTTATTGTGTTCTCACAAAATATTGCAGTAGTAGAAAAGCAGAGAAAAGCTTTTTTTCAGATGAAAGATGAGAATTGGAAATAAGAAACAAATGATCTTTTTACCTGCCCACACATATCACACAATCAATGGAATTGAACAGAGGAAAAAAGAGGTCCCTTCAAAGTCCGGCTCATGCTGTTTGTTGCCTTTATTGTTCTCTGAGGACTAGAGTTATGCCAGGGCACATGAATGAGTCATCACAGGCTTGTCTCTGACTTTTGAGTATGGGTATGGTTGAGCATGTATAACGTGTCTTCACATTCCCAGATGAGGCCTATCAGGGTTGGGTTTGGTTACTTTCTAAATGTAATACGTTACAGTTAATAGTTACCTGTCCAATGTTGTAATCAGTAATGTAACTTTTGTATAACCCAAACTCAGCAACGTAATCTGATTACTTTCAGTTACTTTTGGATTACCTTCCCCTTAAAGGAAAACTCCACCCAAAACTATATTTTGGTGTTGGTTTCCTTCGTCCATGACATAGTCTCAAAATATTTTGTTTGTCAGCAATCAAGTTTTCAAGATATGTTACTTTCAAAAAACAGAACTCCTCCACATTTGATGCATTTTGCGCGTTTGCGTCATATGATGCAAAATGGATCATACGGGGATGATTTCTGTTGTTGATTTCTGTTGTTTTGAGGTTGAAATTTCAACCACAGAATTATGTCATGGTAACCAATTTTCAACATAGACAAACTTTGTATAAAATATGTTGAATTTGTACCTTTGAAACCACAAAGGGTTGGTGGCACCTTAATTGGGGAGGATGGGCTTGTGGTAATGGCTGGAGCCGAATTGGTGGAATGGTATCAAAAACATCAAACACATGGTTTCCATGCGTTTGTGCCATTCCATTTGCTATGGTTCCGGCCATTATTATGAGCCTTCCTCCTCTCAGCAGCCTCCACTGTTTGAAACAACATCAGATCTTACCCATTATATCCACTATCAGAAAAAAAACAATAGGCTGGGCAGCACCTTCTACTGGAGAGTTGATCTATATAAGATATCCATTTGGTCTCCCATCCATGGTTTTAACCAAGCCCAGACCTGCTATGATATTTGTCTTTGACTACTACCAATGTGCTATCGTGATAATCATTACTGAAAGATCTCTTAATAACTAAATAGATTCACTGTTGCCATCAAATTCAAATCAAATCAAACGTTTTTTGTCACGTGCCGAATACAACAAGTGTAGACTTTACTGTGAAATGCTTACTTACAAGCCCTTAACCAACAGTGCAGTTCAAGAAGAAGAAAATATATACCAATTAGAATAAAGTAAAAAGTAATAATAAGAAGTAACACAATAAGAATAACAATAACAAGACTATATACAGGGGGCACCGGTACCGAGTCAGTGTGTGAGGGTACAGGCTAGTTGAGGTAATCTGTACATGTAGGTGGGGGTGAAGTGACAATGCATAGGTAACAAACAAACAGCGAGTAGCAGCAGTGTACAAAAGGGAGGGGGTGAGGGGTGCACTACCCTCTGTAGCGCCCTGCGTTCAGATGCCGAGCAGTTGCCATACCAGGCGGTGATGCAACCGGTCAGTATGCTCTCGGTGGTGCAGCTTTAGAACCTTTTGAGGATCTGGGGATCTATGCCAAATATTTTCAGTCTCCTGAGGGGGAAAAGGTTTTGTTGTGCCCTCTTCACGACTGTATTGGTATGTTTTGACTATGATAGTTCATTGGTGATGTGGACACCAAGGAACTTGAAACTCTCAACCCGCTCCTCTACAGCCCCGTCAATGTTAATGGGGGCCTGTTCGGCCCACCTTTTCCTGTAGTCCATGATCAGCTCCTTTGTCTTGCTCACATTAAGGGAAAGGTGTTGTCCTGGCACCACACTGCCAGTTCTCTGACCTCCTCCCTATAGGCCGTCTCATCGTTGTCGGTGATCAGGCCTACCACTGTTGTGTCGTCAGCAAACTTAATGATGGTGTTGGAGTCGTGTTTGGCCACGCAGTCATGGGTGAACAGGGAATACAGGAGGGGACTAAGTACACACCCCGTGAGGGGCCCCAGTGTTAAGGATCAGCGTGGCGGAAGTGTTGTTGCCTACTCTTACCATCTGGGGGCGGCCCGTCAGGAAGTCCAGGATCCAGTTGCAGAGGGAGGTGTTTAGTCCCAGAGTCCTTAGCTTAGTGATGAGCTTCGAGGGCAATATGGTGTTGAATGCTGAGCTGTAGTCAATGAACAGGATTCTCACATAGGTATTCCTTTTGTCCAGGTGAGAAAGGGCAGTGTGGAGTGCGATTGAGATTGCGTCATCTGTGGATCTGTTGGGGCGGTATGCGAATTGGAGTGAGTCTAATTGAAGTGTCCGGGAGGATGCTGTTGATGTGAGCCATGACCAGCCTTTTAAAGTACTTCACGGCTACCAACGTGAGTACCATGGGCGGTAATCATTTAGGCCTAAATAGCATTTGCGAAGTCATCACCAGCTGTTGTTTCAATTCATCCCAGGGTTCAACTAAAAATAGACAATACATTCATGCCTAGGGTTTCAAGCTTTGGTTGATGTCAAATGTAATCTTCAAGTTAATAACGAATATGTTGGATTCGCGTCTTAATTTCAACTGAAAATCTAAGTTAAAGAACAGGACAAAATCAAATACAAACTTTATTTAATGTGAATTTAAAGTTTGATCTGATGTGATTTAGTCTTAATAACCATGTATCTGGTCTAGGAACAGATTTACAAAGTCCCAATCCTGAAAATATGAAAAAAACATGATCCTTCGTCAGCGGTTATGATACAACAAAAATTCCAGTAACTCATCAATATGGAATTAGCAACAGATATAATTGCCACCTACTCTGCAATCCCATCTGCTATCTTATCCATAGAGATGAAATGTTGATACAGTGGTTGCTACAAATGTGAAATGTGATTGTGGTCAAATAGCCCTTACACAGCCTGAAGGTGTGTTTTGGGTCATTGTCCTGTTGAAAAACAAATGATAGTCCCACTAAGCTCAATCCAGATGGAATGGCGTATTGCTGTAGAATGCTGTGGTAGCCATGCGGGTTACGTGTGCCTTCAAATGATAAATAAATCACAGACAGTGTCACCAGCAAAGCACTCCCACACCATCACACCTCCTCCTCCATGCTTCACAGTGGGAACCATACATGCAGAGTTCATCCATTCACCTACTCTGCATCTCTGCATTGGAACCAAAAATCTCAAATTTGGACTCATCAGTCCACAGGACAGATTTCCACAGGTCTAATGTCCATTGTTCGTGTTTCTTGGCCCAAGCAAGTGTCTTCTTCTTATTGGTGGCCTTTAGTAGTGGTTTCTTTACAGCAATTCAACCACGAAGGCCTGATTCACGCCAACTCTTCTGAACAGTTGATGTTGAGATGTGTCTGTTACTTGAACTCTGTGAAGCATTTATTTGGGCTGCAATCTGAGGCTGGTAACTCTAATGAACTTGTCCTCTGCAGCAGAGGTAACTCTGTGTCTTCATTTCCTGTGGCAGTCCTCATGAGAGCCAGTTTCATCATAGCGCTAGATGGTTTTTGTGACTGCACTTCAAGAAACTTTCAAAGTTCTTGAGATTTCCCATATTGACTGACCTTCATGTCTTAAAGTAATGATGGACTGTTGTTTCTATTTACTTATTTGAGCTCTTCTTGCCATAATATGGACTTTGTCTTTTACCAAATAGGGCTTCTGTATACCCCTCCCTAACTTTTCACAACACAACTGATCAATCGCATTAGGAAGGAAAGAAATTCCACAAATTAACAAATTTAACAAGGCCAACCTGTTAATTGAAATGCATTCCAGTTGACTACCTCATGAAGCTGGTTGAGATAATGCCAAGATTGTGCAAAGCTGTCATCAAGGCAAAGGGTACTCTGAAGAATCTGAAATATAAAATATATTTTGATTTGTTTAACACTTTTTTCGGTTACTACATGATTCCATATGTGTTATTTCATAGTTTTGATGTCAATCAAGTTAGAATAGCTACCATAGAATGAATGTAAAATAGTGCAATAAATGTACAAGCATGTAAAGTATTATTTGCGCATGTAAAATATGAGTTGCACCTGTGTAATCAGTTTTGTAGTTGCAAAAAAAGATTTGAAAACATATATTTTCTTTTGAGACTAAATGCAACAACACTTGCAAGCACATAATGGGATGTGTGAAGAGGAAGGGTGGACCGGGCAAAAGAAGATTCACAGAAGACGATTCAATGGTCGCAAATTTAGTAAATTAGTTGCGTTCCTTCACAAATGTAGTTGCCTGCTTGTAAATCTTTCTGAACTCATTTACATATACACTTACATGTTTGCAAGTGTTGTTGCATTTATTCTCAAAAGATGATACATGTTTGCAAATATATTTTGCAACTACAAACTGATTATACAGATGCAACTCATATTTTAAATGTGCAGACCATACCTTACATGCTTGTACACTTAAGGCACTATTTTACCTTCATAAGATAGCTTGTCTATATATCTTAGCTGGCTTGCAATAAATAAATGTACTGAATAAGACTCATATTCCTTTCAATCTTTCCCCCGATTTTACCAGAGATGCAGAGAAGCATATTTGATTTGTTTAAAGAAATAACCACCAGTCAGGAGGATACAGACAGCTCAAGAGGTATGCTTATAAATACAGTATGTAGAAAAATACACTGCTCAAAAAAATAAAGGGAATACTAAAATAACACATCCTAGATCTGAATGAATGAAATATTCTTATTAAATACTTTTTTCTTTACATAGTTGAATGTGCTGACAACGAAATCACACAAAAATGATCAATGGAAATCAAATTTATCGACCCATGGAAGTCTGGATTTGGAGACACACTCAAAATTAAAGTGGAAAACCACACTACAGGCTGATCCAACTTTGATGAAATATCCTTAAAACAAGTCAAAATGAGGCTCAGTAGTGTGTGTGGCCTCCACGTGCCTTTATGACCTCCCTACAACGCCTGGGCATGCTCTTGATGAGGTGGCGGATGGTCTCCTGAGGGATCTCCTCCCAGACCTGGACTAAAGTATCCTCCAACTCCTGGACAGTCTGTGGTGCAACGTGGCGGTGGTGGATGGAGCGAGACATGATATCCCAGATGTGCTCAATTGGATTCAGGTCTGGGAAACGGGCGGTCCAGTCCATAGCATCAATGCCTTCCTCTTGCAGGAACTGCTGACACACTCCAGCCACATGAGGTCTAGCATTGTCTTGCATTAGGAGGAACCCAGGGCCAACCGCACCAGCATATGGTCTCACAAGGGGTCTGGGGATCTCATCTCGGTACCTAATGGCAGTCAGGCTACCTCTGGCGAGCACATGGAGGGCTGTGCGGCCCCCCAAAGAAATGCCACCCCACACCATGACTGACCCACCGCCAAACCGGTCATGCTGGAGGATGTTGCAGGCAGCAGAATGTTCTCCACGGCGTCTCCAGACTCTGTCACGTCTGTCACATGTGCTCAGTGTGAACCTGCTTTCATCTGTGAAGAGCACAGGGCGCCAGTTGCGAATTTGCCAATCTTGGTGTTCTCTGGCAAATGTCAAACATCCTGCATGGTGTTGGGCTGTAAGCACAACCCCCACCTGTGGATGTCGGACCCTCATACCACCCTCATGGAGTCTGTTTCTGACCGTTTGAGCAGACACATGCACATTTGTGGCCTGCTGGAGGTCATTTTGCAGGGCTCTGGCAGTGCTCCTCCTTGCACAAAGGCAGAGGTAGCGGTCCTGCTGCTGAGTTGTTGCCCTCCTACGGCCTCCTCCACATCTCCTGATGTACTGGCCTGTCTCCTGGTAGCGCCTCCATGCTCTGGACACTACGCTGACAGACACAGCAAACCTTCTTGCCACAGCTCGCATTGATGTTCCATCCTGGATGAGCTGCACTACCTGAGCCATTTGTGTGGGTTGCAGACTCCGTCTCATGCTACTACTCGAGTGAAAGCACCGCCAGCATTCAAAAGTGACCCAAACATCAGCCAGGAAACATAGGAGTTGAGAAGTGGTCTGTGGTCACCACCTGCAGAACCACTCCTTTATTGGGGGTGTCTTGCTAATTGCCTATAATTTCCACCTGTTGTCTATTCCATTTGCACAACAGCATGTGAAATTTATTGTCAATCAGTGTTGCTTCCTAAGTGGACAGTTTGATTTCACAGAAGTGTGATTGACTTGGAGTTACATTGTGTTGTTTAAGTGTTCCCTTTATTTTTTTGAGCAGTTTATATATATTTTTAGATAGAATTAAGCAATTGATTACAGCTCTAGATTGCAAGAAAAGCTGTTTCATGTGTTTGAAAAGTGCAAAATTCCCCAATTCATGCACTTAGTGCCCCCTCAGATTTTTGGGTGCATGACACACCTGGCTGTGTCTCAACGTTTGTGAATGAATTACCAATATTTGCAATGTAAGAATAAGCAATCAGCAAACAAAAATACCTGCTGAGCATGAATCAACATGAGAAACATTAAAACAAAGAGATGAATTTAAATTACGTGAGTGGCTTGTCATACATCAGGAATAAACTGACAATCCCAGACAACATTCTGGAGAGATTGAAGACGTGAAACAAACATAATGACATTGCACATTAGCTGCGAATACTGAGTACAAATACCATATTTCTGAGGACTGTCGCATCTCACCAAAAAAAAAAAAAGATAAACTCCACTGCATTGTCCGTTAATCATTAATGTCTGTTATGTCCTTCATCCAGCTAGATCGGATCATTTGGATGCTTGTGTTTTGACAGATTTACGATGCTAGGCAGTTCTTCACCACCTGTTCAAACCACACAGCTGTGATGACGCCATTTTATGTCATTATCAGATTGTAATTTGGATCTGTATTTCAGTTAGTGTAATTTGGATTCATATTTCAGTTATCCATCACAATAATGGCAAAGAATTACTTTTTTTCTCCTCTGGTATGGCTGCTGCTGTGTGAGTGAGTGACTATGATTGTGTGGTAAGAGTGTTTGTGCTGTATGAGTGTGTTTGATTCAGAGGCACTCGCAGTAAGTTGTCCTGTATGGCTCAGTTGGTAGAGCATGGCGCTTGCACTGCCTGGGTTTGATGTTCACTTCAAGCGACCACCCATGTGTTAAAAGGTCTGCTAAATTGTATATATCATTATGAGGATACTACATATGGAAACGTGAGAGAGAAATTAAGAAATTATTTTTTATATAATGACATTGTTCTTGTTGTAAGGGGACAATGCACTAAGTGTATTTTTGTATCAGAGAAACCTTGATATTGAATTTAATTTAATCTTGGCTACACTCTTGATAATCTGAGGTAGACTTGTCAACGAACAGCAGTTATGTCTCTTCATATTCCACTGATTAGTAATTGGATGAAAACAATGCACATTTTCATTAGCTTTTTAATTTATGGACCCTATGATGGTGTCATGCGTTTTATTGTTTTGTTTTCAGACCAAATCAATGCTGCCAGTTAATTCAGTAGCAGTCTCTCTCGCTCATTCATTTGTCACTCCAAAGTAATTATTTTTTGGTAAAGCATGATAAGATTGCAAGGTTGTTTCAAACAGAGTGTGTCATTTATTAAATGGAAAATATAATGCATTATCAGAAGGTAAGCTTTTTAGTCTCTCTTATTTAGAGTGCCATTTTGTCTCTCACTCTCTCTCACGTGTGTGTGTGTGTGTGTGTGTGGGTGTCAGACAGAAGTGGATGTTCAGGTTGTTGGGATTTTTCAGATCCAGGGGTAAAGTGTAGAACCAGAGATGAGATCAGACAACATGAAAGAAAAAGTAAAGATTTAATGCATGGTAATGGAGAAAGTACATGGAACCACTATCTTTCAAGACAGCAGGGCTGTTACAGTGGGTGGGTCTACGGTATACTTGTCTATGGATGTCTCTGTCTCAGGACTGCCCTAAATGTACCTTGTATTTATCATTGAAACCTATCAGTTTTCTATAATGAAAGTGTAGACAGCTGCTGCCCCCAAAAGACATCAGGGCAGCATTGCAGGAACATTGTAGATCCCTGCTGAATCCTATGGAAGCCCAGAGAGGACATAAAAAGAACAATTCCCTTATGTCGAGATCACTAATCATTTATCTCACGGTCACTACATAACATGACAAAAGTTGTTTTGTCGAGCTCACAATTTAAACTTTACTGGATGTACTGATGATAGATCAACAGTATGGCTGAGGCAGCTGAGACCACGGTAGATTAGCACATATGTTTTATTGATTGCTACACTAAGGGATGGTACATTTCATGTTAACATTAGGCATTCACTTGTATTTATCAGTTTATAAGTTAGAATGTTAGCAAGCTAAATGTCCCCTACCCTGAGCTAAGAGTTCATGGGACAGCTAAGCTCTTGTGGGGCATTTAAGCCCTGACAATGCCTGACGGGCAAACCAGTCTCCCAGGCTGTGTGCCACCCCCAAGACCACTGCCAATCGCATGCAAGCAACAACTCAGCTAACTTGGTAAATCTTGTGAGTGAGCGAGCTAGCTAGTTCGTTATAGTCTTGTTATCTATTCTGGCTGTTTGCTTGCTTCACTAATATGTGTATAATTTACAGTGGGTGAGCTCCATTCCTGACAGGCAGATCAGATTCAATAGCAGCGTCAGAGGCTGATAATTCACCATGCTGCCTTGTAGGATGTTTCATATGTAAAGCTCCTTGCATGCAAATTAGGACTCAGTGCATTATGTATATGATCAAGAGAGGGTGTGATCTATTCCTGGCAGATGGATCAGACTCAATAGCAGCCTCAGAGGTGGATAAATCAGGATGCTGCCTACTGCAAGGAGCTTTACCTATGAAACAGCCTAAAAGGCAGCATCCTGACATCAGCTTTTTGAGGCTGCTATTGAATTTGATCAGCCTTCCAGGAATAGAGTTTACCCCCTGGATCATATACACATCTGCCAATAACCCACTCTGACAGCTAATCTGCCTGCAAGGAGCCTTACCTACGAAACAGCCTGCAAGCATCCTGAAATTGAAGGCTGAAATGTAATCTGATCATCCTGTCAGAAATGGAGCTCACCCACTGTGAATGCAAATATTACCCACAAAATACAAAGTGACACATTGTAACGGCGTTCTTCGTTTGTTGAAAGAGAGTCGGACCGAAATGCAGCGTGGTGGTTGCTCATGTCTTTAATGAAGGAAAAACGGAACGATACATGAAATAACTAATAAATACAAAAAAAAACAACAAACGGAACGTGAAACCTATATACAGCCTATCTGGTGAACCTACACAGAGACAGGAACAATCACCCACGAAATACACAGTGAAACCCAGGCTACCTAAATACGGTTCCCTATCAGAGACAACAAGAATCACCTGACTGATTGAGAACCGCCTCAGGCAGCCAACCTAAACTAAACACACCCCTAATCAACCACAATCCCAATGCCTACAAAAACCCCAATACGACAACACAATGACATAAACCCATGTCACACCCTGGCCTGACCAACTAATTAACTAAAACACAAAATACTAAGACCAAGGCGTGACACACATATCAGTTATGCAAACAACCAGTATAGATTTCAAGCTAGCTTGCTAGCTAACTAGCCAACAAGACTACCTAGCTAGCTCACAATAGCTGCGATGTGCCTTGCATGTGATTGGCTGTGGTCTTGGTGGTGGCACACAGCCTTGGAAACAGGGTTGCCAGACAACGCTCTAACCATTAGGCGACCTACCGTCCTGAACAAATGAATGGCTGATGACAACTTTTGTTATGTAGTGATCATGAGATACATGGGTCATGATCTCGACATTTACAAGGGAATCGTTTTGTTTATATGTCATCTCTGGACTTCCATAGAATCCGAGATTCTCGACATGTTTATTTTCTGCAACAACATGTGTGGCATTATACTACCACTAGATGGTAGCAGCTACTCAAAATTATATCTAAGTGCTGTTGAGTCGAGTGAGAAGCAGCTAAATAGAAATTCCTCGGTGCCTCTCCTCTGATTCTTCCTGTGCAAGGCCTGTCATATTCTTACGAGTTTTAATTAGGCTGAAACACAGAATTCAGACACAAACAAGAGAGTGGATGAAGGGTGATATAGTTTCAGTTTAATTGCCTTCAGATGTCTCATAGGTAGCTAGCTACATTGTTTTAAGATATTAAGATATTATATTAAGATATAACAAACAACAATGACAATCATAGCGGCAGTCTACTGTTTGGTGTAGCTTACAAAGTAGGGCACTGTAATTTGGAGAAGGACATCGGATGTCGGGACCATGGGCGTGATGAGGTCACATTCATTGCATTATGCTATGGGCATAGTAACACAGTACCAGAAAATAAACTAATACAAAGAAGCTCATAAAAACATGAGATGCTCAAAGCTGCTAAGAGGACAGGTAATCTAGACACAGAAAGATCAACTTAATCGTCTCTCTGTTTTGCCAGATCTGTTCAATGTTTCCCATATAGATTTCATGTAATGAAAACATGCGCAGGGCAGACCACACCAGTTGATGATTTCACATCGAAGTACCATAGGGTTATCAGTAAACTCTCAAAATGATATCCAAGCTACTTCACCAGTTCTGGATCAAACTGTAATGCATGCTTTTAACCTCTGCATTAACTGTGTCATGGGAGCCAAGCTTGTGTGCAAGTATTTTGGGCAACATTCATTATAAATGTAGGATAGAGCAGATTGGTTCCATAGAGGTCTATCTACAGCCCTGGGCCCTTATTCAAATGTAAGAGTGCTGATCTAGGATCAGGTCTCCCCTGTCCATGTAATCTTATTCATCATGATCTAAAAGGCCAACTGATCCTAGATTAGCACTCATACTTATGACGCTTTATGAATACGGGCCCTGGCACTGACCCTTTCACACAGCATCCATAAAGACAAACACATGCTCTGTCTTCTAAGACGTCATCTTACCAACGGATACAATAGCTCTGGTAAGATGTAAAGCATTCACAGAATATCTGAACTGTTCTTTACACAACAACCCCAAACATGCTAGATAGGAGCAAATGTGATGACATGTTTGGCATCATTATGGCTGACCAGTGAAACACTGGCCAACTATGTAGTGTAACGAAGAGCCCTCTGTCGACTGGGGTGATAGCTCTGGTAAGGGTTATCAGTAGGTAGCTTCCACCCGGTTACGTAACCCTGCAGCTTAAAAGCTGCTACCCTATATACATAGACTTGAAATCACTAGCCACTTTAATAATGGAACATTAGACATTTTAACATGAGAATACATAGTATAACCTCTAATGACATAAACATATATAACTCCTTGAGCTAGATACGACATCTCTAATTTGATGGTAATAACAAGCCAGTTGCAGTGATACCAGCTTCTCATTTCCTTTAAAGACTTACGTTTGTGTTTGTGTGTGCATGCACGTCAGTGTGTGTGTGTGTATGTGAGACACAAGCAGTCTCCTCCAGTTCTCTGCCTCCCCAGATTAATATCAGGCCTGTACAAAGGGGCCCTCTATGCCCTGCAGGACGACTCCCAGGACAATGACTCCACTGTCTGACAACACCATCGCTAACTCCTGCTAACTGATACATGTGCAGATATCACAGCTCTGAGATCACAGGGAATCTTATCCTTCAATTATACCTGTTCTTCCTGTGATACATAGTGATAACAAGGTTAATGATGATGGCGTGACCAAACCTTTCACTAGCGTATCAATTAATCAATTCGATTTGACAACAATACAAGGAGCAAGTTGACTTATAGCACTTTGTGACATCTGCTGATGTAAAACGGGCTTTATTAATACATTTGATTGATTGACTTTCTTTTTCATATGTATTACTTGTGCATTGTCTAGAAATACGAATTTTGAGGTGGAATAAGAGATGTATTCTGTTTTCTGTCAGAGATGACAAAGAGAAAGAATTTGACTTCACAGATAGAGATAAGATATGTCTATCTAACCATCTGATCTGCTTGAACTTCAGCTGCTGTATGAATGCCTGCTATGTTTAGGCTTTTACAGATGTTTTATTTTAATACAGCAGTCGTTCCCGAAATCAACAGTAGCTGTTGGAGAACGTGTGACAATCCTCCTTGTCTGCTCAACAGCAGTAGCCTACACCTGCACACAAATCTACAAGAAATAAAGTGCATGAACTCAGAAAGTGTCAGTCTAGATCTTCCCTCTGTTAGCATCATATCGCAGCTTTGTAGTTTGATTTGAAATGGATATTTTGAATACGTCAAAATGTTGAATAATGTTATGCCGATTCGAATAGACGTTTAGTTTATGTTCGACCTATTTTGAATAAAAATGTAAGAGGTCCACGGACTACTGCGCATAGCGCACTATTTTACAGCAAATCCTTGTGATTCAGATTGGGCGGATTAATTCATGTGTGTATGGAGGCAGTGGCTTTGTCACTCATTCGTTGAACAGTGTGCTGGCGCAGGTCTTCTGCCGTTACTACATCGATAATAAACTAGAAATACTACAAATCTGCCCTACAAAAAAATAAATAGCTAGCAATATGGGAATGTATTGTTTTTGAAAATATCAAGAACAACCACATACTACAGGGACCACATTCTTTATTAATCCATTTGCGTGGTCTAATCAAGGAGTTGCAATGATCCACGCGAAGGATATCATTTTAGCCTTCCTTCTCGTGGGCTCTACAGGTAAGATGGCTAAGCTAATGTTACTGTTTTTCCTTATGACTGCTATTCAGGCCAGGTATTTGATAAAATACTCGAATCAGGAAAAAGGTGGACTGTGCGTCCATGACAATCCCCATCCATTGAAGGACTGTGTACAGTACATGTCCCTCCCTCGGCAGTAGCAGGTGGATGGATGAAGGAAGATTGTACAATACAACGTTTTTGAATGAGATGCTATTTTAATGTGAATTGGCTGGTTAGGTGCTGCCGCGCAGTTAGGGATGTTGTTGACATATTCTGCCATGGTGTACACGATTAAACATTTTCTTAGTTAAGAATGCATGACTTTATTTGATATATAGCTGGTTGTTTTATCATATTCTTAGGACAAGTGTAATTTTCACAACTGTTAGCTAACTAGCAACCCATCAGCATTGCTCCTTCCAGCAAGGCATTTACATTCTGCTAAAACAATTTGGCATGCACGTGTGATAGGTTGAAGTTAATCTCATTACATTAGGGTTTATCTTTTATCGTCATATCACTAGTAATTGCATTGATATAGAATACAGTATGGATGTGTCTATTGGATGGATAGCGTTTAAGACACTGCTTACGTGCGTACATCAATGCATATGTTGCTACTCAGTAACTCTCCTCCTGGTCTTCTCTCCCAAACATCATGACTCTGGTCCCCGAGCCTAGTATCCGTCCGTAGGCGGGAGAGCGACTGCACGCAAATTGAAATTTTGCCATCACTGAAGGATTGTGTGAAATTGAAATGAAGCTACTGTCACAAGTGTGGCTACTTTCACTCTCTTACATTTTATCAGCATCCATTTAACCTATGGTCCAGATCCACACCTGTGTGGTCCAGCCCTATCAGCAGTTTTAACAACAATTTCAAAGATTTACAGTTCATATAAGGAAATCAGTCAATTTAAAACAAGTAATTCGGCCGTAATATATCGATTTCACATGACTTGGAATACAGTTATGCATCTGTTGGTCACAAATACCTTAAGGTAGGGGCATGGATCAGAAAACCAGTCAGTATCTGGTGTGACAACCATTTGCCTCATGCAGCCAGACACATCTACTTCGCATAGAGTTGATCAGGCTGTTACCTGTGGCCTGTGGAATGTTGTACCACTCCCCTTCAATGGCTGTGCGAAGTTGCTGGATATTGGCGGGAACTGGAACACACTGTCCTACACCTCAATCAAGAGCATCCTAAACATGCTCAATGGGTGACATGTCTGGTGAGTATGCAGGCCATGGAAGAACTGGGACATTTTCATCTTCCAGGAATTGTGTACTTATCCTTGCGACATGGATGGGTCATTGCATTATCATGTTGAAACATGAGGTGATGGTGGCAGATGAATGGTACAACAATGGGCCACAGGATTTCATCATGGTATCTCTGTGCATTTAAATTGCCATCAATAAAATGCAATTGTGTTAGTTGTCCGTAGCTTATGCCTGCCTATACCATAACCCTACCGTCACCATGAGGCAAACAGCAAGCCCACACAACGCCATCTGCAGATGAGCTTCCCTGAGACGGTTTCTGACAGTTTGTACAGAAATTCTTCGGTTGTGCAAAGCCACAGTTTCATCAGCTGTCTGGGTGGCTGGCCTCAGACGATCCCCCAGGTGAAGAAGCCGGATGTGAAAGGATGTTGGAGGCAGCTTATGGTACAGAAATGAACACTCAATTTAAAGGAAACAGCTCTAGTGGACATTACACGCTACCTCAACTTGAGACATCTGTGACATTGTGTTGTGTGACACAATAACACATTTTAGAGTGGGGTCACTTAGAAATGTCCTTGTATTTGAATGAAAAGCATATTTCTTGTCCAATAAAATACCATCAAATTGATCAGAAATACAGTGTAGACATTGTTACGGTTGTAAATGACTATTGTAGCTGGAAACGGCAGATTTTTAAATGGAATAACTACATAGGTGTACAGAGGCCCATTATCAGCAACCATCACTCCTGTGTTCCAATGGCACGTTGTGTTAGCTAATCCAAGTTTATAATTTTAAAAGGCTAATTGATCATTAGAAAACCCATGTTTGAAAACTGTTGTGCTGATTAAAGAAGCAATAAAACTGGCCTTTAGATTAGTTGAGTATCTGGAGCATCAGCGTTTGTGGGTTCGATTACAGGCTCAAAATGGCCAGAAACAAAGAACTTTCTTCTGAAACAGGGTAGTCTATTTTTGCCTTACAAGTCCTCAACTGGCAGCCTCATTAAATAGTACCCGCAAAACACCAGTCTCAACGTCATCAGAGAAGCGGCGACTCAGGGATGCTGGTCTTCATTCAGTGGGGTGAAAATCTGTTCAAGTTAGTATACAGACACCCTTGTATGTTCTTATAGCCTACCCAATCTATTGGTGGTCCAAGTATTTCCCTACTTGATTACAAAACATGGCCCCTATTGTCTTGTGTTATAATAAAACATAGGCCTATGCATCAATAAATAGGCTTCTTAACTTGGGAATCTGTGATTGCATCTCTTTGTGTCTCACTTTGGCTATAAAATCATGTTTATGATGGTCGTATACATGTAGCTAGAAGTGTAATAAATGCTTAGTGAACATACTAGATCGTTACTGAAGGTTTCAGTGGTGATGCTCACTCAACAGTACACGCTGTGTGTGACTCATCTCTGTGATGTCACCTCCTGATATGGTGACGAGTTACGGTCCTCAAGCTTTAGCTGGGATGGAGGCTGAGCCTGCTAATAATGCTGCATTCCTCCCAGGAGCAGAACACTGTGTTACTCCCCTGAGATTCTATAGTAGTGTGAGAAGGAGATGCTAATTGGAAATAGACCTTTGCTTATCATGTCAACAAGCAATGCTGTTGTTCCTCTCAACATATCCTCCATTTGAATATACATTTTGGCTAGAATATCCTCAAATGCTGTTAACTTTACTGTATCTTAAAAAAGTAGGCCTTTTGACGCTGTCGATGGTTTTATATCAACCGAATCTCATAGTTTCACATTGGAATTTGCTTTAATTGGATTGTTGAACGATGAATTATGCGTGGTTACAGGGTTAATATCCTTGTGGTTACAGGTAGGGATGCACAATATATCGGTGAACATATCAGTGTGGCCAATGGCCAATATTATCTAAAAAAGCCAACATTGGTATCGGCCGATGTCTAGTTTAACGCCCCGATGTGCAAAACCGATGTCAAAGCTGATGTAATTATGCCACGTAAAATGTTGCTCTATATGTGCAACACAGCATTCCTAAACTAGCCCACAGTGTCTGCTGTGTGGATCGAGCAGTCAACAAGACCAGCAGTCATTTGAAAGAGTAAGAATGTTTCAGCGAGACAACTCAAAGGCGAAATCTGTTAAAGCCAAGATAATGGAATTCATTGCCCTTGACAATCAACCGTTCTCTGTCGTGGGTGATGTTGGCTTTCGCCGACTGGTCGAGCACCGGTACACACTACCAAGTGCGCTATCATTCAGATGCTGCCCTACCGGAGTTACACAGTAATGGTGTCATTGCTATTAGCTTCACGACATACATACTATGGAACGCCGTTTGGGTCTTTGCGTGTCAAAAAAGATACAGTAGCACTGTCAAAGCTGTACAAAAAAGTTTGCAAACAAGCAAACATCAGCCACGAACGATGTGTTTACAATACCGCATTGGTAATAAAGCATCATTTGTTTGACCGCAACTTCTAGGGTAGCAAGTTTTAGCTTGGTACCTAGCTAGCACCAATACAACCCGCCTGAAAACAATGACCAGTGGAACCTGCAGTCATTTTCATTATTCTTAGCAATGATTTAGGAATCTTCGTGAGTAAGTACTCACAAAGTACTCACATCAGTTCATGAAAATAAATAGCTAGTCAGCAATTTAACCCTGTTGCCCAAAGCTAACGTTATAAGCAGCCAGCTAGCTTCATCTGGCTAGTGAGGCTCGACCGCACTGGGTTTGTTGTTGTTGAAGTAAGCCACAATAAGGGTTAGCCACTATAGTGGAATTTGCAGTTTGCCTTCAAAATAAAAGTATGTCATTGACAGTGATGCAAATGAATACAAATTGTAGAATAATGCCATACTTTTATTTTGAAGGCTAACCACAAAGTCCACTATTGTGGCTAATCAAAGAACTGTGGTATAAATTAGGGTTATTTTAGATGATGACACCTAGCTATATAGTTAGCTAGCTAACTATAGCTACTGAAACAGATGTTGTGTTATGTTGCATCTTTTTTGACATGCAAAGACCCAAACGGCGTTTGGGTGTGCATGCATGAGGCTGGCCAAATAATTCACAAGGAAATCCTGGTTGAGATTGAAACGACTGAACAAATGAACAACGAAACGACACACCAAGTAAGTGAAATAAATAGGTTTTTGATTATGTTTTACTGGTTATCGGGACATACGTGAATGCCAACAAAATAACCTTTTGGTGTGTGTGTGTGTGTAACCTTTATTTAACTTGGCAAGTCAGTTAAGAACAAATTCTTACTTACAATTGACGGCCCGGACGACGCTGGGCCAATTGTGTGCCGCACTATGGGACTCCCAATCACGGTCGGATGTGATACAGCCTGGATTCGAATCAGGGACTGTAGTGACACCTCTTGCACTGAGATGCAGTGCCTTAGACCGCTGAGTCCATGTGTGTGTTAACTATTTAACCGTACTAGAATGCTTAAAAGGCTGCTAAAATTGTAAATATCGGTATATCGGCGAGGAAAATATTGGATATCGGTATCGGCCAAAAATGTCATATTGGTGCATCACTAGTTACAGGGTTAATTCCATGTGGTTGCAGGGTTAAAACAGAAACAACTCAAAAGGTTAAGTTTAGGTATTAATACCAAGTGGTTAAGGTTAGGGCTATGGTTTGGGAAAGGTTTAAAACAAAATAATTGTTTCCATTAAGTACCATCAAGTACTTTCCCTGCTTGCTAGGGAGAGTGACCATTAGGTTCTTGGTCACCTCCGTGACCAAGGCCATTCTCCCCTGCATGCTCAGTTTGGCTGGGAAGAGCTCTCGGGAAGAGTCTTGGGGGTTCCAAACTTCTTCCATCTAAGAATTATGGAGGCCACTGTGTTCTTGGGGACCTTCAATGCTGCAGACATTTTTTGGTACCCTTCCCCAGATCTGTGCCTCAACACAATCCTGTCTCAGAGCTCTACGGACAATTTCTTCAACCTCATGGCTTGGTTTTTGCTCTGACTTGCACTGTAAACTGCACTGTAAACTGTTGGACCTTATGTAGACAGGTGTGTGTCTTTCCAAATCATGTCCAATGAATTGAATTTACCACAAGTGAACTCCAATCAAGTTGTAGAAACTGCTCATGGATGATTAATGGATACAGGAGGTCAATTTCGGGCCTCATAACAAAGGGTCTGAATACTTATGTAAATAAGGTATTTCTGTTTTTATTTTTTAATACATTTGGAGAAAAAAAAATCAAAAAACTTGTTTTCGCTTTGTCATTATGGGGTATTGTGTGTAAATTGACGAGGAAAAATGTTTATTTAATCAGTTTTAGAATAAGGCTGTAACGTAACAAAATGTGGACAAGTCAAGGGGTCTGAACACTTTCCGATTGCACTGTAAGATGGAGAGAGGAGGTTGGAAATGACAGAAAGAGTCAATACGTAACCTGACTCATAATGCTTTTGGAGTAACATCTCCATTTCGAGGTTTGTGTTTAGATAAATCAGCGGTATGGAGGTTGATGATTACAGTCCTGAACTTGGTGATGCTGGTTAGCCTTCTCTGTATCCAAGAAAGAATATCCAAGAAGTAATATCTCAAAGTAGAATATTGGCAGAGGCAGACACAGACGTGGGCTATGGCTCATCTCTCCATGGACAATTTCAGTTCCTACTGTGACTGTCTGCACTGTCTTATGAGTGGTGATTATGACAACAACACTACAGCCAATCATGTCGGCCTAGGTCTATGTTTGTATTTCTGCTGGATCCTGTCATAGGATGGTGACGACCCCAGCCAATCATGTGAGTGGATGTTTTTCTCCAATCTCAGTTGCCAGGGGATCATAGGATAATCTTTATTCAGATGATAGCTGACCACTTACCAGCATTATCTACTAAAGCTGTGTTTGTTTGTAAACTCACTGAAATCAGGATGCAATGGCCAGTGCTCTTTCTTCATATTGAACAACATGGACATACCTGCAGTGAGCTTTCACCAAGGGCTCCTCCATTACAACCTTCTCTGAGAAGAATAAGCATATGTACAGAACGTTATAACACACTTACTAGCCTACACTTAGTTGCTGGACTGCTATCTTTAGTTCAGCTGGTGTTTGAATAGCATGTGTTACTTAAGCTGTTTATGGCTGGGCTCCCTCTCAGACCAGCTGGTTGGCACCTTGGAGCACTTAGCATGTACAGTGAAACTTCTCTTTCAATATGGCTTTTAAGTAACATTTATTAATCCTATTTTGTGGCTGTATTATCAATATACCTTAATACCTGTATATTTGATGTGTTGTGGACTAAGTTGTTGGATTAAGCCAAGATTCATATCTGCATTTTATCCTTAAAGCCCAGTTGGCATCTGCCTTTACTCATCCTCAACCCTGTATAGGCAGCTGTGAGTGTGTGTGTTTGTGCGTGTGTGCAACTGAGGGGTGGATTTTGTGAGGCTGGCCAAATAATCCACAAGGAAATATTTACCCGTACAAAGTGATGATGATCTCAGATTGACGACCAGTCCCTACTGGGATCATGGGGTTTTTGAATTCCTCTTGGATGGAGGAGCTACAGCAATGAATGGATATGGATGGAGGATCTAGGAGGACTGTATGGATGAAGGATTCAATAAAACCAGAGTATGCACTGTTTGATATTCTGGATATCCAGCAGAGCAGAGCCTCTCTCAGAGGGGTAGGAGAGGACTGCTGCAGCCTTCCTCAGCCTCCCCTTTGATGGTGAGTGGAGCAGACAGATCCGGGCCTCTGAGAGATGAGAGATGCTTGGCCCTAGAGGACTAAAAACATGACGTTACACATGCACACTAACTCAGTGTTCTGACTAACTCAGTGTTCTGACTAACTCAGTGTTCTGACTAACTCAGTGTTCTGACAACACACAAAACAACACTCACAGTGACTAGGGCTGTGATGGTCATTGGATTTTGGATGACAGTTATTGGTCAGTCAAATGATCGCGGTCACCGTTATAACCGTTAGAATAGCAAAGACGCACATTTTCTCCTCTCCTTCGCTCCTGACTGCATGTGCTGCTGCTGCAGGGAGGGGGTTTTGCCTAGGCAACCAAATACTCATTTGCTACAACACCTTGCTTGTTTCTGCAAGGAGCAACAAAGTTTCATCACGTTGTTAAGATTCCATGTTACTGCAGAAACAGACTCAACAGCACAAATGCCATCCCATCTTTAGTCAGCTGTTTGTTTCACAAAATAATACATATATAATAGAGGTCGACCGATTAATCGGAATGGCCGATTAATTGGGGCCGATTTCAAGTTTTCATATTGTGAGGTCCCTGGCAATTCCCAGCCCTACCTCTCAGACACTATCAGAGGGATGACTTCTGACCCCCAGGGTTGCTGTGTGCTACACAGTGCCTGCTGCTTTTGTCACTGATTAGAATAAGAATTTATGCCCCTGACATTTTCATTAATAATATTATATAGCAAGGGCTAGTTTTCCATTGATCAGCAGCTATTATAAATACAGTTTCTTGTTGTACTATTTTCTACCTTTCTACATAGTTGTCTTGTTTCACTCTTTGCCCTTCAGGCTGAAGGGAACATAAAGTATATAAAAGCTGTCTGACTTGGTCGATGTTTTGTCAAAGCAGCAGCTGGCTGCCGATATAGTCTAGTTGGAGCACAGATTGGGTTTTAGCGCTTCAGGTAATACAATTATACATAAACGTATAATGGTATTCGCCATTTCACAAGTAATGGTTACCCTGGTATTGGCAGATCATTTGGCATTAGATCAGGATTTCTAATCATACTTGGCAATGGGGTGAAAACAACCTGTCTTTTCAGAATCTGACATCACTCTGACATCAATGCAAATTAAATGGAAAATCACATCAAACACTTATCATCAAAACAGTAGGCCTATCAAACTCACCTCACTGTGTTGATCAATTTGAAGAAAGCAGTTCAACAGCAGGTTTAAATGTTGTGGATGTATTTTCAAACCACAACACAATGAAATGGACAACGCTTTCTAAGGTGATGATTATTTCAAAACACCCATACGCATATTAGAGCTTATGCATATGCATAGGCTTATGAGCCCAAGCCCCCCAAAATGTCCCTGAATTAAAATTAGGATTGTGTCCTTTTACCATACATAACCTGCCGCATATTGCGGATGGCAGAAAAACATGAAACAAAACTGATTTAAGAGGTATTTGGTACATAATTGGTCTAGCCTTTGAGTGTGGACTGTATTATTATGCACACTGGATGGACTGGTTACCTTATGCTACACTCCAACATTTCTATCCATGAGTCTGAGAGAGAACGTATAGCCCTAAGCGATGCTGTTGGTTCAAATTTGTATTTGATTTTGAATTGGCTAGTAATAGGGATTTTTAAAAATATTTTAATAATTAATTGGGTGACACATTACCTTAAGCTATACAGAATATCCCAACACCGTGCATCTCCTCTCTCCTTTATTCCTTTCTCAAGCGTGCAGACGGTCTGTCAACAATTTATGAAATGTGTTTCTTTGAGAAAACATGTTACTATCAATGTTCCCAAACAGATTTCACTTGGTTTCCTAAATTAAGCACTGGGTAGCTGCAGGAACAATGTTGGAGAGGCCATGGCATACAGAGTTTGGGTGGAATATCCCCTGTCGGGCAGTGAGAGCATTCTCCTCAAACAGGAATATCCCCTGTCGGGCAGTGAGAGCATGCTCCTCAAACAGGAATATCCCCTGTCGGGCAGTGAGAGCATGCTCCTCAAACAGGAATATCCCCTGTCGGGCAGTGAGAGCATGCTCCTCAAACAGGAATATCCCCTGTCGGGCAGTGAGAGCATGCTCCTCAAACAGGAATATCCCCTGTCGGGCAGTGAGAGCATTCTCCTCAAACAGGAATATCCCCTGTCGGGCAGTGAGAGCATGCTCCTCAAACAGGAATATCCCCTGTCGGGCAGTGAGAGCATGCTCCTCAAACAGGAATATCCCCTGTCGGGCAGTGAGAGCATGCTCCTTAAACAGGAATATCCCCTGTCGGGCAGTGAGAGCATGCTCCTCAAACAGGAATATCCCCTGTCGGGCAGTGAGAGCATGCTCCTCAAACAGGAATATCCCCTGTCGGGCAGTGAGAGCATGCTCCTCAAACAGGAATATCCCCTGTCGGGCAGTGAGAGCATGCTCCTTAAACAGGAATATCCCCTGTCGGGCAGTGAGAGCATGCTCCTCAAACAGGAATATCCCCTGTCGGGCAGTGAGAGCATGCTCCTCAAACAGGAATATCCCCTGTCGGGCAGTGAGAGCATGCTCCTCAAACAGGAATATCCCCTGTCGGGCAGTGAGAGCATGCTCCTCAAACAGGAATATCCCCTGTCGGGCAGTGAGAGCATGCTCCTCAAACAGGAATATCCCCTGTCGGGCAGTGAGAGCATGCTCCTCAAACAGGAATATCCCCTGTCGGGCAGTGAGAGCATGCTCCTCAAACAGGAATATCCCCTGTCGGGCAGTGAGAGCATGCTCCTCAAACAGGAATATCACCTGTCAGGCAGTGAGAGCATGCTCCTCAAACAGGAATATCCCCTGTCGGGCAGTGAGAGCATGCTCCTCAAACAGGAATATCCTCTGTCGGGCAGTGAGAGCATGCTCCTCAAACAGGAATATCACCTGTCGGGCAGTGAGAGCATGCTCCTCAAACAGGAATATCCCCTGTCGGGCAGTGAGAGCATGCTCCTCAAACAGGAATATCCCCTGTCGGGCAGTGAGAGCATGCTCCTCAAACAGGAATATCACCTGTCGGGCAGTGAGAGCATGCTCCTCAAACAAGAATATCCCCTGTCGGGCAGTGAGAGCATGCTCCTCAAACAAGAATATCCCCTGTCGGGCAGTGAGAGCATGCTCCTCAAACAGGAATATCACCTGTCGGGCAGTGAGAGCATGCTCCTCAAACAAGAATATCCCCTGTCGGGCAGTGAGAGCATGCTGCTCAAACAGGAATATCCCCTGTCGGGCAGTGAGAGCATGCTCCTCAAACAAGAATATCCCCTGTCGGGCAGTGAGAGCATTCTACTCAAGCAGGAATATCCCCTGTCGGGCAGTGAGAGCATTCTACTCAAACAGGAATATCCCCTGTCGGGCAGTGAGAGCATTCTACTCAAACAAGAATATCCCCTGTCGGGCAGTGAGAGCATTCTACTCAAACAGGAATATCCCCTATCGGGCAGTGAGAGCATGCTCTTCAATCAGGAGTATTCCCTGTCGGGCAGTGAGAGATTTTTTAAATTTAACTAGGCAAGCCAGTAAAGAACACAATCTTATTTACAATGATGGCCTACACTGGCCAAACCCAGACAACACCCTATGGGACTCCCTATCACAGCTGGTTGTGATACAGCCTGGATTTAAACCAGGGTGTCTGTAGTGACACCTCTAGTACTGAGATGTAGGGTCTTAGACTGCTGCGCCACTCGGGAGCCCAGCAGAGAGGAAGTCCAGTCCAAATCTCAGTTTTTCAATAAAATCTTCAGCGGCAGTCTCTCAGTTTCTCTCTGACATAATAATGACTGTGTCTCATCTGAGCTAAAATAATCCAGTGGGCTAATCTCCAGGTTGATGATGAGCGTTATGCCTCATTTATGTGGTGCTAGGCAGGGCTGGGAATTGCCAGGGACCTAACGATACTTAGGTGCCAATATGATAGTATTGCGACTCTCAAGATTCTATAAGTATTGCGATCAAAGTTCCCTCTAATTTCTTTCGGCACTGAGTCTAATGTAGGCCTACCAGAGTGGCCTAACATCAAAAACAATGGAGGAAATGCATCCCTTTTAACATGGAAATAGCTGTTCTCTCATTCAACCTACAGTAGCAGCAAATGTGTGGTGCTCAATGTAGGCCTATATGCCATGAGACTTTGGAAAAAAACATGCAGGGCTTGACATTAATCTGTTTATCCCACGTGTCCTTCAGACAAGGAGGTGACAGAAAATGTTGTTGTTTGATACAAGAAACCAGTTTACAAAATAAAGTGCATTATTATTCCCATACCATTATGACAGAGAATCAGACAAATGATGCTACTCTGTGCCTATTAAAAAACGTAGATTATTCAAGCCTGTCTCAAAATACAACACTGCCGCTTTATGACAGAAAAAAGCTATTTAACTGACTTGCTTTTCAAAGATGTCTAGAAATATACACGTTTTGTGCTGTAGTAGGAAGCAATCCCTCCCCAATTGCTGACTACAAATGATCTATAACTGGGATAATAACTCACTAACTAGCAAAGGATATTAAGAAAGATTTGCACGTGGCTACATGTAGCTCTCGCTTTGATCTCAAAACAAACACATCTACACATCTAACCACCGCTGTAAACATAGTCCAGTTCAAAGTAAATGGCACAGATCCATATATGGCAATTGTCTATTTGCATATAGGCCTACTAGGGTTGCCCATTTTGGGGAATACTCAGAGGTGGAAACTTTCCGTGGGAATTAACGGGAATATATGGGAATTAAATGGATTATATGGGAATTTACGTGAATATATTGGAAATAACGGAAATATATGTAAAATAATAATAATTCTATTAATGTTTTTTTGCATTGGATATATTTACCATATCATATGGAGACAGAAACATAAACATTTTACCTTATCATAAGTACACATAATTGCAAATGATTAAATTCTTCCAATAGAAATTTTAAAAACAATTTAGTTACGAATTGAACTTCAATTAAATGAGTTGACTCTTCACAATGGATGATTTCACTGAACAACAAAATAAAATGAATATTGAATGATCCCCAATGATCCATCGAATCTCCCCCAAAAATGTTTTCAACATGAAAACTAAAGAAACTGAAGCTTTGGGTTGTCTTCCTCTCAGTCTTCCATGTCTTCTCCCTGGACTTCCTCAATGTCCACCTCTTGAACATCAGACTCTGAGGTCTCATCTTCACTGTCCCTTTCCAACCTTGTTGAGGATGGCTCGTTGTCAGGCTCAAAAAGCCTCAAATTTGCACTGATGGCCACCAATTTTTCAACCCTTGTATTGGTCAGCCTATTGCGTGCTTTGGTGTGTGTGTTCCCAAACAATGACCAGTTGCGCTCTGAGGCGGTTGATGTTGGTGGGATTTGGAGGATGATGGAGGCAACAGGGGAAAGAGCCTCAGATCCATAAAGTATCTTCCACCAGGTGGCTGATGAGATATGTTGGCACGACTGCCATATTGCATCTCAATCCCAAAGCCCTTGCTTGGAGGTGTACTTGCCAGACTGCCAAGAACCTTGCCCTCATCCAGGTCAAAGTGGCGAGACATGGTAGTGATGACACCATAGGCCTTGTTGATCTCTGCACCAGACAGGATGCTCTTGCCCGCATACTTGGGGTCCAACATGTACGCTGCGGGGTGTATGGGCTTTAGGCAGAAGTCTTCAAGCTTTTTGATGTATTTCAGAACTGCAGTTTCCTCTACTTGGAGCAACAATGAAGTTGGCAGGTCAGTACGGATTTCTTCTCTTACATCTGCAAGCAGAGTCTGAACATCAGACAGGAGGGCATTGTCTCCCTCAATCCTTGCAATGGCTACTGCTATAGGTTTCAGGACTGCCAAACATGATGACAACGTCATTCTTCTCACTTTGCTTGGTGAGGTAGATTGCTGCTATAACTTGATGACCCTTCATATACCTAACCATTTCCTTGGCTCTCTTGTAGAGTGTGTCCATTGTTTTTGTTCCATGATGTCCTTGAGGAGCAGATTCAATGCATGAGCAGCACAGCCAATGGGTGTGATGTGAGGGTAGGACTCCTCCACTTCAGACCAAGCAGCCTTCATGTTCGCAGCATTGTCTGTCACCAGTGTAAATACCTTCTGTGGTCCAAGGTCATTGATGACTGCCTTCAGCTCATCTGAAATGTAGAGACCGGTGTGTCTGTTGTCCCTTGTGTCTGTGCTCTTGTAGAATATTGGTTGATGGGTGGCGATGATGTAGTTAATTATTCCTTGCCTACGAACATTCGACCACCCATCAGAGATGATTGCAATACAGTCTGCGTTCTCTATGATTTGCTTGACCTTCACTTGAACTCAGAACTCTGTATCCAGCAAATTAGTAGATAAAGCATTTCTGGTTGGAGGGGTGTATGCTGGGCGAAGAATATTCAGAAATCTTTTCCAATGCACATTGCCTGTGAGCATCAGAGGTGAACCAGTTGCAAACACAGCTCGAGCAAGACATTAATCATAATTTCTCTAACTACGTTCCTCCATTTAGTCAAAAAACTTCTGATTCCAGGAGGACAATGAGCTGTTGCTATCAATAAGATGTAATTTTCACCTCGAATAGAAGTAGGGGGACTTTTTTCAGAGGTTGCTTGTTGTGAGCGCTGAGGGAACTTTTTAAAAACCTTAGAAGAACAAAACTAACCCTAGATGAACAAAACTAGAATACCCACTCTAGTCACACCCTGCCCTAACCAAAATATAAAGAAAAAACATAGATGTCTTAGGTCAGGGCGTGACAGTGAGATCTTGAGAATCAGCTGTGCATGTGATGGAAGAGTGCACTGTGCATGCAGAGTGTTGCAATTCCATTTTAATGGGGATAGTTTAACCAAAATATGCCACAAGACCTAGAATTGCCTTATGTGTATCCCACAAAAAAGGTTCACTGTTATAAGATAACTTTTTTGATGAATTTAAGCAAAATTTCCAGAAATTTACTGGAAGGTTTCTGACCCTTTGCAACCCTAATGCCTTCTGCAGATGTGATTGGCTATGCCGCACTGGTCTGTGTAGAGTATGGGCTGAGTCGTGCACAAAATAATCCTACTCCGGTGTGTTCTGCCTACCACAAAATCTCTTGAAATGTTTTGTTTTGGTACAGTGATTGCTCCACTAAATGTTTTGTGATTATGCTGCGGTACTTAGAGGTAATTTGTGGTTTAGTACGGTACCCTGCGTCACCACTTCATTCCTCCAGACCAGCGCAAGTGGTAGTTAGAGCTCTGATTATGCTTTTGGGTCCAACTGTGTCTCTAACTGACAATGAATGGGTGACATAAACCGAAATAGAAACTGATAATTGTACTTACTAAAACTGTTGTTACACTAAGGTTTTTATTATTTTATTTTGTTAGGATTATTTTGCTCTTACTGTAGTACTGTAGCCCACTCCCGATGGGTCACGTTGTACAGCAGCATACCACCCTGCATACCACTGCTGGTTTGCTTTTGAAGCTAAGCAGGGTTGGTCCTGGATGGGAGACCAGATGCTGCTGGAATTGGTGTTGGAAGGCCAGTAGGAGGCACTCTTTCCTCTTGTCTAAAAAAACAAACATATTCCAATTCCCCAGGGCAGTGATTGGGGACACTGCCCTGTGTAGGGTGCTGATTTCAGATGGGACGTTAAACTGGTGTCCTGACTCTCTGAGGTCATTAAACATCCCATGGCACTTATCGTAAGAGTAGGGGCGTTAACCCCGGTGTCCTGGCTAAATTCCCAATCTGGCCCGCGAACCATCACGGTCTTCTAATAATCCCCAGTTAACAATTGGCTCATTCATCCCCTGTAACTATTCACCTGAAAATGCTGAAAATGAGAATGTGTTCTCAGTCAACTTACCTGGTAAAATAAGGGATAAATAAATTAACAGCGACAGAGGGTCACAACAGTCTAAGACACTGCATAGTTGTACAAGCTGTGTTGCTACAGATGCTGGTTCAATACCTGTGCTGGCCTTGACTGGGAGACCCATGAGATGACTGGAGATGTTTGGTTTCTCTCCCTCTAAAAACACAAATAAATTATTCTAAATAACAAACTGGTTTTATTTACAAATTAGTAACAATGTCTCACCCCATCTTCAAGAATGGCCTTTTTCTCGCTCATTTGACATTATTTGAAAACAAATAATCTCCAAAATATGATTCTTATTTTTTTTAAGCGATATTTATTATTATTGTTATTATTAATTTAGAATTATATAAAATCCCCTTGGATATTCTCACAGATATATTATTAACCCTGTTATTAGCATGACAATATATATTGGTCATGGCTTCTAGGTGGTGCACAATGGGATTGCCTTGCAGTTCTCCAGCTGTATCCACTGAAAGTGAACAAGGTTCAAGGTACGAGGGAAGGGGGCACGGGATGGGCCGCAGAGCCCCGCACAGAAGACAGACTTAGCCCATGGGAAACGGAGGAGGATGGAGGGAGGGGGTGGACCCCCACCCTGCCACACTAGGTAGCACAGAGCAACACTTTTAAGGGGCATTGCACTAATAATGGAGCTGACTAGGGAAACGTTCCCGCTGCTCTAGCAGGTAGCTGGACAATAGACTTGCCTAGATGGAGGCTAGGGGGAGAATTCTATTTTCAAATATATTTCTAAGTTAAGTATTATTATTATTATGTATCACATCCAACTGTGATTGGGAGTCCCATAGGACAGCACACAATTGGCCCAGTGTTCCTCTCCCTCTAAAAACAAATGTTTTGGCCTTTATTCAGATTACAATCGCTCACATTCATTTAAAAATAAAAAAATAAACGTTTAAAAATACCTAACGTTGTATTACAAAAGTAGTTTGAAATATTTTGGCAAAGTTTATAGGCAACCTTTGAAATATTTTGTAGTGACGTTGCGTTTTTGTAAGCAGTTTTTGTCTGGATCAAATGTGCTTTATAAATGGACATTTTCACTATATATGGACGGAATTAATTGAACAAAAGGACCGATTGTGATGTTTATGGAACATATTGGAGTGCCAACAAAAGAGGCTCGTCAAAGGTAATGCATGTTTAATATTTTATTTCAGCGTTTTGTGTAGCGCCTGCTATGCTAGCTCCTTTGTTTTCTGATGGTGCAGATGGCGCAGGCTATCAGATAATAGCTTCTAATGCTTTCGCCGAAAAGCATTTTTTAAATCTGACATGTTGGCTGGATTCACAATGAGTGTAGCTTTAATTGAGTATCTTACATGTGTGATTTAATGAAAGTTTTGAATTTTATAGCATTTTATTTGAATCTGGCGCTCTGCACTTCCCCCAGCAATTGGCCAGTTGAGACGCTAGCGTCTCCCCTATCCATAAGAGGATTTATTAAGAACAAAGTCTTATTTACAAGGACAGCCTACTCCTTCCTCCCCATCAGGGAATTGAACCCCGGTTTCCCGCATGCCCACGTACGATACAGGGATTCTTTGGCTAAATAACCCAGTACTGTGTAGCCTATCCCGAACGTCACGTTGTACAACGCCATATTTTACGCTCCATCCTAACGGAAACCCAGATAGTTTTTCATTTTTCATGGAATAGAAACACCATAATATTAATCAAATGAATCCCAAACTCTAAAAGTAATTGGAAAGGTAGATACAAATTATTTGTGACATTGTGGTTACAATAAGAATGTAAACAAGATGCTGTGTTTTTATTTACAGTAATGATGGACAGCTGGTGGCATTTTGAAAACAGGTTTTCAAACACTTGTAGCCTAATTAGCAGGACAATACTCTTTATATCTCAGCTACTGTAGATGTGAACATCCCCCTACCTGCAATCCGATGCTTAAGTACTCTGAAGTCTAACTCAAAACAGAGGTACAGTATTTCTTCATCAACATCTTTATGCTTTCGTTAAATAACTAACTAGAAAATAGACATTCAAAATGCAGATGGTTATTTAAACTACCTTTTAGTTGCACTTCCACCCTGCTCCACGACCACAGGTAAAACCTTGCTGAGATGATCAATGTATTTGTTGCATTGTAGTATCGTCAATTTCTCTAGCCAAAACGTCTTGATGGCCTCAAAATTTTGGACACCTACTCATTCCAGGTTTTTTTTCTTTCCTTCCTCCACGTCAGGGAATTGAACCCCGGTCTCCCGTGTGCTCGAACAACAAGGGGATTGTTTAGTTAACCTGTTGATGCTCTGGGGGCGCTATTTCATTTTTGGATGAAAAACGTTCCCGTTTTAAACAAGATATTTTGTCACAAAAAGATGCTCGACTGTGCATATAATTGTTAGCTTTCGAAAGAAAACACTCTGACGTGTCCAGAACTACCAAGATATTTTCTGTGTGTGCCCTAGAACGTGAGCTTCAGGCAAAACCAAGATTAGACGGCATCCAGGAAATGAGCAGGATTTTTGAGGTTCTGTTTTCCATTGTCTCCTTATATGGCTGTGAATGCGAGAGGAATGAGCCTGCCCTTTCTGTCATTTCCCCAAGGTGTCTGCAGCATTGTGACGTATTTGTAGGCAGATCATTGGAAGATTGACCATAAGAGACCACATTTACCAGGTGTCCGCCCGGTGTCCTGCGCCGAAATTGGTGCGCAAAAGACAGCTGCCAGTAAGCTTCCACGAACTGCATATCAATGAAGAGATATGTGAAAAAACACCTTGAGGATTGATTCCAAACAACGTTTGCCATGTTTCGGTCGATATTATGTAGTTAATCCGGAAAAAGTTTTACGTTGTAGGTGACTGAATTTTCGGTTCGTTTCGGTAGCCAGACGCAATGTAGAAAACGAAACGATTTCTCCTACACACAGACGCTTTCAGGAAAAACTGCACATTTGGTATGTAACTGAGAGTCTCCTCATTGAAAACATCAGAAGCTCTTCAAAGGTAAATGATTTTATTTATTTGGTTATCTGGTTTTTGTGAAAATGTTGCGTGCTAAATGCTACTCAAAATGCTATGCTAGCTTTGCATACTCTTACACAAATTAGTCAATTTCTATGGTTCAAAAGCATATTTTGAAAATCTGAGATGACAGTGTTGTTAAGAAAAGGCTAAGCTTGAGAGCAGACGCATTATTTTCATTTTATTTGCGATTTTCAGAAATCGTTAACGTTGCGTTATGCTAATGAGCCTGAGACTTTAGTCACGATCCCGGATCCGGGATGGGGAGTTCCAAGAGGTTAAATAGCCCAGCACTGTAGCCTATTCCCGACCATCACGTTGTACAGCGCCATCTTTTCCATTCCATCCTAACGGATATCCAGAGGGTTTTTCATTTTTCTTGGAATAGAAACACCATAATATGAATCAAATTAATTAAGCAAAATGTCTTAAAATCAGTCCCATATACTATGTTCTTACAAAAAGTTTTTAAATTCTCAAGTACAGCCATTACTGAAGGCTATCAAATGCTTCTCAAAGATGCCCTCTGGTGGTCAAACTAGCACCAACGAGCATTAATGGTACCAGTGGTTGGCACTTAAATAACTTGCCATAGAATTCTGTGGCACCACGCAATCTGTGCTGTGGTACGCTGCAATATTTAAAGGATGAAACACTGTATGTTGCATTAGAAGTGGCTAATATTGCTTTGATTCCTTCAAAATTGCCTCAGTAAAGGGAAACGTTGATAGTGTTAACTAGCAGGGAAAACTCTAGAAAGTTAAGTGAAGTTCTATCTTGTGCTTCTCTCCATGGGCTGATATTTGTTCGGAGCTCTGCGGCAGTCCTCTGAGGGAGCTGCGTGGCTGTCTCTGGCTACTGTGCATGTGCAGCTTCGAGGGAACATTGATTGCGATTCGATGTTCTAAACGTATTGTTCACCATGTCTCTGCTGCTGAGGGACAAGAAAGATCCATGAGCAAATTGGCTACCTATTTAAAAATAACATGGAGAACAAATTATGAAGGAAAAATACTGGAGTTTTGGTGCAGGTACAGCCGACTACTGTCTTTTGTATTCATGCATTCATGCACAATACTGCTTTTATGCATTTAATAATAAAACACTATAGAAGATAGTACTGCCAGCCCAGCTGCCTGTACATAGGAAACATGGAAAATAGGGAATGTTCCCCCAGGCAGTTACACAGCAACATCCTACCCATCATCCCAGAGCTAAGATTAAACCTTTAGTCATCCCTTGTCAATGTATATTTCCTGTATTTATATTGTAAACTAGCCATTCTAAACATGTTCAGGATTTTGCACAAGGCTTATGTTAAACCCTGAACATGTTTAGCATGACTAGTACAAAATTAGAAAATCAGTGAAGCTGAAAGCGCATATTAACTAATGGAAAATAACAGTGTATGTGGGCGATGTTGGGCCCTAATAATTAGGGTTTATTCGAGCTGCTGGGGTCTGGGAAGAGGCCATTCTAGGTGTTGACAGACAGGAATTATCTCCAGAGGAGCAATAGTGTAGAGACTCTGCCCATCATTAAACATTAAAACAATTATCCTGGCACACTAGTCACTCCAGCTGAATCCTAAATGAGTGTAAAGCTTAATAAGAAATTGCATTAACATTATGCCTGGATATCTTAGCAGGTCAACTCCTGATTTAACTCAATAATAACAGTGAAATTAATGATTAGACCCCCCAAAGAATTGCACAGTAATTTATTCACAGTTTAATTATTCACACGTTTCAGTAAAACATTCTTCAGCATTTGGTCAAACTTCATCATGACATAACACAGGGCCAACGTAGACCTTCAGGGTCCACTTTGCCCTTTTTCGTTTCTAAAACACAACCCTGGCCGTTGTGTTCCCAATGAATAATGAATTACTAATGAAATGGTTGTGGTCCTTCTCTCTCTCACCACCACCACTGTTTGCCTCTGTGCTTGACCACTATGCAATGCTCAGGAGAAATACTGCTGTCACACTGAAGCTGTAAGAAAGCCCTGTTGTTACTCACTGCCTGTTCATTTCTCATGCAAGCCAAGTGTGTGTATCAGCGTTTAATGCTCTTAGGAGAGTTGTGTAAAGCTAGGTGCCAGAGAATAACAAGGTCCCTAAAATAAACAGAACGTTACCTTGCGGCTGTACGCTGTGGCATTTCATATTTTTGCTACGTCTGACCTTGCACACTCCATTAACAACATATGACATTGTTGAGGAGAAAGAATGGCTTTGAATAAATGAAACGAACAAATGGAAAAGTGACTTTTTTCCATCCGCCTGAAAATTGGACGTCCATGTGGCTTTGTAGGGCTGATGAAGTGTTCATAGTTCTGCTCCACACACCCATGTTTGGCTGACTCAACCTTTCATTTGGCAGCTGAACCTCATGAATTATGAAGTGATGCTGGAAGCTCATGGCAGCTAAATGAAAGGAGAGAGGGAGATGTGGGAGAGAGACATAAGGAGAGGGGATGCTCTCAGAGAAGGATAAGAAAGTGGTAAGCCCTACACTGGTAAACCAGCTAGCATGGAGTAGATAGATGGAAATCTTCTCCAATCCAATCTTCTCAGACCTCTGATATCTCAACCAACCGGAGGCTATTCTAAACTAGCATATTATGTTGTATATGCTTACAGTACTGTGGTTTGTGTGATACAGTACACAGCATTTATTTGACAGGAAAAGCATAGATTATTTTAATGCCTTTTTAACTCTGAGAAATACTTGCTTAATAAACCCACTTAACGTGGGTTCTGGGATTTTGCTGTGTAGATGACAAACAGCTGCAGCATTCAAATCTCCGTGCAAGAAGTGGAATGTGATCTCTCATCTGAGTCATACAGGGCCAATAAATGCAGTATCATTGTCTTATCGCTAAAGGCCAAACATCTAACTTAACCTTTACTTTCATGTGTATATTTATTGATTGAGTACAACTCAAGTGTGACTCCCCTGAGAGGTATTTTTAAGTTAATATGCAAGTCTAGAGTAGAGCATCAAAGCATCTTGTATATTAGTTATTCATGTTAATAACACATCACACAATTTGGTTCCATGCAGGCTTGAATGAACTGTGGTCCCCCAAACTAGATTAAAAAAGCTTTATCATGATGACCAAACCGATGTAATATTCTCTATGAGGACTAGGTTCCATAGACTTGAACACCAGCAGCCCAGTGACTGAGATGATGTCTGAGAGGTTTTTAGTGAGACTGCTTGAGGGGCATTAAAGTCTGTTTTTTTCTGCCTGATTATAGGATGATTCCATGTTTTTCATAATTCTAGTTCCCTATTTAGACTAAATAAATTCTTTGTTCAGCTGGCATGCCTCATCACCCCTCTTTCCCCTCTCTCTCTCTTTCCATATCTCTCTCCCTCTTCCTCTCTCTCCCTCTCTCTCTCTCTCTATGTCTCTCTCTCTCTCTCACTCACTCTCCCCTGAAGAGTCTGTCCTCAGTGTGACTCATTGCCCTGCTCTGCCTGGAAGCCCTCTTGCTCTCCTCTCGCTCTCTTCTTGCTTTCCTCTCGCTCTCCTCTCTTCTCGCTCTCCTCTCACTCTCCCCTCGCTCTCCTCTCGCTCTCCTCTCGCTCTCCTCTTCTCTTGCGCTCCTCTCGCTCTCCTCTCGCTCTCCTCTCGCTCTCCTCTTGTCTTGCTCTCCTCTCGCTCTCCTCTCACTCTCCACTCCTCTTCTCTCCTCTTGCTCTCCTCTCGCTCTCCTCTTCTCTCCGCTTGCTCTCCTCTAGTCTTGCTCTCCTCTCGCTCTCCTCTCCTCTCACTCTCCACTCCTCTTGCTCTCCTCTCGCTCTCCTCTTCTCTTCTCTCGCTCTCCACTCCTCTTGCTTTCCTCTTCTCTCCTCTCACTCTCCTTTCCTCTTGCTCCCCTCTTGCTCTCGCTTTTCTCTCCTCTCGCTCTCCTCTTTTCTCCTCTCGCTCTCCTCTCCTCTTTTCTCCTCCCGCTCTTCTCTCCTATCTCTCCTCTCTTCTCTCCTCTCGCTCTCCCCTTGTTCTCGCTACCCACTCCTCTTGCTCTCCTCTTCTCTCGCTCTCCTCTCACTCTCCTCTTCCGCGATCTCCTCTCACTCTCCCTCTCCTCTCTCTCTCCTCTCGCTCTCCTCTCACTCTCATCCCACTCTACTCTTCTCTCCTCTCGCTCTCCTCTTCTCCCCCCCTCTTCTCTTCTCTCCTCTCGCTCTCCTCTCACTCTCCTCTTTTCTCCTCTCGCTCTCTTCTCTCCTCTCGCTCTCCTCTTTCTCTCTTCTCCTCTCTCTCCTCTCTCTCTCACTCACTCACTCTCCCCTGAAGAGTCTGTCTCTTGCTCTCCTCTCGCTCTCTTCTCGCTTTCCTCTCGCTCTCCTCTCACTCTCTCCTCTCTTCTCGCTCTCCTCTTGCTCTCCTCTTGCTCTCCTCTCACTCTCCTCTCGCTCTCCTCTCACTCTTCTCTCCTCTGGCTCTCCCTTCCTCTTGTTCTCCCCTCGCTCTCCTCTCGCTCTTCTCTCCTCTCGCTCTCCTCTTCTCTTGTGCTCCTCTCACTCTCTTCTCGTTCTCCTCTCGCTCTTGTCTCGCTCTCCTCTCGCTCTCCTCTCACTCTCCACTCCTCTTCTCTACTCTTGCTCTCCTCTCGCTCTCCTCTTCTCTCCTCTTGCTCTCCTCTCGCTCTCCTCTTCTCTCCTCTTGCTCTCCTCTCACTCTCCACTCCTCTTGCTCTCCTCCTGCTCTCCTCTCGCTCTCCTCTTCTCTTCTCTCGCTCTCCACTCCTCTTGCTTTCCTCTTCTCTCCTCTCACTCTCCTCTCCTCTTGCTCCCCTCTCGCTCTCCTCTTTTCTCCTCCCGCTCTCCTCTCCTCTTTTCTCCTCCCGCTCTTCTCTCCTATCTCTCCCCTCTTCTCTCCTCTCGCTCTCCCCTTGTTCTCGCTCCCCACTCCTCTTGCTCTCCTCTTCTCTCGCTCTCCTCTCACTCTCCTCTTCCTTGCTCTCCTCTCACTCTCCCTCTCCTCTCGCTCTCCTCCTGCTCTCTTCTCTCGCTCGCTCTCTTCTCTTCTCCTCTTCTACCATCTCGCTCCACTCTTCTCTCCTCTCGCTCTCCTCGCTCTCCTCTTCTCTCCTCTCACACTTCTCTGTTCTCGCTCTCCTCTCGCTCTCGCTCTCCTTTTTTCTCGCTCTCCTCTCACTCTCCTCTCGCTTTCCTCTTCTCTCCTCTCGCGCTCCTCTTGCTCTCTTGGCCAACATGAACCGGATGTGTCATGAACCCCATTGTTCTGTCTTTGCACAGATGCCATGGAGTGCAAGATAGGCTGACAGCCAGGGCCATCTGAGGGAAATCAAACTATCTTACAGACAGTCACAGATCAAGCGACCACTGAGAGATGCCAGGGTCACTGCCTTTTGTCTTAGACGAGTGGAGCTCAACACATTGAGCCCTACTGTTACTAAGGCACTCTGAGATATGCACTAAGTGGGAAAGTTTCCCACAAGTTTCCATTTTTTTCTCCTCCTCACATCTTTTATTATGGAAGCTAGTTGGTTTGAGGGAGCTGTATGCGGCAGTCACAAATGTGCTTCTTGGTCTGCTGCCAGCGTAGTAGGAAGCCCTTCCATTTCTATGAATGGCCACCCGGAGGTCCCTACATCCGCTGCCACGAGAGGTTCCTTGGTTCATCAGGACCAACCCACATCCCCATCAAGAGGCAGAGGGGCAGGAAGTACCCACGTCAGTCCCTTTCTGAGCAGATCTAGTACAGCAGTCAGAGCACAGCGCTGTTCCTTCTGGCTCACTGCCCAGACTTTTGCACAGTGGAAACTTAATATAACTGAACAGGATCAACTTTATTTCTCCTTGACTAGAGTGTTGATGATGTAGACAAAATGTTGGGCATGGTTTATGCTACTGAAATGCTATGAATTCAAATGGAGGAGGATGCATTGTGTCTGTAATGTGGCTATTTATAAGTCTAGATGCATTTGGTCATTAAACGCAATGAAAAACCCC
This sequence comes from Oncorhynchus masou masou, assembly GCF_036934945.1. Lineage (NCBI taxonomy): Eukaryota > Metazoa > Chordata > Actinopteri > Salmoniformes > Salmonidae > Oncorhynchus > Oncorhynchus masou. Next base: position 70,210,244 of record NC_088224.1, on the reverse strand, counting down.
TGGCATCACAGCATGAATGCATTTGAGGTATATGCTTGAGACCAGAGCATATATGTATGGTTCTACTTAAGACTAGCTTCTGTTGTGACTATCCTGCTGGGTAGAATCTCTCATGTATATGGAATATTGTCTAGATATGGGACATTTTTCAGCTACCAGACCCATGTGACAACCACGACCCTCTGAAGGCGCCTCTCCTCTCCTGTATAGAATCTGCCTGTCTGTGTAATGCAGTGATACATGGCACCATACAGGCATGCCAAATGCCAGGATTTACTGTGGTACCATATAAGGGCATTTCTGTACTGGTGCCAAGGTACAATGCTGTGCCAATGTGGGAAGGAATTGAAAAGGATTCTCTCTTTGTGGCCCAGACTCATGATAGTTGCTGAGGATTTTAGGTTGGTCTTAAAAGGGTCTGTGAGGTGATTTTAGACTTCAGTTTGTTTGATGTACGAGGACTCTGTATGAAACTTCAAAAGCAAAGCTTCACATCAAAGTCAAAACCAAGTAGCAACCAAGAGAAATTGGAGAGGAAAAACCTGTTTAAATGAATATCTTGCTACATGATGCGTTTGGTTATTTGTTGTTTTTCACAGCTGAATATGGAAACAGGCTCTGAGATCCGTCGTTTGATCGAGGCAATTACAAAAATCACTTCTGAAATGGAACAGAACTTCAATTTCAAAACTTTGTGTTGTTGACTGAAGCCTCCTCATGTTTCTTTACCTTCTGATGTTTTAGTTTTTTAACATGCAGCCCATGACTTTTTCCTTCCCCACCTGCTTTTCCCTCTCGCTGTAATGAGCACAGAATTTGTGCGCGTGTGCGTGTGCATCCCGGCGTGCACGTGATCTCTGCTGTGGGCATCGTGTAATCCTCCTTCTCAGGTACATCTTTTTCTTATTCTGTTTGATCAGTTTATATTGGCTAGCTCCTACAATAAGCAGAGCAGACCCATACTGCTGCTATGAATCCTAGCAGGCAGCAGTCTAATCCTGGGATAAAACCACCTCACAGACCTCCCCACTCAGACCTCCAATGTGTCAGTTGAGTCATCACGCTGCTCTGTAGTAGACTCACTAGACTAGTCAGTCAGTATTAGACTGATGTGCAGCTCAAATGGCACCCTATTCCCTATGTAGTGTACTACTTTTGAACAGGGTCCACAGGGTTCTGGACAAAATAGTGTATATACACTGAAGAGTAGTGATGCACCGATATGATATTTTTGGCCGATACCGATATCCAAAATTTTCCTTGCCAAAAAAAAACGATACCGATATTTAACATTTTAGCGGCTTTTTAAGCATTCTGGTACAGTTAAATAGTTAACACACACATGGACGCAGTGGTATAAGGGACTGCATCTTAGTGCAAGAGTTGTCACTACAGTCCCTGGTTCGAATCCAGGCTGTATAACATCCGGCTGTGATTGGGAGTCCCATAGTGCGGCACACAATTGGCCCAGCGTCGTCCGGGCCGTCATTGTAAATAATAATTTGTTCTTAACTGACTTGCCAAGTTAAATAAAGGTACACACACAAACACACACACAGACACACACACACGCACACAGACACACACACACACCACACTGACCAAAAAGTTATTTTGTTGGCATTTACGTATGTCCCCATTACCAGTAAAACATCATCAAAACCTATTTCTTTCACTTACTTGCTGTGCTGTTTCGTTGTTCATTTGCTCAGTCGTTTCATTCTCAACCAGGATTTCTATGGAACGCCGTTTGGGTCTTTGCGTATCAAAATAGATATCAAATAAGCTTGTTGACCAATCAGGACCTGAATATGACTGCACGTCACATAATAATTTGACGCATTCATACATTTTTACGTAGTTATTACACATTGATTACACTATAACTCGTATTGTATATGTCACAACGATTCATCGATACGTATGCTATGATGCTGGTAAAGTTGTCTTGCGCACCTACAGCGCTGGTCATAAAAAAGCTAGCTAGCTAGCTCATAGATGCAAACAATGTTCTTCCCCAAAAACATAGCAAAACTACATAATCTAGGTGTCGTCATCTAAAATAACCCTAATTTACAAGACAGTTCTTATTTGAATAATGGTGGCCGGACCCATCTATGTGAAGCTAGCCACAATAAGGATTCGCCACAATAGTGGGCTTTGCGATTCGCCTTCAAAATAAAACTATGGCATAATTCTACTATATGTATTAATTTGCATCACTGTCAATTACATACTTTTATTTTGAAGGCAAACTGCAAATTCCACTATTGTTCCTAATCCTTATTGTGGCTAGCTTCACAACACATAACTCGGTGCGGCCGAGCCTCACTAGCCAGATGAATCTAGCTGGCTGCTTATAATGTTAGCTTTGGGCAACAGGGTTCAGTAGCTGGCTAGCTATTATTTTCATGAACTGAAGTTCAATTTCAATAGTCGAACAACAAGTGGCAACCGAGCTAATACTTACTCACAAGGATTCCTAAATCATTGCTAAGATTAATGAAAATTACTGCAGGTTCCACTGGTCATTGTTTTCAGGCGGGTTGTATTGGTGCTAGCTAGGTACCAAGCTAAAACTAGCTACCCCAGAAGTTGCGGTCAAACAAATGATGCTTTATTACCAATGCGGTATTGTAAACACATCGTTCGTGGCTGGTGTTTGCTTGTTTGCAAACTTTTTTGTACAGCTTTGACAGTGCTACTGCATCTTTTTTGACACGCAAAGACACAAACAGCGTTCCATAGTATGTATGTCGTGAAGCTAATAGCAATGACGCCATTACTGTGTAACTCCGGTAGGGCAGCATCTGAATGATAGCGCACTTGGTAGTGTGTACCGGTGCTCGACCAGTCGGCGAAAGCCAACATCACCCACGACAGAGAATGGTTGATTGTCAAGGGCAATGAATTCCATTATCTGGGCTTTAACGGATTTCGCCTTTGAGTTGTCTCGCTGAAACGTTCTTACTCTTTCAAATGACTGATTGACTTGTTCACTGCTCGATCCACACAGCAGACATTGTGGGCTAGTTTAGGAATGCTGTGTTGCACGTCTGGCGCCAAATTTTACGTGGCGTCATTATGTCATGTACCTACGTTATGTAGGTATGCACGGTGGCTTTGACATCGGTTTTTACATCGGTGTTAAACTAGACATCGGGCCGATACCGATGTTGGAATTTTTAGGGAATATCGTCCGATTCCGAAATGTTCATGATATATCGTGCATCCCTAGTGAATTGTATTTTATTTATTTTTCATTTCACCTTATTTAACCAGGTAGGCCAGTTGAGAACAAGTTCTCATTTACAACTGTGACCTGGCCAAGATAAAGCAAAGCAGTGCGACACGAACGACACAGAGTTACACATGGGATAAACAAAACGTACAGTCAATAACACAATAGAAAAATCTATATACAGTGTGTGCAAATGTAGTAAGATTAGGGAGGTAAGGCAATAAATTGGCCATCGTGGCGAAATAATTACAGTTTAGCATTAACACTGGAGTGATAGATATGCAGAAGATGACTGTGCAAGTAGAGATACTGGGGTGCAAAGGAGCAAAATAATAAATAACAATATGGGAATAGGGTACAACACCCTCAGACTTTTTAGTCAGTGACTGGAGAGACAGTTAATGTAGATCTGACTACAGACACAAGCCCAGTGGGACCTAGAGTGTAGCCTACAACTCTCTGGAGGAAAGCCTTGTTCCCATTACAGACTATTTTTATCGCCCAGCTTCTGATTAGTCAGTAAGGTGTGTGTGGCTCATGTTGTATGATGAAGTGCTTCTCTGCCATCTGTCGTCCTGCTCTCAGCCACACTGACAACAGACCATGCCTAGTCAGTCAGTCTCAGGCCTGCAGGGAGGGCAGGGAATCTTTTTGGGTTTCCCTTGTTACTTGTTACAATCATTGTATTAAGAAGAGTGTAGAACAATTTAGTATTGTGACACTCATGGCAAGGTGATGAATGTTACAACCCCATGTCACTCATTATCATGATATGTTTGGCTTGACAATAACAGCAATGGAGCAGGAAAGATCTGGGACCAGGCTAAGGTTTAGCTGCTTATTATAAGCCAACCTGGGGTTTGTTTGGCAGTGACCGTGTATTACAAAGTTACAGTAGATGTCTTACATTATACTACAGTATGTCTAATCCAGACAGGGACAAAGAAATCTCTTCTCAGTAGCAATGCATTGATCTTCAGGGTTGCAGATGAAGTGGAGGGCAAGGCAAGCCATCTGGTGCGCTAACAACAGAGCAGCTCAATATCTTTCATCTGTAGCATGCTGCCATTTTGTACACACAAAGGGATTAGAAACCTTAACCCCAGCATGACTTCACTGAATCTCTATCACAATGAAACTATTGTTGCATTCTAACCAGCAAAATAGATACACATTTTACGTTTTAGTAGATATTCTTATCCAGAGCGACTTAAAGTAGCATTTAGGGTTAAGTGCTTTACTCAAGAGTACATTGACAGTGTAGGCCGTCATTGTAAATAAGAATTTGTTCTTAGGGCTGCAATCCCGTTAACGGGATTGATACGACAACAGCCAGTGAAAGTGCAGAGCGCCAAATTCAAACAACAGAAATCTCATAATTAAAATTCATCAAACATACATGTATTTTATAGCATTTTAAAGGTAATCTTGTCGTTAATCCCACCAAAGTGTCCAATTTCAAATAGGCTTTACAGCGAAAGCACCACCGCCAAGTCACAGAAAAATTTAGCCATTTTTCCAGCCAAAGAGAGGAGTCACAAAAAGCACAAATAGAGATAAAATGAATCACTAACCTTTGATGATCTTCATCAGATGGCACTCATAAGACGTCATGTTACACAATACATATATGTTTTGTTCGATAAAGTGCATATTTATATAAAAAAATCTCAGTATACATTGGCGTGTTACGTTCACTAGTTCCAAAAACATCCGGTGATATTGCAGAGAGCCAAATCATTTTACAGAAATACTCATAAATGTCGATGAAAATACAATTGTTAGACATGGAAATATAGATACACTTCTCCTTAATGCAACCATTGTGTCAGATTTCAAAAGAACTTTACGGAAAAAGCAAACCATGCAATAATCTGAGTACAGCTTTCAGACAACAAAGCAGCCAAAAAGATATCCGCCATATTGGGTAGTCAACAGAAGTCAGAAATAGCATAATCAATATTAACTTACCTTTGATGATCTTCATCAGAATGCACTCCCAGGAATCCCAGTTCCACATTAAATGTTTGATTTAGTTCAATAATGTCCATCATTTATGTCCAAAGAGCTACTTTTGTTAGCACTTTTGGTAAACAAATCCAAAGCTCCCAAGTTGCAGACGAAATGTCAAAAAGTTCCGTTACTGTCTGTAGAAACATGTCAAGCGATGTATGGAATCAATCTTTAGGATGTTTTTAACATAAAACGTCAATAATGGTCCAACCGGAGAATTCCTTTGTCTGTAGAAAAGCAATGGAACGAGAGCTAACTCTCTCGTGACCTCGACTCAGACCCTGTGGTAATCTGCCAGACACCTGACTCATTCCTCTCTCATCTGGTCCCACTTCACAGTAGAAGCCTGAAACAAGTTTCTAAAGACGGTTGACATCTAGTGGAAGCCTTAGGAAGTGCAACATAACCAATCCCACTGTGTATTCAATAGGGGCTGGGTTGAAAATCGACCAACCTCAGATTTCCCACTTCCTGTTTGGATTTCTTCTCAGGTTTTTGCCTGCCATATGAGTTATGTTATACTCACAGACAGTTTTAGTTTTTATATCATTCAAACAGTTTTAGAAACGTCAGCGTCTTTTCTAATATGCATATATTAGCAACTGGGACTGAGGAGCAGGCCATTTACTCTGGGCACCTCTGTGCAACTTTCATCCAAGCTACTCAATACTGACCCTGCAGCCATAAGAAGTTTTAACTGACTTGCCTAGTTAAATATTATTATAATTTTTTAATTTACAAATTTTTCACTTAGTTGGCTCAGGGATTCAAAACAGCGACCTTCTGTTTGCTGGCCAACCACTGTAACCGCTAAGCTACCTGATGCCCATACACAACACAGCAGCTCTGTTGACCCAAGCTACCTACGATTAAAGGGATATTTCAGGATTTTGACAATGAGGCCCTCTATCTACTTCCCCAGAGGCAGATGAACCATGTTTATGTATCTGCGTGCAATTTGAAAGAAGTTGCTAACTAGCTCTAGTGCAATTAGCAGATTAGCATACCCATGCCAAATATTTCCAGGCATTGCACTAACACTAGTTAGCATTGGCTCACAAACTACCTCTAACTTCCTTCATACTGGACACAGAGACAAAAATTGTATCCAGGAGTTCAGCTGACTCTGGGGAAGTAGATAATGGGCCTCATTGTCAAAATCCCCAAGTATCCCTTGAAATGGGCAATCTGCAGTTGCCACGTCCATTATTCAAATCAAATTGTATTTGTCACATGCGGCGAATACCACAGGTCACTTTACAGTGAAATTCTTACTTACGAGCCCCTGCAACAATGCAGTTTTAAGAAAATGCAAAAAAAAGGTAAGAGATAAGCATAACAAATCATTAAAAAAAACAGTAGTAAATGAAAATAGCGGGGCTATATACAAGGGGTACCGGTACAGAGTCAATGTCAATGTGCAGGGGCACTGGTTAGTCGAGGTAATTGCGGTAATATGTACATCTAGAGTAGAGTTATTAAAGTGACTATGCATAGATAATAACAGAGAGTAGCAACAGGTTCTGGGTGTGGGGGGGGCAATGAAAATAGTCTGGGTAGCCATTTGATTAACTGTTCAGGAGTCTTATGGCTTGGGGGTAGTAGCTATTTAGGAGCCTCTTGGACCTAGACTTGGCCTTCTGGTTCTGCTTGCCGTTCTATAGCAGAGAGAACAGTCTATGACTAGGGTGGCTGGAGTATTTGACCATTTTTAGGGCTTCCCTCTGACATCCTGGATGGCAGGAAGCTTGGCCCCGGTGATGTACTGGGCCATTCGCCCTACCCTCTGTAGTGCTTTGTGGTCGGAGGCCGAGCAGTTGCCATACCAGGCAGTGATGCAACCCATCAGGATACTCTCGATGGTGCAGCTGTACAACCTTTTGAGGATCTGAGGATCCATGCCAAATATTTTCAGTCTCCTGAAGGGGAATAGGTTTTCTCGTGCCCTCTTCATGACTGTCTTGGTGTGCTTGGACCATGATAGTTTGTTAGTGATGTGAACACCAAGGTGTTCTCAACCTGCTCCACTACAGTCCGGATGATGAAAATGGGGCGTGCTCGGTCCTCCTTTTCCTGAAGTCCACAATCATCTACTTTGTCTTGATCACGTTGAGGGAGAGGTTGTTGTCCTTGCACCACACGGTCAGGTCTCTGACCTCCTCCCTATAGGCTGTCTCATTGTTGTCGGTGATCAGGCCTACCACTGTTGTGTCGTCAGCAAACTTAATGATGGTGTTGGAGTCGTGCCTGGCAGTGCAGTTTTGTACTTAAATTAGTGGTAGGGTTAGGGTTAGGGTTGGGCGGCATCTAGACCCTTGGGTTAGGCGGTATCTAGATTTTCATACCATCATACTGTTTCCGTACCATACTGGGGTATACAGTATTAAGGGAAGAGGATTACAGGGATTTAGGCAACTGGGGATCTTGATCCAAGAGGGGATTGAATGTCTCTGCTGTGACCAAGAAGATTCATCTTAACATCTACACACTTACTTAGCAAGTGGGCAAACCTGAGCTGGATATAATTTATTTGACACATTTTACTTGTCTTATAATTATACTTAAGAAGTGGCGTAGTACTCAACCCCGCAAGGCTGTTTTTATAAATAAAACGGTATTGAAAATCATACCGTCTGTATTTAGAAATACCTGGGTATACGGTAAAAATGGTATATGGCCCATACCTAATGTACCCATTGCTAATGTACACATTGATTCTTAAATAATCTATTTTACACTATAATATACACTGAGTATACAAAACATTAAGAACACCTGCTCTTTCCATCACATAGGTTGATCAGGTGAATCCAGGTGAAAGCTATGATCCCTTATTGATGTCCCTTGTTAAATCCACTTCTTTCAGTATAGATGAAGGTGAGGAGACAGGTTAAAGAAGGATTTTTAAACCTTGAGACTATTGAGACATGGATTGTGTTTGTGTCAGATGGTGAATGGGCAAGACAAAACATGTAAGTGCCTTTTGAAGGGGGTATGGTAGTAGGTGCCAAGTGCACCGGTTGTGTCAAGAACTGCAATGCAGCTGGGTTTTTCACGCTCAACAGTGATTGTACTGTATGATTTTCAAGGTGACGCCAGTGTCACTGGTGGCTAATCAGTCCGAGCTCAACACATTGTTGAGGAGCATTGCAAAGTGGCCTACGAGCACACATAGCCTGCTGTTGGGGATTAGCATAATGAGATGTGGCGTGGGTTAATGAAGGTTGTCAAGGACAGGCTCAATTAATCCAGTGCAGGCAGCAGGCGAAGGTAACATGCTTGCTACAGTGTCACTCCAGTAAAAGTACAACAACACTAGAAGACATAGACATTAGCTGATTCATAGCACAGAATAGTGTAGTAATCAGTTGGTGTTAGCAGCAGGCGAACATGCTACAGAAATAGGTTGCATCATGTATTACAGTACAACAACACTAGGGCTAACCCCAATTACTCAACTGGTCTATTGTTTGGTCGACCAATATTTTTTTGGTCAAGCAGTAGCAAATATATGTATTTTTTTATGGCACTTGAGACACTTGTTTGAATCGCGCCCATGTTTAAATCGCGCTCAGTCAACTAATCCATTGCGGAGACCGAGACTAATCCATTGCGGAGGCCGCTGGGATGGCACAGTCCAAGCAGAATGGGAGTGTGGCTAAGATGTACAATGCATGTCTCTCTCCAGAATGTGCTCTCTCCCGCTAATTTGTGCACATTCATTGTTTCATAACTTCGTTGTGTAAATTGTTTGCGTATTATTGTTAGTGTCTATTAATTCCCTGTTACATATATCACTAGCAGTACATCTATCATTCATTCCTATCATTTCTTTTTTTTGTAATAATATTTTTATTGGAATTTCACAGTTTTCACCCAAATTAATAGATACAACAACAGAGACAAGGCACACAGAACAAAAACAAATCACCATCATTGCCTGTCTCAATACATACATTTTAAACAAACTTACAAACAGAAATTAAACAAAAAAGCTCAATTTAAACCAAGAGGTTAGGTTCCACACTTGGAACATACAGTGTAGTTCTAAAATACATAGATCCCCGCCATTCTAAGTGAATCCTTGCAGCATAATAGCTGATACATCAGGTTCTAGGTAATTTAGATAAGGTTCCCATACTTTGTAGAACTTGTCTGTTTTAGAATGCAATGTACATGTCAGATATTCCAGAGGCACCCATTCAAATAGTATCTTATGCCAATCTTTAATAGAAGGGACCTTATCACTAATCCACTGTAAAAGGATGTTTTTCCTCGCTGCGAAGGTAAGGATGTTGTAAAGCCTCCTTTTACCCACAGAAGTAACATGCCTACTAGGGAGACCTAACAATAAAGAAACTGGGTCCAGCTCTAGATCAACCCCTAGGATCTTTTAAATTTCTTGCAGAACACCAGACCAGTATCTCTGTATTTTGGTACATGACCATAAACAATGTGTTAGGGTGCCTGTATCAGTTTTGCATTTAAGACACTGAGGGGAAGAGGAAGTGGGGCTAAAAGCATGTCTGCGATTTGGGGATATATGCAATCTGTGTATTATTCTTAATTGGATTGCTCTAGTACAGTTACATATAGATATTGTTTTTGCATATCTCCAAATGTCCTCCCACGTCTCTTCGTCAATAGTAACAGACAATTCTTTCTCCCACACTTGTTTCACCCTCTGTGTGTTGACAGCAGAAAAGGACCTTAAAGTATCATGAAACAGACTTACAGACATTTATCTTTGTGGGAGAAAAAGCATTTTTTCAATGACAGACATATCAGGGTTACCAATTAAGGTGGTGCTCTTCAGAATATAATGTCTTACTTGTAGGAATCGGAAAAATTCCTGCTTTGGGAGTCGATATTTCTCGACCATCTGCTCAAATGACAACAAAATCTTATCAGCAAATAAGTCATTTAGCCTGCGTATGCCCTTATTAAGCCATAAGTTAAAACCAGCATCCAGCAATCCTGGACTGAAATCTGGGTTATTAAGAATTGGGGTAAGAGCAGAGGTTAGTTTGGATCTTCCCAGGAAGCGTTGAACTGACCTCCATACTTTGAGTGTGTTAAGTGTAATGGGATTATTGCAGTGATCTTTTACAGACTTGAAACTTCTGAAGAATAAAAGATCCTGTAAGGGGTATTTTGAAAGAGAAGTCTCAATGTCTAACCAAATAGAGGAGTCATCATTTGTGATCCAGTCAGAAATATAACAAAGGTGGGCACACCATTGATAGAACCTGATATTGGGCAGGTCCAAGCCGCCCATAGAACTTGGCAGCTGCAATATTGCCATCTTAAGTCTTGGCTTGCGTTTACTCCATATAAAGGAACTTAGCCATCCATTTACATCCTTTATTACTGTATTGGAGAGTAATACTGGGATCATTTGGATTGGGTAAAGTAGCCTAGGTAAGATGTTCATTTTCAAAAGGGATATTCTACCCAACCAAGAAACCGGGAGAGAGTTCCAGCGCAGATCCAGTCTTATTGTATCAAACAAGGGAACAAAATTGGCTTTGTACATTAGCTGGAATTTTGGAGTTACAAATATCCCCAGATACATGAAACCTGAGGGAGACCATTTAAAAGGGAAGGGGTAGAAGTATTAGGTACCGAGTGTAGGCTACCAAGTGGCATAGCCTCTGACTTAGTAAGGTTAATCTTATAGCCTGAGAATTCGCTGAATAATTCAATAATATTAATAAGAGATGTAATTGAAGTCTTGGGACTAGAGATGAATATCAGGACATCATCAGCATACAAGCTTATTTTATGGTGAACATCACCAATGAGCAGCCCCTGTATAGCAGGCGTTACACTGATGGCCTCGGCCAGTGGTTCCATAACGAGTGCAAAGAGGAGGGGGGATAAAGGACAGCCCTGTCTGGTACCTCTGTGTATAGAGAAGCTATTTGACCTTAGCCCATTAGTAAGGACAGCAGCCTGAGGGTCATCATATAAAACTTTCACCCATTTTATAAAGTTGTCCCCCAGACCAAATTTATTTAGAGCAAATAATAGGTAAGGCCACTCCACACGATCAAATGCTTTCTCAGCATCTAGGGAGAGCACAAGACCATCCACAGCACTTTGTTGGTAGGCTTGAATTACATTAAGAAGCCGCCTAACATTGTTGCATGACTTACGGCCCCTAATGAAGCCAGTTTGGTCTCCTTTCACAATTAGTGGCAGTAAGTCCTCTAATCTTGTGGCTAGGATTTTAGAAAGCAATTTTCTATCCACATTGAGGAGAGAAATTGTTCTGTACGAAGAACAAGACTCTGGACATTTTCCCTTTTTGAGAATATGTGAAATGTTGGCTTCTCTCAGCGTTTGAGGAAGTTGGTCATTTGAAAATGAGTGGTTAAACATATCACGCAATGGCTCAAGGATCAGGTCATGGAACTCTTTATAGAACTCACTACAAAACCCGTCTGGTCCTGGGGCCTTACCATTTTGCAGATTCTTAATTGCGAACGTTATCTCTTCCTTGGTAATAGGGGCATTAAGGAGGGACCTCTGCTCTTCGGAGATAGTAGGGAGCTCAATCTTACAAAAGAAGTTCTCCATTAATTTGGGTGCATCCTTTGGCAGTTCTGAGGCGTAAAGGTTTGTATAAAATTTCTTAAATGAGTCACTTATCAATTTATTTTCATATAAATGATTACCATCAGGGTCAGTAATAGTAGCAATTGACTGAGAGTCAGCCCTCTTTCTAGCTAGGTATGCCAAGTACTTTCCTGGCTTATCGCCATGTTCATATAGCTTTTGCCTGACAAATCTCATTTTCTTTTCAGCGTCCTGTGTTAGGAGAGAGTCTAACGTTGATCTAATGACTGATATTTCCTTTAATAGGGCAGGAGTGGGCGTTTTAATATAGTCCTTCTCTTTAGTTCCTAATTCACCCTCTAACATGTTTTGCTTTTCCCGCTTTTTTCGTCTCATAGTAGCTGTGTATGACATAATCAGACCCCTGGCATATGCTTTACAGGTCTCCCAAAGGAGCGAAAAGTTATCTGTTGATTGAGAATTAATGAAGAAAAACGCTTTAAACTCTGTAATAAAATATGATGTGAATGTATGGTCTTTAAGAATGGTTGTGTTCAATCTCCAATGTCTTGACCGATTGAATGCCCCGTTGAGTTTTATGTCCAGGATCACCTCAGCATGATCAGATATGACTATGCTTCCTATCCTAGTGGATAAAACAGACTGCAAAGACGTCCTGGGCATAAAAAAATAATCTATTCTAGTCTGACACCATGAGGTGCAGAGAAAAAAAGTGAACTCTCTATTGGAGGGATGAAAGGCTCTCCAGACATCCGCATACCCCAGATCATCACAAATAGCTTTAAGTGACTTAGCTTGAGGAGAGAGTGAAGCTATACCGCTGGGAAACCTATTAATAAGGGGGTTCAGCAAGCAGTTAAAATCTCCTCCAACCACTGCAGTGTCCGAGTTTAATTCTGAAAAATCTAGAAACGCCTTAGTGAGGAAATCAGGGGGGTGAGCAGGGGGGAAGTAAATATTCATTATGGAAATGTTCTGCCCTTGTAAAGTACCATTAATTATAACAAAGCGACCAACTTTATCTTTCACACAATTCAAGACCTTAAGTGGTAAGTTCTTTTTCACCAGAATTGCTACACCTCTACTTCTGGATGTAAATGATGAGAAAAACAATTGACCAAACACCCCTTGTTGTAATTTCAGGTGCTCCTTATCATCCAAATGACTTTCTTGCAACAGGGCAATATCAATATTTTCTTTTTTCAAAAAAGACAGAACTTTCTTCCTTTTAATGGGGTTATGGCTCCCTCTAATGTTCCATGTACATACACGCAGTCTATTACCTGCCATTGTATCTTGACCATTCAATATCCAGACTGGATCCTACTGTAAAAGTGGGGTGGTACCTTTTTCCATGTGTTGAACTCTCCTCTATCTCACTGAGCATAAACAAAACTATATGAACCCTGAACTCGAACTATACTAAACCCAAAATTAAACATGTAAAGATCCAAAAGGGGGTTTTCCCACTAGCTAACATGCAGGGGATTTCAACTCTCCAATGTAGACTCTTAAGTCCGCATTGCCGCTCTATAGCCTCATCCTTTATATGTATGGAAAAGAAAATCAATACAAGAAAATTGAGGCTCTTCCACCTAAAACCAAGCTTGGGCACCAATTTGGATTCACACATATCTCAGCCTGAGCTATAGCGGCTATTACTTTAGCAAGAAAAATAATAAAGAAACGAATATTACTGATCCGGAGCACGTGAGGACTCACACAACTGTTTCATGATCAGATTCAACCAAAAATAAACAAAGTTATTCAATACTGTGGAGGTGCAACTTGAAGTTATTTACCCGAGAGAGTCAATAAACGCAGCAGCCTCTTCAGGTGTGTAAATCTTTCTAGGTGATCCGTTGACCATAATCTTCAATGTGGCCGGGTACAACAGTGCGTAGTCCATCTTCATTCTCCTGAGTCGAGCCTTCGCCTCATCAAACGCTTTGCGTCTTCGTACAACCGCTGTGGAGTAATCATTGAAGAATGAGACCTTTGGACCTTTATGTTGACTACCATCAGAGCCGATGTTTCTAGCCGCATCCATGACGCGCTGCTTGTCGGTGAAGTTGTGGAACTTTAGAACCACCGGCCGTGGGCGCTGATTGGGACCGGGTATCGGTGCTTGAGAGCGATGGGCTCTGTCCAGCTTCACCCGACCAGCCTTAGTGTCCATTTGTAGGTAGCCAGGGATCCATTCCTCAAAGAATTTTACTGAACGTGTCCCTTCAGATTTTTCCGGGAGTCCCACAACACGAATATTGCATCTGCGTCCTCGATTATCCAAGTCGTCAATGTGCTCCGCCATTTCGCGCACCTGTTTCTCAAGTGCTTTTATCTTAGCGTCCATAGATGTAGTTGAAGTTTCCACTGCAGCAATTCTTCCCTCCGCCTCAACAACACGTTCCACAACCCTCTGTATTCCAGCTGAATGGCCTGCTATTGCTTCCAAGACCGTTCTTATCTTAGCATCGATCACTTTAGTAATGTTATCAGTCATCTTTTGAATAATAAAGTCCATTGTGCCAGGATCTGCAATGGTGTTAGCTTCGCTAACGTTAGCTAGCTCCTCATGCACATTCACAGGGGTGGTGGTTTTGGTCGACTTCTTAGTAGTTCTATTGGCCATGTTGTCAGAGATTTTTGTGAAATAGTCGTCAAGACTCATAACTTATTTAGCCAATTCTACCACTTTTTCAAGCTAGGAGATTAATGTAAGAATATACATTTACGAAAGCCACGAGAGCTCGCTGAAACACCGTGTTCTCTCCACGGCGCCATTTTGTCCCCCCATTCCTATCATTTCTAATCTACAATGTCTGTTTGGTGTACACAAATGTATGTTAATGCTTCAGTATATTACTATTCCAGTCTTTTGCAGTTCTCATTGTCTGATTGGACACGTTGTTTTCAGAGTGCACAACCTATGCTTGTTGGAAACACGTTTTGGTTTATTTTATTCCATTTACTAGTTTTGTCTATTTAGTCATTGTCTTTTGTTTGTCCACAGTGTGTCCGGATTCCCCTTTTCCGTGCTATGGTAATATGCATCTACAAATGGTGGAATAGGCAAAATATGATAATAACAGAATAACAACTGATAGCAGTAGCTAACTAGCCAGCTAACCTCTGTAGCTCCAGCCAAACATTTTTTTTTATTCAAAATTTTAGCTAGCTGGCTACCATTGTTTGATGCCAGCAAACACTTTCCTCACACACTAGGAACGTATTTCCACCAACATTATAATGGGACCTCTTGGTCCCAAACACACACGTTTTCTGGAGACTTGTGGGAGGAGTGCTGATGATGTCATCCACTGTATACTCTTTTGGTAGTCTGAATGCGTCCAGACTGAGGATAAATCCATACACAATGCATCCCTGACCACCTCCTGAAGTTGTCAGCCAGATCTGAACACAATCAGACCACAAAGCGACTTCTGCGTGTATAGACCGGTCTTTTCAATGCGATCTTCATATTACTGCAAATTTCCAGCCAGGCCCAAGTTGATAATTGATACAATGTTTAAAGTTCATTGCAGGCAGGCCATGCGAAGCCAATGTGATTTATAGGATAGATTTTTTTATCTGGATATTTTCTACCTGCGGGCTGCAATGTTTTTATTTATTGGCGTTATGTCTGCTATTTTTTACATTGTTGTCAATGGCAATAGAAGTACTTTTTAGATTTGTATCATTTTAATTTAGATTTGGATCGAATTTTGATTAAAGGAAAGGTTCACACATTTTGAGTGTTATATTGTTTTTGTGTATCTCTGAGTGATGTTGTCAGGACCCGGTTTCGAACCTGGGTCTCCGGAGTGAGAAACAGTCACTTAACCAACTGAGCCACGAATAAACAGCAGAACCCAGAAGATGAGGCAGACACAGCAGTACTTAAGACGGTGTATTTAATAAAGAAAAAATCCTAAAATACAAAAATGGCAAATCCAAAAGGTGGTAGGTAAAACACAAAAGAACTCAAAAGAAACTCACCAAAAATAAACAAAAACAAAAAACAGAATACCACAAGAACGTCACCCGGAATCGACAAGAGCACACAGAACACTAGGGTAGGGTGCTAACATACAAACACAGAGCACAGAACTGAGGGAAACAAAGGGTTTAAATACAATCAGGGGAAACGAGACACAGGTGCAAACAATAATGGGGATCAAGGGAAAAACACAGGGACAAAAAGCACAATGGGGACATCTACTGACAAAAACCCGGAACAACCCTGGCCAAATCCTGACAGAATCCCCCCTAGGAACGGCTCCTGACGTTCCTACCAGCTCTCTCAGGGTGGAGGACCCTGAACTGACGAATGAGGTCAGGGTCCAGGATGTCTTTGGCAGGAACCCAGGAGCGCTCCTCAGGACCGTAGCCTTCCCAGTCCACCAGATACTGCCAGGACCGCTGCACCCGGCGGGAATCCAGTATCCGGTGGACGGTATAAGCCGGCTGGCCTCCAATGACACGAGGCGGAGGGGGAGGTCTGTCTGCCGGGACAAGGGGAGAAAAAACAACAGGTTTTAACAATGACACATGAAATGTGGGATTAATCTTAAGGGATCTGGGTAAGTGTAGGCGATAAGAAACTGGGTTAACTCTCCTGGCAACCTTGAAGGGACCGATGTATTTTTGGGACAGCTTGCGAGACTCCACCCGTAGAGGTAAGTCTCTTGTGGAAAGCCAGACTCTCTGGCCGGGGCGCAGGGTAGGCCCGGGACGGCGACGTCTGTTGGCTTGTTGTTGATACCTCTGTGAGGAACGCATCAGATTAAGACGGGTCTTCCTCCACATAAGCCGACAGCGTCTGACGAACCTCAAGGCTGAAGGCACTCTGACTTCTGCCTCCTGGTCCGGGAACAATGGAGGAGCATAGCCAAACTGACACTCGTGCGGGGACATACCAGTGGAGGAGGAGCGCAAGGTGTTGTGCGCGTATTCGGCCCAAACAATAAAGGATGACCATGTGGACGGGTTGTCACGAGTCATACATCGGAGGGTGGTTTCCAGCTCTTGATTCATCCTCTCTGTTTGGCCGTTGGACTCCGGATGATAGACTGGCAGAAGCCCCCATGAGTTGGCAGAAGGCCTTCCAAAACCTTGAGGCGAACTGGGGACCTCTGTCAGAAACCACATCTTGAGGAATGCCGAAGACTCGGAACACATGATTAATTACCAACTCAGCCGTTTCCTTGGCAGAAGGTAACTTAGTCAGAGGGACGAACCTGGCCGCCTTTGAAAACCTGTCGATTATGACTAGGATAGTAGTATTGCCATGGGATGGAGGAAGTCCAGTAATAAAGTCCAATGAGATATGGGACCAGGGTCTGTGGGGAACAGGTAAAGGGTGAAGGAGTCCTTGAGGGCGGAGGTGAGAAGATTTGCCCTGGCAGCACACGGGGCAGGCATTGACGAAAGTGGCAACGTCTTCTCTTATGGTAGGCCACCAGAACTTACGCTGGATGAACTCCAAGGTGCGACCTACGCCCGGATGACAGGTGAGGCGAGAGGAGTGCCCCCACAGAAGGACCTGAGTCCTCACTGCCTCGGGGACAAACAACCGATTGGCAGGGCCTCCTTTAGGGTCCGGTTCGCTAGCTTGAGCACGTCTCACGGTATCCTCAACTTGCCACGAGATCGGAGCCACAATCTTAGCAGCAGGAAGGACAGGCATGTCCGTGTCATCTTGAATGGCAGGAGCGTAGACTCGGGACAGGGCATCCGGTTTGAGATTCTTCGACCCGGGCCGATAGGTGAGGATAAACTGGAATCGATTGAAGAAAAGAGACCATCTAGCTTGTCTAGAGTTCAATCGCTTCGCCTGCTGGATATACTCCAGATTTTTGTGGTCCGTAAGCACTTGAAACGGGTGAGAAGCCCCCTCGAGCCAGTGTCTCCATTCCTTCAATGCCATCTTAACCGCTAGGAGTTCACGATCCCCCACATCGTAGTTCCTCTCAGTCGGGGTAAGCCGGTGTGAGAAGAAAGCGCACGGATGAAGCTTCTTGTCTTCACCCCTCTGAGACAGGACAGCTCCAACACCAACCTCTGATGCGTCTACCTCCACCACAAATGGTTCATCCGTAGTCGGTAGTATCAGGATGGGAGCAGAGAGGATGCGCTGCTTGAGTCCTTGGAAGGCCGTCTCAGCTTCTCTTCCCCAAAAAACCTTGCATTGCCACCTTTGGTTAAAGCTGAGAGAGGAGCTGCCACCAAACTGAAGTTCTTGATGAACTTGCGGTAAAAGTTTGTGAAGCCCAGGAAACGCTGAACATCCTTAACGGATTTGGGGGTGGGCCAATCCGCTACCGCCCCTACCTTCCTAGGGTCCATTTGGATTCGACCGGGTTCCACTACAAATCCCAGGAATTGTACTCGGGATGAATGGAATTCACATTTTTCCGGCTTAACGTACAGATGGCTGTCCAGGAGGCGTTTGAGTACTTGTCTGACATGCTTAGTGTGTTCTTGAAGGGAGCTCGAAAAGATGAGGATGTCATCCAAGTAAACGAACACAAATATGTTAAGCATATCCCTAAGCACATCGTTTATGAGCGCTTGGAACACCGCTGGGGCGTTGGTCAGGCCGAAGGGCATCACCAAGTATTCATAGTGACCAGTAGGCGTGTTGAAAGCGGTCTTCCACTCGTCACCAGGTCTGATCCGCACAAGATGGTATGCGTTCCGCAGGTCAAGCTTAGTGAAAACAACTGCTTCCTGGAGCAGCTCGAAGGCTGTGGCCATAAGGGGTAGCGGGTAACGGTTACGGACGGTTATGTCATTGAGTCCCCGGTAGTCGATGCAAGGACGTAACCCACCATCTTTCTTGGCCACAAAGAAAAACCCTGCTCCCGCCGGGGAGGTTGATGGACGCATGAGGCCTGCTTCCAGAGAGTCCTTGATGTAGGTATCCATAGCAGCTCGTTCGGGTGGAGATAGGGAAAAGATCCGACCCCTGGGGGGCAAGTGCCCGGAAACAGGTCGATGGGGCAATCGTAAGATCTATGGGGTGGTAGCATGGTGGCCCTCTGTTTGCTAAACACCAGTTTGAGGTCATGGTAACACTCGGGAACTCGGGTCAGGTCGATGGATTCTAAAGACTCGGGAGTAGAACTCGGGAATTCTGGAAAATACAAGTAGCTTGGCACGTAGGACCCCACTGCTTGATAGTGCCCACAGACCAGTCGATGTGAGGGTTATGGCTGTGAAGCCAGGGGTATCCAAGGATGAGAGGGAACTCGGAACAGGAGATCAAATGAAAGTTCATCAATTCCTGGTGTTGTGAAACTGAAAGTCTCAAGGAGGTAGTGACATGAGTGACAAGTCCAGATCCCAAAGGGCTTCCATCCAATGTAGTAACCCTCATGGGGTCACTTAGAAGTTCAGAGGGAACACCATTCTCCTTCGCCCAGACACCATCCATGAAGTTACCTGCGGCTCCAGAGTCTACCAAGGCTTGAAGGTGAAGCTTGTGGTTGTCCCAGGAGAGGGTGACTGGAATGAGCAGACGGGAGTTGGACGGATGGGAGGAGGTTATGTTTCCCGTTACAGTTCCCCCGGTCTGTACGGGACAGAGCGTTTCCCTGGAGCCCGGGACACGTGGAACGGAAATGGCCCGGTTTGCCGCAATATAGACAGCGTCGCTCCCTCATCCGGCGGTCTCTCTCAGCCTGGGAGATGCGTCCAATCTGCATGGGTTCCGGTGGAGCCAGTGATGATAAAGGTGGGGACTCGGAGCTGGGACTGATAGGAGCTAGAGGTCTACGGTTGAGTTCTCTCTCTCTCAGACGCTGGTCAATGCGTGAGGCCAACTTGATCAGGGACTCGAGATTGTCCGGTGGTTCCCGAGTGGCCAGTTCATCTTGGATAGTGTCGGAAAGGCCTTTCAGAAAGCACACCGTGAGCGCCTCGTTGTTCCAGCCACTCGCTGCTGCCACCGTGCGGAACTGGATGGCATAGTCCGTCACGCTGCGCCAACCTTGATGGAGAGTCAGGAGCTGTTTGGCTGAGTCAGAACCACTGCTTGGGCCTTGAAACACTCGTTTGAATTCCTCAGCAAAGGCAGAGTAGCTGGCACAGCAGGAACTATGGGCATCCCACACAGCAGTAGCCCAGGCCAGGGCTTTTTCCGACAGCAGGGTGATGATATATGCGATCTTAGACCGGTCGGTGGGAAACGACGAGGGTTGCAGCTCAAAGGAGAGAGAACATTGAGTGAGAAACCCTTTACAAGCACTTGGATCACCTGAGAACCGTTGGGGAGGTGGAAGACGAGGTTCAGCCAGGGGGTTAACTGCCATGGGTACGTGAACTTGAGGTACTGGGACGGGAACTGTTGCCGGGGTAAGTCGATCAGATATTTGCTTAATGGAAGTCAGCATCTCCGACAGAAGATGAGAATGTCTAGCCATTAAGGCCTCTTGCTGAACCAGGGCGGCTTCGTGGCGTTGGACAGTCTCCTGGTGGTGGGACAGCGTGGCAAAAAGGTCCTGGGAACTGGCTGCCTCTGGGTTCATTTTTGTCTCTGTGTTTCTGTCAGGACCCGGTTTCGAACCTGGGTCTCCGGAGTGAGAAACAGTCACTTAACCAACTGAGCCACGAATAGACAGCAGAACCCAGAAGATGAGGCAGACACAGCAGTACTTAAGACGGTGTATTTAATAAAGAAAAAATCCTAAAATACAAAAATGGCAAATCCAAAAGGTGGTAGGTAAAACACAAAAGAACTCAAAAGAAACTCACCAAAAATAAACAAAAACAAAAAACAGAATACCACAAGAACGTCACCCGGAATCGACAAGAGCACACAGAACACTAGGGTAGGGTGCTAACATACAAACACAGAGCACAGAACTGAGGGAAACAAAGGGTTTAAATACAATCAGGGGAAACGAGACACAGGTGCAAACAATAATGGGGATCAAGGGAAAAACACAGGGACAAAAAGCACAATGGGGACATCTACTGACAAAAACCCGGAACAACCCTGGCCAAATCCTGACAGATGTTCTATCGATTCTCTGGGTCATTTCATGTTTTCATGTGTATCTGAGTTATTGTCGTTCAAAGCAGGCAGAAATCCGGCCGGTATGACTTAACACTGTGATAACGTTGCTCTCACTACACTGGAAGTTATTAGGTATACGACTTTTAGATCTTGAAAGCGTCTTATCATACATGTCTTCTCATACATGTCTTCCTGGTTGTTTTTTTCTCAGGTTTTCGCCTGCCGTATGAGTTCTGTTATACTCACAGACATCATTCAAACAGTTTTAAAACTTCAGAGTGTTTTCTATCTAAATCTACTAATAATATGCATATCTTAGCTTCTGGGCCTGAGTAGCAGGCAGTTTACTCTGGGCACGCTTTTCATCCAAACGTGGAAATAGCGCCTCCCAGCCAGAAGAGGTTAATAAATATGTGGAACTATACTCACGCTGCGCCTTGGTCCGCTCATTTCCAAGATCGTGACACATTGAATGATCTCTGTGACATTTACAGTATTACCCACATCATGTGCTACAGTACACATACAACAACACTAGGAGAAATTACACACAGCGGCACAAAACAGCATATAGGAATCAATTGGCGTTATGCTCCATGTGAGCAGAATAGAATGATCCCCTGTGACTACTATTTGTTCCATAACCTTGAGATGCTATAGCAAAGCCACAAGCCACCAGCAGTGTGTCATACTGTGTAGGCCCATACTGTATATGGGCTATATAGAGATTTTTCCTGGTTAGGTCACGTGTGTAGCCAGGAACAATTGAGACCCTGTACAATTCTGAGTGAAGATATTACATGTACCGTACAGAACTGTCCTATCATTCCTGTGACTGCTCATTTAACAGTTAGCTTTTCAATGTGTTTAAATCTAATGGATGTTCTGTTTTAATGGTGGAAGAGATGAGCCCCATTGGAGATGATCCGAGATCTGTGGGCCAGCGTACGGTACTGTGGTACAGTGAGACTCCTCCCAAATGACACCCTATTCCCAATTGAGTGCCCTATTTTTTACAAGTGCCCATAGCGCTCTATTCAAAAGTAATGCACTATATACGGAGTATAGTGCCATTTGGGACAGAACCTGAGAGGCATATTTCCAGGCTTATAGATCCAGAGATCATGAAGATGAATGGAGCTCATTAGAGAGGGACTCCACGACTCTGTAGAGATGGGGAGATTCTCTTCTCTGCTCTTCTCTGCTCTGCCTGAGGTGAGACTATCATTGGCCTCAACTGCCGGCAGAGGAAATGCAGCATCTCTGCCTCAGAGACGGGGTGTCAAATCTAAAATCTATATCAAAACATGAATCTCTAGCAGGGAAGCGAACAGAAACAACACGTCATATTGCCTCATTTTTTGGGGGGGTTTTACGTGGGAATGAGGATTGATTACTGACTAAGTAGGATCGTACACTGCTCGGGCTGTCAGGGTTTTTACTATGTTTGTCTTTTATCTCTCAAATTGCACCACAAAGAATTGACATGCCAGACATTGACATGCCTTTCGTCTAAAATTGAAACACGGCAGATGGTTCTCCCTTTCATTTTGATTACCAATCTGTTCACCTCCATCAAAATCAATTATTGCGTTTGCAGTGGATGAGTCACGGCATTAATAATACACATACACTGAGTGTACAAACACTAGGAACACCTGCTCTTTCCATGACAGACTAACCAGGTGAATCCAGGTGAAAGCCAGGATCCTTTATTGATTCACTTGTTAAATCCACTTCAATCAGTGAAGATTAAGGAGAGGAGACAGGTTAAAGAAGGATTTTTAATCCTTGAGACAATTGAGACATGAATTGTGTATTTGTGCCATTCAGAGGGTGAATTGGCAAGACTAAAGATTTAAGTGCATTTGAACAGGGTATGGTAGTAGGTGCCAGGCGCAACGGTTTGAGTGTGTCTAGAACTGCATTGCTGCTGGGTTTTTCACGCTCATCAGCTTCTCGTGTGTATCAAGAATTGAGGCTATTCTGATGGAAAAATTGGACGCAACTCAATATTAAGAAGGTGTTCCTAAAGTTTTGTCCACTTTTGTTCATTTAGCAAGTGTGCTCTGCTCTACTAGGCCTTTAAGATGGTTGTCTTCAGCGCCTCATGTTCTTCTTCACTCCTTGAAAAAGGGATTCTGTTTGCTCTTCAGTTGGCTACCTAAGTGGCATTCAATGATTCACCCATGACTGCTCGCAGTCAATCATCTTTCATCACAACTGAAGCACTGTTTAGGACTAATATAAAAGTATGACTCAGGCAGAGAAGCAGCAGACTGTGAAACCTTGTACTGAACTGTTGTTCTAAGGCAAACTGTGATGTTCTTTTTTATTTATTTTTATTTATTTCACCTTTATTTAACCAGGTAGGCTAGTTGAGAACAAGTTCTCATTTACAACTGCGACCTGGCCAAGATAAAGCATAGCAGTGTGAACAGACAACAGCACAGAGTTACACATTTAGTAAACAATAAACAAGTCAATAACATAGTAGAAAAAAGATCTATATACATTGTGTGTAAAAGGCATGAGGAGGTAGGCAATAAATAGGCCATAGGAGTGAATAATTACAATTTAGCAGATAAACACTGGAGTGATAAATGATCAGATGAACATGTGCAGGTAGAAATACTGGTGTGCAAAAGAGCAGAAAAGTAAATAAAATAAAAACAGTATGGGGATGAGGTAGGTAAATTGGGTGGGCTATATACCGATGGACTATGTACAGCTGCAGCGATCGGTTAGCTGCTCAGATAGCAGATGTTTAAAGTTGGTGAGGGAGATTGAAGTCTCCAATTTCAGAGATTTTTGCAATTCGTTCAAGTCGCAGGCAGCAGAGAACTGGAAGGAAAGGCGGCCAAATGGGGTTTTGGCTTTAGGTATGATCAGTGAGATACACCTGCTGGAGCGCGTGCTACGGGTGGGTGTTGCCATCGTGACCAGTGAACTGAGATAAGGCGGAGCTCTACCTAGCATAGACTTGTAGATGACCTGGAGCCGGTGGGTCTGGCGACGAACATGTAGCGAGGGCCAGCCGACTAGAGCATACAAGTCGCAGTGGTGGGTGGTATAAGGTGCTTTAGTAACAAAACAGATGGCACTGTGATAAACTGCATCCAGTTTGCTGAGTAGAGTATTGGAAGTTATTTTGTAGATGACATCACCGAAGTCGAGGATCGGTAGGATAGTCAGTTTTACTAGGGTAAGTTTGAAGGAGGCTTTGTTGCGAAATAGAAAGCCGACTTTAGATTTGATTTTGGATTGGAGATGTTTGATATGAGTCTGGAAGGAGAGTTTGCAGTCTAGCCAGACACCTAGGTACTTATAGATGTCCAATATATTCTAGGTCGGAACCATCCAGGGTGGTGATGCTAGTCGGGCGTGCGAGTGCAGGCAGTGAACGGTTGAAAAGCATGCATTTGGTTTTACTAGCGTTTAAGAGCAGTTGGAGGCCACGGAAGGAGTGTTGTATGGCATTGAAGCTCGTTTGGAGGTTAGATAGCACAGTGTCCAAGGAAGGGCCAGAAGTATACAGAATGGTGTCGTCTGAGTAGAGGTGAATCAGGGAATCGCCCGCAGCAAGAGCAACATCATTGATATATACAGAGAAAAGAGTCGGCCCGAGAATTGAACCCTGTGGTACCCCCATAGAGACTGCCAGAGGACCGGACAACATGCCCTCTGATTTGACACACTGAACTCTGTCTGCAAAGTAGTTGGTGAACCAGGCAAGGCAGTCATTAGAAAAACCGAGGCTACTGAGTCTGCCGATAAGAATATGGTGATTGACAGAGTCGAAAGCCTTGGCCAGGTCAATGAAGACGGCTGCACATTACTGTCTTTTATCGATGGTGGTTATGATATCGTTTAGTACCTTGAGCGTGGCAGAGGTGCACCCGTGACCGGCTCGGAAACCGGATTGCACAGCGGAGAAGGTAGGGTGGGATTCGAGATGGTCAGGGATCTGTTTGTTGACTTGGCTTTCGAAGACCTTAGATAGGCAGGGCAGGATGGATATACAGTAAGTCTGTAACAGTTTGGGTCCAGGGTGTCTCCCCCTTTGAAGAGGGGGATGACCGCAGCAGCTTTCCAATCCTTGGCGATCTCAGATGATACGAAGGAGAGGTTGAACAGGCTGGTAATAGGGGTTGCGACAATGGCGGCGGACAGTTTCAGAAATAGAGGGTCCAGATTGTCAAGCCCAGCTGATTTGTATGGGTCCAGGTTTTGCAGCTCTTTCAGAACATCTTCTATCTGGATTTGGGTAAAGGAGAAGCTGGGGACGCGTGGGGGGGTAGCTGCGGGGGGGGGGGGCTGTTGGCCGAGGTTCGAGTAGCCAGGAAGAAGGCATGGCCAGCCGTTGAGAAATGCTTGTTGAAGTTTTCAATTATCACGGATTTATCAGTGGTGACCGTGTTACCTAGCCTCAGTGCAGTGGGCAGCTGGGAGGAGGTGCTCTTGTTCTCCATGGACTTTACAGTGTCCAGAACCTTTTGGAGTTAGAGCTACAGGATGCAAATTTCGGCTTGAAAAAGCTGGCCTTTGCTTTCCTGACTGACTGCGTGTATTGGTTCCTGACTTCCCTGAACAGTTGCATATCGCGGGGACTATTCGATGCTATTGCAGTCCGCCACAGTATGTTTTTGTGCTGGTCGAGGGCAGGTCTGGAGTGAACCAAGGGCTATATCTGTTCTTAGTTCTGCATTTTTTGAACGGAGCATGCTTGTCTAAGATGGTGAGGAAGTTACTTTTAAAGAATGACCAGGCATCCTCAACTGACGGGATGAGGTCAATATCCTTCCAGTATACCCGGGCCAGGTCGATTAGAAAGGCCTGCTCGCAGAAGTGTTTTAGGGAGCGTTTGACAGTGATGAGGGGTGGTCGTTTAACCCCGGACCCGTAGCGGATACAGGCAATGAGGCAGTGATCGCTGAGATCCTGATTGAAGACAGCAGAGGTGTATTTGGAGGGCAAGTTGGTCAGGATAATGTCAATTAGGGTGCCCATGTTTACAGATTTAGGGTTGTACCTGGTCGGTTCCTTGATGATTTGTGTGAGATTGAGGGCAGTTCTAAGGCAGACTGTGATGTTGTTCTAAGGCAGACTGTTCTATTGTTCTAAGACAGACTGTAGACAGACTTTGATGTTGTTCTAAGACAGATTATGATGTTGTTCTAAGACAGACTGTGATGTTGTTCTAAGTTGGGTTGCACGTTTTGAGGAATATTCAGAGGTGGAAACTTTCTGTGGGAATTAACGGTAATATATGGGAATTAACAGACATATATGCAAATTAATATTAATGCTATTTAAATGTAGATGTTTTTTGTATTGGATGGTCCATGGTCATTGATGACTGCCTTCAGCTCTTCTGCAATGTAGAGACCGGTGTGTCTGTTGTCTCTTGTGTCTGTGCTCTTGTAGAATACTGGTTGAGGAATAGCGATGATGTAGTTAATTATTCCTTGCCCACGAACATTCAACCACCCATCAGAGATGATTGCAATACAGTCTGCGTTCTCTATGATTTGCTTGACCTTCACTTGAACTCTGTTGAACTCTGCATCCAGCAAATTAGTAGATAAAGCATTTCTGGTTGGAGGGGTGTATGCTGGGCGAAGAACATTCAGACATCTTTTCCAATACACATTGCCTGTGAGCATCAGAGGTGAAGCAGTTGCATACACAGCTCGAGCAAGACATTCATCATAATTTCTCTGACTACGTTCCTCCATTTAGTCAAAAAACTTTTGATTCCAGGAGGACCATGAGCTGTTGCTATCGATAAGGTGTCTGATTCATCATTTTCACCTCAAATAGAGTAGAGGGACTTTTGTCAGAGGTTGCTTGTGAGCCTGTGGCATTTTCTTGTAAAGATTTCGGGGAAAATTAGTTTAAAAAAACCAAATACAATTCCATGTACAGATAAATATTTAAGCAGTTAGATTAAACAACTGCTTTGTAAGATAAATGTTTTAAAAGGAAACATGTATGGAAACAGGCGAATTAACTATCCTCAGATAGCGGGCTCAAGCAAGCTAAAACGCACATGGTAGCAAAAATTGTTAACAAGTTAGAAATTATTTAAACACACTTTGCTGTAGGCTACTATTTACTAGTTAACAACAAATCATGTATTTCGTATAAAATATAACCACCCCACTCAGTATTGTATTCAAAACTTACCAGAAAGTATGTAGTCCTAGGCTCAGACAGTAGTGTGGGCTCAATAGCATCTCAATAGTGTGCAAGATCTTGAGAATCAGCTGTATATGTGATGGAAGAATGCACTGTGCATATTTTAATTATTATAATTTAAAAAAAAATGTACTTCCTTTTTTCTCTCCAATTTGGTAGTATTAAATTGGTTTTAGTAGTTACTATCTTGCCTCATCGCTACAACTTCCGTACGGGCTTGAAAGAGACGAAGGTCGAGAGCCATGCGTCCTCCGAAACACAACCCAACCAAGCCACACTGCTTGTTAACACAGAGCGCGTCCAACACAGAAGCCAGCCGCACCAATGTGTCGGAGGAAACACCGTGCCCCTAGCGACCTGGTCAGCGTGCACTGCGCCTGGCCCGCCACAGGAGTCGCTAGTGCGCGATGAGACAAGGACCTATCTCCCGGCCAAACCCTCCCTAACCCGGACAACGTCACAATTGTGCGTCACATGGACCTCCCGGTCGCGGCCGGCTGCGACAGAGCCTGGGCTCGAACCCAGAGTCTCTGGTGGCACAGCTGCGCCACCCTGGAGGCCATCACTGTGCATATTTTAACCAAAATATGCCACAAGACATAGAATTTCCTTATGTGTATCCCACAAAAAAGGTTCACTGTTATAAGCTACCTTTTTTGATGAATTCCCCAAATTCCCGGGTTTAACTTACCATGGAAATTTACTGGAAAGTTTCCGACCCTTTGGGACACTAGTTCTTCTGTTGTTCTAAGACTGGTCTGTTGTTCTAAGGCAGACAGTTCTGTTGTTCTAAGACTGGTCTGTTGTTCTATGGCAGACAGTTCTGTTGTTCTAAGACTGGTCTGTTGTTCTAAGGCAGACAGTTATGTTGTTCTAAGACTGGTCTGTTGTTCTAAGACAGACAGTTATGTTGTTCTAAGACTGTTCTGTTGTTCTAAGACAGACAGTTCTGTTGTTCTAAGACTGGTCTGTTGTTCTAAGACAGACAGTTCTGTTGTTCTAAGACTGGTCTGTTGTTCTAAGACTGACAGTTCTGTTGTTCTAAGACTGGTCTGTTGTTCTAAGGCAGACAGTTATGTTGTTCTAAGACTGGTCTGTTGTTCTTAGGCAGACTGTTCTGTTGTTGTAAGACAGACTGGTCTGTTGTTCTAAGACAGACTGGTCTGTTGTTCTAAGATAGAGAGTTATGTTGTTCTAAGACTGGTATGTTGTTCTAAGGCAGACAGTTCTGTTGTTCTAAGACTGGTCTGTTGTTCTAAGGCAGACCATTATGTTGTTCTAAGACTGGTCTGTTGTTCTAAGACAGACAGTTATGTTGTTCTAAGACAGACAGTTCTGTTGTTCTAAGACAGACTGGTCTGTTGTTCTAAGATAGAGAGTTTTGTTGTTCTAAGACTGGTCTGTTGTTCTAAGGCAGACAGTTCTGCTGTTCTAAGACAGACAGTTCTGTTGTTCTAAGGCAGACAGTTCTGTTGTTCTAAGACAGACAGTTCTGTTGTTCTAAGACTGGTCTGTTGTGCTAAGGCAGACTGGTCTGTTGTTCTAAGACAGACAGTTCTGTTGTTCCAAGACTGGTCTGTTGTTCTAAGACAGACAGTTCTGTTGTTCTAAGGAAGCGTAGAGCATCAGCAGCAGCCAGAGGGGAGAGTGTGTCATGCTACACCCCATAATGAGTGCTCAAGTGCTCCACTGCATTCCCATGCCCTCCTCAGTCCCCTCCCTGCCCGCCTCCGTTCTCTCTCTCTCTCTGTCTGGCTACATCTGAATCTGTGCTTCCCCTCCTATTGATCCTCTCTCTGGTGGACTCCCAGGCTGGCTTAGCCAACACGCCCCATCCTCCAGCTTCCCTGCCTGCCTGCCTGCACACGCAGAGAGCCATAAATGGTACCATGTTCCCTACATAGTGTAGGGACTAGGGTGCCATTTGGGACGCAGACAAGGCAGCTTGTGGCTGAGTGGTCATTGTCCTTTCTCTCTCTCTGTCTGTGTTTTTGTTAGTCACCAGCGGTACAATAGAAACTGGTCAATCTGTAGAGCCTAAATGGCTACCTCGATGCAAGAGAGGACAGCTGCTGCGTGGGCTCATTGTTTTGCCCATGTGATGGTGTCGAGAATCATGAAGAGGGACACTTTGAATACATTTTGGCAATGAAGAATCAGATGAACACTTTTATGTCTCTGCGTGCCATTTGAAGGAAGTTGCTAACTAGCGTAATCGCAATGACTGAACGTCTATAGTAACTGCTAGCATGCTAGTAGATACCAAAGACTTCCAGTCATTTTGTTAACGCTAGTTAGCAACTTCGTTCAACTTCCTCTAACTTTCTTCGTACGGGATGCAGCGACATAAAAATAGTATCCATGAGTTTATTGGATTCTGGGGAAGTAGATAAAGAGCTTCATTGCCAATATACCGAAGTATCCCTGTAAACCTCAGAATGACTCATCTTCTATAGCCAGAACAGATTTGAGCCGGCAAGGTGAACAAATGTGCTGTCCTACCCTAGAGCAAGGCAGTTAACCCCCAACAACAACTGCCCCCCCGTGTGCCAATGACGTGGGTGTAGATTAAGGCAGCCCCCCAAATCTCTCTGATTCAGAGGGGTTGGGTTAAATGTGGAAGACACATTTCAGGTGAATGCATTCAGTTGTGCAACTGACTAGGCCTTTCCTTTCAGGAGCTCTATCTCTATAAGTGCCATTTCCTGCCTAGACTACCTATCATGGCCTGTATTCAGCCTACTAAATGTTGTCTCATTACAGAAGAGCTCATCGTGCCATGATGGGCTACAGACGCTCTGCTCTCTCCCTCCTCTCTCCCTGCTCTGGCCCTGCTCTCTCTCTGCCTCCCTGGGCTTTTGTTGTGCTGTGCACAGCTGAGGCAGATGCTGAGGGGCACTCACACTAAATTGCCTGATTATTGGTGAATCTCATTGGTTACAAGCAGCAGCTCACAGGGCATTGAGTCACTGCTAATCTTCAACAATGAGGAGAAAAATAACCTGGCAATTATTCAGAGACTTGGATGGGTATTGCTAGCTCTGATTTCTGTTAGTTTATTTGATCCTGGTCTGGCTGATGATACACTACACATCCAAAGTATGTGGATTCAGCTACTTCAGCCACACCCGATGCTGACAAGTGTAGAAAATGGAGCACACAGCCATACAATCTCAAAAGACAAACATTAGCAGTAGAATGGCCCGTACTGAAGAGCTCAGTGACTTTCAACGTGGCACCGTCATAGGATGCCACCTTTCCAACAAGTCAGTTCATCAAATATCTGCCCTGCTTGAGCTGCCCTGGTCAACTGTAAGTGCTGTTAACGTGAAGTGGAAACGTTTAGGAGCAACAACGGCTCAGCCTACATCCAGATCTACTGTTTATGCTCACCTTGTAGTGATGAGGTAGAAAGTCGATACAGTTACATTTCGGCATATTATTTTTAACAGTATATATTTCATTATATCGTTTTGACAACATTGCAATATTATTTTTGCACTAATTGGCTGTACCTGCACCAAAATTCCAGTATTTGTCTTTCATAGCTTGTTCTCCATCTTCTTTTTAAATAGAGAGCCAATTTGAATTCAGCACTTTTATTACATTTTTGAGATTTGACTGAGAAGTAATGGCAATAGAAATCAAATAGACAATCCTACACAATGATAGGGCTCAAAATGGTCCACCTTGGGGCAGAGCAGTGCTTGGTTTTGACCCTCTTCCTTATTCTAATGTGCACAGCTAGGTTACATAACCTATACATATGCTGCCCTGTTATGTCAACTGTTGTTTTTATGCTCTCTTTCACTTACAGTACATGCAACATCCAGCTGCTCCTGCAAACAAGATTGGTTGTCTGCTGATGATTGTAGTAGAAAATAATCTCTCTGAATGTAGTATTTTCATGTGTAAATATGAAAGCTTTTTCATGATAATGGATTTACTGTTAACAAATAATGTCTTCCTGGAATGAGCAGGCTGGGAAACCTCGGAGGTTGCTTTTCTCTGTAATGACATTAAAGAGATTTGTTCCCTGTGCAAAGCTGTCATCAAGGCAAAGGGTGGCTATTTGAAGAATCTCAAATATAAAATAAATGTTGATTTGTTTAACCTCTTGGAACCTACCCATCCCGGATCCGGGAGAATTGTCATCAACGACACTAATTAGCATAGCGCAACTGTCAAATAATATTACTAGAAAATATTCATATTCATGAAATCACAAGTGAAATACAGTGAAACACAGCTTAGCCTTTTGTTAATCACCCAGTCATCTCAGATTTTGAAATTATGCTTTACAGCCAAAGCAAGACAAGCGTTTGTGTAAGTTTATCGATAGCATAGCATTATGTCCAGCTAGCAGCAGGAAGCTTGGTCACAAAAATCAGAAAAGCAATCAAATTAACCGTTTACCTTAGATGATCTTCGGATGTTTTCACTGACGAGACTCCCAGTTAGACAGCAAATGTTCCTTTTGTTCCATAAAGATTATTTTTATACCCAAAATCCCTCCGTTTGTTTGTCACGTTATGTTGAGAAATCCAGCAGAAAAAGTGGTCACGACAATGCCGGAAAATAAATCTAATTATATCCATAATATCGACAGAAACATGGCAAATGTTTTTTATAATCAATCCTCAAGGTGTTTTTCAAATATCTATTCGATAATATATCAACCGGGACAATTGGCTTCTCAGTAGGAGCGAGAGGAAAAATGACTACCTTTGGTTACTACATGACTCCATATGTGTTATTTCATAGTTTTGATGTCTTCACTATTATTTTACAATGTAGAAAGTAGTAAAAATACAGAAAAACCCTTGAATGAGTAGGTGTTCTAAAACCTTTGACCGGTAGTGTATATTATTATTATTTAAATGTTGGTTAAAGATTTTCTTCTCAGCTTCTGACTGCATGTGCTGCTGCAGTGACGGGGGCATTGCCTAGGGAACCAAAGTCTCAATTGCTACAACTCCTTGCTTGTTTCAGCAAGGATCAACAAAGTTTCATTACGTTGTAGAGTCCATGTTACTGCAGAAACAGACTCAACTGCACCAATGCCCGGCTGTTCCTTCTTTAGTCAGCTGTATGTTCCACACACAAAAAATAATGGTTATTTATTTTTTCGTTATTTTACCAGGTAAGTTGACTGAGAACACATTCTCATTTGCAGCAACGACCTGGGGAATAGTTACAGGGGAGAGGAGGGGGATGAATGAGCCAATTGTAAACAGTTATTTTATGTTATGGCTGTCTTCATCCATAACTGTCGGTTACATGGCTATAGTTATAGAGTAATTGTCCCGGCCCTGTTAATGCCGCTCATATTAGAAACCCAGTTATACAGTGCCTTGCGAAAGTATTCGGCCCCCTTGAACTTTGCGACCTTTTACCACATTTCAGGCTTCAAACATAAAGATATAAAACTGTATTGTTTTGTGAAGAATCAACAACAAGTGGGACACAATCATGAAGTGGAACGACATTTATTGGATATTTCAAACTTTTTTAACAAATCAAAAACTGAAAAATTGGGCGTGCAAAATTATTCAGCCCCCTTAAGTTAATACTTTGTAGCGCCACCTTTTGCTGCGATTACAGCTGTAAGTCGCTTGGGGTATGTCTCTATCAGTTTTGCACATCGAGAGTCTGAAATTTTTTCCCATTCCTCCTTGCAAAACAGCTCGAGCTCAGTGAGGTTGGATGGAGAGCATTTGTGAACAGCAGTTTTCAGTTCTGTATGTTCTATCCTGCTTTCTGTTGTGCCACGTCTGTTTTTGGCTAAGAGTAAATGCACTAATTAAATGTCCTGGGTGTGTTTTGAGCCTGGTAGATATTGATGCCTGTGATTTCAACTGAAGGGCACAGTATGTATTGACAGCACCGGCTGAGTCTCAAATGATGCGTAAAGTATTGCACTTAAATTTGTGACTTCAAAGCGCATCGCACCCAGATTACATGTTTTTCAGAGTAATGTGTTTTCAGAGTGTGTTTTCTCCTGATCAACTTGTTCAGACTTTGGACCATGAAACAACCCAATGCCCCATGATGTTGACCACATGAATGTGTGTTAGATACTGCACACATGAACACACACTATCTACTAACACCCTGGCCATGTCGATGTTAATCCACTTCCTTGGAGGCCGTGTCCTTGAATCAGAAATGGCTGTGGAGTGAGAGGGAGGAGTGAAGGCGGATGAGAAGAGCGAGCTGGGAAACGTGTTTCCATAGCAACTGGTAGCAGTGAGTATAACTGTGGTTGAGAAGCATGAGCAGCAAGCAAATTCCCATCCGCTGGCTCCCTCCCTAACCTACCCCTTTTAATACAGCCAACTAACTGCACTGTCAGATGAGCTTTGGGAGGCAAATGTTTACTTGAAACCTATGAGAGATCAGTACAGTGGTTTTATTATTTTGTTAAACAAAACCTTTTGTAAAAGTCAGAGGAGTTCACTTCAAACAGTAACTATATTGCTTCTTTGCTGGTGTGCAGTGACAAATTGATGGTATTTTAGCCTATTTTACAAGTCAGTAGCTACAAGCTGATATAACACTGAATTATCTGCTTCACAGCTGAGTTGAAAATAATTGCCCCAAAAAGCTGTTGAGATTGGATGCCCACATCATCCACACTGTATTAATTGGTGTCTTGTAAATTGATATGTTTGATGGGCCACCCACAGAGAGGTTCCATCCTCCTCTCCCTGCTGTTGTGTGACAATTTGTGTTCCAAATGGCACCCTATTCCCTATATAGTGCTCTACTTTTGACCAGTTCCCAATGGGCCCTGGTCAAAATAAGTGCACTATAAAGGGAATGGGGTGCCATTTGGAATATACACATGGAGTTCTGTGGATTAGAGTCTGTTTGACAGACAGAGTTATGTGACCTGGCTGTGACAGTCAGCCTGTCACACAAAGGTTTAGTCCGGGGAATGTGGGTGTCCCTGTCCCTGACCTGTATGCCTGAAAGGAGGCAGTGAGGCACATAGATAATAAGATTCATCCCAGCACACACAGCTAGGGGAGCAAGACGGGAGGAGAGTTCAATGCAGAATCCTAATAACAACATAACTAGGGCCATACATAACTAGTTTAGCCTTTTATATTATAGTGAATTAGCGCTGACCCCATTTAGTTGACTGGTCGATTGTTTTGTTGATAGGTTGGTCAACCAAGATTTCTTTAGTCAAGCAGTAGCAAAAATAAATAAATCACGCCTGTCTGAGTGGAGGCCATGGGGATGACAGAGACCATCAGTCTAAATCAAAGCCTTTTTTTCATCAGACCAGCCTCTCTTATCGGGAATCAAGGTAAGACCCAAGTGCAGGCTGTGTGAAGTAACAATGTTTATTGTAACAACAGGGGCAGGCAAACGACAGGGCAGGGCAGGCAGGGGTCCAGAGCAGAGGCCAAGGTAGAGCAGAGGCCAAGGTACAGGATGGCTGGCAGAGACAAGCAGAGGTCGGTAATCCAGAGGTGGACCAAAGGTACAGGACGGCAGGCAGGCTCAGTGTCAGAGACAAGCAGAGGTCGGTAATCCAGAGGTGGACCAAAGGTACAGGACGGCAGGCAGGCTCAGTGTCAGAGACAAGCAGAGGTCGGTAATCCAGAGGTGGACCAAAGGTACAGGACGGCAGGCAGGCTCAGTGTCAGAGAAAAGCAGAGGTCGGTAATCCAGAGGTGGACCAAAGGTACAGGACGGCAGGCAGGCTCAGTGTCAGAGACAAGCAGAGGTCGGTAATCCAGAGGTGGACCAAAGGTACAGGACGGCAGGCAGGCTCAGTGTCAGAGACAAGCAGAGGTCGGTAATCCAGAGGTGGACCAAAGGTACAGGACGGCAGGCAGGCTCAGTGTCAGAGACAAGGAGAGGTCGGTAATCCAGAGGTGGACCAAAGGTACAGGACGGCAGGCAGGCTCAGTGTCAGAGACAAGCAGAGGTCGGTAATCCAGAGGTGGACCAAAGGTACAGGACGGCAGGCAGGCTCAGTGTCAGAGACAAGCAGAGGTCGGTAAACCAGAGGTGGACCAAAGGTACAGGACGGCAGGCAGGCTCAGTGTCAGAGACAAGCAGAGGTCGGTAATCCAGAGGTGGACCAAAGGTACAGGACGGCAGGCAGGCTCAGTGTCAGAGACAAGCAGAGGTCGGTAATCCAGAGGTGGACCAAAGGTACAGGACGGCAGGCAGGCTCAGTGTCAGAGACAAGCAGAGGTCGGTAAACCAGAGGTGGACCAAAGGTACAGGACGGCAGGCAGGCTCAGTGTCAGAGACAAGCAGAGGTCGGTAAACCAGAGGTGGACCAAAGGTACAGGACGGCAGGCAGGCTCAGTGTCAGAGACAAGCAAAGGTCGGTAAACCAGAGGTGGACCAAAGGTACAGGACGGCAGGCAGGCTCAATGTCAGAGACAGGCAAAGGTCGAAAACCAGGAGGACGAGAAAAAGAGAGACTAGGGTCAAGTAACATCAATCCAAATATGGAGTTGATTTGAATAGATTTATGGTGATTGGACATTCTTTTTTAAAACATACTCACATCCCCCTATCACTGCCATTAATTGTTAGCTTGTGCTGGCTAAAGTTAGCTCAAGTTTATAGTTGCTGTTTAAGGAAAAATGAACCATGCATTACAGTTTATCCTGGTCCATAGACTACGTTCTAACATCAAGTTGTAAAATAGTGAACTTCTCCTTTTAAGCTAATTTCCTGCAATTCTACATGTTTTGCCATGAAGCTGAAATCCTGCAATTCTATGCTTTCTGCAATACTTTGTTCTTATGCTTTGTTCTTATACTCAAACATAATCACAAAATCAATGGGGGCCTGACTGTCTAGCTTTTATTTAGTTTATTGTAAATTCTCAAAGATTATAGGCTATTATTTTAAAATATATACAGTGCCTTCCGTAATTATTGGGACAGTGAAGCATGTTTTCTTCTTTTGGCTCTATACTCCAAAATACTCCATTTGAAAATCAAACAATGACCATGAGGTTAAAGTGCGGACTGTGAGCTTACCTTTGAGGGTATTTTCATCCATATCAGGTGAACCGTTTAGAAACACTTTTTTGTACATGATCCCACCATTTTAGGGACGCAAAAGTATTGGGACAAATTCACGTATACAGTGCCTTCGGAAAGTGTTCAGACCTCTTGACTTTTCCACATTTTGTTACATTACAGCCTTATTCTAAAATGTATTAAATGAATAAAAATCCTCAGCAATTTACACACAGTACCCCATAATGACAAAACAAAAGCAGGTTTTCATATAATTGTTAACAGAAATATCTTATTTACATAAGTAGTCAGACCCTTCACTATGAGACTCAAAATTGAGCTCAAGTGCATCCTGTTTCCATTGATCATCCTTGAGATTATTCTACAATAATCTCCACCTGTGGATCTCCACCTGAGTCCACCTGTGGTAAATTCAATTGGGTGGGACATGATTTGGAAAGGCACACACCTGTCTATACAAGGTCCCACAGTTGACAGTGCATGTCAGAGCAAAAACCAAGCTATGAGGTCGAAAAAAGTGTCCATAGAGCTCTGACACAGAATTGTGTCAAGGCACAGATTTGGGGAAGGGTACCAAAAAATGTATGCAACATTGAAGGTCCCCAAGAACACAGTGGCCTCTATAATTCTTAAATGTAAGAAGTTTGGAACCACCAAGACTCTTCCTACAGCTGGCCGCCCAGGAAAACTGAGCTATCGGGAGAAGGGCCTTGGTCAGGGAGGTGACAAAGAACCCAATGGTCACTCTGACAGAGCTCTGGAGTTCCTCTGTGGAGATGGGAGAATCGTCCAGATGGACAACCATCTCTGACACACTCCACCAATTAGGTCTTTATGGTAGAGTGTCCAGACTGAATCCTCACCTCAGTAAAAGGCACTTGACAGCCTGCTTGGAATTTCCAAATGTCACCTAAAGGACTCTCAGTCTGATGAAACCAAGATTGAACTCTTTGGCCTGAATCTCAAGTGTCACTTCTGGAGGAAACCTGGCACCATCCCTATAGTGAAGCATGGTGGAGGCAGCATCAAGCTGTGGGGATGTTTTTCAGTGGCAAGGACTGGGAAACTAGTCAGGATCGAGGCAAAGATGAACGGAGCAATGTACAGAGAGATCCTTGATGAAAACCTGCTCCAGAGCGCTCAGGATCTCAGACTCGGGTGATGCTTCACCTTCCAACAGGACAACAAACCTAAGCACACAGCCAAGACATCGCAGGAGTGGCTTCGGGACAGGTCTCTGAATGTCCTTGAGTGGCCCAGACAGAGCCTGGACTTGAACCCAATCGAAGATCTCTGGAGAGGCCTGAAAATAGTTGTGCAGCTACGCTCCCCATCCAACCTGAAGAGCTTGAGAAGATCTGCAGAGAAGAATAGGAAAAACTCCCCAAATACAGGTGTGCCAAGCTTGCAATGTCATACCCAAGAAGACTCCAGGCTGAAATTACTGCCACAGGTGCTTCAACAAAGTACTGAGAAAAGGGTCTTAATACTTACACTACCGTTCAAAAGTTTGGGGTCACTTCATCTGACTCTGGGGAAATAGATCAACCTCATTGCCAAAATCCCAAACTACCCCTTTCAGATTATAGTACACTGCATATTTTTATTTTTTATTTTATTTCACCTTTATTTAACCAGGTAGGCACGTTGAGAACAAGTTCTCATTTACAATTGCGACCCGGCCAAGATAAAGCAAAGCAGTTCGACACATACAACGACACAGAGTTACACATGGAGTAAAACAAACATACAGTCAATAATACAGTAGAAACAAGTCTATGTACGATGTGAGCAAATGAGGTGAGATAAGGGAGGTAAAGGCAAAAAAAGGTCATGGTGGCAAAGTAAATACAATATAGCAAGTAAAACACTGGAATGGTAGATTTGCAGTGGAAGAATGTGCAAAGTAGAAATACAAATAATGGGGTGCAAAGGAGCAAAATAAATTAAATAAATACAGTAGGGAAAGAGGTAGTTGTTTGGGCTAAATTATAGGTGGGCTATGTACAGGTGCAGTAATCTGTGAGCTGCTCTGACAGTTGGTGCTTAAAGCTAGTGAGGGAGATAAGTGTTTCCAGTTTCAGAGATTTTTTGTAGTTCATTCCAGTCATTGGCAGCAGAGAACTGGAAGGAGAGGCGGCCAAAGAAAGAATTGGTTTTATATATACGTATATATCCCTAAGCCTGCCTTTCCCCTGATTAGTGCTCTTCTGTTGGCCATCTACTGCCTACGTGCAAGTTTTTCTATTTGCCCTCCAACTGGACTCTAGCTAGCTGGTGAGACTTTAATTTATTTTAAGTGAACTGTTGATAGGAGAACAATTAGTATGCCCTTCATTCATCACTGTCTATGCAGTGGAGCTACTGTGAATGGAGAACCAATTAGCGCTTGCAGTTTAGAAGTATTTAAAATCCCAACTCTGGGTAGACTACAGCAGGTGTGATGGTGTTTCTGTATGTTAGTGCAATGGGGATTTGGGGGTGGAGAGAAAATCTTCAGATGCAATTTCTGTCATTGCCGTGTGTTTGTCATGCAGTCCATAGAGCAGGAGATGAAAAGTGTTACGAATGAATAATCTTAAAACATTTGTTAATAGATGAATAATGTTGAGGCGGAGGGCTAACATGTTGCTTCCATGTTGGCAGTTTGGTGTCTCTACTCCACTCCAGTGGTCTTTCTTTACAGTAGTGAGAGGGAGGGAAGAGCAGAGCTAGCGCCATGGGGGAGAATTTACTTGGCCAGCTGTTAATGGATTAATAAGCATGCACATAACCATTGTCAGTAATTGTGAATGGGATGAATTCCTTCCAAGTGGACTTTTTGTTTAAGTTGTTAAGAGTTATTGTATCATACTTTAGGCTGACAGGCATCATTCATTTCTTGGAGCTGTAAAACACATCTTAAACATACTCCCTTCACAGAACAGCGCAAACTGGCTCTAACCAGAATAGAAAGAGAAGTGGGAGGCCCCGGTGCACAACTGAGCAAGAGGACAAGTACATTAGAATGTCTAGTTTAAAGGCCAGCATCCCGGAGTCACCTCTTCGCTGTTGACGTTGAGACTGGTGCTCTTTTTAATAAAGCTGCCAGTTGAGGACTTGTGAGGCGTCTGTTTCTCAAACTAGACACTAATTAACTTGTCCTCTTGCTCAGTTGTGCACCGGGGCCTCCCACTCCTCTTTCTATTCTGGTTAGTGCCAGTTTGCGCTGTTCCGTGAAGGCAGTAGTACACAGCGTTGTACGAGATATTCAGTTTCTTGGCAATTTCTCACATGGAATAGCCTTCATTTCCCAGAACAAGAATAGACTGACAAGTTTCAGAAGAAAGTTCTTTGTTTCTAGCCATTTTGAGTCTGTAAAAGAACCCACAAATACTGATGCTCCAGATACTCAACTAGTCTGAAGAAGGCCAGTTTTATTGCTTCTTTAATCAGGACAACAGTCTTCAGCTGTGCTAACATAATTGCAAAAGAGTTTTCTGAAGATCAATTAGCCTTTTAAAATTATAAACTTGGATTAACTAACACAACGGACCATTGGAACACAGGAGTGATGGTTGCTGATAATGGGCCTCTGTTCACCTATGTAGATATTCCATAAAAAATCTGCCGTTTCCAGCTACAATTGTCATTTACAACATTTTGATGTTATTTTAATGGACAAAAAATTTGCTTTTCTTTCAATAACAAGTGACCTCTTTGATTTGTAGCGTTTGTACATTTGATATTTAATTTTTTTATTTTTAATAAATTAGCAAACATTTCTAAAATCCTGTTTTTGCTTTGTCATTATAGTGTATTGTATGTATATTGATGAGGAAATAAGGCTGTAACCTACCAAAATGTGGAAAAAGTCAAGGGGTCTGAATACTTTCCGAAGGCACTGTATGTGTATTAAACTAGTAAAAAGTGAAGTATTTGGTCCTATATTCATAGTACTCAATGACTACATCAAGCTTGTGACTACACACATTTGTTGGAAGCATTTGGTGTTTGTTTTGTTTGTGTTTCAGATTATTTTGTGCCCAATACAAATGAGTGGTAAATTATGTTTTGTGTCATTTTGGAGTCACTTTTGTTGTAAATAAGAATATAACATGTTTCTAAGCACTTGTACACAAATGTAGATGCTACCACGATTACGAATAATCCTGAATGAATAGTGAATAATGATTAGTAAGTAAGTTACAGACACACAAATGTCACACCCCCCGCTAACCTCCCCTGTTGTTGTAATGGTGAGAGGTTAGCATCTCTTGGGGGTTTGATATTTGTGTATCTACAACTTTCTCACTCATCAATATTCACGATTAATTCAGGAATATCCGTAATCATGGTAGCATCCACATGCTTTCTATTTGGTTTTAGTCATTTAAGTTAACACTGAAAGCATTTTTCAAAATATTATTAAATAATCATCCCATGCCCCACCTGGACCCCTGTCACGACCCGCAAATGGATCCTAACCCACAGTTTGTAAGCCACTGGCCTAGACTTTCTTCCTATTACTAAATACTGAATCTTATGGGCCTCTCAAAGAGGACAAACACCATGGTAATCATTAGTTCATTACCATACTCTATAGGCTACACACGCACAGGGTGCCACCACTTAGCTGCTGCTAAGTAACAGAGGGATCCCAAAGGGAATGTGGGAGCCTGGAGCAGGGCATCGATGAACTTGTCCTTGTAAAATAGAAGGAAAGAAACCCTTGGGTTAAAACGTAGGCTACTTTACTCTCTTCTCTGTTCCTAGAATGGAGGAGGTACACTATGATAGTCAATTGATCAATTACTGCTGCAAAATATATTTTACAATATAATAGGATATAACAGAAATATATTTAGTTATTTTCTGATATAAACTAAGCCCTCCTCAATCCAATATTGGAATGGAAATGCAAATGCCTATTCAGAATTCAGATGGAAATGCATGTAGTGCCTATTCAGAATTCAGATGGAAATGCATGTAGTGCTTATTCAGAATTCAGATGGAAATGCATGTAGTGCCTATTCAGATTTCAGATGGAGATGCATGTAGTGCCTATTCAGAATTCAGATGGAGATGCATGTAGTGCCTATTCAGAATTCAGATGGAAATGCTGGTAGTGCTTATTCAGAATTCAGATGGAAATGCATGTAGTGCCCATTCAGAATTCAGATGGAAATGCATGTAGTGCCTATTCAGAATTCAGATGGAAATGCATGTAGTGCCTATTCAGAACTCAGATGGAAATGCATGTAGTGCCTATTCAGAATTCAGATGGAGATGCATGTAGTGCCTATTCAGAACTCAGATGGAGATGCATGTAGTGCCTATTCAGATTTCAGATGGAGATGCATGTAGTGCCTATTCAGAATTCAGATGGAGATGCATGTAGTGCCTATTCAGAATTCAGATGGAGATGCATGTAGTGCCTATTCAGATTTCAGATGGAGATGCATGTAGTGCCTATTCAGATTTCAGATGGAGATGCATGTAGTGCCTATTCAGAACTCAGATGGAAATGCATGTAGTGCCTATTCAGAATTCAGATGGAGATGCATGTAGTGCCTATTCAGAATTCAGATGGAGATGCATGTAGTGCCTATTCAGAATTCAGATGGAAATGCATGTAGTGCCTATTCAGATTTCAGATGGAGATGCATGTATTCACAGAACCCTGAATTATTACAGACCGCCAGCTGTCAAGTAGGGGTTGTATGATCTGGCTGGATCCAAATGTGTCAATCCCCGTAGCTAAAGTGTTATATCACACTGCCAAGTCCTCGTGTTGGGATTCTACCTGTGTTACTGTTCTGTCTCTGTTCTGTACCTACCAGAAGCTCTTACGTTACTTTACTGTCCTTTGCCTAGATTTCTCTGAAGGCTATGAAGTTTAGCCTAGCCCTCACTGTTAACAATCTATCTCAATATTCTCAGTCTGTTAACATGGGTCGATAGAAAACAAGTCTTCATTTGTTCTTCAGGAGATCAGGACCAGAATTATTCATTTCTGTGTGGATTATAGGCTAGATCTCCTAAAATGTTCATGCTAACCACGGGTTTGTGTACTTATTATTATTTATTTTTTTCACCTTTATTTAACCAAGTAGGCCAGTTGGGAACAAGCTCTCATTTGCAACTGCGACCTGGCCAAGATAAAGCAAAGCAGTTCGACACATACAACAACACAGAGTTACACATGGAATAAACAAACATACAGTCAATAATACAGTAGAAAAAGTCTGTATACAGTATGTGCAAATGAGGTAAGATAAGGCAGGTAAGACAATAAATAGGCCATGGTGCTAAGGTAATTACAATATAGCTGTCACGTTCTGACCTTAGTTCCTTTGTTTTGTCTTTGTTTTAGTATGGTCAGGGCGTGAGTTGAGGTGGGCAGTCTATGTTTGTTTTTCTATGTTGGTTTCTGTGTTCGGCCTAGTATGGTTCTCAATCAGAGGCAGGTGTCGTTAGTTGTCTCTGATTGAGAATCATACTTAGGTGGCCTTTTCCCACCTGTGTTTCGTGGGTGTCTATTTTCTGTCTTTGTGTATGTCGCCAGACAGGACTGTTTCGGTTTTCGTTCGTTCACTTTATTGTTTTTTGTATTTCAGTGTTCAGTTTGGATTCATGAAATATTACATCATGAACACTTTTTTTTTCTTTTTTTTTACCACGCTGCAAATTGGTCCTCCGATCCTTCTCGCTACTCCTCCTCAGAAGAGGAGGACGAGATCCGTTACAATAGCAATTAAACACTGGAATGGTAGACGTACAGAATGTGTCACGCCTTGGTCTTAGTATTTTGTGTTTTAATTAATTAGTTGGTCAGGCCAGGGTGTGACATGGGTTTATTGTTTGTTGTAATTCTTAGTGGGGTTTTTTAGTTATTGGGATTGTGGCTGATTAGGGGTGTGTGTTGCATAGGTTTGGCTGCCTGAGGCGGTTCTCAATCAGAGTCAGGTGATTCTCGTTGTCTCTGATTGGGAACCGTATTTAGGTAGCCTGGGTTTCACTTTGTATTTCGTGGGTGATTGTTCCTGTCTCTGTGTTAGGTTTCACCAGACAGGCTGTATAGGTTTTTCACGTTCCGTTTGTTGTTTTTGTTATTTCATGTATCGTCATTTGTTCTATTAAAGACATGAGTAACCAACACGCTGCATTTCGGTCCGACTCTCTTTCGACAAACGAAGAACGTCGTTACAGAATCACCCAACACACACGGACCGAGCAGCGTGTTAAGAGGCAGCTGGAGCAGCGAAGGGAGGACGTTATGGACAGCAGAGGATTGGAGTATACGACGTGGGAAGAAATAGACAGGTGGGCGGCCGACCCAGAGAGAGTGCCGGAGCCCGCCTGGGATTCGCTGGAGCAGTGCGAAGAGGGCTATAGGAGAATGGAGTCGAAAAGAAAGACACGGCGGCGCAGAGCGAAGCCCCAAAAATTTCTTGGGGGGGGGGCTCAGAGAGGGAGTGGCTGAGTCAGGAGACAGACCTGAGCCAACTCTCCCTGTTTATCGTGAGGAGCCAAGGAGGAGACCAGAACCGGTGTTGGAGGTGAGCGAAGCAGAGACTGTGAAGGAGTTAATGGGGAAATTGGAGGAGAAAGTAATGAGTGAGTTGCTAGTTTGGTGCTTTAGGTACAAGATTCGTCCAACGGAGCGTGTTGGGGATTTAATGGCACCTGGGTCAGCGCTCCATACTAGTCCTGAGGTGCGTGTTAGTCGGCTGGTGAAAAATGTGCCAGCCTCACGCACTAGGCCTCCTGTGTACCTACCTAGCCTTGCACGTCCTGTGCCAGTCCTGCTCTCAGGCTCTCCAGTACACCTTCACGGTCCAGTCCATCCTGTGCCACCTTCACACACCAGTCCTCCGATGGTAGCTCCCCGCACCAGGCTTCCTGTGCGTGTCCTCGATCCAGTACCACCAGTTCCAGTACCACGCACCAGGCCTTCAGTGCGCCTCGCCTGTTCAGCGCAGCCAGCGCTTTCTCCCTCTCCTGCACTGTCGGAGTCTCCCGCCTATTCAGCGTTTCTCGAGCCTTCCGCCTCTACAGCGCTGCCGGAGCCTCCTGCCTGTATGGAGCAGCTAGAGCTGCCAGTCTGCATGGAGCAGCCAGAGCTGTCAGTCTGCATGGAGCAGCTAGAGCTGCCAGTCTGCATGGAGCAGCTAGAGCTGCCAGTCTGCATGGGGCAGCCAGAGCTGTCAGTCTGCTTGGAGCAGCCAGAGTTGCCAGTCTGCAAGGAGCTACCAGTCTGCAAGGAGCTGCCAGTCGGCAAGGAGCTGCCAAAGCTGTTAGTCTGCATGGAACAGTCAGAGCTGTCAGTCTGCAAGAAGCCGCCAGAGCTGTCAATCTGCATGGAGCAGCCAGAGCCGCCAGTCAGCATGGAGCAGCCAGAGCCGCCAGTCAGCATGGAGCAGCCAGAGCCGCCAGTCAGCATGGAGCAGCCAGAGCCGCCAGTCAGCATGGAGCAGCCAGAGCCGTCAGTCTGCCAGACTCTTCCAGATCTGCCAGTCAGCCAGACTCTTCCAGATCTGCCAGTCAGCCAGACTCTCCAGATCTGCCA
Organism: Oncorhynchus masou masou; assembly: GCF_036934945.1. Taxonomy (NCBI): domain Eukaryota; kingdom Metazoa; phylum Chordata; class Actinopteri; order Salmoniformes; family Salmonidae; genus Oncorhynchus; species Oncorhynchus masou. The sequence continues at coordinate 70,165,611 of NC_088224.1, read as the reverse complement.
GTCAGCCAGACTCTTCCAGATCTGCCAGTCAACCAGACTCTTCCAGATCTGCCAGTCAACCAGACTCTTCCAGATCTGCCAGTCAGCCAGACTCTTCCAGATCTGCCAGTCAACCAGACTCTTCCAGATCTGCCAGTCAACCAGACTCTTCCAGATCCGCCAGTCATCCAGGATCCGCCATTCAGCCAGAATCTGCCAGATCTGCTAGTCAGCCAGGATCTGCCAGTCGGCCAGGATCTGCCAGTCGGCCAGGATCTGCCAGTCGGCCAGGATCCGCCAGTCGGCCAGGATCCGCCAGTCGGCCAGGATCCGCCAGTCGGCCAGGATCCGCCAGTCGGCCAGGATCCGCCAGTCAGCCAGGATCCGCCAGTCAGCCAGGATCCGCCAGTCAGCCAGGATCTGCCGGATTCACCTGCCTGGCTGGGCTGCCCCTCAGTCCCGGGCTGCCCCTCAGTCCCGGGCTGCCCCTCAGTCCCGAGCTGCCCCTCAGTCCCGAGCTGCCCCTCAGTCACGAGCTGCTCCTCAGTTCAGTGGGGTTCTGGGTGAGGACTATTCGGCCATGGTCGGCGGCGAGGGTGGATCATCCCAGGATGCGAAGGGGAGGAACTATGACATTTATGGAGTGGGGTCCACGTCCAGAACCGCCACCATGGGCAGACGCCCACCCGGACCCTCCCTATGGTTTTGAGGTGCGTTCGGGAGTCCGCACCTTAGGGGGGGGTTCTGTCACGCCTTGGTCTTAGTATTTTGTGTTTTAGTTAATTAGTTGGTCAGGCCAGGGTGTGACATGGGTTTATTGTTTGTTGTAATTCTTAGTGGGTTTTTTTAGTTATTGGGATTGTGGCTGATTAGGGGTGTGTGTTGCATAGGTTTGGCTGCCTGAGGCGGTTCTCAATCAGAGTCAGGTGATTCTCGTTGTCTCTGATTGGGAACCGTATTTAGGTAGCCTGGGTTTCACTTTGTATTTCGTGGGTGATTGTTCCTGTCTCTGTGTTAGGTTTCACCAGACAGGCTGTATAGGTTTTTCACGTTCCGTTTGTTGTTTTTGTTATTTCATGTATCGTCATTTGTTCTATTAAAGACATGAGTAACCAACACGCTGCATTTCGGTCCGACTCTCTTTCGACAAACGAAGAACGTCGTTACAGAATGTATATACATGTATGCATATATGTATATGTATACAGTATATATATATATATATATTTATATATACATATATATATAATTAGCACTTGAAGTATTTAAAAATATATATATTTTATTTATTATTTCACCTTTATTTAACCACCTTCATTTAACCAACTTCGACCTGGCCAAGATAAAGCAAAGCAGTGCGACAAAAACACAGAGTTACACATAAACAAACGTACAGTCAATAACACAATAGAAAAATCTATGTACGGTGATGGCAAATGTAGAAGATTAGGGTGGTAAGGCAATAAATAATTACAATTTAGCATCAACACTGAAGTGATAGATGTGCAGACGATTATGTGCAAGTAGAGAGACTGGGGTGAAAAAGAGGAAAAGATAAATAACAATATGGGGATGAGGTAGTTGGGTGTGCTATTTACAGATTGGCTATGTACAGGTACAGTGATCGGTAAGCTGCTCTGACAGCTGATGCTTAAAGTTAGAGAGGGAGATATAAGTCTCCAGCTTCATTGATTTTTGCAATTCGTTCCAGTCATTGGCAGCAGAGAACTGGAAGGAAAGGCGGCCAGAGGAGGTGTTGGCTTTGAGGATGACCATTGAAATATACCTGCTGGAGCGCGTGCTACAGGTGGGTGTTGCTCTGGTGGCCAAAATCCCAACTCTGAGTAGACTAAAGCAGGTGTGATGGTGTTTCTGTATGTTAGTGCAATGGGGAATTGGGGGTGGAGAGAATCTTCAGATGCAGTTTCTGTCATTGCTGTGTGTTTGACATGCAGTCCATACAGCAGGAGATGAAAAGTGTTACGAATGAATAATCTTAGAACATTTGTAAATAGATGAATAATGTTGAGTCAGAGGGCTAACATGTTGCTTCCATGCTGGCAGTTTGGTGTCTCTGCTCCACTCCAGTGGTCATTCATTACAGTAGTGAGAGGGAGGGAAGAGCAGAGCTAGCGCCATGGGGGAGAATTTACTTGGCCAGCTGTTAATGGATTAATAAGCATGCACATAACCATTGTCAGTAATTGTGAATGGGATGAATTCCTTCCAAGTGGACTTTTTGTTTAAGTCAGTAAGAGTTATTGTATCACACTGTTAGGCTGACAGGAATTATTGATTTATTGGAGCTTTAAAACACATTTTACACCATGGGCTTGGGCTGTAAAACTCCAGTCGTTGCCATGGAGATGCCTTCTTTAGCCTAAATTCTGCTGTGTTGTTGAGCAGTTCTGATGGGCTGACCTTATTTCTGTATAAATACACTGTTAGCAAAATAGGGAGGAGATATGCTTGTCTAGGCATTGCTGAAGCAGCCATCTCTTGCTCTCGCTCTCTCTCTCGCTCTCTCACCCCCCCCTCTATCTCTTTCTCACCCCCGTCTCTCTCTCTTTCTCACCCCTGTCTCTCTCTCTCGCTCTCTCACCCCCCCTCTCTCTCTTTCTCACCCCCGTCTCTCTCTCTTTCTCACCCCTGTCTCTCTCTCTCGCTCTCTCACCTCCCCCTCTCTCTTTCTCACCCCCGTCTCTCTCTCTCTTTCTCACCCCCGTCTCTCTCTCTCTTCTCCCCCCATCTCTCTCTTTCTCACCCCCGTCTCTCTCTCGCTTTCTCACCCCCCTCTCTCTTTCTCACCCCCGTCTCTCTCTCTCTCTCTCTCTCTCACCCCACTCTCTCTTTCTCACCCCCGTCTCTCTCTCGCTCTCTCACCCCCTCTCTCTTTCTCACCCCCGCCTCTCTCTCTCTTTCTCACCCCATCTCTCTCTCTCGCTCTCTCACCTCCCCCTCTCTTTTCTCACCCCCGTCTCTCTCTCTCTCTTTCTCACCCCCGTCTCTCGCTCTCTCACCCCCCTCTCCCTTTCTCACCCCCGCCTCTCTCTCTCTCTCTCTCACCCCCTCTCTCTTTCTCACCCCCGTCTCTCTCTCTCTCTCTCTCTCTCTCTCTCTCTCTCTCTCTCTCACCCCCTCTCTCTTTCTCACCCCCGTCTCTCTCTCGCTCTCTCACCCCCTCTCTCTTTCTCACCCCCGCCTCTCTCTCTCTTTCTCACCCCATCTCTCTCTCGCTCTCTCACCTCCCCCTCTCTCTTCTCACCCCCGTCTCTCTCTCTCTTTTCTCACCCCCGTCTCTCTCGCTCTCTCACCCCCCTCTCCCTTTCTCACCCCCGCCTCTCTCTCTCTCTCTCTCCCCCCTCTCTTTTTCTCACCCCCGTCTCTCTCGCTTTCTCACCCCCTCTCTCTTTCTCACCCCCGTCTCGCTCTCGCTCTCTCACCCCCTCTCTCTTTCTCACCCCCGTCTCTCTCTCTCTCTCTCTCACCCCCTCTCTCTTTCTCACCCCCTCTCTCTTTCTCACCCCCGTCTCTTTCTCTCGCTTTCTCACCCCCTCTCTCTTTCTCACCCTCGTCTCTCTCTCGCTCTCTCACCCCCCCCTCTCTCTTTCTCACCCCCATCTCTCTCTCTCTCTCTCGCTTTCTCGCCCCGTCTCTGTCTCTGTGTGTGTGTGTTTGTGAGATAACATTTATCTGCTGGCCACTGTGCTCAGCCAGGGCTTGACTTCATATTGTATTTGGATCTTGTCTTTAAAGCCCCCTATCTACTGTAAACTATAAATTGCTCTCCTCTCTCAATCCAACACAATCTCACACTCAATTCGTACCAAAAGTATTTCAGCAGATATTGTGTGTTTTTGTGCGTTTTTGTGTGGCTTAATTCGTGCGAAAACACTCATTTTGTGCAACTTAATTTGTAGGAAAAGACACACATTTTTGCGCAACTTCATTCATAGGAAAACCATTTTTGGGGGGCAAACTTCGGAACAATCCTTTGAAAGTTATTAGAGCAATGCATGATGGCCAATGGTGATCTACACTGCCTTTTTTTGTCCCAAATTTATTTACCAAAGCACTCACTTCTGTCATCATGAAGTGCTTTGAGAGACTAGTCAAGGATCACATCACAACTACCTTACCTGACACCCCAGACCCAATTAAATTTCCTTACCACCCCATTAGATCTGCAGATGATGCAATCGCCATCGCACTGCACACTGCCCTATTCCATCTGGATAAGAGGAATACCTACGTAACAACGCTGTATTTTGACTATAGCTCAGCCTTCAACACCATAGTACCCTCCAAGCTCATTATTAAGCTCGGGGCCCTGGGTCTGAACCCAGCCCTGTGCAACTGGGTCCTGGACTTCCAGATGGGCCGCCCCCAAGTGGTGAAGGTAGGAAACAACACCTCCAATTTGCTAATCCTCAACACAGGGGCCCCACAAGGGTGCGTGCTAAGGCCCCTCCTGTACTCCCTGTTCACCCATGACTGGGTGGCCACGCACACCTCCAACTCAATCATCAAGTACGTAGACGACACGTCAGTAGTAGGCCTGATTACCAACAATGACAAGACAGCCTACAGGGAGGAGGTGAGGGCCTTGGAGGAGTGGTACCAGGAAACAAACCTCAACGTCAACAAAATGAAGGAGCTGATCGTGGACTTCAGGAAACAGCAGAGGGAGCATGCCACTATCCATATCAACAGGACTGCAATAGAAAAGGTGAAATGGTCCACCCACACAGACAGTGTGGTGAAGAAGGTGCATTACTCATCTCATATGTATATACTGTATTCTATTCTACTGTATTTTAGTCAATGCCACTCCGACATTGCTCGTCCTAATATTTATATATTTCTTAATTCCATTATTTTACTTTTAGATTTGTGTGTATTGTTATGAATTGTTAGATACTACTGCACTATTGCAGCTAGGAACACAAGAATTGTGCGACACCGGCAATAGTATCTGCTACATATATGTATGTGACTAATACGATTTGATTTGATTTGAAAACAAACGTGTTAACAACCCAATATTGTTAATTAACCAGGTTGTCACCAAAATAATTCTAATATAATAGTTGCTTTAGATTGATAGTTTTTATTCAGAAAGGCCCTTTTTTCTCCGACCATCGCCCCTGGTGAGACAAAACGCGACTCGTCAATGAAGAGCACTTTTTGCCAGTCCTGTCTGGTCCAGCGACGGTGGGTTTGTGCACATAGGCGACGCTGTTGCCGGTGATGTCTGGTGAGGACCTGCCTTACAATATGCCTACAAGCCCTCAGTCCAGCCTCTCTCAGCCTATTGCGGACAGTCTGAGCACTGATGGAGGGATTGTGCGTTCCTGGTGTAACCCGGGCAGTTGTTGTTGCCATCCTGTACCTGTCCCACAGGTGTGATGTTCGGATGTACCAATCCTGTGCAGGTGTTGTTACACGTGGTCTGCCACTGCGAGGACGATCAGCTGTCCATCCTGTCTCCCTGTAGCGCTGTCCTAGGCGTCTCACAGTATGGACATGGCCACATCTGCAGTCCTCATGCCTCCTTGCAGCATGCCTAAGGTACGTTCACACAGATGAGCAGGGACCCTGGGCATCTTTCTTTTGGTGTTCTTCAGAGTCAGTAGAAAGGCCTCTTTAGTGTCCTAAGTTTTCATAGCTGTGACCTTAATTGCATACCGTCTGTAAGCTGTTAGTGTCTTAACGAACGTTCTACATGTGCATGTTCATTAATTGTTTATGGTTCATAGAATAAGCATGGGAAACAGTGTTTAAACTCTTTACAATGAAGATTTGGATTTGGATTTTTACGAATTATCTTTGAAAGACAGGGTCCTGAAAAAGGGATGTTTCTTTTTTTGCTGAGTTTAGTTGTCATGTATTCATTGTCTTTAACTGGTTAAAGTTTGATGTTTGCATGTTTCAGTAATGATTAACATGGTTAAATAGTTGTAAATCTCTGATTGATTTATCTTTTGGTTATATTTGGCATTTTTATCCATTTTCTGTATATCCACTGAAGAAAAATAATAATTCATCAACATGCTACTGTAAATAAATGGACACTACCTGTTATAAAATGGAAATTACTCTTCGTAAATAAATGGTGAGAAATGCTCAGTGTGAAGCCATTTGGCTATGGGTTTCACAGCCCTATAATAATTATACAAGTTATATCACCTTAAAATGGTGTATTTATAACTTCTGGGGTATAACATGTTGGGCAAAGTGGTACAGGAGAGTCTGACATATAACCCCTAACTTGAGTTCAGTTTTAGCCAACCAAGAGGGGCCTAGCTTGGTCCTTTATGACTGGGAAAGGACTTGATTCTAGGCCATATAAAATCCTACATCCATCTCATTAGATCAGAACAGGATGGACCAACATATTACTGGTTTGCATCCTAAAAAAAGGCTAGTTGTGTTTTGCTGTGTAACACACTTACATTATCTGTCTACCCATATGATGTGGATCATTGTCAGGTTATTAGATGTAGAAGCTTCAGTAACAAAAGAACACCATGGTTGTAATAACACTTTAAACAGATCGTTTGTAAATGTGTAGAATGTGTTTGTTTTGGGTCCACGCTGATATGTTAACTATGTAAATTAGATAATCAGAGGACTTTCTTCTGAATAACTGGTCAGGGCATATCACTTTCCATTCAGCTTCAGGCAACTTTGATGTAAGGCTTGATCACACCTGTAGTGACTACTTCTATCCGTCATGCCCATTGTTGCTTATGCATTATTCACTAGATACATCAATGTAATTACACCCAACACAATGTTGAAAAACAGAATGCTTCCAACCACTAGATCACATAACTAGACATGAGCTAGGCAGGATCCCAACACTTCCACCAATGTAGCGGAAGAAAGTGAAAGCTTCAACAGGGACTCTAACCAGAGCTCATACGTAGCAAAGTGAGCTCTCACGGCCGTTGACATGAAAGCCCAGTCGGCCTCTGGGCAGAGGCAGTAGGTCTACAATGCTGTCATATGCCTTGTTACAACAGCCTAAGTACATAACATGATTGATATGACCGTAATAATCATCATGAAATGGCCTTGGAAGTGCCATAAATGTCAGCCAACATAATTCATTATTTTACATGAACCTGTTTAACTGCATTGATATGGCTTAATTGATCATAATCCAGACTCGTTATAGTTGCAAATACCATGCAGTTGTGCCTGGGGAATTTAAACCAAACAGATTGTTTTTGCAGGTCTTCTGTTTCCCCACATTTATTGATGAATTAATTTCCCATCATGAACATTTATCCCCAATCAAATTCTTTCATCGATACCACCCCAAAAAAACAGACAAATACAGATCTGTTTTCCAATCTGGCAACCCTTATAAAATCTGACATAGCACAAGTATCCCAAAGTATTATGCTAAAACAAGCAAAGAAAATAACATTGGCATTGAATAAATGTAAGGCTTCTATTATATAATATGTTTTTCAGTGACAACCTGGTTGATAAACAATATTGGGTTGTTAACACATTTGTTTGTTTTTTATGAATTAATAATTGTGGGACACCATTGCCCAAAATGCATTACTCCAATAACTTTCAAAAGAATGTTCTGAAGTGTGCCCACAAAGAATGTATTTTTCTATGAATGAAGTTGCACAAAAAAGTGTGTATTTTCTCATGAATAAGGCTACACAAAAATGCATGAAACACTTTTTGTACATATTTGCACGAATTGAGTGTGAGATTGAGTGACATTGGTTTCAAGTTCCCGTGGCCAGAGCAGACTTTACAATAACGTACAGTTTCTGGAGCCTTTCTTCTCTCATGTATTAGAGGCTATCTCTCTCAGACATCTGATCCTTCCCTTGTGGGGTGCCTTAGTAAATGGACTTCCCCTCATCCAGTCTACTGCAGCCTAGACAACCAGACAGCCAGATCCTTCATATCACCCATTTGGTAATAATGCCCTCTGCAATTAGACATATTTACATTTCAAACGCAAGCTAATCTTGTATGCAGAAATGGATATCGCCATGATACCTAGCTACCGTTGTTTTTGTTTTGATGGGACATTCCATGCTATGCGCTTATACTGGATGACAGAGTGAGAGAACCTAATCTTACTGAACATCTGTAGCTAATACTCTACTGGTCATCTGGAGCTTTGATGTTTGCACACAGAGATACAGTATGTATCACAGAGGCAAGGATTACATGTCTCACTCTCCATCAGAAACCAACTGGACATGCATAGTTCATCTACTGCTTGGTACTTGATGTTAGTTTTGCTTGGCTTATGATGTTTCTGCTTGCCCTATATTGAAAATGACTACTTACTTGCTATTCTTGGTGGTGGAGACCCCATTATAGCTGTGTATCGTCCATACGGGCTGGCCCAGACAGAGGCTCCTCAGAGAAAACTAGCTAATTCAGGAGCCCTTTTGATAGGTCAGGGCTGAGTCCCAAATGGCAGCCTATTCCCTATATAGTGCACTACTGTTGACCAGGATCCATAGGGAATAGGGCACTATTTGGGATGCAACCCCAGGTCTCATATTGGCCCTCTCACCAGGCTCCTCACAGCATCACTCTGGATAACCAGACAAAAGGCTGGTGAATGAGACGATAGCTGCCTGGCCTCGGAGGGCTGTCTTCTCCAGTCAGAAGTGGGTGGTGCTTATGGTGTGTGGAAGAACGCTGAACGTATGAATCTACCCTGTTAGATGAAATGGAGACAGACATTTGCTATGAGTTTATTTTCTGGTGTGATGTTGTTTATTTCCAAATGGCTCTATGTAAATTTGATATTGATGTGTCTTAATTTATTCTTCGAAGTGGACAAATATGTCATGGGATTTGCCATATTGAAAGCTGCAATATAAGTAAGGTGTTTTCCCCAAATAATTGATATGAAATTGATTAGCACGAGGTTCTTCCAAGGGGCGGATAATGAGTTTGTATAACCTGTTTGTTTTTATGCCGCTCGTTGTCTTCACGATTCCAGGATACTTGGAATGTCGTTGATGTTTTGGTCAATTATCATTTTCCATACTCAGTGGACTATCCCAATCTGCGGATGTTTGGCTCTTAACTTCTACTTGGAGCTTTATACATCTGATATCAGAGCTGTTGACAGTGTTATAAATTAGTAGTGCCATTTCCAGAATGTTATTTCTCTGGGTTGATGCATTTGGCTTATATGGATAGTAGATAACATCTCACATCAATCACCTCTGATGCAATCAAATGTTTTATAGGAAATATCCAACAAATACAGATTGATATGCTGCAGCCATTTAATACCGTGTGGCCTTCTCTTCTCAGCATATTACTATCAGATGGTTGATGTCTATTCCCTTGTCTTTAAAGCCTTGTTCACAGTGCAGGCCTTAATGCTCAAATTATTTTTGTTTTTCAAATTCAATGCTTCTTGACACAATGCCCGCTTAACCCGGAAACCAGCCGCACAAATGTGTCAGAGGAAACACTGTGCACCTGGCAACTGTGTCAGCGTGCATTGCATCCCGCCAGCCACAGGAGTCTCTAGTGCACAATGGAACAACAACATCCCTGCCAGACTAAAACCCTCCCCTAACCTGGACGATGCTGGGCCAATTGTACACTGCCCCATGGTCTCCCGGTTGTGGCCGGCTGTGACAGAGCCTGGACAAGAACCAGGATCTCTAGTGGCACAGTGGGCACTGCATTGCAGTGCCTTAGATCACTGTGCCACTCGGGAGGTCCAACTTTCAAAACATGTCACTTTTGGCTAGCCGCAGTAGTTAACTAGCTAACTAGGTAGCTGTTTAGCCTGCTAGCACATTCATTCATTGTTTGTAAACAATTAACAAGCTACCTCGTGTTCTTGTCAAACTGTCAACAGTGTAGCTGGCAAGCTACAAGGTATGCCAAATAACAGTAAAAATCATTTAAGGGCAATTAAATCAGATTTGACCATTCAGACACAGGTGACATGGCCATGAAGGTTGTTTAAAATGTGGTTTGAAATATTTGATTCCATGTGCTTTTTGTCTGTTTAGACTGCAAAAATATGAGATTCAAATCAGATATACAAAAGAAAATGTGTCACTTCATACTGCCAGTGTGAACAGGGCTTTACTCTCTGCCGGTGTCCGCCAAGTGCATCGTCTTAACGTGGTCTTTCAATAAAGCAAAGCCTCAATCAATCTGCCAGAGGTGCTTCTCTGAGACATGAGCCATGGCTTGGAATAGATTTCTGTGTTGTGATTGAACTATTGATTTGGAAGGGGCATTTTTTCTCCCCCCTTGCCTGCTCCACTGTCAATAAGAGCAGTAGAACCTTACCTACCTACCTGCTTGCTGCTATCAACACCACTGAGATGGAGGCTACTGTTTCACCTCAGGCATGGACACACCTCTTTCTCTCTCTGCAGACAGTTTTCTCTTTGCTGTGTTTTGTTTACCATTTCACGTGCTTCCTACTGGTTCACCCGAGCTTGGTTTACAGTAGGATATTGTTGCTGTGGAGGGGTCGAGGTCTGCGTCCCAAAATGAATTCTCCTATGGGGATAGCCGAAGAACCCTTTTGGAAGCCTTTTTTTCTAAGTGTAGTGCACTATATAGGGAATAGTGTGCCATTTGGAACTCAACCCAGTTGATATACAGTAGACCCAGAGGAGTAGCCTATGCCCATGTGGTTGCAGTAATAAAGCCAACTAGCTTTCTATTTCGTCTGTCATGGTTTCCTGTGGCAGAACTGGAGGTTTCCATCAAATCAAATCAAATTAATTTATCAAGCCCTTTTTACAGCAGAACCCAGCCTAAAAGCCCAAAGAGCAAGCAGTGCTTTCCATAATGACAGGCTGCTGTACTAGCAGAGAGGATAAGGAGACTACTGATAAGGAATGAATGAAGAACACTGGGAGACACAGGCACAGCGCCTGAATTATAAATTATAAGCAGCACTGCAGACATAAGCTTTAATATCACATGTCATTAATGAAATGTTGTCTCACTCTGTTCTCTATCATTCCCCCTCACACACGCGCAGGCACGCACACACACACACACACACACAGACACACACACAGACACACACACACACACACACACACACACACACACACACACACACACACACACACACACACACACACACACACACCCAACACACACACAGACACAGACACACCCAACACACACACAGACACAGACACACACACACATACGTAACATATTGCTTCCAAGTACTGCTCTGTCTAATCTGATGTCTATTTTGTTCTGTTGTCAGTTTGTCTGGAAGTGGAGATCACCCCCACCCAGGGAGAGATCAGTGTCGGAGAGTCCAAGTTCTTTCTGTGTGAAGGTAAGCTTGCCCTTGTATCATTATACTGTAGTAGTCTACTGTCTCTTTGTAATTGTTTAGCTCCCATTGTGCAGTACTGCATATACACTGACCTTTTGTGTCCTGTCCTGATATGCTGTGCGTAGAAAACAGTTGTCAGGCCACTAGACAGGAACAAGGTAGCTGTAACCTTCTCTAGGATAACAGAGTACTATTTCCTATAAGGTGTATAGGTTGTTTCCTAGGTTGATACTCTTCTTTGTGGCTCTTTATTTGTCTTGTAGAGCGACTCAACATTGTGATACCAATATGTGATCGTAATGATTTTCTAGTTCGATACAAAAAAAACACATGTAACCGTCTCTTGTCTCTGTGCAGTTGTTGGGGTAGCAAAGGAGATTGACTGGTATTTTCCGAGCGGGGAGAGGATAGAGCCCAACAAACCAGAGATCACCGTAACCCGAAACGACGAGTCCTCGTCCACACTCACGCTCTACAAGGCCGGGGTGGACAGCGCTGGGACCTACAAGTGTCTGGCCACCAACGGAGACCAGTCAGCAGAAGCCACCGTCAACGTCAAGTTCTACCGTAAACTGCTCCTCCTTCTTCATTCTCTAGGGATATGTCCAAAAGGGCATCCTAATCCCTCCCTATAATGTACACTATTCCCTATATAGCACACAACTTATTTTCTCTTCTACCCCCAATTTCGTAGTATCCAATTGTCAGTAGTTACCAACTTGTCTCATCGCTACAACTCCCGTATGGGCTCGGGAGAGACGGAAGGTCGAGAGCCATGCGTCCTCCGAAACACAACCCAACCAAGCCGCACTGCTTCTTAACAGGGCACACATCCAACCCAGAAGCCAGCCGCACCAATGTGTCGGAGGAAACACCGTAACATATTACACCTAGCGACCTGGTCAGCGTGCACTGCGCCCGGCCCGCCACAGGAGTCGCTAGTGCGCGATGAGACAAGGATATCCCTACCGGTCAAACCCTCCCTAACCCAGACGACGCTAGGCCAATTGTGCGTCGCCCCATGGACCTCCCGGTCGCGGCCGGCTGCGACAGAGCCTGGGCTCGGACCCAGAGTCTCTGGTGGCACAGCTAGCACTGCGATGCGATGCCCTCGTCCACTGCGCCGCCCGGGAGGCCTCTAGCGCACTACTTTTGACCAGAGTCCCATCGGATTTCCGTGTACTATTTAGGGAATAGGGTGCCATTTGGGACGTAGGTTAGATGTCCCATTCAAAACCAGTGTGTTTCCTTTATGAAATAGTATAATCTCAGGGGGATGTCCTGATCACAGAGCGTTAAATGGTTATATTAAGAACCCCAAGCTTTCTTTAAGGAGAATTAGATGATTCAATTTCCTCAACCTTCAGTATAGTGTTGACGGAAAAGCTCAAACATTTTATTGAAGGCTTGAGGGCAAAATGTCTTTATTTTCTGTTTTTCAGCTGGAGATGGATTTTTCCATCAGTCAATAAACCCCTCCAAAGAGCATTAAAACAAGGCCTAATGAACCTGTCTGTGGTGCATGTCTTCTGACTAATGGTTTCTATAGCTCGACGCTGCCAAGCATCAGAAGACGTCCATCATCTCAACCCTTTATGGTTTCCCAGCAGGCACAACATGTTAATGTGATCAGAATGAAGGCAGTTAAGAGGCTGAGGTGTAGAGGAAAACAGTTAAATGAACCCATTGCTACATCTCTAATGGCACACTATTCCCTATGTAGTGCACCCTATGGATCCTGGTCAAAACTATGTGCCATGTGGGATACACACATTATGTTCTTCATGGTTTTAAATGGTTGACTAACATTCTTGTATTTTGTCTTGTAGAAAGGATCACCTTCAAGAATGCCCCCTCCCCCCAAGAGTTCAATGAAGGGGACAACGCCAAAATTGTGTGTGACGTCATCAGCTCCCCTCCCCCCACCATCATCTGGAAACACAAAGGAGCTAAGATTCAGATGGAGAAGGATGGTGAGATAGATGCCATTTAACCAGGAGTAGGGTTGCACAATTCCAGTAACATTCCCAAAATCTCCATGTTTTCCAGTTTGAAGGAATTAGGATTTCCTGCTTAAATCCAAAAGCAGGATTTGTGGAAAGTCTGGGAATTTGGGGAAAGTTATCAGAGTTGTGTAACCCTACCTGTTTCCACTTTTTTTTTTGTCTTTGACTGTCAGTCTTATCACTATTCTTTTACTCAACCATGTCAGAAAGTCCCTCTACAGCTGTCAGACAGTGTTCCATTTGAGCGATTCTCTGACTAATATTATAACTGATGGGTATGAATATGAAACTGTTTAAACACTTTAATTAAACAATTTACATAGAAAGGGAGATGTTCTGGTGTACAGGGATCTCTGTCTGAAAATCCCTTTTTTCTCTCATCCATTACATATTCATTCTGATTTGATTCTCCTCTCAGTCCGCTTTAAGATCCTGCCCAACAACCACCTGCAGATCCGAGGCATCAAGAAGACAGACGAGGGGTCGTACACCTGCGAGGGCCGCCTCATGGCCCGGGGAGAGATCGACCTCAAGATCATCAGGGTCATCGTCAACGGTCAGCCTACTTCTTCCTCCCTCTCTATTTCCTTGTCACTTTATTCATGGGTTTGCCAACATTTTGTGGTGTTAAGTCATCTACCAACATCCTAGACAGCAGACGACTGTGGGCTGGATTTCAGCAGTAGTAACTTTGCTGACAGGGAGTCTTATGCATGGTCTCAGGTGTGTTAATATGTCTCCCTCCCTCAGTGCTCCCTACCATCCGGGTGTGGCAGTCTGAGGTGAATGCCACAGCAGGCGTGGGCCAGTCTGCCATGTTGACCTGTGCAGCTGATGGATACCCAGAGCCAATGGTGACCTGGGCTAGGTAAACTGGAGCACATACTCTCTCTCTCTCACACACACTCATACACACTCACTCACTCACACACACACACACACACACACACACACACACACACACACACACACACACACACACACACACACACACACTCACACTCGCGCCCACACACACACACACAAACACACACACACACTCACACTCACACAACACAACACACTCACACTCAAGCCTGATAGACTGATATACCACTAACCAGTGTTTTGCAGATATCCATCTGACCATGGAGCCCATAGGCTACCAACACCAATGCGAGGGATAGTCCCCTGCCCTTGGTTTTCTGTTGGCAGTGTAGTGTGTTGTTCTCACCTTCTTAAAAGAGTTAGAGGAGCTGTTTCCCTTGTTGCTAGGTGATGGAAAGGACTGGTGTGAACTCCATGTGACACTTGTCTTTGGGTTTGAGTCTTAGGTAAAGGGGGAGGATCTATTTTAACTCACCAGTCAAGGTGATAGGCTTTGCCCTCACTCTCACAATCTCTCTCTCCTGCTCAAGGTCCAAGAGACTACAATGTAATTATCTGTGGTCAAACCTTGACCTTAAGGGTCATTGTTATATGCCAAGAAGTAAATGGTTCTCTGTTGTAGATTCTGGAGAGATCATGATTGAAGACTGGAAGAAAAATATTCATTTGGAAAGAGCGATTCAATGTCACACTGAAACATTATTTTGATAAAACTGAATTGTGCTAATATGAATTAAGTCTGAGTTAATTCAAGGGGAAAAATACTTGTTTTGAAGTCTTTTATTATATTTATTTGATACAAATGATCATCAAGCGTAGTTAGCAAATTAGTTGTGTCGTGAGGGTTGCTTCTCATCGTTTCATTAAAGCTGATTGTAAATCAGAGTGTGTGTATGTGTGTTCCCCGTCTCTTCTCCCCCAGGGCCGGTGTTCTTCTGGAGTCAGGAGACAAATACAGCTTTAATGAGGACGGTTCAGAGATGACCATCATGGAGGTGGCCAAGCTGGATGAGGGAGAGTACACCTGCATCGCTAAGAACAAGGCTGGGGAGAGCGAACAGGAACTCAGCCTCAGGGTGTTTGGTGAGGGACTCCTCTCACTTGGTACTGACAGATGATTGACTGTGTGATGGGTTTCTGGTGGTTTATCAATGGTTTATCTATATTCACTTTGGGAGGATTTTAACAAGTGATTTTTGGGTGGGTTATGTTGTGCTTATAGCCATAGGTATTAAGTACTAGCATCAGATATGGCAGGTGCTGCTTGTAATGGGTGTGTGCACACTGTGAATGTAGCTCTACTGTAGGTCTTACAGATGTGTGTCACTGCAGGTTGGTTATAATGGCTCTGTGTGTGTCTGTCTTTGCTACAGTGAAACCTAATATCACCTTCCTGCTGAACCAGAGCACGTCTGAGATGGAGGAGCAGGTGACTCTGACCTGTGAGGCGTCAGGGGACCCCACCCCCACCATCAACTGGAGCTTCGGCCTACGCACCTTCACTGAGGGAGAACAGGTACAGTCAGCCCACAGAGAGAGGCCAGCCTGAGGCTGTGTCCCCACTGCAGAGGGACACTCAGAGGATGTGTTTCACTTAAACATGGCAAGGTTCCCATAGCCAGGTTCATCTCTACTGATTAAGTATGGCCCCAGAGCAGCAGCTAGCTAATAGAAGGTCACACAGTGAAGTTCATATTACTACCTCGTAGCTAACTAGTTACCATCCCACCTTAGACCTCGTCCCTATAGCGCCTTAGACCTACGCTACATGACCAAAAGTATGTGGACATCTGCTCGTTGAACATCTCATTCTAAAATCATGGGCATTCATATGGAGTTGGCCCCCCCTTTGCTGCTATAACAGCCTCCACTCTTCTTGGAAATGCGTTACACTAGATGTTGGAACGTTGCTGTGGGGACTTGCTTCCATTCAGCCTCAAAAGCACTAGTGAGGTTGGGCACTGATGTTGGGCGATTAGGCTTGGCTCGTGGTTGGCGTTCCAATTCATCCCAAAAGTGTTCGATGGGGTTGAGGTCAGGGCTCTGTGCAGGCCAATCAATTTCTTCCACAACGATCTCGACAAACCATTTCTCAGAGGGGCATTGTCATACTGAAACTGCCAGATGGTGAAGAGTGATTTATCACTCCAGAGAACGCGTTTCCACTGCTCCAGAGTTCAATGGTGGCAAGCTTTACATCACTCCAGCTGACGCTTGCGTATGGTGATCTTAGGCTTGTGTGCGGGTGCTCGGCCATGGAAACCCATTTCCTGAAGCTCCCAACGAACATTTCTTGTGCTGACGTTGCTTCTAGACACAGTGTTGCAACCGAGGGCAGAACGGTCCCGTTCTGTGAGCTTGTGTTTCCTACCACTTCGCGGCTGAGCCATTGTTGCTCCTAGACGTTTCGACTTCACAATAACAGCACTTACAGTTGGTGGGGCAGCTCTAGCAGGAAAGGTGGAAAGGTGGCATCCTGTGACACTGCCACACTGATAGTCACTGAGTTCTTCAGTAAGGTAATTTTCTGACAATGTTTGGCTATGGAGATTGCATGGCTATGTTGTCGATTTTATACACCTGTCAGCAATGGGTGTGGCTGAAATAGCAGAATCCACAAATTTGAAGAGGTGTCCACATACTTTCGTATATATAGTATATGTACCTGTAGCAGCCTCTGCTTGTCCCCTGCAGACTGCTCCATACAGTAATCTATGGATCTTATATTTTCATATAATGCTCCATTGTCCACATAGCTAGTTCCCTATAGTACCAATGACCTCATCTCGTCCGATAGACAGGTAATGGTGGGGACATTCCATCAGAGACAAGCTGTAGGTACCTGTACACTATAGGGGGAGTGTAGATAGGCGGAGCCCCGGGAAGGTCAGTTTACATCGCTACATTCTCTCCCCTGCAGGCACATCTTAACAGGATCTATCAGGTATGAAATCAGCGTGGCACAGAAATGGAACAAAATCAATTGATAGAACAAATCACGTATGGGGTATGAGATTCAACAAAAACCCTGATAGAATCAAATAAGTATTTTTAGGGAATTTTCTTGTCTGCTCTTCAGTCAATATTCCTTGAAAATCCTCAAGATATGATCTCATCAGGGTTTATGAAATTGATTCAAAGTTGCATGTTTTCTAAATATAGCCTGACTGTTGCTTGACTGTTGCGTTGCAAGAGAGTGGTTCTGAATGGTTCAACTTTGGGGGTTTCCTCTGCCTTGTCTATTGAGGTCAGAAGAAAGCATGGTTACCTTAATGACATTTAGAAAGGACCTCCTCATTTCTGTGTTGCCATTCCTGGTCCGATCATCTCCGTCTCCTTCCATCCACCGGGGCAGCCTCATGCCCTACTGCTGCTCAGTCTATGTCCCTCTCTGTCCTCTCATGTAGATGATCTGTTGCACTGCATATCTGTCATCAATCATCAATCATTCTGTCAAGGTTGAAGCTAAAATCAAAATGCCTAAGTCTGTATCTGTATCTGGTCCGTGTTGTACTACTACAGCCGTCTCTCCATGGTGGTGGGTGAAGAAATTATTAGCAGCCTCCATTGAATTATCATTAGGAACAGGAGCTTTAAGGAATAGAAACCCCTTCACAGCGGTGGTCTGGTACTGTGGGTCTCATGGACAATGATCCTGAGGTAATGTCTTTACTAGCGAGAAGTCAGGATAGTGTGATTTGGAAAATGGCTGCTAATTGTTTTTGAACCTGGCTGTGCCTCATCTGCCATGCTAGCAGCACTAATCATAGGACAGGTGAAAGGGTACGCTAATGATCAACTCTCACATGAAATATGTGTCATAGTCTTCTATCTATCCAGCTACTACGGTGATTTGTTTATATGGGCCTGTTATTTGAATCAGTGCTGTTGTTTTGGCTCATTGGCTATCAGCACGACAATTGCAGTTTTGTTTTCCCTGTGTGGAATTGGTGTTGAGGGATATTTGTGAGAATCGTGTCTGTGTTACAAGTGTGTGTGCATGTGCATGCTGTGGTGTGCTATTTCGCTAGTGTGTCATGCTACATATATAGCATTGCCACCTCTCTCAGTGCTTTAACGCTCCTTTACATTCTCCAGTCTGCTGACTGTTGTACTCATAGAAATGAACGTATTCATAGTTCCTGCTGTAAAGAGGTGCTGGATTACCATTATCTCTGTTGACAGGGCATTCCAGTGTATTATTCCCTCAGCTATCTTCCACTTGTCTTCTGAGTCTGACTGTTGTCTGAGGAAATGTAGGCTATACCCTGAAAGGTTTTATAACGGATAGGGTTTCTTTTTTATTCAACACAGCATATTCTCTCCCTATACGTTTACGATAGTGATGGCAGACAAATGAAGCCTGTCACATATTTATAACTACAGAGATATTGAGATGTCAACAGAGAGGATCAGATTGACAAAATGATTGAATCCATAGAATAGCCTAAATGTGGGTAACACATGCCATGGTAACATTGTGTTCCAAGAGGACACTATGCTTTAGCTATTACATAAACACGTTTAAACCAGCTTACTCTTCTATTCTAGTGCTCTCATACTCATATTTGTTTTTGAGGAAAGGTTTTTGTTTGCAAGGGTTGTCATTACATTGTTGTTTCAGCCCCCTTATTTGTTGTAACAATTCTTAATAACTAAAATGTAAATGAAATGTGTATGCGTGCTTAGGACATTATCTCGCAAAATGAAAGGCTGGGTTATTTGAATATATATGAAATATTCTACTTGATTTACAAGGTTTGCAAGCTGCAATTATCTGAGAACATTCAGGCTCTGGAAAGGAGGAGCAAATGTGCTTGAAAATGGGTTTCTTCAAAGCTCATCAGAGCTCAAACGTGGTACAGATGACCAGATATTGAATTGTTCAGTTGACAGCATATGCTGTAGATTACTGTGTATTGAATCTTACTGGAGCTGCCTAATTTATGATAATGTGCTCCATTGAAGCACAATGAGATCGGTCTAGTATTCAGATAGTTGAGCGTAGGAAAGAGAGTAGGAAAGTAGCTATTAACTCTTGGGAATGAACATTTGAAGGTGAAGTGTTCTGAATGATCAGAGAGCTCAATCATGTGGTGCTGCTGGCTGCTGTTGGCTGCAGCACTATAACGTGATTGGTTCAGGGAGGGGTGTTGAAACAGAACAATGCTTTCAATCCAAGGGCCTGCTTTACTAAGCACAGGTAGAGTAGGGACCTACTATAGAGAGGCTCTTGTTCTCTAGCTACTGTTCCAACACAATGCTCATCAACAGTGGGCTCCAAAATTACTGGCACTTCTGACTGGCAATGCACAAACAATACCAACAATATAATTATAGAGATAAACTCAAAATACCAACATGTGAGAAATACTGTACTTTATTAATGTTTCAATGGAACCCACCAAAATAATTTATTGATTTAATTAAAAATCCATTTCCTCCAAATCAAGATTTCACAATTAATTGCACCCTTACAATAACATCTACCAAAATTAAATTCCACTTATTGAAGTTTATCTTAAGGAACTATATTGAGCCATTACATCACTTCCTGTTCTACGAAATGAGGTAACACGCATGCAATATCTCTTTGTCATCCAACACCATGAAGAAAACAAAAGAACTGGCAGTTCAAAAGAGACAGATGGTCGTAGATCTTCATAAATCTGGTAATGGCTACAAGAAGAGCCACAAACGATTGAATATACCACTGAGCTCTGTCAGGGCAATTATTTTTTTTAAATCCAAAGATATGGAACAGTTGAAAACCTCACGGGTAGAGGATGCAAATGCATTAAGCCCCCAAGGATAGGGAGGAGGATGGTGAGAGAAGCAACAAAATCCCCAAGAATCACTGTGAAATAATTGCAGGCCTTGGTGGCGTCTTGGGGTCACCAGGTTTCAAAAAGCACCATCAGACTCCACCTCCACAACCACAGGCTCTTTGGAAGTGTTGCCAGAAGAAAGCCCTTTCTGACCCCATGACACAGACGTCATTTAAAGTATGACTGGAAGAAGGTGCTCTGGTCAGATTAGACCAAAATTGAATGTTTTGGTCAGATACAGCATTGGCATGTTTGGCATCGAAACAGAGATGCATACATGGAGAGGCACCTCATACCCACGGTAAAATGGTGGTGGGTCAGTGATGTTTTGGGGCTGTTTTCATTCCAGAGGTCCAGGGGCACTGGTTAAGATTGATGTCATAATGAATTCCAACAAGTATCAGGCAATTTTGTCAGACAATCTGGTTGCCTCTGGCAGAAGGCTGGGACTTGGCCATAGGTGGACTTTCCAACAAGACAATGACCTGAAACATACCTCAAGATTCACAAAGAAATGGTTCTGTGACAACAAAATCAATGTTCTGCCATAGCCAGCTCTGTCGCTGGACCTCAATCCAATCAAAAACCTGTGGGTTGAGTTGAAGAGGGCAGTTGACATGCGCAAACCCAAGAATGTGAAGGATCTTGAAAGGATCTGCATAGAGGAATGGTCCAAAATCCCTCCAAATGTGTTCTTTAACCTTGTCAAGCATTACAGGGAAAAATGCTGTTATCCTTGCCAGAGGTGGTTGCACTAAGTACTGAATGAGGAGTGCCAATAATTATGAAACCTTGATTTTGGTTAAATTTATTTTCTATTAACCTCTTGGAACTCCCCATCCCGGATCCGGATCGTGACTAAAGCCTCAGGCTCATTAGCATAACACAACGTTAACGATTTCTGAAAATCGCAAATAAAATGAAAATAATGCGTCTGCTCTCAAGCGTAGCCTTTTCTTAACAACACTGTCATCTCAGATTTTCAAAATATGCTTTTGAACCATAGAAATTGACTAATTTGTGTAAGAGTATGCAAAGCTAGCATAGCATTTTGAGTAGCATTTAGCACGCAACATTTTCACAAAAACCAGATAACCAAATAAATAAAATCATTTACCTTTGAAGAGCTTCTGATGTTTTCAATGAAGAGACTCTCAGTTACATACCAAATGCACAGTTTTTCCTGAAAGCGTCTGTGTGTAGGAGAAATCGTTCCGTTTTCTACATTGCGTCTGGCTACCGAAACGAACCGAAAATTCAGTCACCTACAACGTAAAACTTTTTCCGAATTAACTACATAATATCGACCGAAACATGGCAAACGTTGTTTGGAATCAATCCTCAAGGTGTTTTTTCACATATCTCTTCATTGATATGCAGTTCGTGGAAGCTTGCTTTCCTCTCTGTATCCCATGGAAAAATACTGGCAGCTGGCTTTTGCGCACCAATTTCGGCGCAGGACACCGGGCGGACACCTGGTAAATGTGGTCTCTTATGGTCAATCTTCCAATGATCTGCCTACAAATACGTCACAATGCTGCAGACACCTTGGGGAAACGACAGAAAGGGCAGGCTCATTCCTCTCGCATTCACAGCCATATAAGGAGACAATGGAAAACAGACCCTCAAAAATCCTGCTCATTTCCTGGATGCCGTCTCATCTTGGTTTTGCCTGAAGCTCACGTTCTAGGGCACGCACAGAAAATATCTTGGTAGTTCTGGACACGTCAGAGTGTTTTCTTTCGAAAGCTATCAATTATATGCATAGTCGAGCATCTTTTTGTGACAAAATATCTTGTTTAAAACGGGAACGTTTTTCATCCAAAAATGAAATAGCGCCCCCAGAGCATCAACAGGTTAAATAATTCTAAATAATTGTGTGATTTTGGTTCGTTCCATTGAAACATTAATACAGTACAGTATTTCTCACATGTTGGTATTTTGAGTTTATCTCTATAATGATATTGTTTATAATTTTTTAAGTATTGTTTGTGCATTGCCAGTCAGGTGTGCCAGTAATTTTGGAGCCCACTGTATGTGCCTGTCTGGTCAGTGGTGGTACAATGTGGTTCTCTGGACATTGAATGGCAGTTTGTTCTCATGGTATGACAGTTGGAATGCTGCTAGCCAGGATAAATGATGGAGAGCTTCCTAACTGATCCTAGTCAGCGGTCATCAAAAAACACTTCCCCAGTCCTGTAACCATACCCTGCTGTTGGGCTGTTTATGCCTATAGAGAAGATGCCTTTTGTGTGGTGCTGGGTGAGATAGTTATGTGAGTGTTTCTTCTGGAGAATCTCCTCTACAACAGTGCATCTCTTCCTCTCCCCTCCATACCTTCATACTCTAGAGGGAGAGAGAGGATCGCTGCTCACTGCTTACCCAGGGGATGAGGAGTGCTGCCTGGAAATTAGATTTGTCTGATGGGATGTTATTTAGTGCTGGTTGCACTAAACTGATTAGATGCATGGTGTTTACAGCTCTCACCATCATTTGCTTTTGGTCCACGTCCCATTGTTTAAACAAAAATAAAACATGGGTCTGACAGTGATGTGTCAACTCAATTGCATACCTCACAGTGCTGTGTCAGACCAGCCAGGACCAGGGGTGCTGTTAGTAATGCGTCCTGTAATAATGAGCAGCAGCTCCTCCTCTGCACTGTGGGGTCTGGTCCCTGACTGCTTTTCTGACATCAGGTGTTAAATGTGCCTGTCTTGCTATGCGTGTCTCTCCTGTCCCGCCACACCCAGGTGGACCGTGAAAAATAGTGATATCACATGACCCGTCCAGGGCGGACACAACTCTTGTTGTTAATACATTCACTATCTACATGAGCTACATGCCATGGCTCAATATACAGTACACCCCTCCCTACTTAGGATGTCTCTTCACTCAGGATCTTTTACTTGACATATTATTAGTTTGTTCTGTGAATGTGTTTGGTTCTGCCCTGTAGTGTGACTGAAGCTTTCCCAGTGTTAACTAGTCTCTTGACAGATGCGTGTGTTGTGTTTCTCTGTGACAGGCAGTGAGTCTACAGTGGTATATGTTAGCCCTTATTAAAGATAGAATCCAGATGAATTCACTCATTATTCACTCATCTGTGAGTGATTGGAAGGCGTCCAGCTCTAAACGAGAGAGGATGGTCTGGAAGGAATGTTAAGATTGACTGTATTAATAATGAATTGAGTTCTGGGCCTTTTTGCCTGCAGTACGTTTCAGCAGATGGGACACTTGGTTGTTTTCTGCATCTGATGGAAAGCTGTTTACCATTTTGCTTGTCGTCTGGCTTCCATACTCCTTTCCATTCATTACTACGTCGTCGTCCATTATCAATCATCTCTCCTTCATGCCTCTTGTTTCTCCTTAACATTAGGAAACCCATAAAGCATGCTTTTTATAATATGTATTATGGAAGAATTCAGAGGAAATAAATCCTCTGTAAGTAAATGTATTTCAGGTGGACAATACTTTTTTAAATCACGTTTAATTATCTTTTGTTGGACTGAATTAAGTGTTAAATGTTGTGTTGATTTTATAACTTCATATTAAATGTGCATTCATTATAATTCATAATCATGAAAACAATTCTTAATAATTTGATTTTGAAGATGATATACGGAGAAATGTTTCTATGATTTTTCTCTCTTTCAGCATCCCTCCATGCTAGCTAACTCCAATGTTACGTCTATTATTTGCACATGAACATGTACCCAGCAGGCTAAAGGGGTTGAAATGACGTCATTAAAACCTGTTTAGCTCGCTGGCTAGGCTATTTATAGGTTCATGCTGAGTAGTTTAATACCACTGAGGAGCGTAAAGGTTGATGAGTCAAATTGTGTCAAAAACAATGGAATGGCGTGCTTGGGTTATAGTTTTAGCATTAGCCCATTTCACTGGACTACAGCAGCACGTTCTGTACAGGAGTGGGGAAGTGTTGTCCAGTTGCATGCTCGTGCAGTGTTGTTTGTTCCATCTGTGGGGTACTGGATAAGGATTCCTGTCCAAGGATTGCTTTGTTTTTTGTTGTTGTTCTATTCTGTCTGTGTCCTCTACAGGCCTCTTGGACTCGGCCCGAGCAACACAAGGTATAGCTTCTATAGTATACCCAATACCCATCACTATCTGCCATATACCATGCCCATGCATCCTCTTTCACTCTATTGAATTCTCTTCAACACTGTTTTCTATGGTTGCTGTAGTCATGGAAACTGATGGAGAACCTCTTATCAGTCCTTTTTGGTTTGTTAGAGTGGCTTTGCTCTGTGAACCATCATGCTGAAAAATTATCCTTGAAACCTGAATGTTCTTTTTCCTAGCTCATCCATTTTGTAGCCAGGTATCAGACAACTGGTGAAGGATGTTTGTTCCCGTTCTTTCCAGGGAATAAGGTCTAGGGTGCACAAATGATCGAGCTAAGCAAAAATTGCTTGATGTTTCCAATAGGCACCACCACCCTGCATTATTAATAAACTCTCTGTTGTTGAAAAGCATAGTTATGAAACTTTAATGAATCTATGTTCTCACGTTGCATATGAACAGAAGGAGATGGTCTTCCTCAGGACAGAATGAGATTGTATATCATGGTCTGGTCTGCCATGTGGTTGTCCAGTCTTTGGCCACGATGATGATTTGCAGTTGACCCTCTTTGACCTTACAATACAGCCCAAAAACAAGGAACTGAATGTTCTATCTACACTACAACAAGATTGTATTAATGTGCCTGGTCTATATTTCTTCATCAAGTAACACAATAGGACCTGCCTGTACATAAGGGGTGGCATATGTGAGAGCAGCACAAGGCTGCGGGACACTGTCACACTCTCTGGCCACCCTTTCAGCTCTGATGGAATTTTCCCTGTCAGTGTTTGGATAAGGTGGGGTGGTGGAGGGAGGAGGAAGATGGGGGTGGAGTGAAAAAGGGACTGACTGCCGTGTCTGTGTTATGTAAGCGTTTCCTCAGGCATACTTAATGCCCCAGACATGCTGCTTCTGTTGAGTTTGAATACAGAACTAATGAGCGCTACTCCTCTCTTAGTTAGTTTCCCAAATCCCACCATATCCCCTTTGTAGTGCACTACTTTTGACCAGGGTCTATAGGGCTCTGGTCAAAAATAGTTCACTATGTAGGGAATAGGGTGCTATTTGAGCCACAGGCTTAGTTTGTCCCCCAGACTGGTCCCTACTGTAGCTAATTGAACAGCATGAGATGGTTCACTTGCAATGTGTGGGTGTTGAACTTCAAAGCCATGCAAAATAAAATGCAGAGGTCCCCAGAAGTTCAGCTCTTCTACGACACCTAACATGAGTTAACAGTGATTTAGACTGGCGTGAGAGTAGCAGACCCAGACTGTTCAGTGTCAACAACAACATCAAGAGTAGCAGACTCAGACTGTTCAGTGTCAACAACAAGAGTAGCAGACCCCGACTGTTCAGTGTCAACAACAAGAGTAGCAGACCCCGACTGTTCAGTGTCAACAACAACAACAAGAGTAGCAGACCCCGACTGTTCAGTGACAACAACAAGAGTAGCCGACCCAGACTGTTCAGTGTCAACAACAAGAGTAGCCGACCCAGACTGTTCAGTGTCAACAACAAGAGTAGCAGACCCAGACTGTTCAGTGTCAACAACAAGAGTAGCCGACCCAGACTGTTCAGTGTCAACAACATGAGTAGCCGACCCAGACTGTTCAGTGTCAACAACATGAGTAGCCGACCCAGACTGTTCAGTGTCAACAACAAGAGTAGCCGACCCCGACTGTTCAGTGTCAACAACATGAGTAGCCGACCCAGACTGTTCAGTGTCAACAACAACATCAAGAGTAGCCGACCCAGACTGTTCAGTGTCAACAACAAGAGTAGCCGACCCAGACTGTTCAGTGTCAACAACAACATGAGTAGCAGACCCAGACTGTTCAGTGTCAACAACAAGAGTAGCCGACCCAGACTGTTCAGTTTCAACAACAACAAGAGTAGCCGACCCAGACTGTTCAGTGTCAACAACAAGAGTAGCCGACCCCGACTGTTCAGTGTCAACAACATGAGTAGCAGACCCAGACTGTTCAGTGTCAACAACAAGAGTAGCCGACCCAGACTGTTCAGTTTCAACAACAACAAGAGTAGCCGACCCAGACTGTTCAGTGTCAACAACAAGAGTAGCAGACCCAGACTGTTCAGTGTCAACAACAAGAGTAGCCGACCCAGACTGTTCAGTGTCAACAACAAGAGTAGCCGACCCAGACTGTTCAGTTTCAACAACAACATGAGTAGCAGACCCAGACTGTTCAGTGTCAACAACAAGAGTAGCCGACCCCGACTGTTCAGTGTCAACAACAAGAGTAGCAGACCCAGACTGTTCAGTGTCAACAACAAGAGTAGCCGACCCAGACTGTTCAGTGTCAACAACAAGAGTAGCAGACCCCGACTGTTCAGTGTCAACAACAAGAGTAGCCGACCCCGACTGTTCAGTGTCAACAACAAGAGTAGCAGACCCAGACTGTTCAGTGTCAACAACATGAGTAGCCGACCCAGACTGTTCAGTGTCAACAACAAGAGTAGCCGACCCTGACTGTTCAGTGTCAACAACATGAGTAGCAGACCCAGACTGTTCAGTGTCAACAACATGAGTTGCCGACCCAGACTGTTCAGTGTCAACAACAAGAGTAGCCGACCCAGACTGTTCAGTTTCAACAACAACAAGAGTAGCCGACCCAGACTGTTCAGTGTCAACAACAAGAGTAGCCGACCCCGACTGTTCAGTGTCAACAACAAGAGTAGCCGACCCAGACTGTTCAGTGTCAACAACAAGAGTAGCCGACCCAGACTGTTCAGTGTCAACAACAACATGAGTAGCCGACCCAGACTGTTCAGTGTCAACAACAACATGAGTAGCAGACCCAGACTGTTCAGTGTCAACAACAAGAGTAGCCGACCCAGACTGTTCAGTTTCAACAACAACAAGAGTAGCCGACCCAGACTGTTCAGTGTCAACAACAAGAGTAGCCGACCCCGACTGTTCAGTGTCAACAACAAGAGTAGCAGACCCAGACTGTTCAGAGTGTCAACAACAAGAGTAGCCGACCCAGACTGTTCAGAGTGTCAACAACAAGAGTAGCCGACCCAGACTGTTCAGTGTCAACAACAAGAGTAGCCGACCCAGACTGTTCAGTGTCAACAACATGAGTAGTAGACCCAGACTGTTCAGTGTCAACAACAAGAGTAGCCGACCCAGACTGTTCAGTGTCAACAACATGAGTAGTAGACCCAGACTGTTCAGTGTCAACAACAAGAGTAGCCGACCCAGACTGTTCAGTGTCAACAACAACAAGAGTAGCCGACCCAGACTGTTCAGTGTCAACAACAAGAGTAGCCGACCCAGACTGTTCAGTGTCAACAATAAGAGTAGCCGACCCCGACGCTAAAGGTTACGTACATGACTGTTTATTTAGACCTTGTGTATCTGGCGTTAATGAGTTAAAGTAGTGTGTTTTGAGACGAACATCAACCCTATTAGCCATTAGCAGTGTTTCTGCTCTAGTTTTAACTGGCAAGGACTTGAATGTATCGGCACGCTATGTTTTTGCCCTCTTCCCCATTTCACATGCTTTGGTTCTCCTTCTGAACCCTTATTGTTCTACTTCTGAGTCTTAATCCTTTATGAATTTAGTCAGCATGGTGTTGCTTTAGAGTTCCAGGGACAGTGACAGTTTGCACTGCTCTGACGAGGTAGCTAGTTAATTCTGAGGAATAGAATCATTTTAGTGAGTTGACATTTCATGGATCAACCACGGGTTTTGTACAGTACTAGAATGACTGCCCTATAATATGTATACAGTAGATGTAGGAACTATACATCAGACAGTATGTTGCTGTTGGGAAACACAAATACAACACTTAGTATGTCAATATATTATTAATGTCTAGTTGAATTTCACACGATAAAGTGAACCACTCAGCAGGCTGTGTGTAAAAATGCAAGCTAGGCATGTTATCCTGTCCACAGGAACCACTACTATACACCAGTAGCGTTTAACAGGCTGAGACCTAAATAGCCTGCAGTATCTGATTTCAACCACCTCACTCTACAGCCTTTGTGTGAAAAGCTCTTGATGGCTCCATCCATACAGCTTCTTGAACCCTTAGTGATGTGCTCTGCTACTGTACACACCTCTACTGTACAATACAGAGGGTTGTGATCTTTCTCTACAGTATCTCTGTCTCTCTCATAAGGGCAGTCCATGTGTAGTGTCATCACCTTTTGATGTTACAGCCATAGGAAAAGCACTCAGTGCTACAATGCTTTGTCTCCAGGCTCAGAGTTCAATGTTACTATGATATAACTACAGAGTGTTATAATGTATTGGTTCTCAATATTGCATGGATCACAATGGGGTATGAGGTTAACATTGATGTACTGCAAACAGAGGTCCTTTGTTGCTTGCTACCCTGTGATTTCCTGCCCTATAGAGTCTGGATGGGAACGTCGTAGTGAGGAGTGATGCTCGTGTGTCCTCCCTCACGCTGAAGTACGCCAAGTTCACCGACGCTGGCCAGTACCTCTGCTCTGCACGCAACGCCATCGGAGTGGATTCTCAACCCGCCTACCTGGAAGTCCGCTGTAAGAGCTCTACATGTCACAGGGCTGCATCTGAAATGGCATCCTATTCCCTATAGATCACTACTTTTGACCAGAGCCCTACACCCTATAGTGCACTACTTTTGCCAGGGCTTCTAGGGTCCCAAAAGAAGTGTACTATATAGGGAATAAGGACGCAACCACTGTCTCTAGTGTTCAGTCTTCATCAGGCCTGGCATACTGCCTGCAGCTTCCAACATTTGAGCCAAAACCTACTCTTTTAAATATTTAAGACAAAAGACAGCAATCTCTTATTCACATTGCTCGTTCATTCCTCCATAGATGCCCCTAAGATCCAGGGCTCAGTGACAGTGTATACCTGGGAGGGGAATGCAGCTAACATCAGCTGTGAGGTCCTGGCCCACCCCAGTGACGTGTCCATGCTGTGGCTGAGGGACGGGTTTCAGCTTCCCAACGCTAACGTCACTAAAGCCAAGGTTTTCCAGAGCCCCACAGCCAGCTACCTGGAGGTAGAGACCCACTCAAATACACACACACACACGCATACACATAGGCATACTGCGCGCGCACACACACACACACACACACACACACACACACGGATGCATGAGCACACACACATGCTTGAGCACACACACACACATGAATACACACACAAAATTAAGAACACTCTACATGTCATAAAGATTTAATGTGTGACAGCTAGTATTTGCAGGGTTCTCCCCCAGTTTCATTGTGGGGAGACTGAGTGTGTTTTCATTATTCAGTAGAGGGAAGCACAGAGACAGAGGAATACAAACAGGCATCTCTAATGGACAAACAACAGTGGAACAAACTGACTCATGCATCTTAGTCACCTTGTGTTTGTAATGCTTTTCTGCCCACTTTCATGCATCGATTCTCTCCTCTGTTCCAGGTCACCCCAGAGTCTGAGAATGACTTTGGGAGCTACAACTGTACTGCTTCCAATGAGATGGGCACAGAATCCAAGGAGTTTCTCCTCATTCAGGCTGGTCAGTCACAATCACAATCTGTAGCTAATTATCCAAAATCGTATATTGTGAATCTAATATATTGTGAATCTAATATTTCATGTCGTCATCGAATGAAATGTACTGTAGTTCTCTAATGAGTACCTTTATGTGTGATTCCTCTCCTCTCTAGATGTCCCGTCAGCCCCGTCCCTCGGGGGGGTGGAGCCGTTCTCCAGCTCAGCCAGGGTGGCGTTCCAGGAGCCTGACGCCACCGGGGGTGTACCCGTCCTCCGGTACCGGGCTGAATGGAAGACTGTGGGCAGGGGCAGCTGGGTGCAGAAGGTCTATGAGGTCCAAGGAGGTGAGTACAGGGGCAGGACGGGGGTGCTACGAGGGTAAAGAGAGAGGGATGTGAGGGATAAAAAAAGGAAATGTGCTTCTTTATGTTTCTTTTTCTCATTCATTGGCCTTTTTTAAATGAAACATCCGACCTATATAATAATTTAGCTAGTTGGATTTACCCTCAAATGAGGAAAAAAAGCTAATGTTGTTGTCTGTAATCATTGCATCCCTGTTACTTGTCAAATGGATATTTCTGTCTGAGTGCAGTTTGTTGTGGATTTGTCAGTAATTGTAATTCTCACTTGTATCCTCAGGAACTCTGAGTGAAGTTACCATCATAGGCCTGAAGCCTGAGACCAACTATGAGGTGAAGATGTTAGCCATCAACGGCAAGGGAGAGGGTGAAACTAGCCCCGCTCTGGTCTTCAAGACAGAGCCTGTCCGTAAGTCACACTTCACACCTCCCTTCTAACCTCCCCAACAACCACCTTGCCACTGCCCATTGCACTTCCTCATTAGAATGAATCAATACATTCAGCCCTGTTGATACAGTCTGTTTGTCAGCTCCACCATAGACATATTGGTCAGCACTGACTTAGAACCTTCAGATCAAACATATTTGCCCTATGCTGTGCTTGTAAATCTAGGAAGAAGCTTTTACTGCACAACTGGCTTGATTTCTCACTGCCAGGATGATGAGACAACCCTTGTTCTCTCTCTCTCTCTCTCTCTCTCCCTCTTGCTCTCTCCTTACCCTTGATCGCCCCCTGTTGGTTGTAAATGTCACTGGAAGTGGAATGTCTGCCCACTCCTAACTCAGGAATATTATGCCATGCACTGCATATGTAGAGTTGAACTGATCGTTTGGTATCCGAGGACATTCTGATTGATTGATGCTGCTATCATAAAGCCTTGATAGTTTATTTTCTTTATTTTTTGTCACACTCTTGTTGTGTAGTTTTCTGTTTATTCATTTTCTCTCATCTGTTTTTCTGTTGGACCGCTCAGGTTATTCTTACACAAGTAAGTGCCTCATCATCATACACACTCACTCTGTGTGAGTATTAGTTTGAACTTTGGACAAACTTTCTAAGTGTTTGCAAAACAGTCTGTCTCCAGTTCTAAAACGGTCTAGTCTATTTATACAGTCAGTGGATTTCATGTGGCTTTCATTTGCCTCTGCATTTTCCATTGAGATTTGGCAGTCATGAAATATTGTTTCATGTTTCTTTTGCTTTCTGTTCTCTCAATTTCACCTAAATAGTTTAATACCTTTAATCTGCAGGAATGTTATATTGCAGATAACAGATTTGTACGGACATGCTAACAATTTGTATATATATATATATGACTTCTTAGATGGCATTTTTCATTTTTTCACTGAGGACTCAGGTTTGTTATGCGGTTATTAGGGATTACGCCAAAGATCATAGTTATTATGAGTAGTTAGCATGTGACTTAGACTCTGTTATACCAAGACAAATAGCCTAGAACACCCCCTATTACCTGCTGCTCTTCTTACTGAACAGTACCTACAGTAAGAAGCTATGGACATTTACTGATACAACTTAACTCTTGTCGTGTCATGTGTAGGTTGTACATGTACAGCTGATACTACAATATCCGTCAGTATTAGCAATACTAAGTAGTATTAGGAATACGTCTGTGTTTTTGTCCCCTTTTTCAATGCTGCTGTTTTCTGTCAGTATTTCCAATATGTATGTCTTTGTTGGAAATACCGCAGCGTTTCCTCTGTTGTCAATCATTTTGTCTTGCAGGAGAAGGATGGTTTGGGATGTACCCTTTTCCATTTATTACCATATTTTGAAAGTTGTTCTATTTGAAATTACTGTAAATCTAGAGCATTAGCCACAGTAGCTGAAGTCATCATTTCTCTCAGAGGAAAACCTGTCATTTGTCCCTGCTTGTGTTTTCAGTGTTGTCAAAAGTTGACTGTTGTTTTGTGTTAGTCTTCAGTCTTGTTTTGTTTAATTTTGTCTTCAAGTCTTATAACTGTGTTTTTCCTGTCCATGTTTACGTTGTCTATTTTTATATCTTTCATGTTTCCACTTTCCTTTCAACCAATCACATGCGTGCGTTTCATGTGACTGTCATCATGTGGCTTGTATGGCGCTGATGATGTCATCACTCTGCAGAAGGTAACTTTTCGTTCCCAACTTTCATCAGAAGAATCTTAGTTTTACTGGAGAGTCATTCATAACATAAATACTAAATGTCCCAATTCAATAATGTCCCATTTATTTCCATTTATTTTCCATCTTGTTAACCCATCATGTGTAGCCATTCACCTGTCGAGACTGATTGTAGCTCCCTGTAACTGTCAGTTATTTAGCAAGGAAGTGTTCCTCCAGTACTGTGAATGATGTTCGTTGACCGACCTGCAGAGTTGTTAGCTCAGTGATATATTTTACTGGATTCTCTATCCACAATGCTCATTTGTGTTAATGTATATATCTGCAGAACTCCCATGTATTTCATTTTGTGCCACTCCCAAAATAATCCTTCCTGCTTTGAACGAAGCAGGCCTTTTTTCAACTCGAACAAGTACAATTAAAATATGAGCCTGTCTTAAATGATTTTATCCTAAGCAGGTTTGTGATCTCAGAAGTGCATGTCGTCCTCTCCTATGAGCGTGGACTTTTCATCCAACTTATCTAGCAGTAATTATTGACTTGCAAGGCATTTGTAAAGTAAAATTGGCTTCTACACATTTTTTTGAATATCATTAGGCCACTGACTTAGATCTAAATCAAGTTCCCTGAAACTAGCTCTGATAGTCTTACATTTTGTCTCAATTAACTTCCTTCTTATGCGCCCCCCTATTCCCACTTTTCCTGTTTAGTGTGCTGGATGTTTGTTTCAGTGGCGATCACTCTCACAGATTGTAATGGGAGTTATTCATCCGAATAACGGATTTATTCATTCATTCAACAAACAAATACACCTTCTGATATAACTTTGAATTTATCCCAACAATTTCACCGATTTATCACATTGTAATAACGTTTTTGCACTAACCCTCATTTGTCCCTCTCAAGTAGTTTACAGCGTACAAACATCCCCCCTACTGGCTGTGTCCTGACCAATCATGTGTAATTGCTGTATAAATGCTACTTTCACTTTAGCACTCCACAGTATTCTCACAGCTTGTTCATGAGCACTTTTAGTTGGAGAGGCAGACAAGTGCCTCTGGTAAAACAGTATGGAGGAATGGTGCCATCTGGAGAAGACTAGGACAGAATATTAACAGCTTTCTTCACGTCTTTGAAACAGGTTTAGGAGAAACCAGTTAAGGGTTTAACAGCAGCTGCTGACCAGCTTTAATACATTCTACGTCTTCAGAATGACCACTTCAGCTCACCAACTAACCTTGATATCACTCATGTGTTTGTTTAGGGGAACCTGAACCGCCGAAGCTGGAGGGAACACTTCAAACCAAAGGCAACTCCCTCAAAGTCAACTGGATCAAGCAGGACGATGGAGGCTCACCCATCACACACTACCTAGTCCGCTATAAACCAGTGAGTACTCACACTACCTAGTCCACTATAAACCAGTGAGTACTCACACTACCTAGTCCGCTAAACCAGTGAGTACTGCTACTACCTAGTCTGCTATAAACCGGTGAGTACTGCTACTACCTAGTCTGCTATAAACCGGTGAGTACTGCTACTACCTAGTCTGCTATAAACCGGTGAGTACTGCTACTACCTAGTCTGCTATAAACCGGTGAGTCCTGCTACTACCTAGTCTGCTATAAACCGGTGAGTCCTGCTACTACCTAGTCTGCTATAAACCAGTAAGTACTCACACTACCTAGTCCACTATAAACCGGTGAGTACTCACACTACCTAGTCTGCTATAAACCGGTGAGTACTCACACTACCTAGTCTGCTATAAACCGGTGAGTACTCACACTACCTAGTCTGCTATAAACCGGTGAGTCCTGCTACTACCTAGTCTGCTATAAACCAGTGAGTACTCACACTACCTAGTCCACTATAAACCAGTGAGTACTCACACTACCTAGTCCGCTAAACCAGTGAGTACTGCTACTACCTAGTCTGCTATAAACCGGTGAGTACTGCTACTACCTAGTCTGCTATAAACCGGTGAGTACTGCTACTACCTAGTCTGCTATAAACCGGTGAGTCCTGCTACTACCTAGTCTGCTATAAACCGGTGAGTACTGCTACTACCTAGTCTGCTATAAACCAGTAAGTACTCACACTACCTAGTCTGCTATAAACCGGTGAGTCCTGCTACTACCTAGTCTGCTATAAACCGGTGAGTACTGCTACTACCTAGTCTGCTATAAACCAGTAAGTACTCACACTACCTAGTCTGCTATAAACCAGTAAGTACTCACACTACCTAGTCTGCTATAAACCAGTAAGTACTCACACTACCTAGTCTGCTATAAACCAGTAAGTACTCACACTACCTAGTCTGCTATAAACCAGTAAGTACTCACACTACCTAGTCTGCTATAAACCAGTGAGTACTCACACTACCTAGTCAGCTATAAACCAGTGAGTACTCACACTACCTAGTCCGCTATAAACAAGTGAATACTCACAATACCTACAGTAGTCTGCTATAAACCAATGGGTTTGGGGCACTGTACAAAGCACCATAGACAGTTGTAGACAATGTGCATTCTTA
This sequence comes from Oncorhynchus masou masou, assembly GCF_036934945.1. Lineage (NCBI taxonomy): Eukaryota > Metazoa > Chordata > Actinopteri > Salmoniformes > Salmonidae > Oncorhynchus > Oncorhynchus masou. The sequence goes on along the minus strand of NC_088224.1, from coordinate 70,130,989 downwards.
TATGCAAAAACATGATGCATATGTACCCATGTCCTTTCAAGGAATACATTCCTAAAATAGGCTGTCAGGTACTGTATTGTATCATTAAGTTGACCATGGATTGTGTGTGTCCTTTAGAAGCATCAGACCGACTGGAAGCCAGAGATCCGGCTGCCCAGTGGCAGTGAGTATGTGGTTCTGAGCGGACTGGAGTGGAACACAGAGTACGATGTGTTTGTGGTGGCAGAGAACCAGCAGGGGAAGTCCCAACCTGGAACCTTGACCTTCAGAACCTCTCCAGAACCCGCTGCCATTCCAGGTACCCACACCGTGCACAGGGCACTCACAATAGCACTGCCACACACAGCTGAAGCAGCAAACTCGATCATGTCCCAAACAGGAGCATTTTCTGTTCTTCCAACCACAGAAATCTGACAGTACACTTAATAAGAATTAGACGTCTAGATGTTCTCAGCAGGCAAAATTAAGAAAATAGAAAAACAAGCCAGCTGTTGATCAGAGCTGTTCGTGGGTGTTCGCTGTGCAGCAGGAAATGTTCGAACTAGAACTCTCCACCGTTAGTCCCAGAGGGTATGTGAAGAAGGTATTGTCTGTCCCAGAGGGTATGTGAAGAAGGTACTGTCTGTCCCAGAGGGTATGTGAAGAAGGTATTGTCTGTCCCAGAGGGTATGTGAAGAAGGTATTGTCTGTCCCAGAGGGTATGTGAAGAAGGTATTTTTGTCTGCGAGGACCACCCAAACTAACACTTATTTTTGACCATGTCCAGAGTTTGTTTTTATCAGTTTATTTTTTGTGATGTTGGCATACATCGCACAATTTGTTTCTAATTTCCAATATGTTAGATTTAAACTCCTTCACCGAAGTTGTGTGTGACACACTGTATGAGTTTGTAGATGGATGGTCTATCCTGCTACAGTTTATGGGTACAGTATGTAGATGGATGGTCTATCCTGCTACAGTTTATGGGTACAGTATGTAGATGGATGGTCTATCCCGCTACAGTGATGGGTACAGTACGTAGATGGATGGTCTATCCTGCTACAGTGATGGGTACAGTATGTAGATGGATGGTCTATCCTGCTACAGTGATGGGTACAGTATGTAGATGGATGGTCTATCCTGCTACAGTGATGGGTACAGTATGTAGATGGATGGTCTATCCCGCTACAGTGATGGGTACAGTATGTAGATGGATGGTCTATCCCGCTACAGTGATGGGTACAGTATGTAGATGGATGGTCTATCCTGCTACAGTGATGGGTACAGTATGTAGATGGATGGTCTATCCTGCTACAGTTTATGGGTACAGTATGTAGATGGATGGTCTATCCCGCTACAGTGATGGGTACAGTATGTAGATGGATGGTCTATCCTGCTACAGTGATGGGTACAGTATGTAGATGGATGGTCTATCCTGCTACAGTGATGGGTACAGTATGTAGATGGATGGTCTATCCCGCTACAGTGATGGGTACAGTATGTAGATGGATGGTCTATCCTGCTACAGTGATGGGTACAGTATGTAGATGGATGGTCTATCCTGCTACAGTTTATGGGTACAGTATGTAGATGGATGGTCTATCCCGCTACAGTGATGGGTACAGTATGTCGATGGATGGTCTATCCTGCTACAGTTTTTTTAAATTTTACCTTTATTTAACTAGGCAAATCAGTTAAGAACAAATTCTTATTTTCAATGACGGCCTAGGAACAGTGGGTTAACTGCCTGTTCAGGGGCAGAACGACAGATTTGTACCTTGTCAGCTCGGGGGTTTGAACTTGCAACCTTTCGGTTACTAGTCCAACGCTCTAACCACTAGGCTACCCTGCCGCCCCAGTGATGGGTACAGTATGTAGATGGATGGTCTATCCTGCTACAGTGATGGGTACAGTATGTAGATGGATGGTCTATCCTGCTACAGTGATGGGTACAGTATGTAGATGGATGGTCTATCCTGCTACAGTGATGGGTACAGTATGTAGATGGATGGTCTGTCCTGCTACAGTGATGGGTACAGTATGTAGATGGATGGTCTATCCTGCTACAGTGATGGGTACAGTATGTAGATGGATGGTCTGTCCTGCTACAGTGATGGGTACAGTATGTAGATGGATGGTCTGTCGTGCTACAGTGATGGGTACAGTATGTAGATGGATGGTCTGTCCTGCTACAGTGATGGGTACAGTATGTAGATGGATGGTCTATCCTGCTACAGTGATGGGTAAAGTATGTAGATGGATGGTCTATCCTGCTACAGTGATGGGTACAGTATGTAGATGGATGGTCTGTCCTGCTACAGTGATGGGTACAGTATGTCGATGGATGGTCTATCCTGCTACAGTGATGGGTACAGTATGTAGATGGATGGTCTGTCCTGCTACAGTGATGGGTACAGTATGTAGATGGATGGTCTATCCTGCTACAGTGATGGGTACAGTATGTAGATGGATGGTCTATCCTGCTACAGTGATGGGTACAGTATGTAGATGGATGGTCTATCCTGCTACAGTGATGGGTACAGTATGTAGATGGATGGTCTGTCCTGCTACAGTGATGGGTACAGTATGTCGATGGATGGTCTATCCTGCTACAGTGATGGGTACAGTATGTCGATGGATGGTCTATCCTGCTACAGTGATGGGTACAGTATGTAGATGGATGGTCTATCCTGCTACAGTGATGGGTACAGTATGTAGATGGATGGTCTATCCTGCTACAGTGATGGGTACAGTATGTAGATGGATGGTCTATCCTGCTACAGTGATGGGTACAGTATGTAGATGGATGGTCTATCCTGCTACAGTGATGGGTACAGTATGTAGATGGATGGTCTATCCTACTACAGTGATGGGTACAGTATGTAGATGGATGGTCTATCCTGCTACAGTGATGGGTACAGTATGTAGATGGATGGTCTTTATCCGTGTGTGTGGATGCAGTCTGCTTCTACATAGTTTGGCCTTAACTGATGCAGCAGCGTTCCTGTTCCATAGCAGGTCTTAGCTAGCTGAAACTGACTGCTGACACCCACAGACACCTGTGTTGCAACACTACACAGCTATGATGCAACAAATCCCTGCCCGGCCTCAGACGATGCAGAGTGCTTTACTGAAACATAGCAGGACTTATCCCTCCTTCTCACTTCTCCTGTTTGTGCTTTCCTTTCTAACTCACCTCCCAGACAAACTCGCATCCCATTCACAACCGTTCAACCCCCAGTTTCCTTACTCATGGTTTGTGGCGTAGTCCTCTCTCACATGCTGTGCTTTTGCTTGAACTTGCTTTAAAGCTAGAATCCTTAGTTGCTACACAAATTTTTTGACTTATAAATTAATGATATATACCCAATGATTCTTGACGAATATAACTTGCCTCATGAGCTTAGTTCAACAGTTGTAAACCATCAGAACCCAAAATATATATATATATATATTTTACTATACGTTTGTAGACAACTTAAATGTGAAAACAGTGTTTAGCCTCAAAACATGGTTAAAACTATCATTTTGATATAATGGATGGTCAGGTCAGTCCTTGCATCCATAGTTCTGTCTATGAATGTAAGAGTGGTTGCTTTTCTCTAGGCCCATCCCATAGATTTTTACCAAAACAGAGGCGGGGTGCCGCATTGTTATTGTTTGCGGGTTTCAGATTTAACTGATTGTCAGTTTAAAACTACTTCTTTAATTTTAATTTTTTTCTTGATTCAGTTTTGTTTTCAAACTTGACATTTTCTCTTCTCTCTCCTCCCTCGGCCCATTTTCCCACCCTTCTGTCCATTTCCACTCCGTTTCCCTCTCTTCATTTCCCTCTCTCTCTTCCCTTGTCTTTTTATCTCTCCCAATGTCTCTGCACTCTTGCCTGGTTTTGGAAACTGGTGGACTTCACTACATGAACATTTTCCTCATTACTTATTCATCTTTTCTGAATCTGTGTTGCTGCTTTCGGTTGGTTGTGACTATATTTGGTTTGAGCAGCGACCCAGGGCTGTTCGTCTGTGACATACACTCTGATCTCCCTCGTCATGTCCATCGTAGCTGTTTTGCTGCTCTCATAGCTAGTTATATGAGGCGATGCTGGTCTCTCTCTCTCACACACACATGGAGGAAAGAAAGCTAGCCTTTCTCTGCCCTGGCTGGCTGTCTCTCTGGATGGATGCCTAGACAGACATGTCTCTCAGTGGGTGGGAGAGTAACTACAGAACAAAACAGCCCGATTGGCTGAACTAAACCAAAGGCAGTGGTATCAACTTAGCTTGGTTCCAGATCTGTTTGTGCTGTATAGCCAATTCCTATGGTCGCTGACGACAACCATAGGAGTTGGCTAAACAGGACAAACATATATGGGACTAGGCTAGTATCAGCTGTCTCTTACAGCTCAGTACTGTACCACTCTGCTCAGCAACATAGCACAGCTAGTAGTAGCACTCCAGTTGACATTAATGAACACTAGGGTATTGAATGAGTGGTAATGCTATTTTGAATACTGTGCTAGAGTACTGAGTGAATGGTGGTGAGTACCAGACACTTTACGTAAAGGATGTGTATTATTATTTTCACTACATTGTATGTACTGTAAAGATTTGTAATAACATTCATTTTTACATGGACAAAAGTATAGTCATTTAATTAACAAATAACCAAATTATAATATGCTAATATTAATATTGTTGTTTTTATGACACATTGTGTACATACATATAAGTGGTTTTGAAGCAGTTGGGAACTGCAGCAGTTGATTGTTGGTTATTGATTCCTGAACAACTACAAATGTCATTGAAAACTAGCAATTGATTTTTTTAATCAAATGAAGTTGTGATTATTTTGTTCCACAACTGCATCATAAATAGACCCTGAGATCATTATTGAATTGTTAATAGTATTTTTTTGTAAATGAAGCAGATTTCCAGAGAGCTGACAGGTTGCTTTCTTTAGAATGGAAACTAGACATATAATGCTAGAGATCATGTATTGTGTGGGGTAGTGACTAGCTAGTAAATGGTTGTTTACAAAAGATCTCTTGAAGCACATATTATGTATTTTCTTCAGGTGTTTTTGGTTATGACTAATATCAAATAAAGTTGATTTAATGCGTCTTAATGGGTTTGCATTTATCAGAGGGCAGGTGATTTAGATAGATGCCTTTACTGTTCCAAAGACAAGGTACAAGTCACATGTGATGTCTGTTGAGCCTTGTCAGGGAGACATTGATCTCCCAATTTGAGCACGTCAAGGTACCCGTATGCAGTTAACATCTACAAAACATTCGATTAGATGCTGTGATATCTTGAAACTATGAAACTGTGCATGACAGGTGAGTTGTCTGTGTTTTATGAAACCATTATGTAGAAAACAGAGATATTTCCATATTCTAACAGTATGTCCACATGCATTCAGCTGTCTAACTGTGGTGCTAAATGTTCCTAGTGAGTCATGCTGTGTCTGTACTGTAGATATAGACGGGGAGTCTGCCCTCTCCACGGGCATCATGGCAGGGATCCTCATCTTGGCCTTCGTCCTGCTGCTCCTGGCTGTGGACGTCACCTGCTACTTCACCAACAAGTGTGGCCTCATCATGTGTCTGTGTGGCAAGCCAGGCAGCGGGGCCAAGGGACACAACCTAGAACAGGGCAAGGCTGCATTCATGTGAGTGTCTATTGTCTCAATATGGCACCCTGTTCTCTATACAGTGCACTTCTTTGGACCAGGGCCCGTAGGGGCGGAAGGTAGCCTTGTGGTTAGAGCGTTGGACTAGTAACCGAAAGGTTGCAAGATTGAATCCCTGAGCCGACAAGGTAAAAACCTGTCGTTCTGCCCCTGAACAAGACAGTTAACCCACCGTTCCTTGGCCGTCATTGAAAATAAGAATTTGTTCTTAACTGACTTGCCTAGTTCAATAAATGTAAAAAATAAAAATAAAATAGGGAGTAAGGTGCATTTGGGATGCAGTAAGCTGAAAAAGGAGTCTGCACACTTCAATTAGATGCAATTTCACAGTTTTAATTTGCTAAACTTTGGGTCCGTAATGACCTTTGTCTAAGATTTTTCTAATTGTGTCGTCCTCATTATGCAGTAGTTCTGTGTCATGGTGTCCATGTAATCATCCCAGAATCCTCTTTGGTCCACAGAAAGGACGAGTCCAAAGAGCCAATAGTGGAAGTGAGGACAGAGGATGAGTGCACAGCCAATCACAATGCAGGAGGACCCACAGAACCCAATGAGACCACACCCCTTACAGAGCCAGAGTGAGTAAAGCTTGACATACAGACACACATACACACGTGTGCGCACATACACACACACACACACACACACACCCACACACACACACATATATAATTGTTGGGCTAAAGAATAGTTCACTCTTGTAAAAATCACAATAATCTTGCACAATTTTGAGTACATTGTAATGAATGTTTATGACTTTCTGAGCATAGGCAGTTGGTTTATACATATGTCTGTGATTCCTATAAGCATAGTGCACCGTCGTGTGCTCATGTGTTTATGCTTTTTGTTGAAATGTTTCTATAGTCACATTCACACTGCACTTAGCCCAGGGTTAACAAATGATTGAGTAAAAGGAGGGTTAGCTAACCCTAGGCTAGTTTTAACCCTGGGCTAACAACATGCCGTGTGAAAAGCCTGTGTGTGTTGTTGTTTCCTCTGTGGTTGTTTGAGAGGGGGAGGGGGGGTGAAAGGGTTTTTGCTGCCATAATACGTTTTTCTCAGGAGGATTTTCTCAGGAAATTTCTCAGGAGATTTAGCTTTTCGATATCAAGGTTGAATCGCTACCAGTCAAAGACGTGGATAGATCCACTGTGCTTTTGTCCTCCTGAATATGGTGAACTTGATGAAACCAGTCTAAAAACTGAGACATTAAAAACTGAAGTCACATGAGATGAGTGTCTGGTACTATTCAACCCTTCAGGTGGTTGTGTGTAGTGATCCTTTCCTTTAGAAAGACCTCTGTGTTTTCAGTTCATTAGACCCTACATGTTCTCCATGTTAGTCTGTGCATGGACAGTGTCCTTTGTTATTTGATGTGCCTCACTGCATGGAATCCCCTGGTGTGTCCTTTCTCTCCAGTTGATGTTGGCTGCTCTGTGTGTGTGATATCTAACTGCATGCCTCCACTAACCCTAACCTCCTGCCTGCTCCTCATGTCCACCCCTCCTCCCCAGTCCCCACATCGGGTCCCAGTCACCTCAGTGTCTAGTGTGTGTGTCTCTGCTCTCTCCCTGCTCTCTCTCCCAGGCTGGCTGCCCTGGTTCTGGACACCCTCTCATCTGTAGCCACCATCTCTGACACAGCCAACACAATCTATGACCCCGCCCAGGACAGCCCCTCTAGCGAGAGCACCGCACTCACCTGTAGCCTGTCTGCCCCCTCTACTGACCCCCTGTCTACCCCCGTTACTGACCCCCTGCCTGCCGCTGCCCCCGCCCCGGCACCCACCTCAGAGTCCAACACAGCCCCCCCAACCCCCCTCATCTCCACCTCTGACATCACAGCAACCCCCCTGTTAGACCTTCTAGAAGACAGCTCTCCTAGAGCAGAGGACAAAATGTCTGCCACTGCTGTTAGTGCCACAGATTGCCCTAAATCTCTTAAAAAGTCCCCTATTCCAATACCACCTAGGCGTCGAAACTCTAACAGACCTGCTCCTTCTCCTCCCACTCCCAAGAGCCCCACACCTACCCACTCCACCACCATGGCCCCCAGGAAATCTGCCCCAGACAGTCCCTCTCTTGCCCCCTCCACTGCCTCTCCTATCCAAAACACGAGGAAAGCTGCTCCCACTCCTGCTCCTATGGCGTTCACTTTCCCAGCCTCTGACACCTCCACCGATAAACCTGCACCTACTGCCACCAGCACTGTTACCCCTGTCCCTGGTACCCCTACTGTCCTGGGCTCTAGTACACCAGCCCCTGACCCTGACAAACCTGACTCTACTACCAAAGACACTCACACTCCTGCCCATAATATAGACCCCACTACCACTCCCACATCTGTCCCTAATATAGACCCCACTACCACTCCCACATCTGTCCCTAATATCAACCGCACTACCACTCCCACATCTGTCCCTAATATAGACCCCACTACCACTCCCACATATGTCCCTAATATAGACCCCACTACCACTCCCACATCTGTCCCTAGTGCTCCTACTACTGCCTTCAATGCTGATGTAACTGCTGCTATCGTTCATGAGGACACATCTGCCCTTGTTTTCCCAGACATTCTCACTCCCACTCCTGCTCCCACAAGTGCCCCCACACCTGCCCCTAATGCTCACACTGCTCTGAGCTTTGCCACACCTGCTGCCCCCACGGTCACTATTACACCTGCCTCTACTACCTACGACACCCCAACACCAACCCTGACCCCCCACATACCCATCACCACAGAGCCCCAAGCCCCAGAGATAGAGTTTGAGTTGACCAATGGGGTGGCGACTAAGAGCCCCTCCCTGCCCCCAGCAGGGTCCACTGGTTATCAGAGTAGTCCCACTCCCTCCCCTGCCCCTGTCCCTTCCTCCTCCTCCTTCCAGGCTAACGGAGACGGGTTCGGGGCAGACCTCCAGGCCTCAGGCCCTCCTGCTCTGGAGGAGTTAGACAGTCTGGCCAAGGCTGCTCCACTCAACAACGAGTATGGCTCCCTCTAGAGGTTTATACGTGTCAATGTTTTTGTGTGCCCATTTAACTTCTATTCTATTATCGCTCAGTCACCAACCTTCCATTTGTCCTGTGAAGTGAAATTGTAGTAGTCAATTGTGGTAACAGTGGTGATAATTGTTAATTAATGAGACTTGTGTAATGATGACAGAAGTGCTGTAATCATTGCCATGGTAGTGGTTGTGTGTAGGTAGCATCATGTGGAGTGTACAGTGCTGTGTAGTAGTATGGTACTCCTTGTAGAGTGTGTTGTGGAGGTTGTGCAGTAGCAGTGTTGTAATGACTGTGCCGGGCATTATTACTGCTCTTAGGCTGGGGAAAAGGCCAAAGACTAGATCTGGCCTTTCACTCAACCAGACACTGCAACAGATGATCATTTGGTTATTATGTGGTCCTTAGTACTGCTCTATCGCTTTGACTCAGAGGTGCTCTGTAATTATATTACTTGTGCTGGTATCAATCATCTAACAATTACTACCTCTGGCCATTGTCCAAAAATATATTGGAAAAGTAGCGTTAAGAGAGTTGGGCCCTTAACCGAAAGGTCGCTGGTTTGAATCCCTGAGCCGACTAGGTGAACAATCTGTTGATGTGCCCTTGAGCAAGGCACTTAACCCTAATGTATCCTGTAAGTCTCTCTGCATAAGCGTGGGCTAGAATGTAAATGTGTATTTGGGGTGTTTTTTGTTTGAACGCAGCTGTTGTTGTTTCTTAATTACATTGCAGGTAGACTGTAATGACTGTTCATTTCTAATATTCTCTCCATTGCAGGAAGATATTTGGAGATGAGAAGAGTAAAGTGGAGGAGGTGAAGACAGCCCTGTCAGAGGTGACCACAGAACACAAAGATGTCACACAGACAAGCGACAGCAAGGCATGATTGGGCAGCCTCAGCCCACACAAGATGGCGGCGGCAGCAACACTCATTACAGTCTGCAGCAGTTTTTCTTTCCAGTGCCCTTTCTGCATTTCCAGAACAACAACATGTGTCTGTGCAATAGAGTCCATTAGAGAACGATCTGGTTGTGCAAAAGTCAAATATTCTCACGTATGATTTGTTTTGCTACACCCATTGAACACTAAAGAAAACAATTTGAGTGATCTCAAGTGGTATAGGAAACAACATTTCTCAGAGTTATAATTGTTTGCAGTGCGGTTGCAGATAAACAATGGATTATTCAGGAACATAACACTGAGTGTACAAAACCTTAGGAACACCTTTCTGATATTGAGTTGCACCCCGCTTTGCCATCAGAACAGCCTCAGCTCTTCATGGACTCTACAAGGTGTCGAAAGAATTCCACAGGGATGCTGGCCCATGTTGACTCCAATGCTTCTTACGGTTGTGTCAAGTTGGCTGGATGTCCTTTGGGTGGTGTGCCATTCTTAATACACACGGGAAGCTGTTGAGTGTGAAAAACCCAGCAACGTTGCAGTTCTTGACACACTCAAATCAGTGTGCCTGGTAAATACTATCATACCCCATTCAAATGCACTTCAATATTTTGTCCTCCGCAGTCACCCTCCAAATAGCACACAAACACAATCCATGTCTCAATTGTCTCAAGATTTAAAAATCCTTCTTTAACCTGTCTCCTCACCTTCATCTACACTGATTGAAGTGGATTTAACAGATGACGTCAATAATAGCCTTAACCAGGATTCACCTGGTCGGTCTGTCATGGAAAGAGCAGGTGTTTCTAATGTGTTGTACACTCAATGTATAATATATATATATATATGAAGAGATTGACTATATAGACATTACTTTATTATTATTTCCATGTTACATTGTTCAAATGTTTGAGGGCTAGTCTCATCGAATAGTCTCATCGAATAGTTTGTTTGCATGTCTGATTTGCAAATGGTTCTTAATGTTTTGTTTGACACATTTGACTGTTTTACTCTTTATGTCTGTATTAGGGTGGGTTATCATACAGATTGTTTTCATGTTTCAAACAGAAGTTAATTGACGGAGACTGACCTGCAGCAGCCCACAGTGCTGGGAATGCTCTGGTTTCAGAGAAACCGTGTATCAGGAGTTATCATATGAGATGTCTTCAACTCACTGTACCTGGGGGTTCATAAAATGAATACTAAATTGTGCTAAATGGAGAAGTGCATATTGAGCAGCTAATATTGTACCGGTATTCACAATGGAACACAAGATAGAACAAAGTGCAACAGATCCAATGGTTCTCACAGAGAAAGGTTGTAGAGAAGAACTTTAAGTGATCTAAGTGAATGTCTCATCATGACCCAAGCTTCACCACTTCCGTGTTTTAACATCAACTATGATGAGTATCTTATCATATTCACAAGAAAACAAAATCAAATGCCTGACTTTTATTGTTTAAAATCGTGTTTTTGAAGCAAAAATCTTTAAAAGCATTTTTGTACTCTCTAAATGGAAACGTTTCTTTTCCACTCCTGACTGCGAGCTTGTGCACTGTGACTGTGTCAGTGGATTGTCTTGTCGTCACTTTCAATAATATCTACATAGCTTTGTCATGAAAGGTTTATCTATATATTCTTTTTAAAATGGTATCTATGAAAACAGTACAGCAAATGACTTAATATGGTCATTGTGACACATACAGTATATATACAGTTGTTGATCTCTCCCCGTCGCACAGCGGTCTACTGTGGCCTGTAACACAGCCTGGGGAGATATGTTGAGTTTTTGGCATGATGAATTCAAACTGTACTTTATAAAATATGTGTAACAGAAACCCAAATAGACATACCTATATTTATTTAGGCAATGTAAGTTTCATATTGAGTTATGAGAGGAAGTTATCAGAATGAGGTCTGTTCAGGCCTATAAAACGCTTTATTTTAGTCCCCAGTTGTTGTTCAAGTGTTCTGTAATGTTGTCTTTGAATTTATTTTGTTTTTGTACAATAGCAGGCATCATGAGCTTGTTGCCTGTTGACTTTATAATGCCAGAGACAGAGGGCAGGTTGGTAATCTGACAACAGAAGAAAACAACACTCCAAAATGTTAATATGTTGTACTGCCACTTTCATGTAAACAATCATTCCCCACAGTATTTCAGTGGCATAGAACAGTCATGCCAGAACCTGTACAATACAACCCTCTGCTGTTGTCATCCTCCCACCCTGTCCCTTGTCTCTGGAGCCTCTTGTTCTTATTGGGTCAAACCCAGTGGAGCGTTCTGCTCTCAGCGGTGTACAGTCTGAATACTAACCCATTTACAAAATAAAACAAGGTTCTGGAACCTCACGCTGTTTACCATTGTTTTCATGGCAAATCCTTGTTTTATCTCATTATATTAGTCTGCCCTATTCCCCCATCTTGTTTGTGGATATAGTATACAAGTGTGAGCACTAGGTGGCATGAAATGACAATTTACAAGTGTAGTATTTTTTTGCCAGATTATATCAATGTCCTTGATGATAAAGTAATATGACTCGTTGATGAATGTATTAAATGATTACATTCTAGATTAGATGAAGAAATGGGAGAATGTTAGATGGTAACAGAGTATAATAATGTGTTGCTGTTGCTGTATTCCCAGAGTCCCTGAGTTAGACACTCCTGTTGCTCCTCTCTTGACTAGAGTGAGGAATAGAATTGTAATGAGCCAAGGTCAGATCCATATCACCCAGGCAGATCTACCAGTATTTTTTAAATCTGAATTTATACTATTTCAGTAAGTGATTAATAATGGTTAATTGAACTAATTGGTTTCAATTGCATCTGGATCTAAAGACTACTGACTTTTATTCACCCTGCCCAAAACCTAGGTTGTGAGGACTGTTGCCCTGTAGATGTCTCTCTTTCCAGCCTTGATAGAACCGGGAACAGAGGACAATCATTCAAAGCTGTGACGTCGCCTGGGTGATGATTTGCCTACTTGGAGTGTGGATGAGTTTGGAGCGGGTTCTGTGAATTGCCTTGCCATTATGTTGCCTGAATGTTAAAGCAATCAATCGGCTAAGTGAGGACATAACAGGCCACTAAGGTAAGGGGAATTATAGTGAAAAATATTGCAAGAATACTGCCATTGCACAGGTGATTCGAATATACTTTCTGAAATAGCTATTATTCAACCTATTTGCAATTCATGGACAATGTTAAATTATTAGTTGACATATTTACTAAATGGCATTCCCTTTGTGTTATTGTATACGTGTTCGCATTTCCGAAAACGTTATTGAGCCTAAAGTTTCTCCGCAGTTAGTGTAACAGGGATTTAAAAACTTGACTGCTTAGTATGCTCGCGGTACGATCAGACAGAGAGAGACGTGACTGAGCCGTGATGTGCGGTGCGCGCAGGCTATATGTTGTTCCTATACAGTTTAACATTACGGCGATAGTGAATTATTTCATGTTTAGAGATTTAGTAACTATATAATTTTAAATGCTGGTGTTTTGGGGTAGGAATTCGTGATTCCATCAAAGCTCAGTTTGCACCTGATGCGCTCTGTTGCTGAACTACCCAGGCTGAGTTTCAGCATTACCCATCAAGTGGATATGGGTCAGTGGTCACTGAAGGTCAGAAAATATAACCAATAATCATGTAACTATTTGTTGTAGCATTTATTTATATGAGCTATATTGGTTTAAGAGTGGCCACCCCGAAAAACATTACGCCTTGATCACACCGACAGTGTCTGCGCAAAATGATACCATATCTCGATACACAGTACCAGTCAAAAGTTTGGACACACCTACTCATTCAAGGGCTTTACTTTATTTTTACTATTTTCTACATTGTAGAATAATAGTGAAGACATCAAACTATTAAATAACACATGGAATCATGTAGTAACATAAACAGTGTTAAACAAATCAAAATATATTTTATACTTGAGATTCTTCAAAGTAGCCACCTTTTGCCTTGATGACAGCTTTGCAAACTCTTGGCATTCTCTCAACCAGCTTCATAAGATAGTTACACAGAATGCATTCCAATTAACAAGTGTGCCTTGTTAAAAGTTCATTTGTTGAATTTCTTTCTTTAATGTATTTGAGCCAATCAGTTGTGTTGTGACAAGGTCGGGGTGGTATAGAGAACATAGCCCTATTTGGGAAAAAACCAAGTTAATATTAGGTCAAGAACAGCACAAATAAGAAAAGAGAAACACCAGTACTTTAAGACATGAAGGTCAGTAAATCTGGAAAATGTCCAAAACTTTGAAAGTGTCTTCAAGTGTAGTTGCAAAGACCATTAAGCGCTATGATGAAACTGGCTCTCATGAGGACCGCCACAGGAAAGGAAGACCCAGAGTTACATCTGCCGCAGAGGATAAGTTCATTAGAAATAACTGCAACTCAGATTGCAGCCAAAATAAATGCTTCACAGAGTTCAAGTAACAGACACATCTCAACATCAACTGTTCAGAGGAGACTGCGTGAATCAGGCCTTCATGGTCGAATTGCTGCATAGAAACCACTACTAAAGGACACCAATAAGAAGAAGAGACTTGATTTGGCCAAGAAACACGAGCAATGGACATTAGACAGGTGGTCTGATGTCAACATTTTGGTCTTTAGTCTGATGCATTCTGCAGCGACACAACATCCCATCTGGTTTGCGCTTAGTGGGACTATCATTTGTTTTTCAACAGGACAATGACCCAAAAAACTCCTCCAAGCTGTGTAAGGGCTTTTTGTCCAAGAAGGAGAGTGACTGAGTGCTGCATCAGATGACCTGGCCTCCACAATCACCTGACCTCAACCCATTTGAGATGGTTTGGAATGAGTTGGACCGCAGAGTGAAGCAAAAGCAACCAACAAGTGGGAACTCCTTCAAGACTGTTGGAAAAGCATTCCTCGTGAAGCTGGTTGAGAGAATGCCAATAGTGTGCAAAGCTGTCATTAAGGCAAAGGGTGGCTACTTTAAATAATCTAAAATAAAGATATATTTAGATTTGTTTAACACTTTTTTGGTTACTACATGATTCCATATGTGTTATTTCATAGTTTTGATGTCTTCACTATTATTCTACAATGTAGAAAATAGTAAAAAATATAGACAAACCCTTGAATGAGTAGGTGTGTCCAAACTTTTGACTGGTACTGTATATCAGCCAGCAGTGCTAATTTCTCGATCACACCGACAGGGTTTGCATTTCGGGAACACCAGAAGTACATTCATTTCCAATGGAACGTTGCGTTTGCCTTACAGCATTACGTTGCAGAGGCAGTTGCAGTGCATTCTGTTTGGTGCATACTTTCGACAGAAATGGTAGCAGAAGGTGAATTTTTAACTTTTGCATACTATTTTGCACAATTAAGCTGTAGGTGTGATCGAGGCAAAATACATTTACAGCACATGTAATAGTGCATGGCTCTGTCTGTTTGCAGCCTATGGCATGTAGGCATACGTAACCAGTCTCAACAGACCTCATGGGGCATTGCTGGATTTGGGGAGCCTATAAATCCCCTGTGTTTGCTTCCAGTGTATTTCCTTATAGTGACATATTACTATACAATATCAACATTTTAGCCCAGTCCCTGATATTTGGTCATCCAGTGCTAAAGTATTATTACTTTTCCCTCTACAATTGTTGAACATGCAAGATATTGACAACATAATTCTAATGTTTTTACAAACACCATGGCAATCAACCAGACCATTCTTCATTACCATGGTCTGAGATGTAATATTTCATGTGGTTTCTCCTCTATCTAGACTTATAGACACACTGAAGGAAAGCAGGTGGGATAGAACACACCTCATGCGTGGGCTCAGAGAGGGTCCGAGGTTGTACGGATCATCTGACTAAGATGGGTGTTCTCCAGCTCCACAACCCCACCCTCCCCGCCACACTCCTGCACAGGGCCAATCATATGCGTCTGTCGGGAACGCTGTGTGACGTAATCATCACGGTGGATGGCCAGGAGTTCCCGGCCCACCGCACCGTCCTGGCCTGCACCAGCAAGATGTTTGAGATTTTATTCCACCGCAGCAGCCTGCGCTACGCACTCGATTTCCTCTCCCCCAAGACCTTCCAGCAGATCCTGGAGTATGCCTACACGGCCTCCCTGCAGGCCACGGCCGAGGACCTGGATGACCTGCTGTACGCCGCTGAGATCCTGGAGATCGAGTACCTGGAGGAGCAGTGCCTCAAGGTCCTGGAGACCATCCAGTCAGAAGAGAAGCAGGACCACCTGAGTCTGAGTGGGAGGAACCACGGGTCTGGAGAGAGTGAACAAAGCAGGGCAAGGCACTGGAGGAACATGCTAATCTCCAAGAAGCATTCCATGCAGGAGGGTGGTATCAACCCCACTGCCCTGCACCACCTGGCACTGTACCACATGACTGACAGGAGTCCCTCTGGGCCAGGGGGACTACCTATGGGGCTCCCTGTAGCCAGCCCAACACAAGATGGAGGGGTTAGTCTGGAGGGCCTGGGTCAGTCTCCACTGCAGTACAGCCTCAATGGAGCCCAGGAGCCCTTCCTGCCTCTGGCTAAGAGGATAAAGACAGAGGACAATAACATGCAGGTGGATGAAGCCAATGGCCGGTCCAACAGCGGAGGGGAGGGGGGCTGTGAGTCGGACCAGCCAAGAGAAGAGGGCCCGGGGACCCCCCAAAGAGGCAGTGTCATCACATCTGCTAGAGAGCAGCACTCGGGCCAAGAGGAGGGGGGCATAGCGGGGAACAACTCTCCTCTGGACAGTTTCCCTGGGCTGGCTGAGAAACACCTGGCCTCCCTCTACTCCTCCATGCCCTCCAACCACATAGGGGAGGTGGGGCTGCCTATGCCCATGTCGGTGGCCCCTTCCCTGGCCATGTCCCTGGACCTGAGGGCCTATGGGGGGCTACTGAACCAGGGCCTGCTCCACAGGGAGATCCTCAGCAGGCTGGGACAGTTTGCAGCAGGGATGAGGCGGGAGGGCCAGAGTCAGACTCAGAGCAGAGGGGACTGTGGTCTCCAGCTACACGACAGAGAGGTCATGGAGCAACACAGGTAGAGCACAGAGTTTAGCTGACTGCATACACCACTCACAGTTATATCTCTAGGGGTATACAGGTATAATGGATATCTAGGTATTATTGAAGGAGGTATTTTGTTGGAGAGTGAAACAGCATTTATTTTAGCAGAATGCAAATTATTATAATGTTGTGATAATTTAGTAAATGCTGGTAATCAAAGTAAATTGCAATTTGCTTATGTCACCCCTTCACCCACAAAGTGTTCTGTCTGGTCACTATACACTAGGAGGTCTGTGAGAGACAGACGGAGGGATGTGGAGTGTGTATGTGTGTGTGTGGTGAGTCTGGAGTCGCCATGCTAAATGGTTAATTGTTTTGTTAGGATGTGAAGGAAGAGATAAATTGTAGTGTACAACTTCTAATTTAAAGGTTGCCGTTTTTTTGGTCTTAATTAACTTTTAACACATTAAAAGACTTCAAAGGAAAGAGCTGGGAGCAATGATATTAAATATGTTAAATATGTTTAAAAAGACACCTGCTCTTGTGCCTGAGTAGACGGATTTCATACGAGGTATGAAATAGGTCTTTGTTGGCAGCTTAGCAGACATGGTGTGGCATAATGAAGCTGTTTACAAAGTTGCAAACATTTTCGCAATTCTGTAAGATTATTTTTTATTAGATGTGCCTCGTACTTAAAAAACTGTCTCTGAGTGCATTTGGTATGCATTCCTTTGCATTAGTGAGGAGGGGGGAAGGAGAGTAGCTTGCCTGTACAGAGATCTAAAGGCTTCTCAGCATGTGAAGGTAGACGCCACTGGTTGATGGTTTAACCAGTGGCTGAGGGTTTAAGTAGGTTTGTGGGTCTGGACTAGTGTAACGGTTTTCTTCTTCCTCTGACGAGGAGTATGAAATATCGGACCAATGCGCAGCGTGGTAAGTGTCCATAATATATTTAATAAACTGAACACAGAATACAAAAGAACAAGAGAAATACATTAAAACCCGAAACAGTTCTGTATGGAAAACACAGGTACAGAAAACAACTACCCACAACCCATAGTGGGAAAACAGGCTGCCTAAGTATGGTTCTCAATCAGAGACAACGATCGACAGCTGCCTCTGATTGGGAACCATACCAGGTCAAACACAGAAATACAAAACATAGAAATACAAAACGTAGAATGCCCACCCCAACTCACGCCATGACCAAACTTAAACAGAGATGTAAACAAGGACCTAAGGTCAGGATGTGACAACTAGAGATTGGTGGGTTTAAACTAGAGCTTGGTGGGTTTAAACTAGAGGTTGGTTGGTTTAAAGAGGATGGTGATTTTAGACTAGAGGTTGGTGGATTTAAAGAGGTTGGTGGATTTAAAGAGGTTGGTGGATTTAAAGAGGTTGGTGTATTTAAAGAGGTTGGTGGGTTTAAAGAGTTTGGTGGGTTAGACTATAGGTTAGTGGGTTTAAAGAGGTTGGGGATTTTAGACTAGAGGTTGGTGGGTTTGAAGAGGTTGGTGGGTGTAAAGATGTTGGTGGGTTTAAACTGGAGGATGGTGGGTTTAGACTAGATGTTGATGGGTTTAGACTAGAGGTTGATGGGTTTAGACTAGAGGTTGGTGGGTTTAAAGAGGTTGGTGGGTTTAGACTAGCGGTTGGTGAGTTTATAGAGGTTGGTGGATTTAAATAGGTTGGTGGGTTTAAACTAGATGTTGGTGGGTTTAGGAGGCTGGTGTATTTAAATAGGTTGGTGGGTATAAAGATGTTGATGGGTTAGACGATAGGTTGGTCAGTTTAAAGAGGTTGGTGATTTTAGACTAGAGGTTAGTGTGTTTAGACTAGAGGTTAGTGTGTTTAGACTAGAGGTTAGTGTGTTTAGAATAGAGGTTGTTGGGTTAAAGAGGTTGGTGGGTTTAGACTAGAGATTGGTGAGTTTATAGAGGTTGGTGGATTTAAATAGGTTGGTGGGTTTAAACTAAATATTGGTGGGTTTAAGAGGTTGGTGTATTTAAATAGGTTGGTGGGTTTAAAGATGTTGGTGGGTTAGACTATAGGTTGGTTAGTTTAAATAGGTTGGTGTATTTAAATAGGTTGGTGTATTTAAAGAGGATGGTGATTTTAGACTAGAGGTTGGTGGGTTAAAGAGGATGGTGATTTTAGACAAGAGGTTGGTGGGTTTATAGAGGTTGGTGATTTTAGACTAGAGGTTGGTGGGTTTAAAGAGGTTGGTGGGTTTAAAGAGGTTGGTGGGTTTAAAGAGGTTGGTGGGTTTAAAGAGGTTAGTGGGTTTAAAGAGGTTGGTGGGTTTAGACTAAAGGTTGGTGGGTTTAAACTGGAGGCTGGTGGGTTTAGACTACAGGTTGATGGGTTTAGAATAGAGTTTGGTGAGTTTATAGAGGTTGGTGGGTTTAGACTAGAGTTTGGTGAGTTTATAGAGGTTGGTGGGTTTAAACTAGATGTTGGTGGGTGTAAACTAGAGGATGGTGGGTTTAGACTAGATGTTGATGGGTTTAGACTAGAGGTTGATGGGTTTAGACTAGAGGTTGGTGGGTTTAAAGAGGTTGGTGGGTTTAGACTAGCGGTTGGTGAGTTTATAAAGGTTGGTTGATTTAAATAGGTTGGTGGGTTTAATCTAGATGTTGGTGGGTTTAGGAGGCTGGTGTATTTAAATAGGTTGGTGGGTATAAAGATGTTGATGGGTTAGACGATAGGTTGGTCAGTTTAAAGAGGTTGGTGATTTTAGACTAGAGGTTAGTGTGTTTAGACTAGAGGTTAGTGTGTTTAGACTAGAGGTTAGTGTGTTTAGAATAGAGGTTGTTGGGTTAAAGAGGTTGGTGGGTTTAGACTAGAGGTTGGTGAGTTTATAGAGGTTGGTGGATTTAAATAGGTTGGTGGGTTTAAACTAAATGTTGGTGGGTTTAAGAGGTTGGTGTATTTAAATAGGTTGGTGGGTTTAAAGATGTTGGTGGGTTAGACTATAGGTTGGTCAGTTTAAATAGGTTGGTGTATTTAAAGAGGTTGGTGTATTTAAAGAGGATGGTGATTTTAGACTAGAGGTTGGTGGGTTAAAGAGGATGGTGATTTTAGACAAGAGGTTGGTGGGTTTATAGAGGTTGGTGATTTTAGACTAGAGGTTGGTGGGTTTAAAGAGGTTGGTGGGTTTAAAGAGGTTGGTGGGTTTAAAGAGGTTGGTGGGTTTAAAGAGGTTGGTGGGTTTAAAGAGGTTAGTGGGTTTAAAGAGGTTGGTGGGTTTAGACTAAAGGTTGGTCGGTTTAAACTGGAGGCTGGTGGGTTTAGACTACAGGTTGATGGGTTTAGAATAGAGTTTGGTGAGTTTATAGAGGTTGGTGGGTTTAAACTAGAGTTTGGTGAGTTTATAGAGGTTGGTGGGTTTAAACTAGATGTTGGTGGGTGTAAACTAGAGGTCGGTGCGTTTATTGAGGTTATTGGGTTTAGACCAGAGGTTGTGGATTTAAATAGGTTGGTAGGTTTAAACTAGAGGTTGGTGGGTTTAAACTAAAGGTTGGTGAGTTTAAAGAGGTTGGTGGGTTTAAAAAGGTTGGTGGGTTGAAAGAGGTTGTTGGGTTTAGACTAGAGGTTGATGGGTTTAGAATAAAGGTTGGTGAGTTTAAAGAGATTGGTGAGTTTAGACTAGAGGTTGATGGGTTTACACTAGAGGTTGGTTGGTTTAAAGGGGGTGGGGTCCACAGGTCTACAGACAGGTGCATAGGTCCCATAACTAAATCAATCAACCAAGCCATCATCAGTATCAGAGCACCAACCTCTACACTTTCTCCTCCCACGCAGACGGCATTTCAGGCCTGTGCCACTCCGGGTTTTGAATGAGCCTGATGACACAGAACATCCAGCAGTGTGTTAGCTAGCCAATGCTCAGTCATGGATATAGGCAGAGGTTTGAAGGTTGGAGGAGTCAGTCCTTCTGGTGACTGCTGGTGTTGTAATGAAGCTAGTCCATGTCAGGAGACAGGTCACTGAGCATCATCCACCTCAGTCACATTGACATTTCTGAGTGGAGAGAATAGGGAGAGAGTTTGTTAAGGCATAGCACACCTTTTCAGAACTTTTAACTTCAGGCTTTGATTAAGTGAATTATCTAAAGGAGAAAACTAGGAATTGTATGAGGTGTCTGGTTTATAGTGAATCTCTCTAGTTTTCTGTTGAATATCCTCTTTTCTGTTTTCTATTTTGATGTAAGTCGTGGGTGTTCTTGATTTAATTGAAGAGAGTTTTGTTGACATAATATTCTATTGGTACTATATATTAGATTATCTGTCCTTTGACTGTGGTCTGTTTATAACTGTCTAGAGGACTGCTGTCTGGCCATTGTGCTGCAGAGGGGAATATTAGGATAATAGTGCAGATGATGCCTCGCATGACAGAACGTGTGTGATATGATATGATGGGGTTTGCTGCAGGCAGAGCGATGAGTCCTTTTTTTGTACTTGTTATGAGAGGATTGCCTGTCTGGTTTGCATGTGTATATGTGTGTGTCTGTGTTTTTCTCTGTATGTGCATGTGTACGTGGGTGTTTGTGTTTTTGTCTGGGTCTGTATGTGTATGTGGGTGTTTGTGTTTTTGTCTGGGTCTGTATGTGTATGTGGGTGTTTGTGTTTTTTTGTACGTGGGTGTTTGTGTTTTTGTCTGTGTCTATGTGTACGTGGGTGTTTGTGTTTTTGTCTGTGTCTATGTGTACGTGGGTGTTTGTGTTTTTGTCTGTATGTGTACGTGGGTGTTTGTGTTTTTGTCTGTATGTGTACGTGGGTGTTTGTGTTTTGGTCTGTATGTCTACGTGGGTGTTTGTGTTTTTGTTTGTATGTGTACATGGGTGTTTGTTTTTTTGTCTGTATGTGTACGTGGGTGTTTGTGTTTTGGTCTGTATGTGTATGTGGGTGTTTGTGTTTTTGTTTGTATGTGTACATGGGTGTTTGTTTTTTGTCTGTATGTGTACGTGGGTGTTTGTGTTTTGGTCTGTATGTGTACGTGGGTGTTTGTGTTTTTGTCTGTATGTGTACGTGGGTGTTTGTGTTTTTGCCTGTATGTGTACGTGGGTGTTTGTGTTTTTGCCTGTATGTGTACGTGGGTGTTTGTGTTTTTGTCTGTATGTGTACGTGGGTGTTTGTGTTTTTGTCTGTATGTGTACGTGGGTGTTTGTGTTTTTGCCTGTATGTGTACGTGGGTGTTTGTGTTTTTGCCTGTATGTGTACGTGGGTGTCAGCACGTTTATTTGTATTGTGCTTTCTAAAATTATCCCTGAAATTTCTATTGTCTGTTCTCCTTTTGCATTCGTACAGTGTGATACTGTGTGACTCACAACTCTTAGAGACCTCTCAACTCTAATGATGCAGCAGTACAAAGAGAGGTTTGCTTTCATGATGGAATGAAACATGCTTTTCTCTACAAGGACAATGATGCCTCTGCCTTTTGAAAACACTTCAGAGAAAAGCACCAAAACGTTTTAGAGCCCAATGTCTGCTATTTGTGTGACCTCAGTCATTGGTTCATCCCAGTCCTTTCTCCCCACAGGAAGCTGCACAGTGAAGGAGAGAAGGAACACGGCTGTGAGTTTTGTGGCAAGCACTTCATGGACAGTGTACGGCTCAGGATGCACATGCTCTCTCACTCAGGTAACGCTGCCATGTAATGCCAATAATAGAGTACATTCCATGTCCAACACCCATAACAGGACTGTACTGTTTTCACATGCACCTGTTCATGATGTCACACGTATATTAGAAGAGTGAGGAACATGAGATCTGTGTTAAAGGAAAGAGACTTCTTCCTGTCTGTCGCCTGTCTGTATGTGTCAGTTCTTCAGGGTCTCTGTCTTCTCTTTGTCTTCTCTCTGTTGTATCTGTCTGTGTGTGTGTGTGTGTGTGTTTTCGGAGAGTCTGTCTGGGTCCTCGCCAGCTCTGTCCCTCTGAGTGATGACATCATCAGCTGCCGGCAGGCCTGGGTGTTCTGCCAGTGTTCTGAAGCGTGTGTGATGGCTCGCTCGCAGATGTGTGTCCAGGAACACACTGTACCCAAACTGCGACTTAATCAGACCTGACTGCTCTCCCAGCCACTTTATCCAAAATAGAGCAGGAGAAGGGGAGGGGAGAAGGCGGAGAGAGGGGCTAAAAATGAAACTAAAATATAAACAGAAACTCCACTCTGATGTTAGGAAGAATAGACACAAGGAATGCTATACCTCCCTGGCTTTCCTCTCCTCTGATATCTGTAAAAGTGTTAGGAGATGACAGACGGCTGACAGATGAGAGGTTCCCTTTCTCCAAACAGTGCTCATAAACTACCTGACCTCCTCACAGTAGACATATTTTAAATCCAGGTGTAGATTTAATGATGAGTTTGAAATTCCATGTTTGGAACTCCGTGATGGGAACACAATAGCTGCATCAGGTCTAGACACATTCTACTAGTTGGCTAACGGCTACTCTCCTTTACTCATCCTGTCTGCATCGGTATGACCTGATGAGACATACTGGCTATAGTGTGTGTTATATAGGCCTGTTACACGTCATTTAGATACTTTGATCTTTCATTACAAAATAGATTTCTGAAACCTTCTTTCATCTGGTTTGTATTCACACACAAAATATATAGCCTCTGTATTGTACAAAGAAAGAGAGTTTGATCTTATTTCATTGTCATTGTGTGTTGCCGTATAGCCCATAGCAGCCTTTAGATCCTCTGTTGGTTGCTAAGGAGCCAGTGCTCCACAGCTCTAATGGGCTGATTTGGTATTCAGCTCGATGCTGGCTCGTATTTTGGTATGCCAGACAAAGTGTTTTGATGGAGGGCTATTGCAGCCGCGTCTGGAGACAGTTTGATGGTTTATGGATGAGAGCACACTCCATGCCTTTGACGGCACAAGACAATGTTCTCTTCTTCCCTAATCACACACAACCTCCCAACAGCACAACATAACACACTGGACACACTGTCACAGAACATAACAAACTGGACACACTATCATAGAACATAACACAGCCAAGGACAGCCCTGCAGTACATCACAATACATCTAGGTAAAGGATACATAGTATGCTGAAATGTTTTGGTTTCACGAAAAGGATCTGAAATGAGGTGAAATCTGTGGATGAGGTGGTTGTAGCTACAGCACTGGGACTAGTGCAGCTGTACAGGGAGGTGGGGAGAGTTGAAAGAGGACTACATTTAGGCTGTAGCGCTCCCAGTTTCCAAAGCTTGTGGGCGTTTTAATGAGTCATTTTAACTTCATTTAAAGCCAGCTGAGCAGAAAATAGATCAGTGAAAGAGCCCTGGGCCAGTATGGATCTGAAACCGATTTACATCTCACCGAGAGCCAGCCCACATCCAAACAGCTGGGAGTGTATAGTGTGTGTGTGTGTGTGTGTGTGTGTGTGTGTGTGTGTGTGTGTGTGTGTGTGTGTGTGTGTGTGTGTGTGTGTGTGTGTGCGCGCGCGCGTGTGTGTGTGTGTGTATGCATGTACTCACTCACTGTGTGCAGTATCACTATTTAGCAGAGCAACTGGCATCTCCTATAGCTGAGTGGTGTCATTGCCCTTGTCTCCTCTGATCTCTTCATAGGTGCAGACAAGGGCATTCTAAAGGTGAGCAGGGTGCTGTGTGTTACTGAGGGAGATGGCTAGGGAGTGTTGACTCTGGAGGGTTTCTGATAAAGGCCTATGCTGCGGGCTCAGAGCAGATCGTCTGCTGTGCACAGAACACCCAGTCCTTTTGTGGCAACTCAGGTAGACAGGCTGCACACTGTTCAGAGCATGATAACAGGGTAAATACAACTCTTCAGCTAAGCTCCTCACTGTGGAAGAGAGAGGCCACGGAACACTGTCTGGTGCCTTTGTTTGGCCAGAGTTGTGTTTTTTCCACTGGGTTTTGTTCTTTTGTACTGTGTGTGACTCCTTATGTAATCGTAAACAACCAAAAGTGTTTACAGAAGAGAATGGGTACTTAGGGACTTTTAAATAGAGCATTGCATTGGCTAAAGGTTTGATATGGATTTTAATCCAACAGCTTTCTCACCTATACAAAATGTGGTTTGATTCTGAAATAAAAGTGCAGCTTTTATAGCCACCTGAGATTCAGATGTTGATTGATTGCCATAACCATAAATTCAAATTCAGTTGCACCCTCTACAGCATGATTCAAATAATTTTGTACAAGTTGCTGGCTGTTTTCTCATACTGTATACTTGAATGTTTACATCTCACAAAATAATGTACACCAAATGTTGAGCGTTTGAAGATGACACGTGACTGTGATTTCCCCCTGCAGCTGGAGCTGAGGCCCTGGTGTGTGATCAGTGTGGAGCTACATTCTCTGCTGAAGATGCTCTGGAAGCCCACAGACAGACACACACAGGTACTGTCTTACACACACACGCACGCACACACACACACACACACACACACACACACACACACACACACACACACACACACACACACACACACACACACACACACACACACACACACACACACACACACACACACACACACACAGGTAACACCCACAGACAAACATAGCTCACGGATGAAAACGTGCAGGTACCCAATGACTCACAGACACTCATTCACCGCCCTTAAACAAGCAGGCTACAATTGACAGGATACTGTTTGAGGTCCGTATTTGTAATGTATTCTGTCTTTCCTGCTGCTCATTCAAAAAGCATTTAATAAATATATGGCTATGGGGTTTAACATTCTTGTCATTGTGCTGGCAGGGTTAAACTGTCCCTGTCATGTTGCTCCATAATTGATCAGCGAGGACGGGAAGGCCCTATCAGATATCACCCACTTATATCTCCTGGCATCCCATCTGGGTGCGGGCCTATTTACCACAGGGCTGGCAAGCCTGACACACCAGGCACGCCTAGGCCACACTGCAAGTACATGATATTGTCATAGATATGCCATGCATCTAGGCCATGTGCGTGAGGAGCTGAGAGGATATTTACTCTATTGCTCAGACTCACATCAACAACTTGAATCAACACATTTTGTTTGGGAATGATCTCATGGTGATAGACTGACTATTTATCCTCTCCAGCTCAGAAGATAATGGACATCAGTGCCTGTGAACTATTCTGAAACACAATGGTTCTAAATAGCTAGACGCTCCTCTAATCAGCTGACTGAGTATCTCCTATTAAAGTTATACAAGTGAAGTTGAAGTCAAAGCTGCCTGTATATATTCCAAATATTCAGACCCTCTCCCAGTGCCTGAATCCTAGTCATTACAGTATCTAAATCAAACTCTACCCTTAATGATCTTAAACAAACCCCATACTGTCGATCCACGCTAAGTGTCTGAATCCACACCTTTGCTGCTACTGTCAGAGAAAACTGAGAACCTGCTCCGAAGCGTTGGGATGTAACTGTAACTCCAGGTGCCACACACAGTATGAATAGTTAATACCTGGAGACATGGCGGGGTGTTAACGAGTTTCTGCCTCCTCGCCCTCAGGTTGTAAACATCCAGGGCTCAGTTGTTGGCCTGGCAGCGTATCTAGTACAGGGTACAGGAGGGCATTACTCACTTATTTTGTCATCATCTCAGCTTGGTCTGGTGTGACACATGACCCTCTTACTGCTACTTTGTACTCACAGGCTGTGCTCTGACTGGAATAGTATGATTTATTTGAGCTGTTTGGTGGTTTTAGGGAATTCAGTTCCAGTGGGCATTCTCTTTTAGAATATGCATTCACTGTACATTATAATCCTTCAAGTGTTTTTATACTTTCAACTTCTGCACTCAAAAAGATGTTGCATAAAGCTTATTTCTTAAAATATATATATATATATATATATATTTATATTCTGACATTTCTGCTTATTTACCTTCTTCAGTGTGTAACCTATACACTGAAGAAGGATTCATGGGTTTTACAGACCAACCAAACTTTTGGGAGAGCGCTATGGTCCTCTTTTGATTATACTTTCAACACATCCTAGGTTTATAACCTTTGAGATCATTGGCTGAATGAATCTTGTTACCATGGTTTTGTATATCGCCATGTGACAGTATGCCAGTAAGCCAAACAAGTTTCCTCTTGGCACATTATCACAGGTCAGACCTTAGCAGCTGTAGCCCTTTAGTTTACTGATCCAGCCTCCTCAAGAAGGAAGACACCCCTACTTGACAAAGACCTTGTTGGCTCTCATATCAATCACACTACAGGGACTGCAATGCAGAACCTAGCTTATTTCCAGTGAGTGAGAGTGTGTTTTGGCAATGTGAATGTCAGAGGCGAGTGGCCGTGGGTTGGCGTTATGGGAAGGGGGTGAGACCGTGTGGAAGGGGCTGGTTAAGGGGGAGTTCCTGAGGGCATTGATTGCGAGGGTTGGTGGCATTGGATGCAAGGACTCCCAGGAAAACAACATCATGTGCTGCTGTTTACTCAGTCCCCACCACAGCCCTCTCTGTCACAGTCTCCGTTCGCTCTGCCTCTGACCTACTTGTGAGTGCCCAAAATAAAATAATGGAACCGTCTCAAAACCTCTCACCCAACAATGACTTTATTTCATCAGACCATGTTAACAAAGTTCTCTGTGGTGTCATCTTGTTTGAGCAGTTTTGGAAAAACCCAGGAATTTGAGCAAATCATAGAGCATAGAAATGGACTGCATATGGTGCAGAATATAGTGGCTAGCCATTCTGCCAAAATGCCTGCAGGAGAAGGCCCTAAGAGTGCTGTCTTTGTGTGTTCTTACAAACAGCTGCCCTTAAACTACACGTTAACACTTCCTCTGCTGAATGTCTACAGTACACATAACCAGTGGCGATTTTAACATGGAAATCATGGTGGGGCAAAAAAACAAATGTGGGATGCATGCCAGCAAAGCCACTACACTACACAACACAACACTAAACAATACATTAATTGCACTATAACTGTGACAAACGGTGCCCACAAACTGTTAGGGTCCCTATAGCAGTCCCAACACAATACCACTGTGAAACCTGGCAGAGAAACAGTTAATTCAGCATAATGCACTGCTTTAAAAAAAACAGCTGATATGGCTTACTTGTTTAAACAAATGTGGTTTCTACTGACAAATAAGATGTACAAACTATGGCATAAGGGGACAACAAGCAAATAAGAGGCAATCTCTAATTTCGATTAAGACATTATTGAGTGAGCAACAACGGATGTAGTCAATATATAACTATTTGTTCAGCACTTTTGAAATGTAGAGCGACAGAATTCAGAACATGGGCCATTCTTACAGTGTACTCCCTGTACACAAGTCAGAACTGTAGGATAAATAAAGGGGGCAAATAAACAGACAGTGAAAGCTCTTACAATATTCAATGATTACATTTCTCTAAAACTGGTTATAGGCTACATGTGCACCACCAAGTTAGAACAGTAGGCGAAATTAAGAGGAGAAAATAGACCAAATTATTAGGGTGAGGCACATTGAACGCCGTTTGGGTCTTTGGGTGTCAAAAAAGATACACGTCATATAACAAACACCATTTGACCCATTTAATAAGCTTTTTAGACTTTACACGTCAAATAACACAATTCTATTATAGAATGTTGTGTGTGCTGAATTTGCACATGCAAGCCAAGCGCCACCACTACTATCAGTAGCACTGTTAAAGCGGTACAAAAAAAGTTAGTAAACAAGCACACACCGGCCAGGAACGATGTGTTTACAATACCGCCTTGGTGAAAATAGACCAAATTATTAGGGTGAAGCACATGAGCTACTAGGTATTCACCCACTTGGCATTTTTCCTATTTTATTGCCTTACAACCTGAAATCAAAAAAGATTTTTGGGGGGTTTGTATCATTTGATTTACACAACATGCCTTCCACTTTGAAGATGCAAAATATTTTTTATTGTTAAACAAACAAGTAATAAGACAAAAAAAACTGAAAACTTGGGCATGCGTAACTATCCCCCCCCCCCCCGAAAAAAAGTCAATACTTTGTAGAGCCCCCTGTTGCAGAATTTACAGCTGCAAGTCTCTTGGAGTATGTCTCTATAATCTTGGCACATCCAACCACTGGGACTTTTGTCCATTCTTCAAGGCAAAACTTTTCCAGCTCCTTCATGTTGGATGGGTTCCGCTGGTGTACAGCAATCTTTAAGTCATAACACTGATTCTCAATTGGATTGGGATTTGACTAGGCCATTCCAAGACATTTAAATGTTTCCCCTTAAACCACTCTTGTGTTGCTTTAGCAGTATGCTTGGGGTCATTGTCCTACTGGAAGGTGAACCTCCATCCCAGTCTCAAATCTCTCGAAGCCTGAAACAGGTTTCCCTCAAGAATGTCCCTGTATTCCCAGATTCCCAGTCCCTGCCGATGAAAAACATCCCGATGCTGCCACCACCATGCTTCACTGTGTGGATGGTGTTCTCGGGGTGATGAGAGGTGTTGGGTTTGCACCAGACATAGAATTTTATTTTATGGCTAAAAAGCTACATGTTAGTCTCATCTGACCAGAATACCTTCTTCCATATGTTTGGGGGAGTCTCCCACATGATATTTGCTGAACACCAAATGTGTTTGCTTATTTTTTTCTTTAAGCAATGGCTTTTTTCTGGCTTAAAGTGGTCCTATGGACAGATACTCCAATCTCCGCTGTAGAGCGTTGCAGCTCCTTCAGGGTTATCTTTGGTCTCTTTGTTGCCTCTCTCATTAATGCCCTCCTTGCCTGGTCTGTGGGTTTTGGTGGGCGGCACTCTCTTGGTAGATTTGTTGTGGTGCCATATTCTTTCAATTTTTTAATAATGGATTTAATGGTGCTCTGTGGGATGTTCAAAGTTTCTGATCTTTTTTTATAACCCAACCCTAATCTGTACTTTTCCACAACTTTGTCCCTGACCTGTTTGGAGAGCTCCTTTGTCTTCATGGTGCCACTTGCTTGGTGGTGCCCATTGCTTAGAGGTGTTGCAGACTCTGGGGCCTTCAGAACAGATGCATAAATACTGAGATCATATGACAGATCATGTGACATTTAGATTGCACACAGGTGGACTTTATTTAACTAATTATGTGACTTCTGAAGGTAATTGGTTGCACCAGATCTTATTCAGGGGCATTGCATATGCACGCATCACTTTTCAGTTTTTTATTTTAATCTTTTTTTAAACAAGTTGTTTTTAATCATTTCACCAATTTTGACTATTTTGTGTATGTCCATTACATGAAATCCAAATAAAAATCCAAAATAGGTAAAACACCAAGGGAGTTTATATATATATATATATATATATATATATATATATATATATATATATATATATATATATATATATATATATACATATATATACTTGTATATATATACAAATTGGGGGGGGCTTGCCTGTTTTGCATGTTATTTTGGCATTAATACGTGTCACATATCAGTTTACAAACAGTGTAAAAAAATATATAAATCCATATATATATATATATATATATATATATATACTTTTTTAACAAAAAAAATTGTCTCTGCCCACTTGCCCTGAGTGACAGGTCGCCACTGCACATAACCCCTATTATACAGAGATCACATCCTACTCCATCACACGTTATTGTTTATTCAATACTGCCTCAGTGCATAATGAAATAGACCTCATCTAATTGTGCAATAATTATTGTGCAAGCTGCTTTCACAATAATGAATATGCAATTGGTTAAAATGTATACCCCTTATTCCACTTAGAATAGCTAATCAGTGGTACAGATCTTCACCTACTGAGTCATACTGTACTCTACTTACACCCCAGTCTATTTTGCTGGTCTCTAGCTATTTTGGGTTGTGTACACAGTACACACTGCCTAGTGCTGGCCTCGACCCTGTCTGGTGAATGCTATTGGGAAAATATGCAAAAAATGTTTGAATCCAAACTATAGATTGGAGACAGCAGGTGACCTCAATGAAATGGGCCATGGAAGGTGGAATGGTGGTTAAACACCAGCAACGTATCTCTTGTTGCATTAATTATTGAGCTGGTTGTTCCTCTCTCTGGTAGATTAGCAGTCTGCTGACCAGTGGCTGGCCTACTTGGAATCATCTGAGGTCCTGCATTTTTTTATTTTACCTTTATTTAACTAGGCAAGTCAGTTAAGAAAAAATTCTTATTTTCAATGACGGCCTAGGAAGAGTGGGTTAACTGCCTGTTCAGGGGCAGAACGACTGATTTGTACCTTGTCAGCTCGGGGATTTGAACTTGCAACCTTCCAGTTACTAGCCCAACGCTCTGTCTTTAGGCCTGTCATAACATTTAGCCTACGGGGACCCAGTCTGAACTAAGTGAACAAAATTGGTTGTAAACATCTTTCCTATGTCTTTTCAATGTCTTTTTTTAACCACAAAGACATATTTCCAACATATTGAGCTCATAGGGAAGGCACTGGGTTTTCCCCCTGCAGGTCTGGTGCTCATTGCTCAGTGTAATGTACATAGTGTATATGTGTAACTGGGTCACAGGGGCAGCTAGTGAGTGAACATGCTCAGGCGAGCCATACTAGGACTTTTACTCATAGCACCTTCATGTTGAGCCAATCAGTTATAGCTCCTTTCAGTGAATCTGACTTAATCCAATAAACATGCTCTTTGAAGAGTGTGACATAGTACTTACTACTCTTTCACCATTCTTAAGAAAATTAGCTCTATAACCATTCACATCTTCTTTTGTATACTGGTTTAAAGGAGCAGTCCATGGTTGCTTTGTAGTGGAGTTATGGTGAGACCTGCACAGAAACGTGCTGTTAACACAGACCAATGAGATTAGATTGAGATCTGTGGTGAACTAAACCAAAAGACAGAGAACGTTGCATAGATCTGTATAAACATTATGCAATCCCTTGTTCAATTTGTACTGGGTTTACTGTAGGATTCTCAGGGTGGGGAAACTTTTGTTGGTCTTTAGAAAAGGAACAGGCTTTGCTTATTTGTGAATGGAGGGATTAGTTTGAACACTTCACCCCAAGGAGGACCATGATCCAATCTGGTTGCCTAGAGACATGTTTTTGTCTGTTGAGCCACTTCGTCTGTGTTCCCTGCCTTAGTTGGACTATTGACTGGCTGTTAAATGCTCCCATGTCATGTTCTGATCTGATGTCTGATCTGATAAATGATTGACGTTTAATTAAACTACCAGGCTGATATTCTCTTCCCTTCTCCTAGCTA
This sequence comes from Oncorhynchus masou masou, assembly GCF_036934945.1. Classification (NCBI taxonomy): domain Eukaryota; kingdom Metazoa; phylum Chordata; class Actinopteri; order Salmoniformes; family Salmonidae; genus Oncorhynchus; species Oncorhynchus masou. Next base: position 70,099,236 of record NC_088224.1, on the reverse strand, counting down.
GACATTCTCCTGGCTCCTTTTTTTTCAGATTGGAACGTAGGAACTCTGGAATTAGTTTAGTTCTGTGTACACTGTCTAAAGTTTACAGAGAGAAACTAAACTGAAGTTAAATAATCTTTCTCTGTGGAATGTCTGCAAGGTCCCTCCCCTGTGTGACTCAATAGTGAGGCACAATGCTCAGTCAGCCATCCAGCCTTTGAGGAATACCATTGATTACATGGTGTTTACCACATTGAGGACCTAGGGTCAAGAGGTCAGAACACCAAATCCCATTCTCTTTGTCTGGTTAAGGTTGAGAAAGCAGGGTGCAGTGGGGGCAGTGGCATGCCTATTGGAGATCGGGTTTTCTTACAGAAGGGCTACTCTGCACTAAGGAGGAAAGCCTTCTGGAAAAGGCTGCTGTGAAAGCAAGTGTTTTTGTGTGAAAATGAACAGGGTGCACTGGTGCAGGTAGTCATCAAACTAATGAATGTCAGCATATATTATTATATTATACATACTGTTTGTGCTGCACTTCTGACTCTGTCACTTTTATCTACTGGGACTACATTGCCTTGCAAAAGTATTCATCTCGTTGGTGTTTTGCCTATTTTGTTGCATTACAACCTGTAATTTAAATGTCTTTTTATTTGGCCTTCCTGTAATGGACATGCACAAAATAGGCCGAATTGGTGAAGTGAAATGAAAAAAAAGATTTCTTTCAAAAAATTCAAAAAAATACAAACTAAAAAGTGTTGTGTGCATAATGTATTCACCCCCTTTGATATGATGCCCCTAGATAAGATCTGCTGCAACCAATTACCTTCAGAGGTCACATAATTAGTTAGATTGCACACAGGTGGCCTTTATTTAAGTGTCACATGATCTCAGTATATATTCACCTGTTCTGAAAGGCCCCAGAGTCTGCAACACCACTAAGGAAGGAGTACCACCAAGCAAGCGGCACCATGAAGATGAAGGAGCTCTCCAAACAGGTCAGGGACAAAGTTGTGGAGAAGTACAGATCTGGATTGAGTTATAAAACAATATCAGAAACGTTGAACATCCCACGGAGCACAATTAAATCCATAATTAAAAAATTAAAAGAATATGGCACCACAACAAACCTGCCAAGAGAGGGCCGCCCACCAAAACTCACGGATCATGCAAGGAGGGCATTAATCAGAGAGGCAACAAAGAGACCAAAGAAGGCCTGTGGGAGACTCCCCAAACATATGGAAGAGGGTACTCTGGTCAGATGAGACTAAAATGTAGCTTTTGGCAATTAAGGAAAATGCTATGTCTGGCGCAAACCCAACACCTCTCATCACCCGAGAACACGATCCCCACAATGAACCATGGTGGTGGCAGCATCATGCTGTGGAGATGTTTTTCAACGACAGGTACTGGGAAACTGGTCAGAATTGAAGGAATGAAGCATGGCGCTAATAACAGCGACATTTTCAGTCTTCCAGAGATTTGAGACTGGGACAGAGGTTCACCTTCCAGCAGGACAATGACCCTAAGCATACTGCTAAAGCAACACCAGAGTGGTTTAAGAGGAAACATTTTTAAATGTCTTTGAATGGCCAAGTCAAAGCCCAGACCTCAATCCAATTGAGAATCTGTGGTATGACTTAAAGATTGCTGTACACCAGCGGAACCCAACCAACTTGAAAGATCTGGAGCAGTTTTGACTTGAAGAATGGGAAAAAAACAGTGGCTAGATGTGCCAAGCTTATAGAGACATATCCTAAGAGACTTGCAGCTGTAATTGCTGCAAAAGATATAAAAGGTATACTACAAAGTATTAACTTTGGGGGGGGTGAATAGTTATGCACACTCAAGTTTTCAGTTCTTTTGTCTTATTTTTTGTTGGTGTTTCACAATAAAAAATATTTTCCATCTTCAAAGTGGAAGGCATGTTGTATAAATCAAATGATACAAACCCCCCCAAAAATCAGACCCGAACACAGACTTATGGGAATGGTCATTAAATTGACATTTTGAGAATGAAGGAATGAGAAGATTTGAGGAATGACAGCGCATGTCAGAATGTTGATACTGAGTGAGAAAATGTTCTAAGGAAAACATTTGATCATACAGAAGCAACTGTTGGTGCTGTATCACTTGGGGTCTCCTCCAGCATGTTGGCGAAGCGTAGAGAGCACTCCTCCTGCTGGCTGCAATGAGATTGTATGGCTTGACACGTGTCTTAGATTATTGTTCATCCGGATAAAGCAGCACAGAATGGATTCAGTAATTCCTAAAGGTCTTTTTGCTTTTTAGGATACATCTCTATTTAGCCTAGACTTTTGGTGCATTCCAGTCAAGGCTCTTCTTCTTTAGAAATAATCAGAAACCAAAGAAAGTAGATAGTCAGCTGGACAGTGAGACTTGACAGAGAAATGTTCCTGTCTAGTTAGGGTTTGGGGCGGTACATGGAAGATCTTTTGTCCATCAGTAAAACATTGTGATCCGTGGATGAGAAAAGCCCTGATCATTAGGCTTATACACAAAGCCTGGAAGTGTAGGAGTTGCATGAGGAGCCTATGACTAATGGGCCGAGCCATTGGGGGTCTGTACCACATTGTGTTTCTATTGTGAAGATAGATGGCCACTGGAATAAAGCTAGTGAACAGGTGCAGTGCATTCCAGTAGGCTCGCTTTCTGATGTATGGTGTGGAGTGGATAACATCTCTCATCTTCTCTCTTCTTTGTTAATGAGTAGAAATAATGCTAAATTCTCTTAGTGCCGTTTAGGGCAAACCACAGCAAGCTCATAGCCTACTTTAATTCCAGCAAGTCCCATGATCAATATCTAATAACGAGAGAGAAAAGAAAAATAACACAGATGCATGTAATCTTAGAAATATTCTGAATATTAGTAACACAATTCATCCTATAAATTGGGCCTGATGTAAGCTAGGCCTTTCACGTTGTGTATTCCCAGTCGTTTGTGAAGAGGACCGCGTGGAATGTGAGGCACTAAGATACTGACTGACTCCTTCAGAGTAGGTTATGTAGTGATTCAATAAGTGAAGTGTATCTATGAATCATCATGACTAAAATAAAAGGAAAATGTTGGAGAATTTAAAAAAATGTATATTGCAGGAAAATGGTAAACAATAGAGAGATAATATGATTTATTGCTGAAATTAAATCAATGATTGAATATAAATATCCTTGTCTGTTAACTTGATTGAACTCCAAACACTGTCTGAAAATCTCCTGTCTTAGTATGAGTGTGCTGTATCTCATTCCCTGCACTAATTCCAATTTAATTGCCAGTTGCCTCAAGGCACTTCAATAACAGTAACAAATGATTTGATTTAGTGGACCTCATCAGACTGCATTTTAAATGCAACTCAGCAACCCCACTTGAATTCCAATGAAACGCTGGCAAAGCCTCCTGTTTACTAATGATCCACCGCTGGATATGTCTGATTGAATCCCAGTCGTGAGCAAATGGGACCTGCGTTGTAAATGATCCTCAACCCGAGCAGACAGAAATACCGACCTCATAACCTAACATTAACCACCTCTGCAAGACTCATTATTATCAGTGGAATTGATTACTGAGGATTCAGTCCTACCTCACATTTGAATTTTCATGAGAGGGATAAGCAAAGGGGTCATTGAATTGTGATAAGAAAAAGTAAGAACCCTGTATATTGTATGTGAGAATTTAATGGTGGTTCTTCACAGATCCTGTGTGAGTAAAACTAGCCTGTGTTTCCCTATCGGTATTCCGCTCCACTCTCAGCGCAACAGGAGAGCAGCCCCAAAGTGATGCCAGGTCACACACGGGATTAAAAGGATTGTGTTTTTCCTGCAGTCCTGCCTTTAATGGCTTGATATCGCTACTTAACATTCAGCACATAGCTCATAGTGTAGGCATCGTTCAGGGTGGAGCTGCTATCAGCCTCTCTCTGTGAACAGACACAAACGACTCCAGAGGCTGCCTGGAGCACAGGCTTGATGGGGATTGAAAATAATAATTCCTCTTTTAACATCCCATAAGGAGAAGGCATTGATTATGTGATTGACAGTTCTAGCATCCTGTGTATTGCGTAAAAATTACATCTCTCAAAGACAATGACTTCCAAGTCAACGTCAATCAGAAAAGTGTATAAAGTCAAACTGAATGTATTTCACGCCTGTCAGGGGGGTTAGTTTAGGTAGAAACACTTTGCTCTTTGAAAGAAGTGTTCTCCTCAGAACACTCAGAGTCTCAGGCTCAGAGTTGAGTGACCCAGTTTCCCTACTGAGTGTATGTTTGGTCCTGAAATAACTGTGTCTGTGTCTCTGTGTGGTCTCCAGGGACAGACATGGCAGTGTTCTGTCTGCTCTGTGCCAAGCGGTTCCAGACCCAGAAGGCTCTGCAGCAGCACATGGAGGTTCATGCAGGGATGCACAGCTACATCTGCAGCCACTGTGACCACCCCTTCCCCAGCCACACCACCCTCAAACGCCACCTGCGCTCACACACAGGTAAGGACTGCATCTGTGTCCATTGTCATCTTCATCATCCCCATCATCATCACAACTACTGTTTTCATCATCATCACTGTTTTCAACGTCACCATTACCACTGTTCTCATCATCATCATCATCGTCACTGTTTTCATCATCATCATCACTACTGTTCTCATCATCATCATCATCATCATTACTGTTTTCATCACAATCATCGTCATCACTGTCATATCCATCAACATCATCGCCTACTCTAACACACAATCCAAAGCTGCAATGAGATTCCCATAAACCTCAAGCCTTTAATCCTTAAATACCTTGAACTACTACTTCTCTCTTGGCACTAGACTGAAGTAGCATAAGACCAGAGTTTTTCAATTACAGTCAGTTTCACTAATTTGATCATGTCTACATTCACTTAACGTTAATAAACTCCGCAATGATTCACTTTCCTGATGACAGCAATGCTCCAATATGGTCAGTATTATGTTTGAGGCTATTTTATCCGGTGGATGTTTTTGGGTTCTTAGACACAGGCTTCTAGGCCCCTGCGATTCATGTCTGTCATTTCTACTGCAGTTCACCCCAAATGACAGAGCAAACCAAAATAAATATCTGAAGAACAGCAAATGTCTGTGTTATTCTCTGAGTTAGTCAGTGGTGCCCTAAGGGTGGGGGAGAGGGGGGGGGACATTTTTACTGAAAGGTTGCCCCCTTCTTCAGATCCACGTCTATATTGAATAAAAACATAATTGATATGAAGAGACAGAAGGGAATCGGAGTTTGCCCATCGTTGTGTGTCTTGTTTATACCACGGTCATCTTGGTAGTGTCATTGTGTAAATGTCATGTGTCTTGTAGCATGGGGGGCTTTGTGAAGCACCAGGCTATAATGAGTAGTGCAGTGTATTGTCCCACTTGGCTGTTGCTGTGGACACTGAGCTAATGAGACACATAGGTCATTGCAAATGACTCAAAGCCACAGCCTCAGAGAAAGATGGATTAACTATGGAGAGACCCACATGTCTGGAAGACTTCTATTAGCTGTCAGCAAGCAGCCAGATGGAGCGACATTATTATCATAACATTATTATATACAGTATATTATATTATATTATTATTATATATATCTGAAAGCACAATCTTTTTTTCAGCCTGATATGCAAAAAGGTTCTGTTTCTATAGACCTGTACATCTACATCTATCATATGCAAGTAGTAGTCACGTTAAAATAAGTCTTTGATACTGTTTCTTTGCTGATGAGCGGAGGCCTACCTGAACCGTTTGATACTGTTTAGCATTATGACACCTGTGATGTGTGTCCAACCTTTACCCAACCTGTGTCTAACCTGTGTCTTCAGGTGACCACCCGTTTGAGTGCGAGTTCTGTGGGAGCTGTTTCCGGGACGATGGCATGTTGAGGGGACACAAACGTATCCACACGGGAGAGAAGCCTTACGAGTGTAACGGCTGTGGCAAAAGGTTCAGCCTCAAGCACCAGCTGGAGACCCACTACCGCGTACACACAGGTTAGAGAGCAGTGTCTGGCCGTAATAACACACACACTATCAAATCAGAACAGTGCATGGTCATAATAACAACACACTCACACGTCAGATTGTCTTGTGTTCATGACAGCATACACACAGGTCAAACCAATGTGTGTCAGATAGTACCACTGGTTTTAGTGCATAGTCAAGGAAAGGTTTCACGACTATGCCGTTGTATTCCTATAGGCGAGAAACCATTTGAGTGCAAGATCTGTCACCAGCGATCCAGAGACTACTCTGCCATGATCAAGCACCTGCGCACCCACAACGGAGCATCGCCCTACCAGTGTACCATCTGCCAGGACTTCTGCCCCAGCCTGGCAGCCATGCAGAAACACATGAAGAGCCACAGACCCGAGGATGTGCCCCCGGACTGGAGGATAGAGAAGACCTACCTGTACGTATGCTACGTCTGACCAGGTCTTAGACACTAAGACACACTATCCTAGGAGTGGACAGGTTTTTCATTGTATTCTTTCCTCTAAAGAAGAGTAAGTTGATCATTTCTGTGGTTTGATTGGTTTTATCACTGCGTATGTTTTGAAGGCTGAAAGACAACTGGTCAGGTTACCACAGCAGTGAAAGTGTTATCTGTTATTACATCAAACCTGCGTATGTGTTGAAGACTGAAATACTACTGGTCAGGTTACCACAGCAGTGAAAGTGTTATCTGTTATTACATCAAACCTGCGTATGTGTTGAAGACTGAAAGACGACTGGTCAGGTTACCACAGCAGTGAAAGTGTTATCTGTTATTACATCAAACCTGCGTATGTGTTGAAGACTGAAATACTACTGGTCAGGTTACCACAGCAGTGAAAGTGTTATCTGTTATTACATCAAACCTGCGTATGTGTTGAAGACTGAAATACTACTGGTCAGGTTACCACAGCAGTGAAAGTGTTATCTGTTATTACATCAAACCTGCGTATGTGTTGAAGACTGAAATACTACTGGTCAGGTTACCACAGCAGTGAAAGTGTTATCTGTTATTACATCAAACCTGCGTATGTGTTGAAGACTGAAAGACGACTGGTCAGGTTACCACAGCAGTGAAAGTGTTGCACTAGAAGGGATATTGAGTTCTATCTGCTGTGACTGTGATTGTGAGATGTAGAACCCAACTTCTCTGGTATAATTGCAATACTATACTACATAGATTGATTGAGATAAACAATCATTTCCTGGCTTATTATTTCCTGTTATAGATTTTTTGGGGTGTTGTTTGTTTTCTGCATGTTTTACTTGAATGTTGTCCATATGCTTGATTTAATTTGTCTTATTTTTCAGTGCGCATATTACGCATATGATTTTCCTTACCTGTCAGTTAGTCTGTCTGCTCATGCTGATTGACAAGCATTAAGGTGCAACAGGTTTTGATATTTATGTCGTGCATCGTTTTTGTTACCAAATAGGTGTTGGTTATTTTGACCCAACCTCAAGGCCGTTTATTTTGTTATTAGAATAAGTGCTACCTCTTCAATCTTCAACTTTTGCACAGAGGCAATAGCACATCTTAGAACTGGTGTTTTTCATCGTGTTTTCATCCATCATCTGTAGCTTTAACTTCAAATGTCCTTTTATATTGGCGAAACGGCTTGAAATGTTCTGAGAATGAAGTAATGGAATTGATTCAGACGGTTGCCTGTTGGGTGGAAAAAAGATTTGAAAGTCTTTAAAGTGACTTTTATGTGTATCATTTTTATAAGTTGAATTATAGCAGTCTGTTAAATCACAGAATTCAATTTTTCTCTAAGTAATGAAAAAGACATAAAATCTGAATAAAAGTGTTGGCTTTTTTACTAAACGTGAAAATATTATTCTGTAAAGTTAAATGGCTAAAAGCAGGTTATCGTCAGTTGTCTGTTGCTGTAAATGTGATTGTATCTTATTTCTAGATGAGAGCCAGATGAGGGATTCTCTGATTTAAAGATGTTGTATTTTTGTATTACAGTGATCTGCAATTTGTTTACATTTGATTTGATTTAGGAAACATCTTTTCTTGTGTGTTTTGTAAGTCTCTGGAGTCTGATTTGAGTAAGAGCCCTCCCTGTGCCTCTTTTATAAATGGAGAATAGATGTGCTGAATACATGAACACAGTACATGTATGTTGTATTGATCGTTGTTGTTCCTGGTTGTTTGTTTATTGCTAGTGAAGAAATGACTTTCACTGCCATGCCGTAGTAGACCCTATTGTCTAAACATTGTAATTTGAAATAAGATACTTCTAATGACTATGGTATTATATGCCCCAGGCACCTCATGCCTCAAAGCAACAAGTGAGATTTTCTTTCAAAATGTTCTGTCATGTCAAAGTAAATTTGGATTGTGAATTCATCAAATGGGAAAAATGCACAGAAAACACAGAATACATAGTGGTATTGTTAATCATCTTTATAAAGCTAAACGTTGGGCATAATATGGGTCTAACACGATGGCCTTCTAGAACAAACAGCCAGCACTCAGTGCCATGAAAACTATTAAAAGTATCAACTCATCTTCACTGTACTGCTTTCTATTCTATACTGAACAGAAATATAAACGCAACATGCAACAATTTGAATGATTTTACTGAGTTACAGGTCATAGAAGGAAATCAGTCAAATACATTCATTGGGCCCTAATCTACGGATTTCACATTGCTGGTCAGGAGCGCAGCCGTGGGTGAGCCTGGGACACCATAGGCCCACCTACCTGGGAGCCAGGCCAAGCCAACCAGAGGTTTTTCACCACAGAAGGGCTTTATTACATACAGAAATACTCCTCAGTTTCATCAGCTGTTCGGGTGGCTGGTCTCAGACCATCCTGCAGGTGAAGAAGTCAAATGTAGAGGTCCTGGGCTGGTGTGGTTACACGTGGCCTACGGTTGTGAGGCTGTTTGGAATTACTGCCAAATTCTCTAAAACGATGTTGGAGGCAGTTTATGGTAGAGAAATTAACGTCCAATTCTCTGGCAACAGCTCTGGTGAACATTCCTGCAGTCAGCATGCCAATTGCATGCTCCCTCAAAACTTGAGACATCTGTGGCATTGTGTTGTGTGACTAAATGGAACATTTTTGAGTGGCCTTTTGTTGTCCCCAGCACAAGGTGTACCCGTGTAATGATCATGTTATATAATCAGCTTGTCGATATGCCACACCTGTCTAGTGGATGGATTATCTTGGCCAATGAGAAATATGTAAATAACACGGATGTAAAACTATTTGTGCACAGAATTTGATAGAAATAAGATTTTTTTGTGCATATGGAAAATAGCTGGTGTCTTTAATTTCACCTGATGAAACATGTACCAACACTTTACATGTTGCATTTATATTTTTGTTCAGTGTACATACACATGCACTATAAGGATCTTAGGATTTCCGTGGTGGACCAAAACTAACAGAGCACTTTGAAAAAAAGCTTTTCTTTGATCTTTCTATGTTGTAACAAAACAGAAGTTGTATTATTTGGTGTGTGTACTATAAGGATGTGATGATCATCATTTAGGTAGATATTATGTAAATGTTTGTCTACCTCAGCGCCAGTTCAGTCAGTGCTTGTCCTGGTGTCCAATCAGGGTTGTTCTTCTTGCCATGTGTGTTAAATCCTTTTGCATTACAGCTTTGTAACACTGTGTGTGCAGGTGTTTTCTCAGTGTGGTTTCAGGCACAGCTCTCTTTACGCATCAGTGTTCTGTGGCATGATGAAAAAATAATAAAACAATTTTACAATGCAGGCCTTTATTGTGTCATCAGTCAAGTAAAGTGATTTCTTACTGTGTGTTTTTTTCTGCATACTATTCACATGCACTACAGGAAAATGTTCAATATTTGAATATGTTAGAAAATATCCTAATGTAAATCCATGACGGTTGAGTTAATAATAATAATAATAATACATTTTGTTTGCGCCTTTCAAAATACACCAAGGAAACATAAAATAGCAAAAATGAACATGACAATTAAAAAGGGTTGTGTTTTCCTGTCTCACTGTAGCATGCAGCTGAAGTCATGACAGGCGGTTTGGTGACCCTTAGTGGCACGATGCCAGACTAACAGCTGGGTGGGTTTGACTAGCTGCTACAGATGAGGGAAGGGATAAGTCGCTGCCTCTCTGCCCTCCCTCCCTCTGCTCTACCACACACACTGTTGTGTCCACCACTAAGCAGAATGGCAGCCATACAGTAACTGAATCCAGTCAATAACAAGAGGGAATTCTTCATCACAGGTACTACCTTTGTTTATGTTCTTGTTTCTATGTTTATTTGTGGGATTGGGATGTGGTGGTATAGACCATAGCAATGCTGTGTTTACATGTTATAATGGAAACTCAGTAAAAATGTAATTCTAACTTACTGAATCGAAAAACCAGTGGTGTAAAGTACTTAAGTAAAAATGCTTTCAAATACAACTTAAGTAGTTTTTTGGGGTATCTGTACTTTACTTTACTATACTACTACATTCCTAAAGAAAATTATGTACTTTTTACTCCATACATTTTCCCTGACACCCAAAAGTACTAGTTACATTTTGAATGCAGGAAAATGGTCTAATTCAATATTTATACTTTCACTTTTGATACTTAAGTACATTTTAGCAATTACATTTACTTTTGATACTTAAGTATATTTATAACCAAATACTTTCAGACTTTTACTCAAGTATTATTTTACTGGGTGACTTTCTCTTTTACTTGAGTCATTTTCTATTTAAGTTACCTTTACTTTTACTCAAGTATGACAATTGGGTTCTTTTTCCACCACTGCGAGAAACAAAATAAAAATGGAAACACAGCATTGCTATGGTCTATACCAACACATATACTTCCACCAGCAGAGCATAGTGACAAGACAACATGACTTGGATATAGTAAAGAAGCTCCTACTTTGTTTCCAATGATGGAAAAGTCCACTAGTGTATTATGATTGTGCTGACATAGAACTATCCTGTCCTGTTTATGTAGTTGATGAGCATGAGATCCACCAAATGTAATGGAGCCATTTTGAAAAGATGAAAGGTGGGCTAAATTTAGTTACACATGTGCAAAAGGATTATCTCCTCTGTAATCTGATGAAATCCATGGTCATGCTCTGTAGACGAGCAGATTGATTAAGAGCTGGTGATAATGTAATCTCCTCTGTTTAATTAGTGTGAGCATGGTGGGCAGCTAAAGCAAACCACATTACCCACCATCTGGACTGGAGACTGACTGGAGCAGCAGCCCTGCTCTTATCCACCCTCTCCATCGTTAGTTTTTACAACAAGACACAAACAAGGACATGTCAACGCTTGCTCTATGTTCTCAGACTGGATACAAGTGTCATCCTGCACACATCATTAAAAACTATTATTGTTAACAGGATTTTTGAACCTGCGCAGGTGATAAACTTTTTTCTAGTTTGTCTTGTTGACGGTATAAACGGTGGACACTCCTGTCGGTTTGTCTCGGTTTCCAGCCATGTTCTCCACGGTGATCTCCAACAGCTGTGCACTCTATGGGGACTATGACAACTATGGACCTCCCCCATACCCCAGGAAGAACATCAGACCCAGAGCTCCACTTCGACACAACCCATATAACCCATACAGGCCATACCTGAGGAGGGTCAGTATAAGATGACTGGTTTATTATTGTGTTGTTGTCAACATCGTCACTGTTCGATTTCAGTTGACACCTTACTGTCTTGATGTCTTTATTGCAGGTGGACACAAGAGTATCTTTAGCCAATCCCAATAAAATCTCCAGGACCACCAGTAGGGGGCAGTATGTCACCATGCCTGTTCACCATCCAAAGCTGCATCCACTGCCGGTCAGTCAGAGGATTATCCAATCACAGCACAAAGCAAGACAGACCAGGAGTGCTGAGAGGTTCTCCAGTTATGATACAAGCTCCTGGATTGAGAAAGGCTCTAGTAAACCTAATAGAGGGAAGAAAACACAGAAGGCCACATCTTCTTCCAAGAGTACAGGAGACATAAGACACAAGAGTTCCAGTTCTAATGGTCGCCAGCACCATCGCTACTTCACCAAGGATGGCATGTGCCGTGGCTCATCATACAGTTCCAAGAACAAGATGTGTGACCTGATCGGCACCCTGGTGGATCTGAAGTACAGCTGGATCCTATTTGTCTTCACCCTGTGCTACATCGTCACCTGGGCAGCCTTCGCAGAGCTCTACTTCCTGGGTGCCTGGCTGCGTGGTGATATGGAACACATACAAGACCCGCAATGGCAGCCATGCTTTGAGAAACTGGACAGTTTCCATTCGGCCCGCTCTATCTCCATGGACAGCCAAGTCATCAACGGCTACGGCTCTAGAGTGGCCTCAGCCAACTGCATGGACGGGCTGGTTCTCATGATGGCACAGTCCATCATTGAATCAGTGTTAGACACCCTGATGCTGGGCTGCATCCTGGCCAAGCTAGCCAGGCCTAAGAGGAGGCTGCCCACTCTGTTGTTCAGTCAGCACTGTGTGGTCTCTGAGAGGGATGAGAGGCTGTGCCTGATGTTCAATGTCAAGACTCTGAAAGAAACACACATGCTAGTGGCAGAGATAAGAGCCAAGCTGATCAAATCTCACCATACCAAAGAGGGAGAGTTCATCTTGTTGGAGCAGAGAGAGCTGACTCTGGGGATGGGGCCAGATGGAGCCAGGCTGTTCACAGTGGAGCCCCAGACCGTGGAGCATGTCATTGATGAACAAAGTCCTCTCTGGGGCATCAGCGCTGACTCTTTAGAGTGGGATACCTTTGAAATTGTGGTCATGGTGGACGGAGCCGTTCAAGACGCAGGTTTGTACTGAGAGGTGGGGAAATCTGGAGTTGGAATAAAATAACTGTTTGGGGTATTTCAATCAGCGAAAAAGGACACCTGTCATTTTTCAAATTAATTGTTGTGAGTTATTTATATGTTATCATTATCAAAACATGATAAGTGTCAACTGAAATTGAACAGCAGATATATATAATATAATATGTATTTCTTCTCAGGCACAGCCTTCCATGTGAGGACCTCTTACACAGAAGATGAGATTTTTTGGGGACAGCGCTTTAAGTCACACAAGCCACTAGAAAAGAGGGGGATTGGTTCCAATCACAAGACCTCTGATAAGAACTATAAGGTCCAGACTGCCACACACAGTGACAGAGAGATGGCAGTGAGACAAAGACATGAGAGATCTCCTGGACATGACACAGACTCTGTCCCCTCCAACATGCCTACAAGGAAAGTGCATTACCAGTATTTATCTGATCAAATGTTACTGTGCAACTCAGTCACAAATAACATTGGCACAGGAACTAGGAAACTTAGTAAGAATGAGTTCTTTATATAAATATTGACATTTGACATGTTGGCATAGAAGTGTTAATCAAAGTTTATGAAATCAAGCCACACTGTACATATCCATCAGAATGTTTATACAATGTAAATAAACACATGCTGATGACCAATATCTAAAGCTGCCATTTATACATCGAATTGATCAAACTTTCTGAATACTAATTTGTAAACGTGAGAATAGCACTTGTGTGATATACAGTTACAATTGTGCTGATTGTATTAGTTCTTATTGGTCTCCTTACAGTATGCAAGAAATAACAAAAGGTATCTCACTGCCCATACATCAAGCTCTACCAATTAAGATTTAAATGATGAGTGTCATTTAATGATTGTATTGCCATGTGCTGTGTCGATTTGATAAACGGACAAATGAATGTCAGTATTACTGTCTATTCACTAGCAAAGGAGATATCAAATTCACATACCATCATAGACTCTTGCCAAAGTTGATATTTATGTAAATTTACAGTATGTGTTACAATTCCCTTTAATCAATCCATTATGTTTTTGGATGTAAACCCAAACTCATTCTCAGTCTGCATGTCAACACACAGTATTAGTCTGCCACATCCACCTCAGGTCACAGTAGACGGACGGACGGACGGACGGACGGACGGACAGACAGACAGACAGACAGACAGACAGACAGACAGACAGACAGACAGACAGACAGACAGACAGACAGACAGACAGACAGACAGACAGACAGACAGACAGACGAGAGTGGGTTTGACTTGTACATAATTTCATCTGACAGTGATTCAGATGAACCAAAGAGATGCAGGTCGTTTCCGGGATGCTGCTTGGACAGTCCGAGTGTAAGGAATGTTTTCGCTGGCAGTTATCCTCCTCACCTGGCTCTCCCCAGGCCTAATCCCATACCACACCCATGGGAGACCATGCATGTCAAAGGTACCTTCTGCTGGCTGCCATTCTAGATGGCAGATTAAATCTACAATTTTTTATTAGGAACACCTTGATGTTCTCAACTTAAATAGATGAGACTGGATTAATTAAACTTGCTGTAAGGTAGAAGATACATTTTCAAAAAATACTTCTTACCCATACTTAACTGTAAACAGATGAAAAAGTCCAAATTGTATCATGTTTTAATTAACATATTTATTTGTATATCCTTATCAAATAAAATATGATTCACTCAAAAAAAATGTCGTCGGTTGGTTATTTTTTGTACTGCACCTGATGCAGAGTAAATTGTATATACTGTAACAGGTATCCAGAAATAATTGTTTTTTAATAATTCATAACAAAAACTGTACAAATGCATTTATTTGTTCATTTTGAGAGAGAAATTGAAAATCTGTCACCTCACCAGCAGGCAGAACAGTGTTCATTTTGTTCTGGAGTGGCCTGGTGAGAGATGTGATACCTTTGGATTCCAAATGAGTCTGACTGGGATTGACGTGATATGAGGCTTTTCAACAATCTGTAATTATGACCTTTGCTCATGAAGCTACAACGTTCAGCCAATAATGTTCTGTCTGCCAAGTGGATGCTCTGTTGGCACAGGTAAGGGTGTTACTAAGCAACCTGTGCCTCTGCCTGCCCTATCAGTGGCGTGTGGGGTATCTCTGGAGATGTTCCCTCCTACAAATAACGGGTTGAGCCTGCCTCCATAGGCCCCATGACACCCTTGGCAAAACAACAGGTTCATTCAACAGCGCAGAACCACTGCTGACCTCACTGTCTCTTTGTGAAGGGAAAATCCAGAGTTGCATTCTGTGAAATGGCAAATGGTCGACCAGCTGCGAGCAGAGTGCATCTCTGTCTCTAACCTAACACAGGCCTACAGATGAGCGCTGAAGAGCCCACTGCCACACTCTCCTCTGGACAACAGAACATACAAGGGAAACATGGTAAGACTCCAGGCATATATCTATGTCTCTCTCCTTACCCCTATTTACTTTCATTATCACCTTGATACCTTCTCTGTTGCCCTCTGTCTTTAGGCAATCGACTCACTCATTGAGTGTCAACATCACTGATAGCAGATGTTGTTTTCATAATGCCTCTGTCTATTTCCTTTACATGTACTAGCTTTTGTGTGTGTTGTTTAACAACAACTATGATGATTTATTAATGGGTTTTAATAATATATTGTCAATCCTCATAATGTATTTCAAGTACATGTACATTGTGTACTTTTTCCTAATGTACATGTATTATCTACTAGACAGCTAGAGGATAACTTAAAGAGACATATATGCATACAGTGCATGTGTTAACATACTGCTGTTGATTCTAGGGGTAAATTACAATGTTTAAGCATCATGTTGGAGTAGATGGTTTTTAGAATGGATTTGTAAATATATAATGCCATCCTATTTTCCCACAATATCTCATTGCTTGAGCTAGAAATACCCTGTAGTATTTAACATTTTTGGTTTTAATTATGTCTTGCAATAGAAAACAATTGTAGGTAGTCTGATTCACCTGCATGTGAAATACCTTCTGCATAGGTCTGGTACTGTGTAGAGTAAATTTGATTTATGTATTTTATTTAACCTTTATTTAACTAGGCAAGTCAGTTAAGAACAAACCCTTATTTACAATGACAGCCTTTCCAGGCCAAACCCTAACCCGGACGACGCTGGGCCAATTGTGCGCCGCCCTATAGGACTCCCAATCACAGCCAGTTGTGATACAGCCTGGAATCTAACCAGAGTCTGTAGTGACGCTTCTAGCACTGAGATGCAGTACCTTAGACCATTGCGCCACTCGGGAGCCCCAAATCCATATGTCTGCAGCCCAAGTATGACACATTGGCTGGGATTCTCACATATGGCTATGAATGATACATTGTGCTTCAGTTCACACACCTGGACACCTGTGACATTATCTACGCACCGTTACACACCTGCCATTCAAATTCCATACACCTGGACAAACCCTCCGGAGATCTCTTGTTTCACAGTCATCCTAATTAAATATGTTTGATAAAGGGGATGAATAAGGAGGCGTCCGTGTGTGTAGAAGGGGAGGGGTAGTCAGCCAGGAAGAATAGGTTATCTTCATATCCAGTGTTCCAGAAGACTGATGTGAATAGTGTGTGTTCTATTCATCACATCTGTTGCAGAATCTTGATGGAGATTCATTATCTGTGATTGAGAATCCTGTGGCTGTCAGTCATTCTTTCCAGCCAGAGAAGACAGGAGTGGGAGAGGCCCGAGGAGCTCAGAGTCAGAGGTGCCATGCCTGGCTGAGAGGAATCCATTCTACAAACCACAGTAAGGTCAATGCCTGGGTGGTGCACTGTCTAATAGGGCTGAAACCACAGGCTATCATTAGTTGACAACATTATCCAATTAGTACACAAATAAGGCATGCTATAGAAAGTCTTATCTAATTAGAGTATATAGCAGCATTAAGCTTTAGTACTTTGGTATCTCATGGTCTTAAGTTAAATTTGTACAGTAAACATCTACAACTCACAGCTGCCATGCAGACTTTATATACTGTAAATCAGTTGATTATGACACTGCCTGTGAAATGTTAAGCGTTCATCTTCGTCACTGGTCAAGTTCCCTACATGTGGTATGCTTTGTTCACATCCTTAGTTGTGTGCAAGTTGTAGACTGTGTAATGGCTGTTACATCAGTGTGACAGACAGCTAACATGCCTTTTATCAGTATACCCAGGCCAGTTGATATCTTATCAGTGTCTAATTCAGCTGTTCTCCAGTGTCAGCCAATAGACTGGTGAGACTACTGGCTGCTGTGTGTGCAGTAGGACTTCTGGGAGGCTTAGCAGTCGGAGTGTGGTTCCTAGGTGAGACATCCTTCAAGTGTCAAATCATTGAGTATGAAGAGAATGATGACATGTTCAATGTTCTAATGTTTGTGCAATACAGATTCCTTGCTGTGTTGGATGAAAAACAGAAGTAACCCCACATGTCAGAATATAGAGCACTGTATTTGAATGTTTTACAATGAGTCTGTTATAGCTGATTAACTATGCATGATAATCATGTCTCACACAATGACAGAGCTAGATGAAGAACATCTGTTTTACATCCACTACGACTATAATTCACTCTGCATGTGGTTGTTTCCCTCCCACAGTCAGGTTGTTGTTGAGGCCTACCTCTTCCCAGAGCCCAGCTGGGCTGGGGGACACCAAGGAGACGTCCTTCTGCAACGTGACTGAGGACATCTCTGTGGCTGACCCCAGGAAAGGTCTGTGCCTCAAATAACAGCTTATTCCTATGTAGTGCCCCATAAGCTCCAGTCAAATGTAGTGCACTACATAAGGTACAGTGCCTTGCGAAAGTATTCGGCCCCCTTGAACTTTGCGACCTTTTGCCACATTTCAGGCTTCAAACATAAAGATATAAAACTGTATTCTTTTGTGAAGAATCAACAACAAGTGGGACACAATCATGAAGTGGAACGACATTTATTGGATATTTCAAACTTTTTTAACAAATCAAAAACTGAAAAATTGGGCGTGCAAAATTAATCTTCCTTTACTTTCAGTGTAGCAAACTCTCTCCAGAAGTTCAGTGAGGATCTCTGAATGATCCAATGTTGACCTAAATGACCAATGATGATAAATACAATCCACCTGTGTGTAATCAAGTCTCCGTATAAATGCACCTGCACTGTGATAGTCTCAGAGGTCCGTTAAAAGCGCAGAGAGCATCATTCAGTGATCCTCACTGAACTTCTGGAGAGAGTTTGTTGCAGCTCGTCCAGTCCCTAGCTGCAGCGAACTGAAAAGATGAGCGACCCAGGGATGTGTGTGCCTTGGGGACTTTTAACAGAATGTGACAGGCAGAACAGGTGTTTTATGTAGAGGATGAGAGCTGCAGTAGATTTCTCAGATAGGGGGAGTGAGGCCTAAGAGGCTTTTATAAATAAACATCAACCAGTGGGTCTTGCGACGGGTATACAGAGATGACCAGTTTACAGAAGAGTATCGAGTGCAGTGATGTGTCCTATAAGGAGCATTGGTGGCAAATCTGATGGCCGAATGGTAAAGAACACCAAGCCGCTCGAAAGCACACTTACCTGCTGATCTATAAATTATGTCTCCGTAATCTAGCATGGGTAGGATGGTCATCTGAATCAGGGTTAGTTTGGCAGCTAGGGTGAAAGAGGAGTGATTACGATAGAGGAAACCAAGTCTAGATTTAACTTTAGCCTGCAGCTTTGATGTGTGCTGAGAGAACGACACTGCACCATCTAGCCATACCCCAAGTACTTGTATGAGGTGACTTCCTCAAGCTCAAAACCCTCAGAGGTAGTAATAACACCTGTGGGAAGAGGGGAATTATTTTTACCAAACCACATGACATTTGTTTTGGAGGTGTTCAGAACAAGGTTAAGGGTAGAGAAAGCTTGTTGGACACTAAGAAAACTTTGTTGTAGAGCATTTAACACAAAATCCAGGGAGGGACCAGCTGAGTATAAGACTGTATCATCTGCATATAAATGGATGAGAGAGCTTCCTACTCCCTGAGCTATGTTGTTGATGTAAATTGAGAAAAGCGTGGGGCCTCGGATCGAGCCTTGGGGTACTCCCTTGGTGACGGGCAGTGGCTGAGACAGCAGATTTTCTGACTTTATAGACTGCACTTTTTGATAGAGATAGTTAACAAACCAGGCCAAAGACCCCTCAGAGACACCAATACTCCTTAGCCAGCCCACAAGAATGGAACGGTCTACCATATCAAATGCTTTGGCCACATTAATAAAAAATAGCAGCACAATATTGCTTAGAATCAAGGGTAATGGTGACATCAATGAGGACCTTTAAGGTTGCAGTGACACATCCATAACCTGAGCGGAAACCAAATTGCATACCTGTGAGAATACTATAGACATCAAGAAAGCCAGTCAGTTGATTATTTACAAGTTTTTCTAGCAGGAATATATTTCACTTTTTCTAATGTTTGGTCACTCTAGCAAAAGTCATCAGTCTCTGCTGTTAAACATAGTAGCGGGTCATGTTTTACCCTTAAGACAACACACAAGTTAAAGTAACTAACCTTCTCCTTCAGGACAGCCTGAGTGCACTTATTTCTCATTTTCCTGAACGATAGCCAGTCAGCCTGAGTATGCGTGTGCCGAGCCTTTCGCCAAATGCAATTCTTGAGGTGGAGTAACTCGGCAAGATCACGGTCGAACCAGGGGCTGAACCTGTTTTTAATTATCATTTTCTTTATGGTGGTGTGTTCGTTAAAAACACCACTGAAAATATCAAAAGAAGGTCCAAGTGTCTTCGACAGAGCTGATTCTGTACCATTTTACAAAGGCCAGTTCATGAAGGAAGGCTTGCTCATTGAAGTGTTTTAGCAAGCATCTATGACAAATCAGGACAGGTTGTTTCACTGAGCAGCCATTATGAACACAGGCTGTAAAACAGTGATCAAGGTCATTAGAGAAAAACTAGACTGACACCTATCAGGATTATTTGTGAGTATAACATCGAGGAGAGTAGCCTTTTCTGGGTGTTTGGAGTCATACCTTGTGGTAATAATCTGAGAAAGATTTAGGGAGTCCCATTGCTTTAGGACTTGGTCAGGTGTTATTTGTATGTCCCAGTTTAGGGAACATAGCAGGATAAATTCAGACTTCAAATCAAAATCAAATCAAATGTTATTTGTCACATACACATGGTTAGCAGATGTTAATGTGAGTGTAGCGAAATGTTTGTGTTTCTAGTTCCGACAATGCAGTAATAACCAACGAGTAATCTAACCTAACAATTTCACAACAACTACCTTATACACACAAGTGTAAAGGGATGAATAATATGTACATAAAGATATATGAATGAGTGATGGTACAGAACAGCATAGGCAAGATTCAGTAGATGGTATCGAGTACAGTATATACATATGAGATGAGTAATGTAGGGTATGTAAACATATAAAAGTGGCATTGTTTAAAGTGGCTACTGATACATGTATTACATAAAGATGGCACGTTGCAGTAAATGGTATAGAGTACAGTATATACATATGAGATGTAGGGTAATGTAGGGTATGTAAACATTATATTAAGTGGCATTGTTTAAAGTGGCTAGTGATACATTTTTTACATACATTTTTCCATTATTAAAGTGGCTGGAGTATGTTGGCAGCAGCCACTCAATGTTAGTGGTGGCTGTCTAACAGTCTGATGGCCTTGAGATAGAAGCTGTTTTTCAGTCTCTCGGTCACTGCTTTGATGCACCTGTACTGACCTCGCCTTCTGGATGATAACGGGGTGAACAGGCAGTGGCTCGGGTGGTTGTTGTACTTGATGATCTTTATGGCCTTCCTGTGACATCGGGTGGTGTACGTGTCCTGGAGAGCAGGTAGTTTGCCCCCGGTGATGCGTTGTGCAGACCTCACTACCCTCTGGAGAGCCTTACGGTTGCGAGCGGAGCAGTTGCCGTACCAGGCGGTGATACAGCCCGACAGGATGCTCTCAATTGTGCATCTATAGAAGTTTGTGAGTGCTTTTGGTGACCGAATTTCTTCAGCCTCCTGAGGTTGAAGAGGCGTTGCTGCACCTTCTTCACCACGCTGTCTGTGTGGGTGGACCAATTCAGTTTGTCCGTGATGTGTACGCCGAGGAACTTAAAACTGACTACCCTCTCCACTACTGTCCCGTCGATGAGGATAGGGGAGTGCTCCCTCTGCTGTTTCCTGAAGTCCACGATCATCTCCTTTGTTTTGTTGACGTTGAGTGTGAGGTTATTTTCCTGACACCACACTCTGAGGGCCCTCACCTCCTCCCTGTAGGCCGTCTCGTCACTGTTGGTAATCAAGCCTACCACTGTAGTGTTGTCTGCAAACTTGATGGTTGAGTTGGAGGCGTGCATGGCCACACAGTCGTGGGTGAACAGGGAGTACAGGAGAGGGCTCAGAACGCACCCTTGTGGGGCCCCAGTGTTGAGGATCAGCGGGGTGGAGATGTTGTTACCTACCCTCACCACCTGGGGGCGGCCCGTCAGGAAGTCCAGTACCTAGTTGCACATGGTGGGGTCCAGACCCAGGGTCTCGAGCTTGATGACGAGTTTGGAGGGTACTATGGTGTTAAATGCTGAGCTGTAGTTGATAAACAGCATTCTCACATAGGTATTCCTCTTGTCCAGATGGGTTAGGGCAGTGTGCAGTGTGGTTGCGATTGCGTCATCTGTGGACCTATTAGGGCGGTAAGCAAATTGGAGTGGGTCTAGGGTATCAGGTAGGTTGGAGGTGATATGGTCCCTGACTAGTCTCTCAAAGCACTTTATGATGGCGGAAGTGAGTGCTACGGGGCGGAAGTCGTTTAGCTCAGTTACCTTAGCTTTCTTGGGAACAGGAACAATGGTGGCCCTCTTGAAGCATGTGGGAACAGCAGACTGGGATAAGGATTGATTGAATATGTCCGTAAACACACCAGCTAGCTGGTCTGCGCATGCTCTGAGGACGCGGCTGGGGATGCCCTCTAGGCCTGCAGCCTTGCGAGGGTTAACACGTTTAAATGTTTTACTCACGTCGGCTGCAGTGAAGGAGAGCCCGCAGCTTTTGGTAGCGGGCCGTGTCAGTGGCACTGTATTGTCCTCAAAGCGAGCAAAGAAGTTATTTAGTCTGTCTGGGAGCAAGACATCCTGGTCTGCGATGGGGCTGGTTTTCTTTTGTAATCCGTGTTTAACTGTAGACCCTGCCACATACCTCTTGTGTCTGAGCCGTTGAATTGCAACTCTACTTTATCTCTATACTGATGCTTAGCTTGTTTGATTGCCTTGCGGAGGGAATAGCAACACAATTAGTATTCGGTCATGTTCCCGGTCACCTTGCCCTGGTTAAAAGCAGTGGTTTGCGCTATCAGTTTCGTGCTAATGCCGCCATCAATCCACGGTTTCTGGTTTGGGAATGTTTTAATTGTTGCTGTGGGTACGACATCACCGATGCACTTAATAATAAACTCGCTCATCGAATCAACGTATTCGTCAATGTTGTTGTTTCACGCAATGCAGAACATATCCCAATCCACACGATCGAAGCAATCTTGAAGCGAGGAATCAGATTGGTCGGACCAGCGTTGAACAGACCTGAGCGCGGGAGCTTCCTGTTTTAGTCTCTGTGTGGCCAGGAGAGAGCTTAGGGCAGGTAGGGTACAGGCCAGTGCTGATGGAGGATAATAGCACCCAGCAACAGTAAACAAAGAGCTATTTGAAAGTTTAAAGCTTAAAACCAGCAAATCAAATTGTTTGGGGACAGACTTGATGGAGACACCCGAGCACTGAAGGTGATCCTTGGTATAGATTGCAACTCTCCCACCTTAAGAAGAGCTGTCTTTCCGAAAAAGGTTATAACCAGAAAGGTTAACATCAGTATTCAAACACTCTTCCTTAAAACATTTTTGGGATAGGGGGCAGCATTTTCACTTTTGGATGAATAGCGTGCCCAGAGTGAACTGCCTCCGACTCTGTCCCAGATGCTAATATATGCATATTATTATTGGTATTGGATAGAAAACACTCTGACGTTTCTAAAACTGTTGGAATGATGTCTGTGAGTATGACAGAACTCATATGGCAGGCGAAAACCTGAGAAAAATCCAACCAGGAAGTGGGACATCTGAGGTTTGTAGTTTTTCAAAGCTTGGCCTACCGAATTGACATTGAGATATGGATGAGGTTGCACTTCCTAGGGCTTCCACTAGATGTCAACCGTCTTTTGAAACTTGAATGAGGATTCTACTATAAAGGAGGGGCTCATGAGACCTCTTTGAGTCAGTGGTCTGGCAGAGAGCCTTGGTCTCATGACGCGCGCTCCCGACAGAGTTACCTCTCATTCCAGTGCTTCTCTGAAGTCAAAGGAATTCTCCGGTTGGAACATTATTGATGTTTTATGTTAAAAACATCCTAACGATTGATTCCATACATCGTTTGGCATGTTTCTAAAGGACTGTAACGGAACTTTTTGAGTTTTTGTCTGGATGAAGTGCCTGCACCTCGGATTACAGGGCTGAACACACTAACAACAAGTGGCTATTTGGACATAAATGATAGAACTTTATGGAACAAATCAGTAATTTATTGTTGAACTGGGATTCCTGGGAGGTACTTCTGATGAAGATCATCAAAGGTAAGTGAATATTTATGGTGATGTTTCTAACTTTGTTGATTCCAAAATGGGGGATATTCCTCTGGCTGTTTTGGGTTCTGAGCGCCGTTCTCAGATTATGCTTTTTCCTTAAAGTTTTTTTGAAATCTGACGCAGCGGTTGCATTAAGGAGAAGTCTTATGTTGTCGAGGGGTTCCTGCGGTAGAAAGGTTAAACACGACTCACACCGTACCTAAACCGGCTGCAAGGCACTATCGTGTGCCATTGTGCGCAAATTGATTTTGTCCCCCCACACCAAACATAATCACGACACGCAGGTTAAAATATAAAAACAATCTCTGAACCAATTATCCCCCCACACCAAACATAATCACGACACGCAGGTTAAAATATAAAAACAATCTCTGAACCAATTATATGAATTTGGGGACCGGTCGAAAAGCATGAAACATTTATGGCAATTCAGCTAGCTAGCTTGCAGTTGCTAGCTAATGTGTCCTATTTAGCTAGCTTGCTGTTGCAAGCAAATGTTTCCTGGGATATAAACGATGAGTTGTTATTTTACCTGAAATGCACAAGGTCCTCTACTCCGACAATTAATCAACACATAAAACGGTCAAATGAATCATTTCTAGTCATCTCTCCTCCTTTCAGGCTTGTTCTTCTTCGGACTTTATATGGCGATTGGCATCTAACTTTCATAGTTACCACGACGACCAACCAAACTCAGTTCATCACCCCCGGTTTCAATCACCCCCGGTGGGTATAACCAATAAGGAGATGGCAAGTGGGTATCTGCTTCTATAAACCAATGAGGTGATGGGAGAGGCAGGACTTGCACCATGATCAGTGTCACAAATAGAACTTCTATTTTAGCCCTTGGCAACGCAGACACTCGTTGGCGCAGGTGGCAATGTGGGTGCAATAATTGAATAACGTTTGTTTAAATTTATTTTGCAACGCTCGACAGATTAGCAGTGTGGTCAGCATGTTAGCCCTTGGCAACGCAGACGCTTGTTGGCATGTGTGAGCAGTGTGGGTGCAATAATTTAATAACATGTATGTTTAAATTTATTTTGCAACGCTCAGGCACGCGACGCAAGCGTTGTGGTCAGCATCTCAGTAATAACCAACACATCTGGATTGGAGCTGTGTAATATAAACCATATGTGTTTATATAACAGCTAAAATTGTCTTTATAACAGTACATATGTTAATTCATAAATTCTTTAACAACTTCTACATGGTCACAGTCAGTGGAAAGGAGTGGAGGCTGTCTATCGACCGACATCAAAACATGAAATAATGATCTGTTTATATTGACTACATTATTTATTGGATATAAGCTGCTTAACATTTCCCTCTCAAACAAGACCACAGTTCATTACTGTTGATCTAGTTGGTCTCTGGAGGGATTATTTTCTATCAATCAGGTTCAGTGTTTTACAGAATCAGCCCGGAGAACTCTCTCCTGGAGATCCAGCTAGAGAAGGTGCCCACCTGGCTGCCTGTGTGCTATGAGAGATGGAACTCTTCCCTGGGGACCCTGGTCTGCCGCCAGCTGGGATATCTAAGGCTAGTCTACTAAGACCATTTTCTTACTACATAGCCCAAGCATCTTGGGAACATACTAGGCTATTCACCTAACCATAAGGCTGATTGCTCCCAGTTAATGATGGATTATTTAATGCTCTGTTAATACCTCGTTTATAGGCTTGCCTTATGCCCCATAGATCAGACATGACTTTTTAAAAGGAACACTCCCATCTTGCCTGCTTTTATAGAAGATATAACTGATTTATTTTCTTTTCAGACTGACCAAGCAAAAGGGGGTGAACTTAACCGACATCGGACCAAACTACACAGATGGCTTTATACAGATTACCTCCGAACACAATAGCAGCCTGGAAAATATATGGCAGTTAAGGTATGGCAGCTGTCTGAGGAGATAATGCATTACCTAATGATGCAGAAAAAATGGATGTGCTATAACAAAGTTATCAAGGTTTTCTAATGTACCTACTTGTTTTTATTTAGGGGGAGTTGCGTCACAGGGAAGGTTATAGCTTTGAAATGTTTTGGTAAGTTTCTGCAGGGTACTAACAACACTAACATAATAGTGGATTAACTACATTGTACATTTGTGCATCTCACACACCGGTAGGACCCAATGACCTTCATATGACCTCTCAGTCATGACTTCATAGTGCTACACATTGGTAGGAAATCCTTCTCTTCCCATGACATAGACTGACCAGGTGAATCCAGGTGAAAAGTGTGATCCATTATTAATGTCGCTTGTTAAGTCCAATTCAATCAGTGTAGATTAAAGGGAGGAGGGTTAAAGAAGGATTTTTAAGCCTTGAGACAATTGAGACATGGATTGTGTATGTGGGTGAATGGGCAAGACAAAATATTTAAGTGCCTTTGAACAGGGAATGTTAGTAGGTGCCAGGCGCACGGGTTTGAGCATGTCAAGAACTGCAACACTGCTGGGTTTTTCACTCTCAATAGTTTCCTGTGTGTATCAAGAATGGTCCACCACCCAACGGACATCCAGCCAACTTGACACAACAGAAGGAAGCATTGGAGTCAACATGGGCCAGCATCCCTGTGGAACGCTTTCGACACTTTCGAGTCCATGCCCTGACGAATTGAGGCTGTTCTGATGGCAAAAGGGGGTGCAAGTCAATATTAAAAAGCTACTCCTAATGTTTTGTACACTCAGTATATACTGTACGGTGATGAGTTATCTCAATACAAGTACGTAAAGTGATCTGGGTAAAATATGTTCTTCACCATTCGGCCATCAGATTTGCCACCAATGCTCCTTACAAGACACATCACTGCAGTCTATACTCTTCTGTAAACTGGTCACCTCTGTATACCCGTCGCAAGACCCACTGGTTGATGCTTATTTATAAAACCCTCTTAGGCCTCACTCCCCCTATCTGAGATATCTACTGCAGCTCTCATCCTCGACATACAACACCTGTTCTGCCCGTCACATTCTGTTAAAAGTCCCCAAGGCACACACATCCCTGGGTCGCTCATCTTTTCAGTTCGCTGCAGCTAGGGACTGGACGAGCTGCAACAAACACTCAAACGGAACAGTTTTATCTCAATCTCTTCATTCAAAGACTCAATCATGGACACTCTTACTGACAGTTGTGGCTGCTTTCTGTGATGTATTGGTGTCTCTACCTTTTTGCCCTTTGTGCTGTTGTCTGTGCCCAATAATGTTTGTACCCTGTGCTGCTGCCATATTGTGTTGCTACCATGTTGTTTTCATGTTGTGTTGCTACCATGCTGTGTTGTCATGTGTTGCTGCCATGCTATGTTGTTGTCTTAGGTCTCTCTTTATGTAGTGTTGTGTTGTCTCTCTTGTTGTGATGTGTGTTTTGTCCTATATTTTTATTTAATTTAGTTTTAAATTTTAATCCCAGCCCCTGTCCCTGCAGGAGGCCTTTTGCCTTTTGGTAGGCCGTCATTGTAAATAAGAATTTGTTCTTAACTGACTTGCCTAGTTAAATAAAGGTTCAATAAATATAATTTTTAAAATGCCTTCATATTTGTTTCCTGTGCCTGTGTAGAGTGTGGGACCCGGGCTAAGCTGCCCAGGATAATTGGGGGAGTTGAGGCTACCCTGGGAAGGTGGCCCTGGCAAGTCAGTCTCTACTACAGCAACAGACACACCTGTGGAGGCACCATCATCACCAGCCAATGGGTGGTCACAGCAGCCCACTGTGTGCACAAGTAAGACCCCCAAGGACCCCTCGGGATAAGAGGTTAGATGTTTGAGGTCAAAGGTCACTGACTCATGACAGTTGTAGTGATGACTAGGGACAGTAATAGCTCTCACTTTATTTTGCTCAAAGTCAGTTATACTTTATGCAATTGAGAATTGGAGAGCCATCTATTCGATATAAATTGCTTTGTGTCTTTTTTTTCACATTCCAGCTATAGGCTACCACAGGTGTCCAGTTGGGTGGTCTACGCTGGTATTGTCACACGCAGTTCAGCTAAAATGTCTCAGTACATTGGATATCCAGTGGAAAAGATCCTCTACAACAAGAACTACAATCCCAGGAGCCACGACAATGACATTGCTCTGATGAAACTGCGAACCCCACTGAATTTCTCAGGTGACAGGGAACTTGATTGCTTCTGTTTTGAATGCACCACATAGTCCTTTGGCTGACTGGAACACTCAACTATATTATTACAGCAATCAGTTCCAAACCATGTTCCAATATTACTGAAATGATCTTCAAAATTACCTACACTGTTTTCTAATATTCTTAATATTCTCTTAAATTGTATTGTTTAGATACCATCAGGCCTATCTGTCTGCCACAGTACGAGCGTGATCTTCCAGGAGGAACACAGTGCTGGATCTCCGGCTGGGGCTACACTCAACCGGATGATGGTAGGACTATGTTAAATCAATAATAGAACTTAAATAGAATAATTTAATGTATCTCTATCATAGCACAAAGTTAGTCACGTCCTAAAAATAAGAGGTATATTTACATTAGTTTGACTTTCTTTGACAGCTCTCATCCCTGCCACGCTAAAAGAAGCTCCGGTTCCACTGATAAGCACCAAGAAATGCAACAGTTCCTGCATGTACAATGGAGAGATCACCCCCCGCATGCTCTGTGCTGGATACACCGAGGGAAAAGTGGATGCATGTCAGGTTAGTTCATAAAACATACCTGAGTTCTTCCTCCTGTGGCTTGTTTTATGAAGAGATTTACCAAAGGTCAGAGAGTTGTTTCTTACAATAGTAGAATTGGTTCTTGATAATGAGAATATTTTCCCCCAGGTGTCCCCATTACAGTTCTGAATTATCAAAGACAAATCTCATTAGGCATGCTGGCACACCAGCTTTATTCCTAGGCCCAACCGATCAGTTGAGCTCAGGTTTCAGTATTTCACAATATCCCCTAAATCACTGTGACTTAACAATATCTCAAACCCTAGCAATCAGTGTGGTGGTCTGGTAACCAGTGTGATTGACAGCAGCTCCTGTCCTCTTCCCAGGGGGACAGTGGGGGTCCTCTGGTCTGTCAAATTGACAACGTGTGGAGACTGGTGGGGGTGGTGAGCTGGGGTACAGGCTGCGCTGAGCCCAACCACCCCGGAGTCTACACCAAGGTGGCCGAGTTCCTCGGCTGGATCTACGACATGATTGAGGTAAACGTACACTAACTCTTCGTTGCATAGGCCTACGTGTTGATTTTCTACATATCAGGAACACATCTGCTGTGCACTTCTGTTTCTCCTCTTGAAATTGCATAATACTGTATGTTACATTTTATTTTTCCATCCGCAGAGCTACTGAAGAGGAAGAGGAATAAGACATGTATGACCAGAACAGGCCTAGAACAAACTGAAACATAAGATGCTCCTGACATTCTTCCTCCTGTATTATATCTGTCATTTTACCTCCTTATAATGGCCATGTTTATTGCAGAAATGCACACATTATTTAGGAAATAATTTTATACTATTTGTTTGTCATACATTTTATTTTAGCACCTGAATGAGAACATATTTATATCATATATTTGTCTTGTAATGAAAATAAATTATGCTTCATATCTAAACATGTCATTTGTTTCTCTGGTGTGATGAAACAGGTTTATGTGTCTGGGCCATCATGTCTGAAGGATGCAGACACTGTTCACCTCTGAGTGCAAAGTAGTAGCACCTCTCTCCTGTCAGAAGAGGGCGTGCATGCACCCCTATCATCTATTTTCTATAGTAAAAGAGGACACTCGCGACAAAAGTTGAGTTTGTCAACATTTAGCTGTAACGTTAGAACAAGGGTCGCAAAAACTTGAAGCAAGTTTACTGTGAGTATTTCCATGTGTTTTGTGTTAAAAGGATCACTACTGTTCTCCATCTGATTCACAGCATTCGTACCAAATGGTTTGATTGTATTCAAGGCATTGCTGGCTGGTGTATTGGGTAGCTATTTAGCTACACTACTGTAACGTTAGCTAGCTAACATAAACGTTATTTAACCTAGCAAGGAATTATCTCCATGCTTGTTCATCTATAGCTAGCGTGCCTTGCCATACCCTAATCAAATGCAAAACTCCAATGAGCTGTGTGTATACTGAACTAAATCCCTCAACATATTTTCAGAAATATGTCTTCATCCCTGGTAGTACAAATTACAAAGCAGGACGTTTTGCAGCAGTTCAACCAGTTCTGGTCCATGTTAGACGACCTGTCACAGAATGACCCCCAAAGCTACCAGATGTTTATCGAGGAACAAATAAAAGAGGGAGCTAATAATAATGCATTACCCCAGCCTGACTCCTACTCACTGAAATGCTGGAACCACAAATGACCTGCTTTCTATGAGCAGCTGCACCCACACTGTAGAGTTTATAGATTGAAAATACACACTTTGAACACTGGCCGACATAAAAAATAACATAACTAAGTGTGTTGATAAGAGAATACTGGGTCATTTGTTTGTAGTGCACGTTTGACTGTGCACTGCTGGCTAATAATATGGAGGTGTGAACTATAAAGAGGCTGAACAGTTGCTTTATTGTTTGTGTCAGGAGACAAAGAAAGGCCTTGCTGTACATCAATGTGTGTGGCTGGAAGCACATCCCTCACCCTGGTGATGAGAACAAGCCTGTGCCTGTATGTGGAGGGAAACTGGAGACAGATATTCATGAAGGAGGAGGTACCAAGAGTCACTGTTGTCCTGCAGAACACAAACCTGTATTTCTGCATAATTACCTGGACTGTAACCTGTTTCATAAGAGGTGCAGGGAAAAAAAGTTCACATTGTCCCCAAAATATATTTACAGTTGAAGTCGGAGGTTTACATACACCTTAGCCAAATACATTTATTTTCAGTTTTTCTCAATTCCTGACATTTAGTCCTAGTAAAAAGTATCTGTTTTAGGTCAGTTAGGATCACCACTTTATTTTAAGAATGTGAAATGTCAGAATAATAGTAGAGAGAATTATTTATTTCAGCTTTTATTTCTTTCATCACATTCCCAGTGGGTCAGAAGTTTACATACACTCAACAGTATTTGGTAGCATTGCCTTTAAATTGTTTAACTTGGGTCAAACGTTTCAGGTAGCCTTCCACAAGCTTCCCACAATAAGTTGGGTGAATATTGGCCCATTCCTCCTGACAGAGCCAGGTTTGTAGGCCTCCTTGCTTGCACACACTTTTTCAGTTCTGCCCACACATTTTCTATAGGATTGAGGTCAGGGCTTTGTGATGGCCACTCCATTACCTTGACTTTGTTGTCCTTAAGCCATTTTGCCACAACTTTAGAAGTTTGCTTGGGATCATTATCCATTTGGAAGACCCATTTGCGACCAAGCTTCGGATTGCAAGGATCCCCCTTTTTCCTCCAAACATAACAATGGTCATTATGGCCAAACAGTTTTATTTTTGTTTCATCAGACCAGAGGACCTTTCTCCAAAAAGTACGATCTTTGTCCCCATGTGCAGTTGCAAACCATAGTGTGGCTTTTTTATGCCGGTTTTGGAGCAGTGGCTTCTTCCTTGCCTTTCAGGTTATGTTGATATAGGACTTGTTTTATTGTGGATATAGACACTTTTGTACCTGTTTCCTCCAGCATCTTCACAAGGTCCTTTGCTGTTGTTTTGGGATTGATTTGCACTTTTCGCACCAAGTACGTTCATCTCTAGGAGACAGAACGCATCTCCTTCCTGAGTGGTATGACGGCTGCGTGGTTCCATGGTGTTTATACTTGCATACTATTGTTTGTACAGATGATCGCGGTACCTTCAGGCATTTGGAAATTGCTCCCAAGGATGAACCAGACTTGTGGAGGTCTACAAAAAAAAATTCTGAGGTCTTGGCTGATTTCTTTTGATTTGCCCATGATGTCAAACAAAAAGGCACTGAGTTGGAAGGTAGGCCTTGAAATACATCCACAGGTACACCTCCAATTGACTCAAATTATGTAAATTAGCCGAACAGAAGCTTCTAAAGCGATGACATAATATTATTGAATTTTCCAAGCTGTTTAAAGGTACAGTCAACTTCGTGTATGTAAACGTCTGACCCACTGGAATTGTGATAGGCTGAATTATAAGTGAAAATAATCTGTCTAAACAATTGTTGGAAGAATTACTTGTGTCATGCACAAAGTAGATGTCCTAACCGACTTGCCAAAACTATAGTTTGTTAACAAGAAATTTGTTGAGTGGTTGAAAAACGAGTTTTTAAATACGTAAACTTCCGACTTCAACTGTATATGACAGCTGATGTTCTTATCACTTTTTAATGGTTTTGATACCAATGTTATCTAACACTGTTTGACCTCAAAAGGTGTTTCATTGAAACGGTATTTTATTTATTTATTTATTTGTATTTATTTCACCTTTATTTAACCAGGTTGGCAAATTGAGAACAAGTTCTCATTTACAATTGCGACCTGGCCAAGATAAAGCAAAGCAGTTCGACACATACAACAACACAGAGTTACACATGGAGTAAAACAAACATACAGTCAATAATACAGTAGAAACAAGTCTATATACGATGTGAGCAAATTAGGTGAGATAAGAGAGGTAAAGGCAAAAAAAATGCCATGGTGACAAAGTAAATACAATATAGCAAGTAAAACACTGGAATGGTAGATTTGCAGTGGAAGAATGTGCAAAGTAGAAATAAAATGGGGTATGAAAATTTCATATCACGATTATAGTGACCAAAATTATTATGGTTATCAGTATTAACGCGGTATCGTTAAAATGTGCTGGAAATGTGCCCGCTAGCGCTGAACACTCTCTTTGATGGCACGCTGGTTGCTTGGATGCACAAAAGCTTCCTGGCAACACTGGCAATTTGAGGCAGCTCTGATGCAGGGCCCCTCCACCTCACCAGTGGATCCTCTTCTGCTGGAATGGTTGGCAGAGACAGGTAGACCTTGATCTCTTCTTTCACTCTGTCTTCTGGGGTGGTCGGAATCTGACCATCTTCACCTCTGCTGCCTTGTTGAGGTAATCTTTCTCAGAGACCCAGCGAGGCCTTTCCCATCTGATGCCGCTGTGGGGGTGGAGGTGCTGTTGGTGCTTTGTGTTTCTTCCCTGACTTGTGCAGCTGCCAGCTTCAAGTCCTCCTGGACACAGCTGTCAGTGTCAACTTTTACAGCCTCAGGCTCATCTAAAAAAGCGCCTTTTGAAGTGGGGGTCAATAAAACAAGCCATGTGCATGACTCTCTTTGCCTTCTCTGTGTATCTGTTGTTAACCTCTGCGCACCGAACCCGTTAGCGGGATTAAATTCGACAACATACGGTGATCGCTACATAAGTAGTCATATTAAACATTCATGACAATACAAGTGTCTCACATGGGTCGAAAGCCTAGAATCTTGCTAATCCAACTGCGGTGTCAGATTTTAAAAAGGATTTACTGCGAAAGAATACGATGCGATTATCTGAGAACTAAGCCCCATAAAAAACTATTTCAACCAGCACAGGCGTAACAACATCACAAATTGCAATAAAATCAATTGTTTACCTTTGACGATCTTCCTCTGTTTGCAATCCCAATGCTCATTGTTACACAATGAATGGTATTTTGTTTGATAAAATCCATTTTTATAGCCTAACACAAAACATTTTGTGAACCGCTTGTGTCGTGAATTCCGTCTCATTCCATTTTCGACGACACATTCGATGTAAATACGCACACTAAACATGACTTTTCCAGTCTTGTTTGGTTTCATTGCAATCAACTGGTTTGTTTGTAACACAACCAAACGTGATGGGTCATTTCGCAGGACGTATTTACTGAAAGAAACCGATTTGAAGTCAACAAGTAATGACATCATTGTGTACCAATGATATGACCGCTGTTTCGTTGATTGACTGTATTTTAACCCAATGACCACTGATCGTCTTAAAATCTAGCTGGGCAGATAGCCAATGAGCTGAGGTAAACAGCAATATGTAATGTTTATGTGTTGGAAGACGAACCCATGTAGTAAACTCCGGCGTAAAGAGGGTCATTCGCCATTGAAGTTTCATACCGGAAGGAGCCACGCATGTTACGCACAGCATTGATTTGGTAAAGCGCATCTTCAGCTGTTTATATATCAATCAGTATGACGACTAAGTTAGGGAAAGCTAAATCTATGTCTAGATATACAGATGTACACACAAAAAAAATTAAGACCGAGATTATTGGAGGACGATTCATTTAGCGATTCCCAAATGGAGGAATATTTTTTGAACGGAGAGGACATCGTTTTGGACTGGTAAGTTCTTCTCATGCTAATGCCTTTGTTTGAAATTAATAATATAAAATATTATTTGTGATTTTTACAATTTTTAGTAGCTATATATAAAAATGTAATAAAATGTGTAAAGTACATGTTGTACATGTTGGCTATACACATTGTGGGTGGGGGTATGTTTGTATGTATGTTTATGACACATAGCCTATGTTTGTGTGTGTATATATACATATTGTGGATTAGAGGGAGCATGGCCGAGATGCGTGTGTCTGCCGCTCCACCCCACGTGAAATAGCCTATTTGAGGCTGTTGAGGGGAGGGCAGGCCCACAACAATGGCCAAAGTGAAATGGAGACAGTAGATACAGCTGGTCTGTTGTAATATAATAAAGACAGTAGATCTAGCTGAAATGTCATAATATAAATTAGACAGTAGATCTAGCAGGTCAATAATAATATATTCAACCTTATGTTCCCTGTACTCTCTCTCTCTCTCTCTATGTATATATATACATATACGTATACGTATATGTATATATATGTATATGTATATATGTATATATATGTATGTATATATATGTGTGTGTGTGTGTGTGTGTGTGTGTGTGTGTGTGTATGTATGTATGTATGTATGTATGTATATGTATATATATTATACCTGTTGATACAGGACTCATATGTGAAACTATTCTAACTGAACATGTTCTTTCACAGTGACACTGACTCCGAATGGGAGCCCCCAGTGCCAAGGTGTCCATCCCCCACTGAAGCTGGTTCATCCAGCTCCTGCCACAAGTAGTGTTCATATGCCCAAATTTATTTCTGCAGGCATGGATGTGCCTCAGGGCCAAAAGGGCACAGCATGGAGGCGTCGCTGTGTTCTTTGAAAAATGAAGTCCCCCATCACCTGCACCACATGCTCTGTGGCCATCCGCTTTACAGCAGAAAGAGACTGCTATGGCACCTGGCATCAGCAGCACAATATTGTGTAGAGGACTGAGGGTCTTCCAAATATTTAAAGTGTTATTTTGTAAATGTATATATATTTTTTTCATGTTTTGTGTCCATTTTGGGGGGGGGGGTGTTAGAATACCATTTTGGTATTTTGTATATAGTTATTCCATTCAAAATGTATAACTTCACTAATTTTGGGACACCTGGGTGACTTCATGATAAATGTCATGTAGCACACTCATTTTGGAAGTTATCATTCTGAAACTTTGCACAAGTACTGTTGCCCTCTTATATTTTTCACTGAAATTGTCCCCATCATCCTATCTGAATGTTTGTTTTGTCTTGTTCATTTTAAAGATGATGATACAACAATAAAAATGAAAAAACATGTGTTTTTTTTCATTGTATTATCTAAACCAGATCTATTGTGTTATATTCTCCTACATTCAATTCACATTTACACAAACTTCAAAGTGTTTTCTTTCAAATGAAACCAAGAATATGCATATCCTTGGTCCTGGGCCTGAGCTACAGATTTGGGTATGTCTTCAGGCGGAAATTGAAAAAAGTAGGGGGGTAGCTGTAAAAGGATTTATTAAGGTATTCTCTCATTACCCTTTTCATCTCCTTGGCCACCAGAACATCACAGGTGATGTGGTCTAGGACAGGCTTGATGGCTGACAGTGTCACTCGTGTCTCTGAGGCTAGTGCATCTGTAAACTTGCTCAGAGGTTCAAGGAGCTGGCACAGTTGCTCCATGATACTTATGTCGGCATCCTTGGGCATCAGATGCCATGTTCCTCTTTCTCCAGCCAGTGTCACTGGCTGCTGTTGGCTGAGGAAACGCTCAAGCATCTTGTGTGTAGATCCCCATCGGGTCAACACATCATGGATCAGAGCCTTCTGTGGCATGTTGAGGGCAGCTTGCTTTTCTCTCAGTTCTCTCCTTCTCTTCCAGCTCTGTGAGAAACCTTGGACCAGATGACTGCAGGCCTTGACCTCTGTGTCAACTCTCTGAATTTTCAGAGCCTTTGAGATGGCCAGGTTCAAATTATGACCAAAGCACCCAAGCCACAGATCAGGCAACTCTTCAAAAGCCTTGATCATGTTTGTTGCGTTGTCTGTGGTTATGCAGACCAGGTTTTTCTTGTTGATTCCCCCCCCCCACTCTCCCAGCATATTCTCAAAACACTTTGATGTTGTGAGCCGAGTGATCTTCTGGGAAGAACTGTGTTTTCTGGCAGTTTGATTCCAATTGCCAGTCTGGGGTGAGGTAATGGTTAGTGAAGCTGATGTAGGATTGACCACCCCCAGCTTTCACTGGTCTAGAGGTCAGTAGTTGCAGCAAACCATGTGCCTTGAGTCAAACTTTTTCCAACATCAGCTTTAACCTGGTTGTACAGGTTTGGGATTTCAGGCTTGACAAAGAATGTTCGTGATGGCACTTCGTAGTGAGGCACGGTATCCTTCATCAGCCTCAGAAAGCCAGGCCTCTCAACAATTTGACACACACACACACACACACACACACACACACATACAGGTCCAAACACTTAAAAGACACACCTATCCCCTCAGCCCTCAAATTAAGTGGACACTTCTGATGATGTATCATGACATCTGATGAGTAAACAAGGGGTGGGGGAAGAAGGAATGATTTTTAAATGGACACCCTTCATCCTGCAACGATTGTGTTTTCAGCCTCCAGTAGCTTGTGGGTGCTTTATATGCGCTACAGTCAATTATGAGTGCATGTCTACTTATATTAAAAATATAATTATTAATATACGCCTACTGTATGATAGCTAGAAAATGAATTAGCTAACTAACGTCAGCCTGCCTAGCTGGAACTTCTGAAGAAAAATGTTTTATTTCTACAAAAACATATTTACTTTTTACGAGACGTGTTTGTGCCATCATGTGCATTAGTAGCACAATTTCTAACTTGCATTTGTTTTTACTTACACTTGAAAGTTGACTTCTCCATTGATGTTGTTTTTAAGTTTTCGCTGACTTTTCTTAGAGGATGTGAACATAATTGTACACTGGCGAAGCCGACTAAAAATGAGGGCTGAGGGGCTTACATTGCAAACTTCCTTTGCTTGGCTAATCATTTGGACCGTCCTCCAAGATGGCGACGGGGATTCCCCCAAGGGCATAAGGCGAGGGTGAGTGGACGAGGGTGTGTCTTAAGTGTTTGGAATGCAGCCCCTGTCTGTCTTCTGTGTTGCATTTGAGTATATGCAATGACCCCATGCTCAATTTACAGAAATACAAATGTGTTTTAAGAAGACAATTATAGTAATTGCAATGAGCCCAACAATTGAATATAGGAGTATATAGTGTTTTCCTGTTAGAACACTTTTACAACCAAGTCGACGACTGACAGATTTTAAATTAACAAAATATGTTGGTTGGGTGACTAAACTACCGTGTGCAATGGGTGAATAGAGTCTGCAGACACACAATGCATACAGCAGCAGAACAACGTGTAGTCTTTTTACAAGAGTAGGTAACACTGAAAGCTTCCGTTTACATTATTGACAAGCTATTAGCAAGACAAACCATGACATTTTCCTGCATTCCGAAGTCCCCACATCATGCATTGAGCTAAAAGTTCACTTACCTTGCATTCGCTATAAAGTAGTGTGTGGTGGTCAGAAACATGACTCAAGAGATTTGAAGTGTCGTCCCTTTTCGCAGCAATTTTCTTTTGCTTGTTCTGCAGACAAGGTGACCATCTTCGATTAAGTTTCCCTCAGCACTTTTGTAAAACCCAAAAAACAACCACACTTCAGATTTGGTCCTCTTAGAAGGCTGAAAAATCTCCCAAGCGCTGTCACTGCCTTCCGCCATGTTTTTACCCAGAACAAAACCCACGTTGCATTCTGTGCCTGCGTAAGACTGTTGCTAACTGTGGTTGATGCTGGATAATTTGAACTGGTAATACTAACCGTTGGGAATGTTTTGACATTCATTTCCCAGCCTCCCAGACCCCAGCTTCCCTGTTCCAGCAGATTTCCTTCTGCGTGAAGGGCAGACTGAGGACAGTACACCTGTGCAGCTCATAACATCTGTCCAGCTATCATCTGGGCCAGGGGACCAAAGCAACAAGACCAAGAACCCGATCCAGGTGATCTCTAGCTCAGTGACAGCCCAGCCTCAGCAGCCACAGCACCAGCTCACTGTTAACTCTGACCCCAGGGACCTCTCTCGAATCCTGGAGCTGACTGTGGAGCTACCAAAGGTTCAGTCCATCACAGAGTGCCATCTCATCATTTCCTAGGTCAGGGACCACTCTCCTTCCCCTTTCCCTTGTGCTATGAATAAGGCCCTGTGACAGATTAACAAAAATGATGTTGATTTTGCTTAAGCGCTTCCTATGTTGACATAATACCTATGTTACATGTTACATTATAAGTTCTGTGAGGTCTGTGTGTATTTCTCTATAATATAATATACTACTAGAAGTGGAGGAAATCAATCCATCTACACCTGGAGCTGCCTGAGACTGTGAATGAGGAGTCGGCCTCTGCCACGTTCAACAAGAAACGGACATTAACTTTGCAAGTGTCTATACTCTAGTGCCGTTACTGCAGACACTAAAAGCACACACGTTAATTCATAGACAAAAAAAACAAAACACTGTCTGCTCTGGCATGTCACACTTACACCCAGTAGGTGATTTGTCTCTATGAAGGGACACGGCACTTTGGAAATATAAGAAGGCCATTAGAAAATGCAGTAACTTCAGTTACCTCAAAGCAAATGGACCAAAATAAATGTCATTTCTGCTATGCATCCTACAAGCTGTGGGTCTGAACCTTTGTAGTAGTAAACAGTACCTCAGTAAAGACATTCATAGCAACAATAATGACTGAAGTGAAGTTATAGTCCTCCATGATCATGAGTTACATTAACTGCATGTCCAGGAAATAGTTCACAAATAGTCAATATTCATGCAGTAATCCATGTTTATTAAAACGTAAAAATTGTATTAATTCATATTTGGCAACTAGAACATGTACTTCAAACAGTTACTGTAAGTCAAATGTCCATAGGAAAGAGACAATTTTTGAAAGTATGGTTTTATCTCGAAACAGTAATAAATAGATTGATCCCAATTGTTATAATAGCTACCTCTTCAGGGCTGCTGTGAATACTGAGAGGGTGTTATGACATCATAGTCCAGTGGTCACAGTTTGAGGCTAGTGGTTCCCTCTATGGTTGGTTGGTTCCCACTTCTACCGTCTCTCTCCATGGTCCTCCTCCACCCAGGCCACTATCTTCCCCTCCCAGCCAGGCACCAGCGCTCCATCCTGGAACACCTGAGGACACCAACCAGAACCAGACAGGCATGCTCTTATAATATAAACTATGACATATACAGGCACAGACATTCTCTAAACACATACACTACATGACCAAAAGAACACCTGCTCGTCGAACATCTCATTCCAAAATCATGGGCATTAATATGGAGTTGGTCCCCCCTTTTCTGCCAAAACACCCTCCACTCTTCTGGGAAGACTTTCCACTAGATGTTGAAACATTGCTGCAGGGACTTGCTTCCATTCAGCCACAAGGTCGGGCACTGATGTTGGGCGATTAGGCCTGGCTCGCAGTTGGTGTTCCAATTCATCCCAAAGGTGTTCGACGGGGTTGAGTTCAGGGCTCTGTGCAGGCAAATCAAGGTCTTCCACACCGATCTCGACAAACCATTTCTATACGGACCTCTTTGTGCACAGGAGCATTGTCATGCTGAAACAGGAAAGGGCCTTCCCCAAACTGTTGCCACAAAGTTGGAAGCACAGAATAGTCTAGAATGTCATTGTATGCTGTAGCGTTAAGATTCCCCTTCGCTGTAACTAAGGAGCCTAGCCCGAACCATTATTCCTCCTCCAACAAACTTTACAGTTGGCACTATATATTTATATATTCATCAAGTAACATTCTCCTGGCATCCGCCAAACCCAAATTCATCCTTCAGACTGCCAGATGGTGAAGCGTGTTTCCACTTCTCCAGAGTCCAATGGCGGTGAGCTTTATACCACTCCAGCCGACGTTTGGCATTGCGCATGGTGATCTTAGGCTTGTGTGCGGCTGCTCGTCCATGGAAAACCATTTCGTGAAGCTCCCAACAAACAGTTATTGTGCTGAGGTTGCTTCCAGAGGCAATCTGGAACTCAGTACTGAGTGTTGCAACCGAGGACAGATGGTTTTACGCGCTGCGCGCGTCAGCACTTGGTGGCCCCATTCTGTGAGCTTGTGTGGCCTACCACTTCGCGGCTGAGCCGTTGTTGCTCTTAGATGTTTCCACTTCACATTAACAGCACTTACAGTTGACTGGGGCAGCTCTAACATGGCAGAAATTTGACCAACTGACCTGCTGGAAAGGTGGCATTCTATGACAGTGTCATGTTGAAAGTCAATGAGCTCTTCAGTAAGGCCATTCTACTGCCAATGTTTGTCTATGGACATTGCATAGCTGTGTGCTCAATTTTATACACCTGTCAGCAATGGGTGTGGCTGAAATAGCCGAATCCACTAATTTGAAGCGGTGTCCACACACTCTGGTATATATACAGTTGAAGTTGGAAGTTTACAAATCAATCCAGAACAACAGCAAAGGACCATGTGAAGATGCCGGAGGAAACAGGCACAAAATTATCTATATCCACAGTAAAACGAGTCCTATATCAACATAACCAGAAAGGCTGCTCAGCAAGGAAGAAGCCACTGCTCCAAAACCGGCATAAAAAAGCCAGACTACGGTTTGCAACTGGTGCACTTCACAAAATAGATGGCATCATGAGGAAAGAAAAGTATGTGGATATATTGAAGCAACATCTCAAGACATCAGTCAGGAAGTTACAATGACAATGACCCCAAGCATACTTCCAAAGTTGTGGCAAAATGGCTTAAGGACAGCAAAGTCAAGGTATTGGAGTGGCCATCACAAAGCCCTGACCTCAATCCTATAGAAGATTAATGGGCAGAACTGAAAAAGCGTGTGTGAGCAAGGAGGCCTACAAACCTGACAGTTACACCAGCTCTGTCAGGAGGAATGGGCCAAAATTCACCCAACGTATTGTGGGAAGCTTATGGAAGGCTACCCGAAACGTTTGACCCAAGTTAAACAATTTAAAGTCAATGCTACCAAATACTGTTGAGTGTATGTAAACTTCTGACCCACTGGGAATGTGATGAAAGAATTAAAAGCTGAAATAAATCCTTCTCTACTATTATTCTGACATTTCACATTCTTAAAATAAAGTGGTGATCCTAACTGACCTGAGACAGGGAATTTTTACTAGGATTAAATGTCAGGAATTGTGAAAAACTGAGTTTAAATGTATTTGGCTAAGGTGTATGTAAACCTCCGATTTCAACGGTTGTTTATCAACTATAGAGAATCCTCGTCTCTATGATCTTAAAATAGTTATTGGGTTTCGGAACTATTGCCAATTCCATGTGTTTTATCTTTTCATTTTGGTCATTGTCATTTCTGCCTCAGTGGTTGACCCTATCTAAATGTAACCCCAAAGCTGTAATCCAAAACATGCCTACCTCCTCCTTCACAGTCCCAAACTCTGGGTCGAGGGCTTTGAAGTGGTACCTGAAGCTACCCTGGCGGTCCACCGCTGCCTTGAAGTCTCTCAGAGTCACCTCTCCCAGCCTAACAGCACAGCACAGTCCCACTGTCAGATGGCATCATGGTACATTGATCTGTGCAGAGACACAGACATGCACATTCCCTCACAACGCTACTGCACATAGACACACAACACACACACCAATGACACACATGCATGCATTCAATACCCTAAAAATATACATGTGTACTAACATATACATTAACATCCAGGCAGCACGCAACCGTACAACACAAAGATACACATGCAATGGACATCTTCAAGACCCAAAGAGGGATTCTGGATTCGTACCTTTTGGAGATGTTGACCAGGAAAGGAGTGAGTGAGCGATCAGTGAAGTAGAGGACTTTAGTGGAGACTGTGGAGTCCAGGCCAGGGCTACTGTGGGAGTGAGCTATTTCTGAAAACAAAAACATTGGTCGGCTTACTGGCTACAACTTAAAGACACGATTGATTGATTAAAACATACACATAATACATATATGAAAATAAAAATGACAGGGCCATCACAAGAAAGTCATACTTATTTCCATGGTGCTAAAACAGTATATTATGTAGATATAGACACATGACATAGATACAGACACATGACATAGATAGCGACACATGACAGATACAGACACATGACATAGACACATTTTTTATTTCTGTTTCTATTGCTCAATCATTAGCCAGCATAAGATACTTTTTAAATGAAGTTGTGATTTTGATTTGATTTATTAGGATCCCCCATTAGCCGACACCGATGGCGACAGCTAGCCTTACTGAGGTCCGACACATTACGAAAAAGACATTACAGGCAAAGGACCTTACAATTTGCATACATTTAAAAACATTAACATGTAG
Source organism: Oncorhynchus masou masou (assembly GCF_036934945.1). Classification (NCBI taxonomy): domain Eukaryota; kingdom Metazoa; phylum Chordata; class Actinopteri; order Salmoniformes; family Salmonidae; genus Oncorhynchus; species Oncorhynchus masou. Next base: position 70,057,123 of record NC_088224.1, on the reverse strand, counting down.
TGTGTGCATTGAATTAGTTAAACATACATGTCAGTACATACACACAACAAGTAGGTCACAAGGGGAGAGGCGTTGTGCCTTGAAGTGTTGCTTTATTTGTTTTTTGGAACCAAGTTTGCTGTTTTACTTGTGCTATATAAGATGGAAGGGAGTTCCATGCACTCATGGCTCTGCATAATACTATACGTTTGCTTGAATTTGTTCTGGCCCTGGAGACTGTGAAAACACCCCTGGTGTCATGTCTGGTGGGGTAAGTGTGTGTGTCAAGCTGTGTGTAAGTTGACTATGCAAACCATTTGGAATTTCCAACACAAGAAGTGACACAGTCAGTCTTTCCTCAACTCTTCGCCAAGAGAGACTGGCATGCATAGTATTACTATTATCTTTCTGATTACAACAAGAGCAAGATGTGTCGCTCCGTTCTGGGTCAGCTGCAGCTTAACTAGGTCTTTCTTTGCAGCACTTGACCATATGACTGGACAATAACCAAGATAAGATAAAACTAGAGCCTGTGGGATTTGCTTTGTGGAGTGTGGTGTCAAAAAAGTAGAGCATCTCTTTATTATGGACAGACCTCTCCCCATCTTTACAACCATTGAATCTATATTTTTTGACCATGACTGTTTACAATCTAAGGTAACAACAAGTAATTTAGTCTCCTCAACTATGGTCGGCATGGCTTTGAGTTGCTGTGATAGTTTGTTCCACTCAACAGCGTCAGTATATAAAAAGGTGTTCTTACCAGATAGACTATTACATTTAAAACAGGCAATATCAGGGTCTATTGCTCTGGTGTTGTATCGGTGGAAATCTCTAATATAAGTAAAATAATTTGACAGGTACCTGGAGGTAGAGTCTTCAATAATTATGTGGACCAGACCAAGTTGGATTAATATTACCCTTTTCTCTACAGATAGCCAGCCTAGCTAATTAAAATCCTCAATACCTCCCAACATGTGCTCAATGTAATTGAATTACACAGTTATATAAAGTTGCATGAAGAGAATTAACAAGGTTGTTGAGAACGGCAACACAAACGGTACATCTTACTTGAGCTGGGTGGCCATGAGTCCCTGTCTGTGGGGTTGGCTCTTCGTCCTGGTGACTTGTACTGACCCTACAAGAAGACAGAGTCTCAGTTACTAAGAGAAATGCCAATTCAATCAGTCACGATGTGCACACGATTATCACATCAGGTGCATAATATCACGCTAACAGCACACACACAGCACCCTTCTCTGTGGTCCTCTGTGTGTGTGTGTGTGTGTGTGTGTGTGTGTGTGTGTGTGTGTGTGTGTGTGTGTGTGTGTGTGTGTGTGTGTGTGTGTGTGTGTGTGTGTGTGTGTGTGTGTGTATGTACCCCTCTGTCCTGCTGCCTGCGGCGTGTGTCGAGTGTGTATAGGCGGTCCATGAGACTGGCCACCCCTTGCTCCAGTGTGTCCAGGGTGTGATGCTGAGGGTCGTGACCTGAGAAGCCATCCCTCAGACTACGCAGGGCCTCCCTTACCAGCTGCAGTTCCTCCCCCTGCTAACACACACACAAATCCACACACAGACATAATGACATAAACAACTAGAACTGGTGTCCAGGCACATTTGAAGGTTGTTGATCATTTGGCCATGGCCTTTAACCTCTATTAGGTCTCCAGCTCTTGAAACAGCTATAATGATGACATGAAACATATCTAAAACACACATTTAATGAATCACGCCCTCCCTCCAACCAACATGTAAACACATGTAGGAAATGTTCATAGGTGTGCATGACTCACCGCTGTGTGTTGGAAGGCCGGACCAGGGGGTGGGCCCACAGAGTTACTGTACCCACTCTTTTCACTCCTAGATGACTGAAGAAAAACAGACATAATATATCTTACGAACATCACAAGCTACAATGAATACATGTAATTTACTGTAAGTGAAGTGGAAGCAGTTTGATTATGGTAACATACCCTGTGGCTTCCTTCAGTAGAGTTGTGCCGAGCATCGTCCAGTTTCATTTGCTGTTGCTGAAGTAGTCTATCCTTTTTTCCAAGTTTCTGCTGGTTTTATAGACATATCACTGTGATACTTTGATACATTTCAACCACATAATCATATCCAAATGTTAAAGTATGTTAAAATGGAAAATGTTCTGATCTTACCTCATATTCACTGAGCAGTTTGTTCCGATCGCTCAACTTCCGTTTGAGCTCTGCCTACAAATATACAAATATATACTTATATTTGTAATGTGGATGAACAAAACATTTTGTGAATATTTGAATACATAAATAGATAGAGCCATTGAATTTAAAGGTCAAATATTCTTTCTAAATGTCAACGTATGTATTATCATCATCATCTGACTTACGTTCTCCCCCTCCAGTTGCTCTTTGCCCATGCTGCACCTCAGTAGCTCCTGCTTCAGCTGCAGCACTGCAGCCTCCTGTACAGACATACGCTGCTGAAGAGCATCCTAATGAGGAAAGGCAGATCAAAGACAACGCTAGAGAGGCTGGTTTGCCTACCAAAGAGTAAGGACCCACTAATATGGATCATTATGAAGCCTTAAACAGAGCACACAACTCTTCTGTAAAGGACCAGTGGAGGGTAGAAGGGTCTGTTTCTCTACCCAGAGCTGGCATGACAACTGAATAAAAGCCACTAATCTATGTATAAGTAACAATCCAAACAAACTGAAGGGTTTGACTGGCAGGCTTTACCTTAATGGCCTGAAGGTGGCGTGCCTCCTGCTTGTGCCTCAGAAGCTCCCTCTGAGATGACAGAGAGACAGACAGACTCAGAGACATTTCATTAGGGGAAGGTATGTGCTCTTAAAGCAGCTCATCCACATTAAGCCCAATTACTTTTGCTTACTGTACCTTCAGATCAAGAGCCTCCTCCATGCTTTGGTCCAGACGACTGCGGATTAGAACCTTCAAAGTGGGGGGATGAGAGGCATTATGAGAAAATAGAGAAATGCCAGAGCTTATAAAGAGACGGTGGCCTGGCATGAAAGCAGGCTAAGCAGATAACAGACTCATTCACACTTCTACAGTATCTGCGTCTTTTCTGGACTCCAGAGTGACAGTAAAAACATTATGACATGCCAGGGTCTGACACTGCTACATCACAGTGAGTGGCTGAACATGCCATACTATCTAAAGTGAATGTAGAGAGAGGATGGGGGTGGACACAGTACCAGCTGCTGCTCAGAGTTAGCCCTGCTATCCCCGAAGCCCATGGAGACATCCTGCTCGTCCTCAGGGAGAGAGCCGTGCAGCAGTAGAGCCTGGAGAGAGAAGAGAGGGATGGACACATACTGTACGCATAAGATAAAGCCTACACACCCAGAATACATTTCACAGTATAAACACACAGCAAAGAGAAATAAAGCCTGTTGACCACATCACATGCATGCATAAAAACATGTCAGACACACACACCGATATGGATGTACGACCTCACATACACCACAAGGCTGACAACCTGAACTGGACAGTGAACATAGAGCAAATGCTTGGCTTGGACATGATCACATTTTCATGTGATCATCCGAAGTTGGGCAGGGTGGGGTAGAGGTGGGGGGTGATTTTTATACCTGACAGGATAGATTAGATTGTGCTAGATTAAGAGCACTCAGATCCTTGATACCAGATTATGTTTGGATGATCACAATCTCATTGTATACTTACCTTAGCTGGAGTTTTGGAGGGATACATCTTATACATACTAAAGATGTTCACATAAAGCTATGTTTGTATGTCTGACAGTGTATCTATCTGTGTGTATCTGTAGAGTGTGTGTGTTAAGGTTATTATAGTTTTGTGTTTTTATATTAGTTTTTCTTCTATTAGTTTAAACATTTTCATTTGAAATCAGTTTAGTTTCAGTTAGTTTTCAGTTCCATTTTACTCATTTTTATTTAGTTATTGTATCATAAAAACATTTCTATTTCGTTTTAATATTATATCGTTTTAGTGTTAGGGACAGAAAGAAGCCTATGCGTGGGAGGCTAGGAGCCATTTATGTGTTGCAAAGTGTTTGGGTTTTTTGGGAGGTCACTTCTTGACCCTGTGGGGCAGTAATGCATAAGGTGCTGGGTCAGGTCATAGGTTAGGATAGGTTTGAAGGTAGACTCAGTGAGATGACGTAGACGCACCAAGTAACAGTAGTAGTGGGTCAATTTCTGCAACAACCAGGAGCGCTGAAGCGCGAGGCTAAACTTCTCAGCTCATTCTTTCTCATCAGATGCACCTCCCCTACTTCACTCCTCCACTTTCGTCTACAGTCGGTTGCTTTAGCCTTACCATTCAAACGTGCCCAATATCTGTGGTGCTGCTCGTGGCAAAGTCATCTCACTGAGTCTATCTTTAAATTATTAAGTAAATGTCTAACCCACCAGATTCAGAAGCTTGAAAACCCCATTAGAAAAAAAGCTTGTAAATTCTAAAACTGAACATACAGTGCATTTGGAAAGTATTCAGACCACTTGACTTTTTCCATATTTTGTTACATTACAGCCTTATTCTAAAATTGATTAAACACATGTTTTCCCTCTTCAATCGTCAATCTACACACACATAATGACAAAGCGAAAACAGGTTTTTTGAACACTTATTTGCATAAGTATTCAGGCCCTTTGCTATGAGACTCGAAATTGAGCCCAGGTGCATCCTGTTTCCATTAATCACCCTTGAGATGTTTCTACAACTTCATTGGAGTCCACCTGTGGTAAATTCAATTGACTGGACATGATTTGGAAAGGCACGCACCTGTCTATATAAGTTCCCACAGTTGACAGTGCATGTCAGAGCAAAAACCAAGCCATGAGGTCGAAGGAATTGTACGTAGAGCTCCGAGACAGGTTGGGGCGAGGTACAGATCTGGGGAAGGGTCCAAAAAGAATTCTGCAGCATTGAAGGTCCCCAAGAAAACAGTGGCCTCCATCATTCTTAAATAGAAGAAGTTTTGAACCACCATGACTCTTCCTAGAGCTGGCCACCCGACGAAATATAGCAATCGGGAGAGAAGGGCCTTGGTCAGGGAGGTGACCAAGAACCTGATGGTCACTCCTCTGTGGAGAACCTTACAGAAGGACAACCATCTCTGCAGCACTCCACCAATTAGGTCTTTATGGTAAAGTGGCCAGAGAGAAGCTACTCCTCTGTAAAAGGCACATGACAGCACACTTGGAGTTTAGGACTCTCAGACCATGATTAACAAGATTCTCTGGTCTGATGAAACCAAGATTGAACTCTTTGGCCTGAATGCTACATCTGGAGGAAACCTGGCACATCCCTACGGTGAAGCATGGTGGTGGTAGCATCATGCTGTGGGGATGTTTTTCAGCAGTAGGGAGTGGGTGATAAGTCAGGATTGAGGGAAAAATGAACGGAAAAAAGAGATCCTTGATGAAAACCTGCTCAGGACCTCAGACTGGTGCGAAGGTTCACCTTCCAACAGGACAACGACCGTAAGCACACAGCCAAGACAACACAGAACACGAGTGGCTTCGGGACAAGTCTCTGAATGACATTGAGTGGCCCAGCCAGAGCCAGGACTTGAACCCGATCGAACATCTCTGGAGATACCTGAAAATAGCTGTGCAGCGACGCTCCACATCCAACCTAACAGAGTTTGAGAAGATCTGCAGAGAAAAGTGGGAGAAACTCCCCAAATACATGTGTGCCAAGCTTGTAGCGTCATAGCGTTTTTTTTATTTGTAATACATTTGCAAACAGTTTTTGCTTTGTCTTTATGGGGTATTGTGTGAAGATTGATGGGGGGGGAACAATTTAATCAATTTTAGAATGAGGCTGTAACTTAACAAAATGTGGAAACAGTCAAGAGGTCTGAATACTTTCCGAATGCTCTGTAATCCATGATGGTTTTTATTTATTATTTATTTATTTGTTAGTTTTGGAGTCAAATACAATAGTTTCAGTATAATTTTAGTTTTTGAAACAGGTTTGTTAATTATTTTATTTCAGTTTACTAAATTGTTTTAGTTTTAGTTTACTACAATATCCTTTGTGTGTGTGTGTGTGTGTGTGTGTGTGTGTGTGTGTGTGTGTGTGTGTGTGTGTGTGTGTGTGTGTGTGTGTGTGTGTGTGTGTGCGTGCGTGCGTGCGTGCGTGCGTGCGTGCGTGTGTGAGGAGTCTACCTGTAGACGGAACACCATCCTCCTGGCCTCCTGCATCTCCTTTTCCAGCTGCTCCTGGTGACACTCCAGCTGCTCCTCCCATGATCTCTCCTCCTCTGGCCCACTATGCCCCGGGGTCGGACACAGGCCACAGAGAGACAACACCTCTTCTGGTGGACACAGACGGACAGCCGGACAAACAGACAGAGGGAGAGATGGAGGCATGGCCAGACAGATGGACAGACAGAAACAGACCGGGCATGATAAAACGTCATTTTTGTAGCAGATAAATCAAATGGAAACAGATTTCAGGAACGAGCAAATGAATGTGCAGCCAACCTGTATCAGATTTCCTTTCCGTCAACTCTGATTTGTCATCTCCAGGCTCGGCGTGATCTTCAGATTGAGCTGAGATAAATGCTTCTTTAGGAGTGTCTGTGGACTGAGCGATGATGTACTCTTCTTTAGGGGAGTGTGCAGGGCTGGCTGAACTGAGGCTGCAACAGTTTGTGGGAAAAGACAAGAATAAGGAATGACTTTGTTTGCTGCTGAGCCAAATAAAATAAAATATATAGATATTCATGGGAGACATTCTTCTTGAAAATACATATACTGTACATACTATAAATGCCATCTAGACTAAGCAATATTTCAACAGAATGATACACTGTGTACATACAGTCCCTCTGTATTTATTTGGACAGTGAAGCTAAAACTTTTAATATGGCTCTATACTCCAGCATTTTGGATTTGAGATCAAATGTTTCACATGCGACAGACATTATGTTTTAAAATACACTCAAATAAGAGATGACATTCTGTATAGTGACCGAATAGTGGCCCAAAATGCTGGAATATGGAGCCAAATTAAAAGTTTCACTGTCCATCAACCAATCAAATCAAATGTTATCGCCGAATATAGCAGGTGTGGACCTTACAGTGAAATGCTTACTTACAAAGCCCTTAACCAACAATGCAGTTTTAAGAAAAATAAGTATTAAGAAGGTATTTACTAAAATAAACGGAAGTAAAATAGAAAAATAACAAATAATTGAGCAATAATAAAATAACATTAGCGAGGCTATATATAGGGTGCACCGATACAGAGTCAATGTGCGGATGCACCGGTTAGTCGAGGTAATTGAGATAATATGTTAATGTAGGTAGAGGTAAAGTGACAACGCATAGATAATAAACAGAGTAGCATATATTTTTTGGGCCTTCGAATACGGAGGGGTGTGTAAGTAAACACACAGATGGAATTTGTTCATTTATTCATTCATTCATTCAACTTAATTGACACAAACATAAGTGACTGTCCAAAATATTAAGTTTTACTTCAAATAAAATGCACTTTACAGGCAACTTCAGACAAATGGGACACATTTGAGTCAAACAACTAAGTATTTCCTTTTTCAAACAGTCAGATAGGGGTGGGATTTAGAAACATGCTGTTTTAGTTTTTGTAATGACATTCTTAGGATTGTTTTTTCCTCCGGAGACATCAGTTCAAAACTGACAATGATTTCAATGTCTCTGAGAGGATGATTTCCTCTTTCAGAATGCCCTGAGTCTGTTATGTACTCAGTCTGTATGTTATGATGATCTTTGTCTGTTCTCAGTACATTCCAAGCACCCTGAGGTCTGGGCCTCTTGTCATGTTCCCTCATGTGTTTTTTAGAAACGGGATCCAGCCACATGTGGTCTATAACCCCAGGCATTAGATATGGCTCCCAGAGGGGAGATTCCGTGATCCCTTTCTTCATATCTGTGGGAAAACAACCATGCTTCTGTCTGTGTGGACCAGATAGACCACAATTTGGAGATGGGAAGTACCTCTGTTACATGTATTTGAAATGTATTTTGCATATTTTTTCATTTGTATTTCACTGGCCTAGACTACAGTCCAATCTATTTTCTAACAAGATACTTCAGAGAGCTGCTTTTTGTATTATCAAAATACTTTTCAACAGTCCTGCTAGACAATTATATAGAGCATATTTCTTACAAAATAAGTTGAAATTTAAAAAATGTTGTGTTCAAACATGTATTTGTTTGTATTTGTTTGATTTACAACTGCACAGGACATTTGACTGAAATAGTATAGATTAGATAGATTAGATAATAGATTCCTTTTGTGTTTTTTGCCTACTTTAAATGTCTTTTTTGACTGACTTTTCTGTATTGTTGATAATATTATTTCTTATTTTATTTTCATACATTCTTTAGGGTATTTTATAACAAGATACATTTCAATGTATCTTTGCCTATCTCTACAGTCATTCATATTTTTATTCAAATTTGGTCTCGTTCAGGGGTGGAGCTCATTCGGATAATAATAATATTTAGCATGCTTTGCAAGTGTGTCACACCCTGATCTGTTTCACCTGTCCGTGTGCTTGTCTCCACCCCCCTCCAGGGTGTCGCCCATCTACCCCATTATCCCCTGTGTATTTATACATGTGTTCTCTTGTCTGTTGCCAGTTCGTCAGGTCTTACCAGCGTGCTTTCCCGTCTTCCTTTTGCTCAAGCTTTTGCTGTTTCCTAGTTTTCTGGGTTCTGACTATTCTGCCTGTACTGACCCCGAGCCTGCCTGCCATCCTGTACCTGCCTGACTCTGACTTGATCACGAACCCCTGCCCTTTGCCTGCCCCGTGTGTACAATAACTCATCTGAGATCTGTACTATCTGCCTCCTGTGTCTGCATCTGGGTCATATCCTGGGTCATATCCTGGGTTGTGATTATTTTTACATCTACATTAGCATTTGTTATTTAGCACCAATAGCAACTTACAGTCAGTGCATTCAATCATAGTAGAAACAACCACATTATCACTGTCATAGCATATAAAATGCTTTTGTTACCATTACTGAAAATGTTGTTACGGTTAAGTGTGTACTTGCAAATTTATTTTGTATTTGAAAATACAAGATACTTGTATTTTAATTCAATACAATACTTTGCAAAAGTATTATGTATGTTACTTTTGATACATTGGTTTTTAGGGTATTTTGTAATTAATTGTGTTTTGTATTTGTATTTTATAATTGTTGCCAGTTTCTGCCACTATTAAACCTAAAACCCTTAGACATTACATGTTGAAAAGGGGAGAGAGACTATGTTCAAATCTTTCTTTAGAGAAATGCAAGATGGGTGGATTATGACGGATTGCATTTATGTAACCATATGTTAATTAGTGTGAAGCGTAATGTTGACATGAGTAATTAGACTCACATTACAGTCTGTGTGAGATTAAAGTCTGGTTTAATGTAGTTAGGATGGCATTCGTCTTCTTTAAACAAACCATACGACTCTATGCACAAGGACTACTTTTAAACATTTCTACGGAAAATATAGATATATAAAAAACACCTTTATTGAAGAACAGAATGAATGTTTGTACCGTCATTCTGTCCCCAAACTTTGCATCTGCACTGTTCTTCAAGTAAAGGTGTTTTTGTCAAATGTTCAGTGGAAATTGTTAAAAGTCGTCCTTGTGCATATGATTATATGGGTTGTTAACTTTGCAATCACTGGTTTTTGTTTGACATACATTTTAAAGTGAAACATCTGAGTCTCAGCATCCCTCTGTTACCATGGAATTACCCTTTTATCCACCCGTTATCCATTCACTAACACTGTGAACAGAGGGAGATTAATTAGGGTTCATTGGGCCACAGGAGGGTCTGTATGTGCTCTCTTACTGTGCCTCAGCTGTAAATGATTAATACTGTATGTGGAGGCAGGTACCATATGATGCTTGCTTGGATTGATATGTAATTGAGTTGGTAGGGATGTATGGTAGATACAGTATTATGACTTCAATAGAGTTGTGACATTTAAGTTATATACCATTTAGATATCATATTCAGGAAGTTTGGGACGTTTTCTGTGGCTTGGGGGCCATCTTATCTGATTCAACTGAAGTGGTTATGCCTAAGTACTCCCCATTGATAAACACTGCAAATCATTTCAAATAATCTTGCAATAAGAACTACAGGCAAAGAAGTATGAAGGACATGCCAACCAATGTTCTGTGTAAATCTCTTATCGTGGCACCGCCCTTCCTTTGTCCTGGGTAGTTTTATAGCTACATATTCTACTTTCTGTGGATTTCCCTTAAAAGATGTACCCTGCTGATCTGTTGTGCCAACTGAAACAACAACATACAGTAGAGATACATAGATTAACAAGAGATGAGCCTTTGAATGTCTTTTTTAATCCCTTTATATCAAATAAAGTAAATCTTCTTGAATTAACATGTTTTTAATTCAAATCTGTCTTCAATTTAACTGAATGAGCATTGATTTAACTTTTCAATTGTATATCTGAAAGAGGATCACATGCACCTGTGGCCTATTTTACAGTATAATGTAATTTGTGTATTACTGTAAATATATTTTGGGTTGGAAATAAAACCTCCACTATGGTGGGCAAATATTAAACGTAAATTATCCTAATCTCTGGAACTAAATACTGTATAACACTAAACCACCATGTGAGATTGGACAAGCCCATATACAGTGTGATGCTAATCAGTCTGATCAAAGTAAATCTGAGATGTAAGCCGATCTGCAACTGGAAATCACAGCAATGCCAAACACTGTAGCTAGCCGTTGCTAGCCGTTGCTAGGCAATATCACTCATTCAGCTCACATAGACTATAGATTCTGTTCCAGACAAACAACGCACAGTATCCATACCAGAGAGGCACGCCCACACCTACATTCAGACAAAAGCCGAAAATGATGTGAACTACTCCATTTCTACGACATATCACACTATGATTAGTTTCTCTAAAACGTGTTACATATATATATATATATATATATATATATATATATATATATATATATATATATATATATATTGTAGGAACATAGGATAATATTGATTAGACAAATAAATGACATCTTCTAAATGACATGTATCGAGGTGTCATAGCCACTCCCGTCACTGTAAAGGTAGCACCATACTGTCAAGGCACATGTAGAGGCACTGGTCAATGAATAAACACTACATTTCTATATTACAACCACTGATTGTAACAACGAGAAGGACAGAGACAGTTATGTTTTTTAAATCAAGAGATAATGCAAATCATTTGTGAAATCCAACTCTTACCATTTCATCTGTTTGGCTCCCATGCTGGTTAGTTGCACTCTTTACCTCCCATTCAGCCTCTGCCCTGCATGTGGGTGATGCTGCCCTAGTCAGTCAGAAACATAGCCCCCAAACAACCCCAGCAGCAAGGGTGGGTGCAGCACTGCCAACACTAACCAGCAGACTGAGCCTCCACGTTGCAGACACTACTGTGTGCAATTTGCAATAACAGCGAACAGCATACTCAAATCCTCTCCAGCATATTCCCTACATAAAGCTACAAATCCTAATCAACAGCCCTGGACTCTTCTCTAAATCACTCCCTGGAAGAACCCAATGGAAATCCTGTCTCAATCCCTCCCAGCCTGTGGCAGAAGGGAGAGGATTGGTGTTCAGGCTCACCAGCGGCTGAATTCTGCCTGGTTTTTCAGAACACACTCCCCCTGTGGCTGAGCTCTCCTCCTCCATATATTTTCTCTATTTTTCTTCTCTCACCCTCATGCTATATCTTCCTTCCTCCGACCTCACAGTATTTCTAGTGCTCAGCCGCACAGACTTGTTTCTCTGTCCCTTGTTCTTTCAGTGAGCAGTAAGGCTGTCATACATAACTCTGTCGGAGTGTTTACCCTCCCCCTCCCACACTCTCTTTCATACATCCCCCTCCCACACTCTCTTTCATACCTCCCCTCCCACACTCTTCCCCTCTCACTAGAGGAGGGGGTTTGTATGTGCTGCTACTGTAGCTGAAATGGGACATATCTCCTTTACATTGGGCTGTTAATCTACAGTATATTCTAGGCTAACACTTTGTGGTGTGTGGTTTCCAACTGAACCATTTTGGCTGATTCTAAATCACAGGTTTGCATGGAGCCACATCAAACAAGTTGAAGCATGTGTGAGTGGGTAATGATATATTATCTTACAGTGAGTACCTCAAACAACCAGATCGAGGATACTGGGACATATAATGCTTAAGCATGGATAATAATAGTATTTTAAAGCTATAATCATAGCATGTGACATGAACTATATGATTTAGATAAATAAGCATCCATTTTCTATTCAATCAAATACTCACAACCTGAGTTTAAATGCATTTATTGTTGATTGGAGACAGATATAGCACTTGCACAACACAATATTATCAGCCTGACCAAAACTGTGGGAAATTTGGATCATCTTGGTTTGAATAAGGGAGGCAATGAAGACAAAAGGCTTTGTGTGACATGGAATGCTAATGGTAAGTGTTTACTCTTTTGGGCCCTAGCAGCATCAGCAGGGGAAAGGGATTAAGTTGTATCATATTTACCCCATTAAATCAAATCTCATTTTTATTTGTCACATGCTTCGTAAACAACAGGTGAGACTAAGAGTGAAATGCTTACTTACGGGTCCATTTTCCAACAATGCAGAGTTAAAGTTATAATAGAAAATAGAAATATTGACACAAGGAATAAATACACAGTTAATAACAAATAACAATGACGAGTAAAAATAACATGGCTATATTAATATAGGAAGTACCAGGTAATAACAAGGCTACATACAGGGAGTACCAGGTAATAACATGGCTGCATACAGGGTGTACCAGGTAATAACAAGGCTACATACAGGGAGTACCAGGTAATAACATGGCTATATTAATATAGGAAATACCAGGTGATAACATGGCTATATTAATATAGGAAGTACCAGGTAATAACAAGGCTACATACAGGGAGTACCAGGTAATAACATGGCTGCATACAGGGTGTACCAGGTAATAACAAGGCTACATACAGGGAGTACCAGGTAATAACATGGCTATATTAATATAGGAAGTACCAGGTAATAACAAGGCTACATACAGGGAGTACCAGGTAATAACATGGCTGCATACAGGGTGTACCAGGTAATAACAAGGCTACATACAGGGAGTACCAGGTAATAACATGGCTATATTAATATCGGAAATACCAGGTAATAACATGGCTATATTAATATAGGAAGTACCAGGTAATAACAAGGCTACATACAGGGAGTACCAGGTAATAACATGGCTGCATACAGGGTGTACCAGGTAATAACAAGGCTACATACAAGGAGTACCAGGTAATAACATAGCTAAATTGATATAGGAAGTACCAGGTAAAAACATGCCTACATACAGGGAGTACCAGGTAATAACATGGCTATATACAGGGAGTACCAGGTAATAACATGGCTATATACAGGGTGTACCAGGTAATAACATGGCTATATACAGGGAGTACCAGGTAATAACATGGCTATATACAGGGAGTACCAGGTAATAACATGGCTATATACAGAGTGTACCAGGTAATAACATGGCTACATACAGGGAGTACCAGGTAATAACATGGCTGCATACAGGGTGTACCAGGTAATAACATGGCTATATACAGGGAGTACCAGGTAATAACATGGCTATATACAGGGAGTACCAGTACCGAGTCAATGTGCAGAGGTACGAAGTAATTGAGATAGCTAGTGTGAAAGTGTGTGTGAGTTAGTTAGTGAGTGTGTGAGTGTGTGTGTGTGTGTGTGTGTGTGTGTGTGTGTGTGTGTGTGTGTGTGTGTGTGTGTGTGTGTGTGTGTGTGTGTGTGTGTGTGTGTGGCGTCAGTATGCATTTGTGTGCATGTTATGTGTGTGTGGGCATATGTGGTGTGTGTGTTGTGGTGTCAGTGTAAGTATCTGTGAGTGTGTGGGTAGAGTCCAGTGTGTGTGTGCATAAAGTCTGTGCATGAGAGTTGGTTCATAAAGGGTCAATGCAGGTAGTCTGGGTCGCCATTTGATTAGCTATTTAGCCGTCTTGTTAAGAAGTCTTATGGCTTGGAGGTAGAAGCTGTTCAGGGTCCTGTTGGTTCCAGACATAGTGCACTGGTACCACTTGCCATGTGATAACAAAAAGAACAGTCTATGGCTTGGGTGGCTGGAGCCTTTGACACTTTTTTGGGCCTTCCTCTGACACTGCCTGGTATAGGGGTCCTGGATGGCAGTTAGCTCGGAACGAGTGATATATTAGGCTCTCTACAGAGGGTTATTACGGTCGGGTGCCTTATAGTTGCCGTACCAAGCGGTGATGCAGCCAGTCAAGATGCTCTCAATGGTGCAGCTGTAGAACTTTTTGAGGATCTGTGGGCCCACACCAAATCTTTTAAGCCTCCTGAGGGGGAACAGGACACATCCCTTGACAAAACTATCTGTTGTTGTTATAAAAACCCAGACCTCGCATCAGTCAACAATGACTTGTTTCTCAAACACAGCTCATTGCTATCTGTTTTATACTGTGTCCATAACAGTATGAAAAGTGTATCCTGCTTCTATACACAACAGTAGTGCAACAGTCTCAATGGTTCTTAGAGTCTACACTTAAAAGTTATTGTGCCAAACATTCTGTGCTAATTAGGAAATAGGTTATTGTTAGAAATATAGTCAATCATAATAGGCTACATAATAGGCAACATAACTACTACGGGTAATCATTGCATTTCAGATTAAATCCAATTTTATTTGTCACATAGCCAAATACAACAGGTGTAGACCTTACAGTTAAATGCTTACTTACAAGGCCTTAACCAACAATGCAGTTAAGAAAAATAAGTGCTAAGGAAGTATTTACTAAAATAAACTGAAGTAGAAAATAGGAAAATAACAAATAATTAAAGAGCAACAATAAGATAACAGTAGCGAGGCTATATACAGGGGGTACCGGTACAGAGTCAATGTGCGGGGGCACAGGTTAGTCGAGGTAATATGTACATGTAGGTAGAGGTAAAGTGACTATGCATAGATAATAAACAGAGAGTAGCAGCACCGTAAAAATGGGGGTGGGTCAATGCAAATAGTCCAGGTAGCCATTTTATTAGCTGTTCAGGAGTCTTATGGTTTGGGGTTAGAAGCTGATAAGCCTTTTGGACCTATGATGATATTGGCCCTAAAGACCTAGCTGTGATGTGGATAGTTGCTAGTGAGATGCCATGTAGCTTGGCCTTTAATAGCCATTTGACTAGAATTATGAAGTAAGAACAACTGGCTCACAAAGAGTGAATTTGTGCAGTTTCTCAATCCCCACATCCACCACCTTTTAGGACCCCCACCAATAATTGACAGACACATGGCCAATCAGCGTCCTAGTCGTCATGTGACGCAACAACCCCCACATGGGCGGGATTATCCAGAAGGATATTGCGCATGTGCTTCTTCCGCTATACGCCACGGACAGAGAGGTCAGCCTGTTGTGTGTTTTTATTCGTAAACGTTAAAGATCAAACGGTAATTCTGATTCATAAATATTTAATCAGGGTTGGAATGAGCGTCATATGATTAATATCTTGATTTGACTTCTCATCTAGCAAAGCTCCTGTTGATAAAACTACCCGTTAACGCGAACCAGCTGTAGCTTCATAGCAAGTATGTGCTTTTAGCAACGCGGGTGTATCTACATACACTAGCGTAGCCCTTGATCATGCCCTTCCATTAAATTACACATAAATCATTGGACGTAGGGGGAGTTTTGTCTGAACATTAATACACATCGCTTGCATAGCATCGGTTTTGAAAGCAGAAGGACCTTTCATATCGGTGATTAAATATATATATTTTTAAACATGGATAAATTGATGCTCACTGATTTGGGTTCCTACCCGGTCATATTTCCATTTTACAGAGCTTGTTCACAGAAAACATACGGAAGAGTGGACTACCTGTACTAATTAGCTATCTGCGTCTCTGAACACCTGAAGACAGACGCAACAAACGTGTTGTCACAGAAAAGTACTGTCTGCTCCACCAGTGTTAAACCAGTGCAGCACAGGAGGTTTGATGGCACCTTAATTGAGGAGGACGGGCTCGTGGTAATGGGTGGTGTGGAATATTATCAAATACGTCAAACTTTCACACATTTCGCCATGTTTCACACATGATTATGAGCCGTCCTCCCCTCAGCAGCCTCCACTGCTGAGTAAGTGTATATTTTTATGTTTGTATAATTATTTTGATGTGATATGAAAGTACAATGATTTATGTTTCTGGAATCATACTGCAATTGATTCATGTTTAGATGGAATATTTGGCTGTTTTGGCTTCCAGTGGCAATTCCCCCATTAAACAGAACATGTAAGGTCACTGGACTAAGGAACAACATTAGGCACCTTTAGTCCAATATTGTGCTAACACTAGAGTTGCTTTCAATTGTATTCGGAGCACAAAAACAGTCCGTGGGAAGTTAAATACTATTCCATTTCAACTTATTGTGCTGGTTGGCAGGAGGGCCGGTCATTATGATCGGGGAATTTGAAACAGAATATATTCACCAATGCACCTGTCCTGATCTGTTTGTTTTGTGACTCCAACCCCAGTATGTTGCTGCCAATGTAATTCCCAGTGTTGTGTGTACAGTACCTTATACCCTTTCTCTTCTCAGGTATCATCATGTCCAGGGTGCCGATGGGCAAGGTGCTGCTGCGAAATGTTATTCGTCACACAGATGCCCACAACAAGGTGAGAGTGGGAGAGCTAGCTAAATGTGTGTGTGTGTGGCTGTGTACTCTCCCGATGATAGATGTGGTCTGTTTCAGATCCAGGAGGAGTCGGAGATGTGGAAGTTGAGGGGGATGGAGAAGGGGCCGTTCACCAGCCACAGATGGATGCCACAAGCCTTAAATACATCCAGGTCCCCTCACTGTTCGAGAATGGAAGTAGTGTAGCCTGAAACATCAGCCGGTGATGACTAGTAACACTAAGGCTCTGTCACGTCTGAGACACTGTCATGTTATTTGGATTGTGTCAAACCACGTGCAACAGCTCAGCTAGTATGCATGGCATGCACACACTTCAGGTGATAGAAATCTGAATGCACTACCAGTGTTTTGAAAAGTTTATTTAATAATGCTTTCCAGTGGATATAGGCTATTGACTGAAATTTCAGCTGCATAAGGACCAACCACCCAGACAACCGGTAGAATAAGTTAAAATGTCCTTTTATTCAACATTCCAGCTTGTAGAGGTCCTGAGAGGAGCCTTTCCAAATAATGGCATTGCGTTGTCTCAGACGGTACATAGCGTGAGTGTTAGCCTGATATATCAGCCGGTGATAGCTATCTTAGGCTGTGTCCCGATTCACCACCCTTTTCCCAAAGTGTGCACTTACTTCCCGGCATGGATATAAAAGCAATGTATTTGTGTAATCATTTGTTGGAGTCAGTTTCTACCATTTTAAGATTCATGACGGGAAGTGTGCAAGTGCACGTTTTGATAAAGGGTGGAGAATCGGGATGCAGCCTTACAGTAGCTTAGAAGCATGTTATATGGAATAGGTTGACAGACAGAATTAGAGTTCACCCATGTTGTCTATTCCTCAGGAGTCACATGCACTGTGATCGTTTGGAGGATGGGTCTGTAGACAGACTGGGAGACCGGCTGCGGGGAAGAGAACACGGTTCCAGCCAGGACAAGAGGAAGGCACGCGACTGGACCAAGAAACTCTATGACTTTGAGGCCAATGATTCAGACCGGTGCATCTTCTTTCTGTTTACACCTCTGTAGTATTATAACCTTGTGAGTTCATAAGTTTGTGTTTGAGTTGACAAACGGCGACATGCTATGAAAGGTGAATGTCATTGGTACTGTGCATGTTTCCTCTACAGATGGGGACACAGCGGTTTTAAGGAGCTATACCCCGAGGAGTTTAAAAGTGACTGGTAAGAAATGAACTGCATTAACATGAAATACCACGTCCCAAAACTAGTAGCTGTAGTAAGGATCAAATTAAAGTTGGCCTCCCGGGTGGCGCAGTGGTTAAGGGCGCTGTACTGCAGCGCCAGCTGTGCCACCAGAGACTCTGGGTTCGTGCCCAGACTCTGTCGCAGCCGGCCACGACCGGGAGGTCCGTGGGGCGACGCACAATTGGCCTAGCATCGTCCGGGTTAGGGAGGGTTTGGCCGGTAGGTATGTCCTTGTCTCATTGCGCACCAGCGACTCCTGTGGTGGGCCGGGCGCAGTGCACGGTAGCCAGGTGCACGGTGTTTCCTCCGACATATTGGTGCGGCTGGCTTCCAGGTTGGATGCGCGCTGTGTTAAGAAGCAGTGCGGCTTGGTTGGGTTGTGTTTCGGAGGACGCATGCCTTTCTAGCTGGCGCTGCAGTACAGCGCCCTGAACCACTGCGCCACCCGGGAGGCCAACTTTGATTTGATCCTTCTCCCGAGCCCGTAGTACGGGAGTTGTAGCGATGAGTCAAGATAGTAGCTACTAACAATTGGATACCACGAAATTGGGGAGAAAATTGTAAAAATTTGTGCACCAGCTGTTGTTTACAAATATGCACAGACCGCCCCCCTCGTCTTACCGGAGTGTGCTGTTCTATCCTGCCGGTGCAGCGTATATCCCGCTAGCCGAATATCCATGTCGTCATTCAGCCACGATTCTGTGAAACGTAGGATCTTACGGTTTGTGATGTCCTGTTGGTAGGATATTCGTGATGGCACCTTGTCTAATTTATTGTCCAAAGATTGCACGTTGGCGAGTAGTATTGACGGTAACGGCAGCTTTCCCAGTCGCCTTCGCCAGTTCCTGACCAGGTATCCGGCTCTTTGTCCTCTGTACCTGCGTCGCTTCCTCTTGCAAGTAACGCGGATGTCGATCCTGTGGGGTGTTTGGAGAATGTCTTGTGCATCGTCTTTGTTGTTGAAATCTCACTATTTGCTTCAATACAATAAATGTTGCATTGCTATAATGCCTGATTTGTCTTTTCAGGGATAGAGACCGTGGTGATGATCAGAATGGGCTTTGGAGAAAGAAAAAGTCCAGACTTAAAACGGACAAATCAAAACATCTGAAGAAGTCCTCCAAGAAGAAGAAAGAGGAAACGCGAAGGATCGGTGAGTCACACGGTGAGTCCAGCAGCGACCAGAGCGACAGTATCAAACGGGAACAGAAGAGGAAAAGCAGCAAGAGCAAACATAAGAGGAAAGAGGGAGAGAGAGGAGGAGAGCAGCTCAGAGGAGGATGATGATGAGGAGAGAGGGAGAAGGAGGAAATGATAGATGGACTCCCACAGAGACTCAGGACCAGAGTCACACAAGAAGAGGAGGAAAAACTGGAAAGCAGGAGAGGACAAATCGGAGGACAGTTCTGAGGATTGAACCTTTTTCCATTGGCAGCCAGTGACCTGTACCCTCATACTGCTCAACCCCCTTTCAGTTGCTGAAAGTGAGTGGGCAAAGCTTTCACAGTTACATCCCACTTCCACTTTAGTGTCCAATGTTTCCCACTAGATTTGTTGAGAACACGGCATCACCATAGCTAATTGCTAGACATGTTTGTGATTTGTCCAATAACAAGACAACTGAGGAATTGGCTAAAGTACAAATACAACTTTTGAACAGACCTACTGGCAGGGGAAAATATATCGCTCTTCCCTTAACAACTTTCCTCTGCAATACTCTTCTGTGCTTTACTTCTCTTTCTGTGTACAGCTGAGCACAAACCTGTGTTCTCCCCTAAGGCCATTCAGCAGTACCTCACCTTCTGTTACTGGTGCTGCTCAAGCTGCAGTGCTCAGATAGTGAGCTGACACTGCACAAATATGGACTAAACTAAAGCCACCTAATTCCACCTCATGACAAGTTGATTGACTGCTGAGCCTTGTCTCATAGTTAGTGTTCTGGCTTGACTTTAGCTGTTATACTATGGAAAATTATGACAATTGTGACAATCTTTTATGCTTTTTTAAAAATTCAGTATTTATTTTAAAAACGTTTGATTTATGGGAGTCGGGATTTAACGGAATGTCAGGTGGGACATTGAAAAGTAAAATGCAAATTTAGTTTTCTGAAAATGTACTCTGTTTATCACACCATACTTTTAGACAGGAAGGACAAATCACATGGATCTCATGTTATGACTGCAGGATATCTACATGACTATCATTCACAAGTCTTCTCAGTAGGCCTATTATAGCCTTTCTATTTCATGAGCTTGAGCATGAATTTGACTCTTCATGCATCAAATTCTATGAAATATTGCCCCTTGGGTTGAATACGTCCAGAACTGGGTACCATTTACCATATAACATTGTATAAATGGTGTACGGTTTCCCTCTAGTGTTTAGTTTCTACAGTACTCGCTGCAGATGTAATGTGCAAGAAAATGGAATAGGTCAGCACTGAATGGGAAGTTCTACATCACTATATAAACTCCTTTTAAGAGACCTGTTGAAAAAGGTGGTGTCGTCTAAAACAGGTTTGAGCGGCATAGTTTTCTTCTTACGTAGAGAGCAGGCCACTGCTATATGGTATCTTTTCAAGTTCATGCCTTTCTCCTTAATGATCATCACGCTGTACAAGGTTAATTTATTATTTAGTGGAAGGGCTAGGAGGCCTACAGGGTCTAATATCCTGTTATCTATGGTGCGTTGTCTCCACCTAGTGGCTCAATCAGTGTAGTAGACCCTGAGGATTGATTGACTCATGGCCTCGTTTGGCTTCATCAGAATAAATAGTTTGTGACAAATAAAGGAATATTGTTTCTGACTTGATGTTTGTATACTTTGACAGCAGCTTCCTTTGAGACCCTTGAAGTACTCCACATGTTTGTCTCAACATGCACAAGATATGATATCTTAATATATATTTGATAAGATACATGCCTTAATGCACATAGGCCTTCCCACTGATCCATGTGCAAGCAGCTTTCATGATTTTGATGAAAGGATCCAGGATCACCGTAAGAAAAGGACACGGCACAACCGGTACAGTTAATCCACAAAATGTAATACCCTCATAAGGGATAAGTGGTCCAAACCTTGTCGTACTAAATAGGGGGAAGTGTGAGGACACAGGTTTTTAATGTAAAAACTTGTGGCCAACACCCAAATGCTCAGTAAAAAGTTGTGACATATGACTTACATAGTACACATACACCAATGTTTTTAATATACTTCTATATGTATTTTTTTGTTGTCTTTTTATCTAGACCAGCCAGATACAATACCGATTAATATCATACAGTCACATCAGGAACAATACCTAGTAATATCATACAG
The DNA here is from genome assembly GCF_036934945.1 of Oncorhynchus masou masou. Taxonomy (NCBI): domain Eukaryota; kingdom Metazoa; phylum Chordata; class Actinopteri; order Salmoniformes; family Salmonidae; genus Oncorhynchus; species Oncorhynchus masou. The sequence goes on along the minus strand of NC_088224.1, from coordinate 70,035,848 downwards.
TCCAACCAGCATGGAGGAGTCCACAGGTTTATCAGGTCCATCCTCTCTATGCTAACATTTGAAATCGGCATGTGTATAGTTTTATATTTTTATTAATGTATAGACTGGTGTGATACTTGTCCTCGTATCGTCGTGTCTTCGTGTGCAAAAGTCTTTGAAAGAACCCAAAGGATGATCAACATACAAGATACCTGGTTGTTCACTTTACAGTGTGATCTTTTTAACATTAAAAGGAAAAGTTACAAATGCCCCAACCCTTGGCATGTCAAAGAACAAAAAAACTCAAAGCATCACTCCCCATGAAACGGGGAAAACCATGATAGAAAGGAAAGTTTATGACTACAATGAGCAGCATCCTCCATTCGTACATATTTTAGAATAAGGCACTGCTGCAGAAACTAATGAAATGTCCAACAACTCTGTCGCTCTGGGAGTATGAGGGGTGGCAGGATGAAAGGGGACTGTTTTCTTCTCCAGCAACTCTATGAGTCTGTGTATGCATGGAGATTTATTTGTTAGATATGTAAATGTGTATGCATGAGGGTGTATGTGTCAAACTGTTGGTGTGTGTGTGTGTGTGTCTCTTTGAGAGAGCCAGAGAGGCCAGGCTGTATCTCTTACACTGTGCTCTCCAGCATCCATTCAGTGCTGCTGAAAGTGACTCTCCGGTTGGCGAGCGGTGAGGACTCCACGTTGAGCTGGTTTGTAGACTTGTGCCGCCTCGTCCGCGCTCTGCGGGGGTAACTGTGGCTCTGAAATATGGAGTAGTCTCCCCCGTCAAAACTGAACCTGTGCCTAGTTCGTGCCAGCTCATTATTAAATCCCATGTTGGCCAGGGCGCTCTTGTCCTTGAGCCTGGGGGCCTCCTTGGTGCTGGCGTTGGGACCTAGGAGACACAAGGATATGGTGGAGCCCATCAGGCTGCTTTCTGTCTGTGTGTCCTCTGACAGGGGGCCAGATCCAGAGCGCTGGGCGTCCAGGCTGGTCCTCCTCACCTTGTCCGTGGGCAGGGGGGGCAGCTCCACTTCCAGGACGGCCGTGGTGGCCAGAGGAGTGTCCCACTCCCTCTTGTCACTGTCCACCTTCAGCACCAGGGCCATGCACTCCTTGGCTGCCACCGGTAGGGCTTCTCTCTGGTGGCTGTCCTCGGCAGGCTGTTTGGAGGTGGAGCGTTGGAGTCTGTGCTGGCTGCCGTTGGTCTGGGAGTGCATGCTGGAGCTGACCTTGGCCTTGCTGTCCTCGGGGTTGCTGTGGGCTTTGTAGCGGATCATGAGGATGATGATAAACACCAGCACTGAAGCCACGATGATGCCGCCAATGATGATTATCATGGTGCCGCCCAGAAACTGGCTGTGGATGAAGCGACACTGGCTGACCTCGCTGGCTGTGTGGAACTGGACACAGCCGACCACGCGCGTGGCCGTCAGAGAGGTGATGCCATCGTCGTACACCGCCAGGACACACAGGTCATACTCCCGGCCCGCCGCCAGGTCGTTGATCAGGAAGGTCTTACTGGTGGACGGGATCATTCTGCAGAAAAAATGAAGGAATAAACAGGAGTGAAGGTTAGCTTTGCCAGGGTAGTTTTGACCTCACCCCCTCAGTTACCACCAATATGCTGTATGGAACAAAAGAGTGCCAGACCGTGTCACACTGCATTCCCATTAACGGCATGCACGTAAGAAGATTTAACCTGACACTAAGGTGTTTGAAAAAACACAGCAAAAAGACAGCCATGCCAACTTACTTCAGCTCCAGTGAGGCTTTAAATATCTCCCATATATTTGGGGCCCAAGTAAAGACAACAGTGCTGACACTTGACTTAGACACTAGGCAATGTTACATGGTGACAGTGCAAAATATCTCCCCCAGCATTTTATGTATACTATGATTGCAAAAGGTAAATAGAAAGGTGACAAACAAGCCATCACTATATATATATATATATATATATATATATATATATATATACTGTATATACATATTCTGTATATATATATATATATATATATATATACTGTATATGTCACAACATCTTCAAGGAAAGACAACGCAGGCTTCTGGCCAAATGCCCAAGTTTGATGTTGTGTGAAATAAACACATTGTCTATGAACATGAAGGAGAAAGACATTGTCTTTAGGCGGACATCTGTGTTAATATAATTAAAAACATGGCCATTTTCCCTCAAGGAACGCTTTGATGGTTGTCACTTGTAGGTAATAATATATCACCTAAAGACTAAACAACACGCAGGTCACTGTTTAAACACAGGGAAGAACATTATACAGGAGAATAGCTAATTAAATCAGAAACTATAAAATTAGCAAAGTCAACCAACAACAACAGCTTTAAACTTGACCTTTTGATTCCTTTGAGAAAACTTTCCAGTTCACTTTTTTTCATTTGTGCCCCGGTATTGGTGGTGCACACTGGGTCAAATAGACACACATCCAATAGACCTAAGTACTCTCAATTCAATAAGGGTATTTGAATGAGTAATACAAAATGGCAGTGTGAGCACAAACAGTGCAATCAGAAAGTATTCAGACCCCTTCCCCTTTTCTACACTTTGTTTGGTTACAGCCTTATTATAAAATTGATTAAATAAATAAAAATCTTCATCAATCTACACACAATATCCCATAATAACAAAGTGAAAACAGGTTTTAAGAAATGTTTGCAATTGTGTTACAAATAAAAAAAAGAAACATTATTTACATAAGTATTCAGGCCCTTTGCTATGAGACTCGAAATTGAGCTCAGGTGCATCCTGTTTCTGTTGATCATCCTTGAGATGTTTCTATAACTGGATTGGGGATATTTTTTTGGGGGGGGGGTATACTTTTCAGAGACGAGACTGGGAGACTAGTCAGGATCGAGGGAAAGATGAACGGAGCAAAGTACAGAGAGATCCTTGATGAAAACCTGCTCCAGAGCACCCAGGATGAAGGTTCACCTTCCAACAGGACAACAACCCTAAGCACAGCAAAGCCTACGCAGTTGAGGCTTCGGGACAAGTCTCTGAATATCCTTAAGTGGCCCTGCCAGAGCCCAGATTTGAACCCGATCCATGTATATTACAGCCTCGAGTCTTCTTGGGTATGACGCCTCAAGTTTGGCACACCTGTATTTGGAGAGTTTTTCCCCATTCTTCTCTGCAGATCCTCTCAAGCTCTGTCAGGGTGTATGGGGAGTGTCGCTACACAGCTATTTTCAGGTCTCTCCAGAGATGTTGGATCGGGCTCGAATCCGGGCTTAAAGAAATATCACATTTACATAAGTATTTAGACCCTTTATTCAGTACTTTGTTGAAGCATCTCTGGCAGCGATTACAGGCTGTAATCTCTACCGAAGGTGCTTCAACAAAGTACTGAGTAAAGGGTCTGAATACTTATGCAAATGTGATATTTCTTTAAGCTGTTTTTTGTCATTATGGGTATTTTAGGGGTATTATGGCGTATTTTAGAATAAGGATGTAACGTCAACAAATGTGGAAAAAGTCAAGGGGTCTGAATACTTTCCGAATACACTGAATTTCTCTTTTAAGATGAACTGAAATTAATGATTTAATTGGAGTAGACATGAGTCATTCATCAATGTGAAATAATTACATGTTGTAATATCTATCATATTAAACAGGGTCCCCTAATGTTCCACTGATAGTAATTCAAATGTGAGAAGCCTCTATCTGAAGAAGTTAGCATGCTCATGTCCCAGAATCTGACTCACGGGTGTCCTAGGAACAATTATGTCCTATTGGGATTACGTTAAGGGAAGGGGTTATTGTTGGGTTGGGGTTAAGGACTGGGATGTGATAGTGCCTGCTGAACCTGGATAATATTGAGACAAAGGGGTATATTTAAGCAATAAGGCCTGAGGGGGTGTGGTAAAGGGCTGTTCTTAAAAAAGGTGCAACGTGGAGTGCCTGGATACAGCCCTTAGCCGTGATATATTGGTTATATATCACAAACACAAGAGGTACCTTATTACTGTTACAAACTGGTTATCAACGTAATTAGAACAGTAAAAATAAATGTTTTGTCATACCCGTGGTATACGGTCTGATATACCACGGCTGTCAGCCAATCAGCATTCAAGGCTTGTACCACCCAGTTTATAATTACACTCTAAAGGCCAAGTCATATGTCTTAATCGTGTAATATTTCTTTTCTGATAGGTTTAGAGCTAATCAACTGGAAATGTAAAGTCATACTATGCATTTTTATCAATTGAAATCAACATATGGTCTGTTTATACCCTCTTTTAACCCTAAACCATAATACATTTTGCGCATACTTAAATGTAGTGACATAGTTAATCATACAGCACCTATTCAGCTCTGGGAGTTCTGTATGTATTATAATGGACTGTCATGCCATTCAGCAGATGGGCATTCCAGATGGCTCAGAACGTCTCCAGAGCTGGTTCAGACCCCCACCCCACCTCAGCCTCATCCCCACCCGCACCCTATTTTTTTGTTCAATTGAATGCCCTTGTCTATAACTGTTCTGTACTTGTCATGTATTTGTACGTTTTATGTGGACCCCAGGAGGAGTAACTGCTGCACTAAACTCCCTTTCCACCAGCTCCAGTCCTCCAGCCCTAGTGCTCCCATTCCCCCAGCACCAGCCCCCACATGGCTTACCTGTAAACCAGTGTGTCGTCTGCAGTGCTGTTGTACTGAATCTGGTACATCCTGATGCCTGGGATGTGGCGCTCGGAGGGCCAGCGGATCACAGCCGAGGAGGAGGTCAACTCGACCACCACCACCCTCCTGTCCTGGTGCTTGTCATGGCCCTTGGTGTCGTTGCCTGACTTGGAGGAGGTGGTGATATCAGAGAGGCCCCGATCAGCCTCGCGCATGTGATGCAATGTGTTGTTTACGAACAGGGGCAGAGGGATCATGTTGATCTCCACGGCAGCTGTGGCGATGCCTGCAGCATTGGAGGCCACACAGTTGAAGGCACCGCTGTCCTTTAGGGTGGTGATGAGGATGTCCAAGGTACCGTTGTCATACAGGATGGTGCGGGAGTTGTTATGCACCAGCTTGCCGTCTGGGAAGCGCCAGTGGATGGCCGGGTCTGGGTCTCCCATGGCCTTGCACTTGAGGGTGACCCCCTGGCCCTCCATGACGTAGGGCTTGGTGGATAGGTTCTTGGTGATGAGCGGGGGCTCGCAGATGAACTCCTCCTCCTGGATGGACCAGAAGTACTTGTCCATGAGGTGCTCCGGGGAGGCGCATGTCTCCAGGTCGTCGTGTCGTGTCAGTCTGCGGAGCCACAGCAGCTCACAGTTACAGTGGAGAGGGTTCCCTCCGAAGCTCACTGCCAAGGAAGACGGGTTGGAGCCCTTGGCGTCTGACAGCACCTGGGCATGCTGAAACAAGCTGTCTGGAGGTAGCTTCTGCAGCCGGTTGGAGGTCATATCCAGACGAACCAGCTTGGTGAGGAGCGTGAAAGTCCCAGCTCCGATGTGATCGATCAGGTTGTGATCAAGGGTGAGGATGTTGATGTGGCTCATCCTGCCTATCTCCTCCCAGGGCAGGGTCCTCAGGTTGTTGTTGGACAGATCCAGGTCCTCGATGGTCGACACAAACTCATCAAAGGAGGTAGGGGCCACGTGGTGGATCTGGTTGTTCCCCAGTATGAGGTGGCGGAGGTTGACCAAGCCTTTGAAGTGGTCGCTCTTGATGACACTGAGGCGGTTGCCGTCCATGTGGAGGGCTCGTAGGGAGCGCAGTCCCAGGAAGGCATGGGGTGTGATCTGGCTGATGGTGTTACGGGACAGGGTGAGGTGGACCAGGCTGGTCATGTTGAAAAAGTCTTTCCTGCGGATGATGGTGATGAAGTTGTCTGTGAGGCGCAGCTCCACGGTCTTGCGGTCGATGGTTGGGGGCACAAACAGCAGACCGGTCTTAGCACAGAGGAGAGTCAGAGTGGGGGAGAGGTGCTGGCAGATGCAGCGGCCGGGGCAGTTGTAGCCCTTCACCAGCACCGCACATAGAAGTACACACAGCAGCACACACACAACCAGCCGCTCCATGGTCTGTCTGTCTGTCTGTCTGTCTGTCTGTCTGTCTGGGTGTCAACTTCCAGATCCTGGAACAGATAAAGATAGAGAGAGAAATGGCAGAGATACGTTAAAACTGGTATATTTGGGGGGTTTAAAATCATATCATTTATAATGAACAGATGTTACACAAATGGAGTCATCAACCAAGATGATGGAAACTGCTAGTAGGGTACCGATCACCAGAGAGACATGTGAGACATGTTAGAGGTTGTTGTGAGATGATAGAAGACTGAACCCCAGCCCACCCATTATTCCAGTAAGAAAACACAGAATCGGCCAGCAAAACAAACACAAACTGGATAATATGCCAGCAGACTGCTGCATCAATGTCGATCCCTTACAAATTTGAATAATTAGTGTCGTTTTTACACGGAGCTAATATGTCATAAACTTCCCTGTCATACCGAATGGTTTGTGTGTTTTCTAGCTCTGAACTTCACAACAGCGTAGGGCATTATTAAGGGGAGAAAGGGTGCTTGTCAGCACTGCTTAAGGATTTATATGACCTTTTCATGCTCCCTTCACTCTTCATGCCTCAGAAATGTGCTGCAGAATTAGACATGAATTTGTCAAGTAAATCATAGCAACAAAACATGAAGGTGAAAAGTGAGATGAGAGACATTGGTTCTAAATCCATCAGATGGAGGTATTATTAGATGGTTCTGAGGTGTTGAGGCTGATCTTCAGAGTCTCTGATCCCCAGTTAGTGCTATTGATTCCAGCTCTGTGAGAGCATAAATGACAGGTGTAAAAAGAGAACCTTGGGTGTAATAACCACCAAATCCCAATGGAACCCCATTCTTTCATGACGGCTGCCATATTGCCATGCAGTAGTTTTTCCTATTTTCGGCATCAATCTTTGTTGCTCATGCATTTAACCCTGGATGTTTATCACAGATGGAGCCCATTCAGGGATATGATGATAACTGACTGTTATCCACAGGTAACCAATCATTCCTGGCTATGTGTTTTGAAAATAACTGTCTCGACTGCCAGGCTTTTGATTTGTCTTTAGCTTGTCTTGTCCTGTGGATCAGACGTTCTTTCCATTCCTTTATCGTATATCACACATCAGGTGATTCATACCATATGACATGAATCTTTTGATTGTTGTACTGTATTGAGAAAACAGATATTAAACTTTTTGTTCAATGAATCTCAAGATATGGAGAGAAAAACGTTAACAATATCTACTAAGTTTGACTACAACAGTCTATTTTATTCCTATGTGCATATGACCTATATGTAAATTTACATTGAGGTCAAATCTGTCGGGGGGGATTCTTCAATGAGAGAATATCTTTCTAAACTCCAGATAGAATCCATTTATATAGAAAATACCCTTTATTGCTGGCAACACACTATGCCTGGCTTGTGTAAATTAATTATCCCAATGTGACCTTTTTTTAGTAGCTGGGGAGGTTACATTAATGAAGTAGGTTATAGCTAAACTAATCTTATTTCATACAACAACAGTCTTACACAATGTGTTCTTGGTTGGGCTGAAAATATGTTTCATCACTGCAAAAATAACTTTGTCTCATATACTTTTAGGTAGAATATTGTTCTCCAATAATTGTGTAAGCATTCAAATGGTAACTAGGCCACAGAGCTCATGGTTTCTCTGAGGACCATCTGTGCTCTAGCGTTTCCTGCCATCACCGTCGCGGATACTCTATTGATCTCTCAGCATCTCCGGTGAAGAAGAAAAAAACGTTGTTGCCATGGTAACTCCGGTGTAGAATGTAGGTCTTTGAATCACATTAAGATGTTAAGCTGCCAGAAAAACGAGGCTTCAATCCTAATGGAGATAGGGAAGATAAGGACATTTACAAGACCTTGTATCAGCCAACCCCTTCAAAACCACACTAAGTGTGTCTATAGGTGAGAAGTACGTGAGGAGCATATAAAACTATGCATTGGAATTCAAGTGCAAACTGAAATGAATGAAATAGTAATACACTTGTGGCAATGCTGTCTTTGTATTTGATCAGTGGCGACCCGTCATTCAGGGCACCTGTTTTGAGCACCACACTTTTAGGGGGGGGGTTTGCTTGTTATTTTGGCATTAATACGTGTCACATATCAGTTTGCAAACAATGTAAAAACATTTTTATTTTTTTTACATTTCATAGAGACATTTCTTGAGTAAGGCAGCTCCAAAATGCAGGTGTTTCAGCCTAGCTCAGTGATTTCGGTGGTGGTGGGGCTAGCCAGCAGAAAATACAGAGCGTTGCGCCTGATTTGCTCAGTTTTCTGTCATGATTGGTTCAGTTTTCTGTCACTCGTGGGACAGTAGTCATCCCTAATTCTAAGGTTAGAGCTCGAAAATGTTTGCCCCTTGGGTTCTGCCATAGAGTTATATTAGAAGTGCCCATCCAAGAAGGCTCAAGGTCATTGGCCACAGAATGACATCAAATCACGTCATATCTACAGTAGCTTTGATTGAACTCAACATCTTACTTTCAAAGTCTTCAAAGCTAGCAGTCATCATCAAGTCGACAATCCTTTTTAATCCTTGTCATCTGAAGAGAAATAATGAAGAGAAATTATAGATAAAACGTATCGGTGCTCATCGACCATGGACACAAAGATTACACAACAAGTTGGAAATCCAAATTCAACAATGAGTCATTTGGAAGGAATCAGTGGTAAACTGCAGGTGTTTCAAAGAAACCACTAACGTTAGCCTGCTATTCAATGGAGTGGCTGTTTTTCCCCCCCGAGTTCCCGCCATAAATCCAGAGAATGCAAGACTCTGATGACAAAATTTCCTACAAAGGACCGCTGTGCCACCTTCACAAGGTGAGTCTCGGACTAAAATGCCTGTTTGAGTTAACTCAAAGCGACTTGCACATATTTATCTTAAAATAGTCATAGATTTAGCCTGTTCTGGATTAAACAAAGCCGATTGCAAGATGGAAGATTAGAGCTACTCTAGGACTAAATTGAAGTTCATATTAATCCTTCAGAGAGGCGGAAGTGGCAAGATGGCGGACTGAAAACAGCTATGTAGGCCACCTCAAGATAAAAACCTAATATTCAATATCGGTAAATTAGACTAAATATTAGCACTACACAATCTGGTGGGTAATAACCTTCAATCTGGATAACAGCACAAAACAAATTATGAGACGAGAAATTTATCGACAAATATTATGAAAACAAATATTACGAAAACAAGCAACACCTAACATGATGGAGAGTAAGACAGGGGAACCTATTTCAAAACGAAAACGCATCTATTCTACAGACACGGACAATTTAATATTTTCACCACCGGGAATGGTAAAGGTCGAAACCAATCTGTTAAAATCAATAAATAACAAACAGGGTATACTTGAACTAGTCAGTAAGGATATAAAAGAGTTGAAGGCCTCGAGATGAGTGACGAAAAAGCTGTGACATTGGAGAAAGACACAAACAGGCTAAAAGGGACAATCAATAAGATTGAAACAGAAGTTAATGAACTTTAAAAGGAGAACATCGTTCTGAGAGAAGCCTTACTTGACATACAGACTAGATCCATGGGAGATAATCTGGTACTTACAGATTCCAAGAGAAAGAAGGAGAAGTTCCTGAATATGTAGTTAGAGAGTTCCTCCTTACAGCGCGATTCCACACGAAGCCATCAACAATATCCAACTTGAATGAGTACACCGCTTCAGGCAGAGGTATGAACACCCAATTGTTGCCAAATGTTCTTTCTTTAAATATAAAATAATGGTTAAAAGCCTGGGGAAAAGACTTGCTGGCAGGAATGATCAGTTCCTGAAGGAAATTGCAGAACGGCGTAAAGTTCTGTGTCCAATTTTCAAGGAAAATAGATTGAAAGGGAAACGCGTAGTTCTCGTCGTCGATAAACATGACAAAATTCTCATAGAGTTGGCAAATAAGGAAACACACAATTCTAGCCTGGTTATGGATTATAATAATACAACAAAAAATATGGCTTTTCTATCGATCATCAAATATAACTAATTGGAACACAAAAACACTAATTTAACATGGTGGAAATAAAAACTCAGTAAACAGAAGGCACAGTATATGTGGATGGATGGTGTGTGTTTTTTGGTGTTTGGGAAAGTGTGGCGTTGAGTGAGAAAGGAAATGGTTGCATATCCCAGAACCAATATATTGCTGTGAGCAGGGGTTGTGAGAGAGCTTTCAATGTTGTTCAGATGAGGGATACACATTTTATAATGAATTATACATCTTATTTATCATGGTGGAACAGCGTTTTAAAACAAGTTATACATATAATTTATTTATTTTCCCATCATGGGATCTAAATTGGTAAAATAAATGATACATATAATTTATTTATTTATGGTCCTATATTGATGGAACGGTCCACAACCCTATACCCTAGACACCCACCTGTATGACCCAGATACTAAGGAGAAGACCCTATCTGTTTTATGGGCCTGCTGTAAGCGGTCTGTATGCAGCCAAAATGCAGTCAGAGACATAGAGCAGCACTGCCCCCTCAAGATTCTGAGCCTGCTTGGCAGGGTTGGTCCTGCAAAGCCCCCTGAAGTGAGAGCATAATATACAAGGAATTTCTCAATGCTGCTAATGAGAACCTTGACGACCTTGTACCTAGCCGGTGGGGATTCCGGTGGGGTGCCCCCACCCAGGCAGCGGCAGTGCTGGCAACACTAGCTGCAGTAACCCATGGGGAAGAGGGTCACACTCAGACATTCAGAGAAGGGGCATATTATTGTGGCACTGGTGGCACAAAATCACAGCTCTGACTGCATGGAGATGCTTGGGAATATGGTCACTACGGAGGACCATGTTGTGAGTGTTTCAGGGGAAGGGGGTATCTGACCTTCATCATCTAGGACGTGACAATGGTTAATCAAATCTCCCCATTTATGCAAAAAAAAAATTGCATCGTTTTGCAGGCCTTCTCATACAGCTGCAACTGTATATGCATTCGTAAATCAAAACCTTTCTTGAGTTGGGCTCTGGGATGGTGCAACTGTTGAGAATCTGAATCTATGGTTGTTGTGGGGAAACGGGTTGAGTGTGTATGAGTGGGTGGGTGTGTGTGCATCCCACAACTTTTGTGAGGGAGTGAAAGATGTTAGGGACAACATAGGATGATTCACAATAATTGTTTGCTAATATAATAATTGCTTGCCATAATGTAATTTTGGTAATGGTGAGACTGGTGAGAGGTAAAAATCCTTTGCTTAAATTGCATTCATTACTACAAATATGAATTATGGAAAATAAGAAAAACAGGATTTTTAATACATAGATAGATAGATAGATAGATAGATAGATAGATAGATAGATAGATAGATAGATAGATACTGTACATACTGTACAGACAGACAGACAGACAGACAGACAGACAGACAGACAGACAGACAGACAGACAGACATTACAGTTGAAGTCGGAAGTTTACATACACCTTAGCCAAATACATTTAAACTCAGTTTTTCACAATTCCTGACATCTAATCCTAGTAAAAACATCCCTGTTTGAGGTCAGTTAGGATCACCCCTTTATTTTTTGAATTTGAAATGTCAGTATAATAGTTGAGAGAAATATTTATTTCAGCTTTTATTTCTTTCATCACATTCCCAGTGGGTCAGAAGTTCACATGCACTCAATTATTATTTGGTAGCATTGCCTTTAAATTGCTTAACTTGGGTCAAACTTTTCAGGTAGCCTTCCACAAGCTTCCCACAATACGTTTGGTGAATTTTGGCCCATTCCTCCTGACAGAGCTGGTGTGACTGAGTCAGATTTGTAGGCCTCCTTGCTCGCACACACTTTTTTTGGATTTTAGGATTGAGGTCAGGGCGTTGTGATGGCCACTCCAATACCTTGACTTTGTTGTCCTTTAAGCCATTTTGCCACAACTTTGGAAGTATGCTTGGGGTCATTGTCCATTTGGAAGTCCCATTTGCAGCCAAGCTTTAACATCCTGACTGATGTCTGTGATGTTGCTTCAACATATCCACATACTTTTCTTTCCTCATAATGCCATCTATTTTGTGAAGTGCACCAGTCCCTCCTGCAGCAAAGCACCCCCACAACATGATGCTGCCACCCCGTGCTTCACGGTTGGGATGGTGTTCTTCGGCTTGCAAGCGTCCCCCTACTTGCTTCAAACATAACGATGGTCATTATGGCCAAACAGTTCTATTTTTGTTTCATCTTTGTCCCCATGTGCAGTTGCAAACCGTAGTCTGGCTTTGTTTTATGGCGGTTTTGGAGCAGTGGCTTCTTCCTTGCTGAGCGGCCTTTCAGGTTATGTCGATATAGAACTTCTATGACGGCTGCATGGTTCCATGGTGCTTATACTTGCGTACTATTGTTTGTACAGATGAACGTGGTACCTGGCGTTTGGAAATTGCTCCCAAGGATGAAACAGACTTGTGGAGGTCTACATTTTTTCTGAGGTCTTGGTTGATTTCTTTTGATTTCCCCATGATGTCAAGCAGAGGCACTGAGTTTGAAGGTAGGCCTTGAAATACATCCACAGGTACACCTCCAATTGACACAAATTACGTCAGTTAGTATAACAGAAGTTTCTAAAGCCATGACATCAATTTTTGGGACTTTTCCAAGCTGTTTAAAGGCGCAGTCAACTTAGTGTATTAAACTTCTGACTCACTGGAATTGTGATACAGTGAATTATAATGAAATAATTTGTCTGTGAACAATTGTTGCAAAAATTACTTGTGTCATGCACAAAGTAGATGTCCTAACCTACTTGCCAAAACTATAGTTTGTTAACAAGGCATTTGTGGAGTGGTTAAAAAAATTAGTTTTAATGACTCCAACCTAGGTGTATGTAAACTTATATTTTTGTTGTTGTTGTTGTTAATAGCTATATATAATACGAATTGGGGTGAGGGTGATGGAAATGCATTTGGCGGTTGTCAGCTTCTGTTCTGTTGGTGGCACTGTGTGCTATTTTCGAAGGATGGGTCCCAGTCTCTCCGGGGCTATGGGATCCGGGGGGTCGGGGGTGGTCTGCCGGGCATTGGGATGACAACCCAACTCGGTATGAGGAGGGCTATTAGCGGGTGGAATAGTGGGGACCAATTGGAGGTTTACTTAGTAGCAATGCAAATATCATGGTACAGCTATATAGACACTCATTCATCATGTTACTTTTTAATGGTACATTTACAAACATATATTTTAATAAATAGAATTTAAACTTGTTTCTCATTATGGTAAATGGTGAAATACGTATAGCCAGTTATAGTTGTAATGGCTTAGCAAATAATAAGAAAAGACAATCAGTATTTATCTGGCTAAAAGAGAAGGAATATATTATCTATCGTTTACAGGAAACTCATTCAACAATTTTAGATGAAGTTTTGTGGAAAAGGGGCTGGCGGGCTAAATCTATTTCTCCTATGGGCAAAGAAATTCAAAAGGTGTGATGATATTAATTAACAGTAATTTTGATCCAAATGTGCAAATTGTCCAAACATCATCATGGTAGATTTATCGAACAATAAACAGATATGGCTTATTAACCTATACGGTCCGAATAATGATGATCCAAGCTTCTTTGAAAATATATATAAGAATTTATCAAATCTACAAGCAACACTAGACTCTATTATTATTGTGGGGGATTTTAATACGGTTTTAAACACCTCTATGGACCGTAAAGGAAATCACACTACAAACTATCACCCTCAGGCACTTAAGGAGATCATGAATGTCATGGATATATTGGAATTAGTGGATATATGGACGATTAAATACCCTGACCTAGTGAGATATACATGGCGGAGGCTTAATCAAGCTTGTCGTCTTGATTACTTTCTTATGTCATTCTCTCTGGCACCAAAAGTTTAAAAAGTGTTGATAGGGGACAGAATGCGGTCGGATCATCACATAATTGGCGTATATATTACTCTTACAGAATTTCCACATGGGTGAGGATATTGGAAATTTAATCAAAGCCTACTGGATGATAACTTGTTTATAACTAGGACAGAATAATTTATAACTGACTTTTTCCGACGTAACATAGGTACAGCAGATCCCCTTAATGTATGGGACACTTTTAAATGTGCTTTCAGAGGCCATGCAATTCAGTACTCCTCTATAAAACAAAAAGCAAAGGAGTCCATGTTAACAATGGAAATTGAAGAACTAACAGTATAGCTAGATAGCAATAAAAACTGTACCATAGAGGCACAGAATAAGTTAGAGGAAAAACAAAAAGAAATTCAGGAACTTATACAAGAAAGATCCAGGGTAATATATTATAAAAAATAAAGCGAACTGGATGGAATATCGGGGAAAAATGCACCAAATTCTAATTCAATCTTCAACATAGAAATGCTACCAAAATGTTTTTATTGAAACTTGTTACAAATGATGAAGTCACGCATGATTCACCGAATGATATTTTGAAAGAGGAAGTGAAGTACTTTAAGAATATGTTTTCGTTTCAGTCTCCTCCGTCTCCACTAACCGAAGCTAATTGTATGGATTTTTTTTCTTATTAAAACTGTAAAATTAACATATGTACAGAAAGACTCATGTGAAGGTCAAATTACAGAGGAGGAACTTCTTGATGCAATTAAAGCCTTTAAGGCTGGGAACTCCACTGCAGGATGGCATACCAGTGGAAGTATATAAAACGTTTATGGTATACTCAGAGGACCATTATTAGCATGTTTTAACCATTCCTATATAAATGGTAGATTATCAGACACGCAACAAGGTCTGATTCCATTATTCTTGAAACAGGATCCAAGTGGTATATATAAAGATCCAGTCCATTTAAAAAATTGGAGGCCTCTTACGCCTCAGTGTTGTGATGCAAAAAGTCTAACTAAATGCTTGGTGCATAGAATTAACAAGGTATTGTCAGATATTATTCATCCTAATCAGACAGGTTTTTTAGATGGACGATACATTGCTGATAATATATGACAAGTACTGGAAACAATAGAATACTATGAAATATCGAGGACACCAGGCCTGGTTTTCATAGCTGATTTTGAAAAGGCTTTTGATAAAGTACGGCAGCAGTTTATACAGTGCCTTGAGAAAGTATTCGGCCCCCTTGAACTTTGCGACCTTTTGCCACATTTCAGGCTTCAAACAAGATATAAAACTGTATTTTTTTGTGAAGAATCAACAACAAGTGGGACACAATCATGAAGTGGAACGACATTTATTGGATATTTCAAACTTTTTTAACAAATCAAAAACTGAAAAATTGGGCGTGCAAAATTATTCAGCCCCTTTACTTTCAGTGCAGCAAACTCTCTCCAGAAGTTCAGTGAGGATCTCTGAATGATCCAATGTTGACCTAAATGACTAATGATGATAAATACAATCCACCTGTGTGTAATCAAGTCTCCGTATAAATGCACCTGCACTGTGATAGTCTCAGAGGTCCGTTAAAAGCGCAGAGAGCATCATGAAGAACAAGGAACACACCAGGCAGGTCCGAGATACTGTTGTGAAGAAGTTTAAAGCCGGATTTGGATACAAAAAGATTTCCCAAGCTTTAAACATCCCAAGGAGCACTGTGCAAGCGATAATATTGAAATGGAAGGAGTATCAGACCACTGCAAATCTACCAAGACCTGGCCGTCCCTCTAAACGTTCAGCTCATACAAGGAGAAGACTGATCAGAGATGCAGCCAAGAGGCCCATGATCATTCTGGATGAACTGCAGAGATCTACAGCTGAGGTGGGAGACTCTGTCCATAGGACAACAATCAGTCGTATATTGCACAATTCTGGCCTTTATGGAAGAGTGGCAAGAAGAAAGCCATTTCTTAAAGATATCCATAAAAAGTGTTGTTTAAAGTTTGCCACAAGCCACCTGGGAGACACACCAAACATGTGGAAGAAGGTGCTCTGGTTAGATGAAACCAAAATTGAACTTTTTGGCAACAATGCAAAACGTTATGTTTGGCGTAAAAGCAACACAGCTCATCACAATGAACACACCATCCCCACTGTCAAACATGGTGGTGGCAGCATCATGGTTTGGGCCTGCTTTTCTTCAGCAGGGACAGGGAAGATGGTTACAATTGATGGGAAGATGGATGGAGCCAAATACAGGACCATTCTGGAAGAAAACATGATGGAGTCTGCAAAAGACCTGAGACTGGGACGGAGATTTGTCTTCCAACAAGACAATGATCCAAAACATAAAGCAAAATCTACAATGGAATGGTTCAAAAATAAACATATCCAGGTGTTAGAATGGCCAAGTCAAAGTCCAGACCTGAATCCAATCGAGAATCTGTGGAAAGAACTGAAAACTGCTGTTCAACAATGCTCTCCATCCAACCTCACTGAGCTCGAGCTGTTTTGCAAGGAGGATTGGGAAGAAATTTCAGTCTCTCGATGTGCAAAACCGATAGAGACATACCCCAAGCGACTTACAGCTGTAATCGCAGCAAAAGGTGGCGCTACAAAGTATTAACTTAAGGGGGCTGAATAATTTTGCACGCCCAATTTTTCAGTTTTTGATTTGTTAAAAAAGTTTGAATTATCCAATAAATGTCGTTCCACTTCATGATTGTGTCCCACTTGTTGTTGATTCTTCACAAAAAAATACAGTTTTATATCTTTATGTTTGAAGCCTGAAATGTGGCAAAAGTTTGCGAAGTTCAAGGGGGCCGAATACTTTCGCAAGGCACTGTATATAAATCCCTAGAATTGTTATGTACTTGAGTGAAGACCCAAAAGCGGTTTTAACAGAAAACAGAGTTCTTTAATGAAAAACAGGAATGGCATAAATCCTCTTCCAACGTAGTCAATGGAACAAAAGAACGTAGTATAATGCAGGATGCACCTGCCAGGCAGACTCCGACAGGATAGGACAAGGTGGAAGCAAACGGGACGACAGCTTGCTTCTGGCATCAAAAACACAAACAAGAATCAGACACTGAAAGTAGCAGGAACAGAGAGAGAAATAGAGACCTAATCAGAGGGGGAAGAGAGAACAGGTGGGAAGGAGTGAATGAGCTAGTTAGGGGAGATGTAGAACAGCTGAAGAATGAGAGACAGAGAAGGTAACCTAAAAAGACCAGCAGAGAGAGACAGAGTGAAGAGAAAGGACAGGAACAGACATAACAAGACATGACAGTACCCCCCCCCCCACTCACCGAGCGCCTCCTGGCGCACTCGAGGAGGAACCCTGGCGGCAACGGAGGAAATCATCGATCAGCGAACGGTCCAGCACGTCCCGAGAGGGAACCCAACTCCTCTCCTCAGGACCGTACCCCTCCCAATCCACTAGGTACTGATGACCACGGCCCCGAGGGCGCATGTCCAAAATCTTACGAACCCTGTAGATGGGTGCGCCCTCGACAAGGATGGGGGGAGGGACGAGCGGGGGCGCGAAGAACGGGCTTAACACAGGAGACATGGAAGACCGGGTGAACGCGACGAAGATAGCGCGGGAGAAGAAGTCGCACTGCGACAGGATTAATGACCTGAGAAATACGGAACGGACCAATGAACCGCGGGGCCAACTTGCGAGAAGCTGTCTTAAGGGGAAGGTTCTGAGTGGAGAGCCATACTCTCTGACCGCAACAATATCTAGGACTCTTGGTCCTACGCTTATTAGCGGCCCTCACAGTCTGCACCCTATTACGGCAAAGTGCCGACCTGACCCCTTCCAGGTGCGCTCGCAACGCTGGACAAAAGCCTGAGCGGAGGGGACGCAGGACTCGGCGAGCTGAGATGAGAACAGCGGAGGCTGGTACCCGAGGCTACTCTGAAAAGGAGATAGACCGGTAGCAGACGAGGGAAGCGAGTTGTGGGCGTACTCTGCCCAGGGGAGCTGTTCTGACCAAGACGCAGGGTTACGAAAGGAAAGACTGCGTAAAATGCGACCAACAGTCTGATTGGCCCGTTCGGCTTGACCGTTAGACTGGGGATGAAAGCCGGACGAGAGACTGACGGAAGCCCCAATCAAACGGCAAAACTCCCTCCAAAATTGAGACGTGAACTGCGGGCCTCTGTCGGAAACGACGTCAGACGGAAGGCCATGAATTCGGAAAACATTCTCGATAATGATCTGAGCCGTCTCCTTAGCAGAAGGGAGCTTAGCGAGAGGAATGAAATGAGCCGCCTTAGAGAATCTATCGACAACCGTAAGAATAACTGTCTTCCCCGCTGATGAAGGCAGTCCGGTGATAAAATCTAAAGCGATGTGAGACCACGGTCGAGAGGGAATGGGAAGCGGTCTGAGACGACCGGCAGGAGGAGAGTTCCCAGATTTAGTCTGCGCGCAGACCGAACAAGCGGCGACAAATCGACGCGCGTCACGTTCCCGAGTGGGCCACCAGAAACGCTGGCGAATGGAAGCGAGCGTACCCCGAACGCCGGGGTGGCCGGCTAACTTGGCAGAGTGGGCCCACTGAAGAACGGCCGGACGAGTCGGGAACGAACAGAAGGTTCCTAGGACAAGCTCGCGGCGACGGAGTGTGGGCGAGTGCTTGCTTTACCTGCCTCTCAATTCCCCAGACAGTCAACCCGACAACACGCCCGTCAGGGAGAATCCCCTCGGGGTCGGTGGAGACCTCAGAAGAACTGAAGAGACGAGATAAAGCATCAGGCTTGGTGTTTTTTGAGCCCGGACGATAAGAAATAACAAACTCGAAACGAGCGAAAAACAGAGCCCAACGAGCCTGACGCGCATTAAGTCGTTTGGCTGAACGGATGTACTCAAGGTTCCTATGGTCAGTCCAAACGACAAAAGGAACGGTCGCCCCCTCCAACCACTGTCGCCATTCGCCTAGGGCTAAGCGGATGGCGAGCAGTTCGCGATTACCAACATCATAGTTACGTTCTGACGGCGATAAGCGATGAGAGAAAACGCGCAAGGATGGACCTTGCCGTCAGAGAGAGAGCGCTGAGAAAGAATGGCTCCCACGCCCACCTCTGACGCGTCAACCTCAACAACAAACTGACTAGAGATGTCAGGTGTAACAAGAATAGGTGCGGATGTAAAACGATTCTTAAGAAGATCAAAAGCTCCCTGGGCGGAAACGGACCACTTAAAACACGTCTTAACAGAAGTAAGGGCTGTGAGGGAGCTGCCACCTGACCGAAATTACGGATGAAACGACGATAGAAATTAGCGAAGCCCAGAAAGCGCTGCAGCTCGACGCGTGACTTAGGAACGGGCCAATCAATGACAGCCTGGACCTTAGCGGGATCCATCTTAATGCCCTCAGCGGAAATAACGGAACCGAGAAAAGGGACAGAGGCGGCATGAAAAGTGCACTTCTCAGCCTTCACATAAAGACAGTTCTCCAAAAGGCGCTGGAGGACGCGTCGCACGTGCTGAACATGAATCGAGAGAGACGGTGAAAAAATCAGGATATCGTCCATGTAAACGAAAACAAAAATGTTCAGCATGTCTCTCAGGACGTCGTTAACTAGTGCCTGAAAGACAGCTGGAGCGTTAACGAGGCCGAAAGGAAGAACCCGGTATTCAAAGTGCCCTAACGGAGTGTTAAACGCCGTCTTCCACTCGTCCCCCTCCCTGATGCGCACGAGATGGTAGGCGTTACGAAGGTCCAATTTGGTGAAAAACCTGGCTCCCTGCAGGATCTCGAAGGCTGAAGACATAAGAGGAAGCGGATAACGATTCTTAACTGTTATGTCATTCAGCCCTCGATAATCCACGCATGGGCGCAGGGACCCGTCCTTCTTCTGAACAAAAAAAAAACCCCGCTCCGGCGGGAGAGGAGGAGGAGACTATGGTACCGGCGTCGAGCGAAACCGACAAATAATCCTCGAGAGCCTTACGTTCGGGAGCCGACAGAGAGTATAATCTACCCCGGGGGAGTAGTTCCCGGAAGGAGATCAATACTACAGTCATACGACCGGTGTGGAGGGAGAGAAGTGGCCTTGGAACGACTGAACACCGTGCGCAGATCGTGATACTCCTCCGGCACCCCTGTCAAATCGCCAGGCTCCTCCTGTGAAGAAGAAACAGAGGAAACAGGAGGGATAGCAGACATTAAACAGGTCACATGACAAGAAACATTCCAGGATAGGATAGTATTACTAGACCAATTAATAGAAGGGTTATGGCGCACTAGCCAGGGATGACCCAAAACAACAGGTGTAAAAGGTGAACGAAAATTAAAAAAGAAATGGTTTCGCTATGATTACCAGAGACAGTGAGGGTTAAAGGCAGCGTCTCACGCTGAATCTTGGGGAGAGAACTACCATCTAAAGCGAACAAGGCCGTGGGCTCCCCTAACTGTCTGAGAGGAATGTCATGTTCCCGAGCCCAGGTCTCGTCCATAAAACAGCCCTCCGCCCCAGAGTCTATCAAGGCACTGCAGGAAGCAGATGAACCGGGCCAGCGGAGATGGACCGGAAAGGTAGTGCGTGATCCAGAAGGAGAGGCCTGAGTAGTTGCGCTCACCAGTAGCCCTCCTCTTACTGATGAGCTCTGGCTTTTACTGGACATGAGGTGACAAAATGACCAGCGGAGCCGCAGTAGAGACAGAGGCGATTGGTGATTCTCCGTTCCTTCTCCTTGGCCGAGATGCGGATACCCCCAGCTGCATAGGCTCAGCATCCGAGCCGGCGGAGGAGGGTGGCAGTGATGCGGAGAGGGAGCAACGGAGAACGCGAGCTCCTTTCCACGAGCTCGGCGACGAAGATCAAACCGTCGCTCTATGCGAATAGCGAGAGCTATTAAGGAGTCCAGACTGGAAGGAACCTCCCGGGAGAGGATCTCATCCTTAACCTCGACGAGGAGACCCTCCAGAAAACGAGCGAGCAAAGCCGGCTCGTTCCAGTCACTAGAGGCAGCGAGAGTGCGAAACTCAATAGAATAATCCGTTATGGATCGATTCCCCTGACATAGGGAAGACAGGGCCCTGGAAGCCTCCTCCCCAAAAACAGAACGGTCAAAAACCCGTATCATCTCCTCCTTAAAGTCCTGATACTGGTTAATACACTCAGCCCTCGCCTCCCAGATTGCCGTGCCCCACTCACGCGCCCGTCCGGTAAGGAGAGAAATGACGTAGGCGATGCGGGCTGCGCTCCTGGAGTAAGTGTTGGGCTGGAGAGAGAACACCACATCACACTGAGTGAGGAATGAGCGGCACTCAGTGGGCTCCCAGAGTAACACGGCGGGTTGTTGATCCTGGGCTCCGGAGACTCGGAAACCCTGGAAGTGGGCGGTGGATCGAGGTGGAGTTGGTGAACCTGTCTTGTGAGGTCGGAGACTTGGACGGCCAGGGTCTCAACGGCATGTCGAGCAGCAGACAATTCCTCCTCATGTCTGCCTAGCATCACTCCCTGGATCTCGACGGCGGAGTGAAAAGGGTCCGGAGCCGCTGGGTCCATTCTTGGTCTGATTCTTCTGTTATGTACTTGAGTGAAGACCCAAAAGCGGTTTTAACAGAAAACAGAGTTCTTTAATGAAAAACAGGAATGGCATAAATCCTCTTCCAACGTAGTCAATGGAACAAAAGAACGTAGTATAATGCAGGATGCACCTGCCAGGCAGACTCCGACAGGATAGGACAAGGTGGAAGCAAACGGGACGACAGCTTGCTTCTGGCATCAAAAACACAAACAAGAATCAGACACTGAAAGTAGCAGGAACAGAGAGAGAAATAGAGACCTAATCAGAGGGGGAAGAGAGAACAGGTGGGAAGGAGTGAATGAGCTAGTTAGGGGAGATGTAGAACAGCTGAAGAATGAGAGACAGAGAAGGTAACCTAAAAAGACCAGCAGAGAGAGACAGAGTGAAGAGAAAGGACAGGAACAGACATAACAAGACATGACAGTACCCCCCCCACTCACCGAGCGCCTCCTGGCGCACTCGAGGAGGAACCCTGGCGGCAACGGAGGAAATCATCGATCAGCGAACGGTCCAGCACGTCCCGAGAGGGAACCCAACTCCTCTCCTCAGGACCGTACCCCTCCCAATCCACTAGGTACTGATGACCACGGCCCCGAGGGCGCATGTCCAAAATCTTACGAACCCTGTAGATGGGTGCGCCCTCGACAAGGATGGGGGGGAGGGACGAGCGGGGGCGCGAAGAACGGGCTTAACACAGGAGACATGGAAGACCGGGTGAACGCGACGAAGATAGCGCGGGAGAAGAAGTCGCACTGCGACAGGATTAATGACCTGAGAAATACGGAACGGACCAATGAACCGCGGGGCCAACTTGCGAGAAGCTGTCTTAAGGGGAAGGTTCTGAGTGGAGAGCCATACTCTCTGACCGCAACACTGAAAGTAGCAGGAACAGAAAGTAGCAGGAACAGAGAGAGAAATAGAGACCTAATCAGAGGGGGAAGAGAGAACAGGTGGGAAGGAGTGAATGAGCTAGTTAGGGAAGATGTAGAACAGCTGAAGAATGAGAGACAGAGAAGGTAACCTAAAAAGACCAGCAGAGAGAGACAGAGTGAAGAGAAAGGACAGGAACAGACATAACAAGACATGACAAGAATATTTCAATTTTGAATAATCTCTTATAATCTCTTAAAGTTATGTATAGTAACACTATGTGTAAAATAGTAAATAATGGCTACATCTCAGAAAGTTTTAAACTGTCAAGAGGAGTAATACAAGGTTGTCCACTATCTGCACATCTATTTATTATTGTCAATGAAATGTTATCTATTAAAATTAGATCTAACAATAATATTTAGGGATTAGAAATCCGTGGCTTAAAACAAAGGTGTCATTGTACACTGATGATTCATGTTTTCTTTTAAAACCACAATTAGAATCCCTCCACAGCCTCATAGCGGATCTAGATACTTTTGCTAACCTCTCTGGATTAAAACCAAATTATGATTAGTATACTATATTACGTATTGGATCACAATAAAATTGAACTTTTACATTACCGTGTAGTTTACCAATAAAATGGTCTGACGGGGATGTGGACATACTCAGTATACAAATCACAAAAGAAAGAAATTATCTCACCCCAATACATTTTTATAGAAAGTTAGCAAAAATAGACAAGATCTTGCTACCATGGAAAGGAAAATACCTGTCTTTGTGGAAAAATCACCCGGATTAACTCTTTAGTATATGACAGTTTTTTCGATAAATCTAAAAAAAGGTATAATGTTTGTAAATTATATAAATAGGACTGGTGGAGTTACAGTTGAAGTCAGAAGTTTACATACACTTAGGTTGGAGTCATTAAAACTTGTTTTTCAACCACTCCACAAATTTCTTGTTAACATAGTTTTGGCAAGTCGGTTAGGACATCTACTTTGTGCATGACACAAGTAATTTTTCCAACAATAGTTCACAGACAGATTATTTCCCTTATAATTCTCTGTATCACAATTCCAGTGGGTCAGAAGTTTACATACACTAAGTTGACAGTGTCTTTAAACAGCTTGGAAAATTCCAGAAAATTATGTAATGGCTTTAGAAGCTTCTGATAGACTAATTGACATCATTTGAGTCAATTGGAGGTGTACCTGTGGATGTATTTCAAGGCCTACCTTCCAACTCAGTGCCTCTTTGCTTGACATCATGAGAAAATCAAAAGAAATCAACCAACACATGCAGCTAGCACAGACATATGGAAATGTCTGCTCTACCCAAAATTACATCCAATTAATTGCAGAATTACCACACAAATGGAAGAGGCAAGTAGAAGGGGGAAAAAGTAAGGAACTTGTCTGTCAGCCCTGAATTAAAGACCATAAATGGTTAAAGAAAATTGTGATAAATACAAACATATACCAATTTCATTTAAGGACCAAATAATTGACAGCTGTGCCATGTAAATGTCAAAATATTTGTAAAGAGAATTTCTATGTACCTATTCCATGGCACATGGTTTATGAATTAACACGCAAAACAATGGCAGAATCAAAACTTCATATTTTTAAATTTAAATTATTATACAAAATTCTTGCAACCAATTGATTGGTATATATATGGGGGATACAATCTTCCCAGCTCTGCAGATTTTGCTGTGAGGAGGAAGAGTCATTAGATCATTTATTTTGGTATTGTCCATATGCAGCTTGTTTTTGGTCACAGGTCCAGGAATGGCTGAAGAATTGCAACATTTACCTACAGCTAACGCTGTAGATAGCCATACTGGGTGATTTGAAAATTCATAGTCAATCAATCAATAATATAATAATTATTTTAGCAAAAATGTTTATTTAATTTCCAATCTGTATAAGCTATGAGAATAGAAAGGTTCAGTACTTTTGTGAAGCATCACAGCACAGTTGAAAAATATATGGCAAATAGAAATCCAAAATGGATGGTGTTAAGAGATACATGGGAGGGGTTGAATGGAGCTGAAGGGTGGGACTAATAACAACAAGATAACCAATGTAAAACATACGGGGTCTGTAAAATGTATATAGGTTCAGAAATGTTGTGAAATAGCACAGATACAAATAGAAATCAAACTGGATGGACATCAGAAATAGAGGAAGGACTAAAAACAAACAAAATATAACTATTGTAAAATAGATTGTGTCTGTAATATGTGTATAATATGAATAAACTGAAGGTAGAAGCCTAAGTGTTATTGTTTATTTGTTTACTCCAATTGGGGGAGGGGTGGTGGGGTTTGGGGAATAATAAGGGTATATTTAAAAAATGTATATGTATGAATGTTTATGCATAAAAATATGGGTATGTGTGTATATTTTTATATTTATTTACCCCAAAAATATATGGGGGATTGGAAATGATGCAGACAATTACATTGATGGAAGCAACCATCTTTCCGCAATATTAAAGCTGATCCCCCTCTTTAAAAGAAAAATTCTTCAAAGAGGCAGGTTTAACTTCTGCTTAGTACTGTTTGTGATAGAGTATGAACTATTTGGAATATCTAAAGGAAGACCATCATGCACTACAGAGGCCAGCCAGATGAGTACTTGTGGATAGGAGTAATCCATTCAATTACTGTGATGAAATAGCTTTTCGAGGCCGCTTTTGTATGTACAAAGAAAATGCATTGGAGATAATATCTTTGATTGAGCCTAGACTTTCCTCTCTGTCTCAAAGAGGAAGGCCTTTACCCAATTCTCTCCAAGTTCTGATCACTTTGAGGATTTTGGCATCTGGAATCTTTCATCGGGAAACTGGTGATTTGTGTGGTGCCTGTGAAGCAATGGTGTGTAAAATAGTTCAGTCTGCAGGGCCATTTGTGAACTGAGGAGTCATTACATCAAATTTACTGATGCTGCTGGCCAAGCCAACTATAAAGTGCAATTGTATGAACATGGGCATTTCCCAGGAGTGATTGGCTGTATAGACGGATGTCATATTCCCATCAAGTGTCCATCAACTCCTGATGCTGAGGAGCACAGGAACTGTAAGAACTGGTTTCTATCATTGTTCAAGGTGTATGCACTCCTAATTTAGAGTTTTCAAACATTGTTGCCCGTTGGAAAGGTGCAACTCACAATTCAAGAATTTTTCTCAACTCTTCAATGTGTGCTCAGTTTCAGAGAGGACAACATAGTGGACTACTACTTGTAGACAGTGGATATGGTCAGAGTAACTTTTCAATTCACTCCGTACATAAATCCCACAACAGCTGAGCAGCAAGATCCAACCGAGCTCATATCCGCATGAGAGGGATGGTCGGGCGTGTTTGGAGTATGGAAAAATACATTTCACGCAACACACTTAGTTTCAAGCCAAGAAGATGCTGCAAGGTGATCATTGCTACAGCTGTGCGGCACAACTTCCTGAAGCAGCATTGCTGTCCTGATCCTCCAATGGAAGATCAGGAACAAGCAGATGTGCCCATGGCTGAGGCAGCCATTGACCAACGAGAACTTGCACACAGAGTTGCTTTCACATTGCAACACTTCAACTAGATGAGATGGATTATTTTTGCTTTGATAATGTTTGTTCTGTACACAATTCAAATAGTGTGCAGCAAAATGAGTGACCAAACCAAGGCTGGTTTAAAATGTAGTTTATGGTTATTAAAATACTCTCACTCATGAAACATTTTTTTTTTTTACATATGATATTGTTCACCACGGCTGGTAAATCACAATTGTCTCATTACTGTAAATTGTTGGGATCATACCTCTCTCTTCCAACTTCATATCCAATTCAACCTGTAGAATTCTCATTTTCATTTCATGTTCTTCCCGCAGATATTTCATGTTATGCTTATGAAATCCTCTGTTTTTTCATGCATGGTCATCTTTTTTGTTCTTTGCTGAAAGGTGGTGGCAGCATCTTCTCTCAAGGATGCTATAGCAGATGGAGGGTACACACTCACTGTACACTGGCTCTTCCAACCTGTTCACATTCCTTTCCTCTGGAAAAAGAACACCATTAGAAGCACAAATAAACTCATATGGTCCTTAGAATGAAAGAATAATAAAGAACGACACAGACAGTGGAATGTATTTATACCAAAGGAAGTAACCATTTTACTGTCTTTGGTATATGTACCATTTGCGCTCAGTTCTTCATCTGAACTGTCCAAATGGTCATCGTCTGGTATACCATCCAGAGTCACTCAATTGATCAGTATTGTCTTTTTATGGTGGCCCACCACCAGTAGTAAATCACTCTCTTCTGATCTCTGCATTATCTTTTTTTAAAGCCAGTTTAAGGTTCTTCCACAGAGTATAAAGGCAGATATCATTCAATACCACTAGGTATTGTAGCCTAGTGGTTAGAGCATTGGACTAGTAACCGAAAGGTTGCAAGTTCAAATCCCCAAGCTGACAAGGTACAAAATCTGTTGTTCTGCCCCTGAACAGGCAGTTAACCCACTGTTCCTAGGGCGTCATTGAAAATAAGAATTTGTTCTTAACTGACTTGCCTAGTAAAATAAAGGTAAAAAAATATATATAAGTGATGTCACAAAGATATGAATATGAGAAATGTGAAATACTGATAAATGAAGATATCTCACCTGTAGTTGTTGTATTCTTCTTGTGGTTACATTTTCATTTGCATCGAATTCACTGCAAATTGCAGCCCAACCTTTCTTTTGCTCAGTAGCAGCAGTATGGTTTTTACTTTCAATAACTAGATGGTTTGACACAATGTGTTTTAGTAGCGTTTTTTCATACTCACTGAAGTTTTTTGAACAAATTATTTTTGTTTTGTCTCAAGATTCACACCAGTAATGTTTTTTCCTATTTCATTCCGGGTTTTTATGAGCACCGTTTGACCAACAGCATGTGCTCATACTTAACCTAATCAGGCTTAACCCAGGTGTTTTCATTTAGGCTTACTTACCTTACTCCAGGACTCCATAGACTCGGAATTTAAGCCACGTTCATGAAAGCTACTCAAATGTCTTAGTTTAACAAGTACACATTAAGGCCTACTCTTGGCTTAATCTAAGCACCATCTGTGAAACCGTCCCAGTGTGTATGTTGTGTAGTAAGCTGTTAGTAGCCAATGTGCCTCACCCTAATAATTTGGTCTATTTTCACCAACGCGATATTGTAAACACGTAACGTTAGTAGTTGTGGTGCTTGGCTTGCACGTGCAAATTCAGCACACTCAACATTCTATGATATAATTGTGTTACTTGACGTGTTAAATTAAAAGCTTCTTTTAACGCGTCAAATAGTGTTATATGTCTTGACACGCAAAGACCCAAATGGCGTTCAATTTGCCTCACCCTAATAATTTGGTCTATTTTCACCAACGCGATATTGTAAACACGTAACGTTAGTAGTTGTGGTGCTTGGCTTGCACGTGCAAATTCAGCACACTCAACATTCTATGATATAATTGTGTTACTTGACGTGTCAAATTAAAAGCTTCTTTTAACGCGTCAAATAGTGTTATATGTCTTGACACGCAAAGACCCAAATGGCGTTCAATTTGCCTCACCCTAATAATTTGGTATATTTTCACCTCTTAATTTTGCTTACTGTTCTAACTTGGTGGTGCACAAATAGCCTATAACCTGTTTTAATGAAATGTAATAATGTAATCATCAAATATTGTAAGAGCTTTCGTTGTCTGTTTATGTGCCCCCTTTATTTACCCTACGGTTCTGACTGGTACAGGGAGAACACTAAGAACGGCCCATGTTCTGAATTATGTTGCTGTACATTTCAAAAGTGCTGAACAAATAGTTATATTGACTACGTTCGTTGTCGCTTGCTCATTAATATCTTAATCGAAATCTTATCCACTTGTCGTCCACTTATGCCATAATTTGTAGTCAAATCTTCATAATGAGTTTAAAACCATGATTTTGCATTTTAATCTATTAAATTATTCCAATATACGCCTATTCATTATCAATTAAAAGTCTAATTACGACATTCATTAATTTTTCAGAACATTTCTTAGTAAAATAACCTCCAAAACTAGTGTCTGATATCTAATTAACAAATTAGCTCCTACCAAGAGGGAACTCCTCAAGGTTGTTCTTTGAAATGTATTATCAAAACATCTGACCAATCCACACAGAATATCAAGAATGTAAATTCCCCATTGTCTTTGGGATCTTCTTATTAAAATTATTAATGCAAGCTGACAACATAGTGTATTTTTCAGCAGTGCTAAAAGAGCGCCTCAGTTTTTCTTTTTTTTTCATGTCAGGACAGTAAATGACATGAAACATTCTCTGCTATCAACACATTTATATCAATTAATATCTAATTAATGCGAATTTGAATGCAACATTGTAAATGGTCAATTATAACTGACCACGAGGAAAACAATGTCCTATCCATAGTTCAGAAAAGGCCACCTCATTGTATACACACCCACAACATGATCAAGCAATGCTTATTTTCTTTCCTATGTGACTGTCAGGCGAGAGTAAATTCCAATTAGACAATGTAGGCAGTGAACCTTTAGCCGCCCCACCGTGACTCTCGTCGGGAAACTGGCATAATTATTGACAGGCTGAGTTCATTGGAGTCAATTCCATCTCCGCCACTAAGCCAAGCTCTGTGTGGTGCTACATAACCCTAGGGAGTTCTGGTCACATCGTCTCAGAGTGTGAATACCTTGGTAAATAGAGAACATTTGCATTTTATAATTATAGCCACATGCAAATGGCGAAAAGGATGCAGAGTGATGTGCCTTGTCTTTTCAATTATGAACCTCACCCAAAAACTTGTCAGGGAAACTACAATAATTGAAAAGTACTAACGAGACTCACAGCCTTTAATCATAGCAAATTCCTGAGAAGGAAGACTTTGCCATCCTACTAAATTGTAGGAAGGATTAAATGGTTATTTGAACAACAAGTAATTGTCAGAGGTTTATTCTACACCTACATTGACGTTTTGCTAGTCTTTTTCCTGAGATCCAATGAAATCATAATGGTTTTGCTCCACAGTGAATTTGAACAGGCTGTGAATTTGAAGAGTAAATGTGTGTGAGCCTTGATTGAGCCTTGAGACAAATTATGTGCTTGATTTATATTGAATGATTAGTTTTCTATAGTTTAAGGAACACAAGTGTTCCCATGCTCAACAAACAAATAATGCCACTTGGCTGCCAACAATCACTGAATACAGTACGTGCCAACAATCACTGAATACAGTAAGTGCTCTGTACAGAATCCCTGCTCTGAAGTAATACCAAACAAATTGTACCCTGATACATCCTTCTCCACAAAGCCCGGATTAGGTCCATGAAATTCTTCATTAGGATGGTTTGGAAAACGGAAACGACAAACTATGCATAATGGAATTACTGGATGTGGTGTTTTTCAAGCCAAACTGAATTAAGCGTAAATTGTAACCACAGAGCCAAAAAGCCTCCTCCCGTCAGTTCCCTTAATTAGTATAATAATCAGGACAATCCTCTTATTTGAGATGGCCACTTGCCCATTTTAAGTATGCTGTGAGAAGTTGTGCATAGCTTTGTGCTAAGAATAAGAAATAAAGGCATTTTAACATGTCACACTTAATGCTCAGCTGAGAACACTTGGAGAGCAATTCATGCATAGGGGTCAGCCATAAGGGCAGTATATTTAAGCAATAAGGCACTGTGGTAAAGGGCAGTTCTTACACACGACACGACGCAACGCAGAGTGCCTGGATAGAGCCCTTAGCCGTGGTATATTGGCTATATACCACAAACCCCTGAGGTGCCATATTGCTATTATAAACTGGTTACAAACAGAATCAGAGCAGTAAAAATAAGTGTTTTTGTAACGATTCTCGTTGGTTGAAGGAGAGGAGGACCAAAATGCAGCGTGGTAAGTGTTTGTCATATTTTAATTAAAAAACTGAACACTACACAAAATAACAACGAAGAGAAAACGAAACAGTTCTGCCAGGTGAACAGACACTAAACAGAAATTAAACACCCACAACCAAAATGGGGTAAACAGGCTACCTAAGTATGATTCTCAATCAGAGACAACGAACGACACCTGCCTCTGATTGAGAACCATACTAGGCCAAACACATAGAAATATAACAACATAGAAAAAACAACATAGGCTACCCACCCCAACTCACGCCCTAACCAACCTAACAAAGACATAAAAAAGGAACTAAGGTCAGAACGTTACAGTTTTATCATACCACGGCTGTCAGCCAATCAGCATTCAGGGCTAGTACCACCCAGTAAGCAATTAAATTACTGTATGTTATTGTATAACCTGATATCAGATAAATTCCTGCAACACGTGTCCTCTAGGCGAGTTGCTGTTATCCGTTATCCTATCATACAGCTTTAGGACAGTGGGCAGCTGTACAAAAACTCCCGGTTTCTTTTTTCAAGGACACTATTGTGTTCTCTACCGCTTTTATCCACCTGGTATATGCTAATAAAATTGTTCACAGGTATGTCAGGGACAAGGGAACAGTATGAATACAATCTGAAACTTTATTCTATGATTTCAAATTGCATTTTCCAAGCTGAATAGATCAAGTATAGGAGTTGGCACGATTGTTGAAGAAATTCACCAAAAAGAATACCATTTTTCCGACTGTCCTTAACTTTCCCAGAAGTAGGAGTGTGGATGATTATTTGATTGTCTGGACCATTTTTAAAGTTCACAAAGTCACCAGGCGATGATAGATATAACATAGCACAGTTGATTGATGCTGCTTAATTATCCCAATGAGATTGGTCAGAAATGGATGCATTTCTATTGTGAAATACTTATTTTTGTATAGGCACTTGGAAAATAAACATTAAAATGAGATGGAATAGCGCAAACATGATAATGGGCTAAAAACTATGCAATTTTAAGGCTATTACCCCTTTGTTTATTCTGAAAGCATTTTTCACCTGAAATACCATTGACATCCAAATGATCAAGTGGAGATGTTTAGACTGCAAGTAGATAAACAAATTCAACTCCACATAAATTCTGAAGATCCCAGATGTAATAAAACACTCTTGTGCATGGTTTATTCTATCAATGTAAATAGTCAGATAAAAAAAGGGACTGTAGAGAAAAGAATGCTGATAGTAACCTACTCTGTTTGTTGAAGATAATAGAGGATTGATTGATTCATGATGATTAAAAGTAGTAGTCTGCTCCAGCCGGAGAGAAAGAAGGAGATAGTCGAGGTTGGGATATGGAGGTGGATATCAATCCCAGAGGCCAGTGGGAGCTGTCTAGTCTGTGCTGAGTAGTATTCAGTCAATGTTCCATGTGTCCACTGGTTGTTGTTGCATTAATTAATCGTCCCTTCGGCTGTGAACCACCAGGAAACAGTCGGTCACTGAGTGCATCACCATTTTTCTTTAGCTACCGTGGAAATGAGCTGCTTGTAGTCTTAAAGCAATGCCTTAGGGAGGTAAACACAACTTAAATTGCTCAGACATCTGACCTTTCTAGCCCACTTCTAATAGCACTATTATTCGAATGTAACAAATCCACAAATTGGACTGACAAAATAAAACCGCCAGAGGACAGTGAGCTAGTGAGGGTGGTGGTGGGGGGTGGAGGGTGGTGGTGGTGGTGGAGGGTGAAGGTGGTGGGGGGTGGTGGTGGATTGGAGAGTAGAGGATAAATGTAAGGGACATGAGTTTGATGCAGGGAACATATGACCTTAAGTAAACATACAGTATATGTCCCATATATGAGGAAAAAGGGGGATGAGTAAAAGAGATACCTGAGGGAGCAACATGGGCCTTTGGCTCTGCTGCTACAAATAGCTTTTACACAACATCTCTGGAGGGGGTGTGGGGTATCTGAAATTGCTTCTCATTTTCTGTTACTGGCTAATTAATAATTTGGAGACATGAAATCAAGATTTAAAGGATTATGTCCACAAGCTAATATTGGTGCTCATTTAATAGTGTGACTATTAAGTTTCAGTCATTTCAGTGTCATGAACAGTGACTTTTGGTTATGATGTATGGTCTGAGACAGCTACGCTGTGGCATATTAAAGAAATAGTTATGCTTAAGGTCTAATATTTCTATTTTAAATGGCTTATTGGGTAATACACCTGCAACAAGTCCATTCCCTTTAAGGTCTGTTGTGGTAATACTGGTAAGACAACCACATTTAGATTTAGAGTAACAGAAAATATTGCTTCTGATGCACCTAAAGTTTCTAATCAGTGAAAAACAAGTCAATACCAATGTTAGCCTTTAACTTGAGTTCTGGCCAAAGTAGTTGCTGCAGCACTGTTTTATGTTCACAACGTTCAGACTCATTATTTTGCATGGGACAGATTTACAGACTCTGTCTAATAAACCCTGAATTAAACTCTCACTTATTTGGTTTCAAATCCCCCACCCTGTGTTTATGCAATGGCTCGATGCCATTATTACACTTTAATATAGCCCTGCTCCTGCAACTCATCCAGAAAGCTAAAGCCAGGCAAGCTCATTGTGCTGCCAGGGCCACTTATATCAGGCCTGCTTCATGTGCCGCTCCTCCTCCCCCCTATCCATGAGCCAATGCAAATTACAGTAACAGCTTGGACATGACTGTAATCCCAAGTGGTGCGAGCTCTGCTCCATGGCCAGGCATGAAGGCAGATGAAGGCTGGGAGGAGTGCTGCCAGGCGTCTTTGAGGACACTCTGTCTGTCTCCCATATGCTAGAGCAGACAATGGAAGGAGAGGAGGCTCACAACCTGTTGCTCATCTGCCTGCAGTCTCATGGTGCTCTCCCACTCCTTCTAAGTGCTTCATAAAATGAGAGCAGTAGGCTGGGCTCCTCCTTCCATGGACTTGTTTACTCCGTTGCACAGATGGACACCAATACTGCCTGGATGAGATATTGGCCCTCTTACTGATCATAGCACCAATACACTGAACAGGCCATTCAACATTTTTTAGAAGCAATAGCTGCTTTTCAATAGTGAGAGTGAGGATAGTGAAATACATTCTTATCCACAGCTGGCATACCACAGGTGCCATTAACTTGACTGAGGAACACATAACAAGTCTTGTTGGGAAAGCAACCTCTGTTGACGGATACACTGAAACTGAAAGTGAATTGATGCATAAATGGATTTTGGTTGTCTTTTTCATCTAATACATCAAATGCAATAAGGCAATGTTTCACCACAGTTCCTTGATAGTAGTGCAAAGTTCTGGTTATATTAGCCAGTTGACTCTTTTATACTACTGAAACGATATCCATTAGATCTAAAAACATTATTCATATTAATTCACATGAATATTCACGCATGTAGTATGATGAAACTTTGATAGAAAATATTTCAAATCTGTCCCACAGAGTGGTGGAGTTCTATTACTGTGGTTGCGGTTCGGTAGAACAACGAGGTCACAGAGATATCTATCAGAACGGACTTCTACATGTTTCCATATCTTTGATCAGGGACTTCAGAAGAGTTTGGAGAACGGTCTCTGTTCACACTGATGTCTGATGGGATGAATGAGTTCCAGAAACCTCAGAGGAGTAGGACGAAGACAACAACAACCACACGATAAACAAACAGTCAACAGTGCATCTGAGAAAGCCAACGGACATCTAAATGAGTGAGTGGTGGATCAGATAAGGCTGCTTCAGTGAGTCCGTTACGCTCCGTTACGTTCTCCATGTTCACCAGTGGAGAGAGAATCTGTGCATAGGACCAGATATTAAGCAGTTGTGACTGACTAAGAGGAAACAGCAGGAGGTCAAACATATAACCCGCTGAGCTCCCCGTGCCTCTGTCACACAGCCATTGTGTCTGGTTTGGTGTTATGGTTTTCATGTGATTTGAGGTTACCTGAAAGCTTGACTAAGATAGATGCATATTTTATCAAACAAAAAAAAGTAATGTCTTTCATCACTTCACTACTAGGAATGTTCACCAAATGACTCAGAAGCTGAGATTCAGTGTGATACGGCTGGTCATATGGTTTCATTTGGTGGATGATTAGTGCACAAATAACAGGGATTGAGCCTAGCAGAAGAACGTATGTGCGTCCCAAATGGCAGCATATCCCCTATTTAGTGCATACATTTGACTAGAGCCCTAAGGGCCCTGGTCAAAAGAAGTGCACTGTAAAGGGATGATGGTGCAATTTGTTATTCAGAGAGTGTCTTGGCATCATGGCAGAACTGAACCCCCTTGAGTACGCCTTGAGCCTCCCCTCTACAGCTTATTACTCTGCCTTGCTCAGCCTCCCATACTTGGTATTCCAGGAACCAGAGAGGGAAAGGTTCAGATTACTTTGAGGGGAGAGATCTGACCATACATGAGATGGGAGGAGGAAATGGAGGAGAGCGCTGGGTAATGTAATGTCGCTGAGTCTTATCCTTTCTTCTTCATTTGAATTGGGAGTGTTTGAGGGGTGATACCTCAACTTAGCCTCCGTCTTAGTCCTGCTTTGCTCGGATTCTTGAGTAAACACTCATATTTACTACCTGTTCACAGAGCACTTTGTAGGCTCAGATTAATGTGAATAGAGATGAACTGGGAGAGGTCCTCTACTTGTTATGCATGTTGGTATCACCTGCATCAACCCTGACAGTTATTAAACTGCAGATAAAAGAACAGCTGGATCAAAGATGTTAAACGAATATGAATGGCCCAGAATGGCTTCTTACAGACATTCAATAAATTACTTAAAAATAAAAAAAAATGATTGAAGGGTATTTCAGTAAAATATACATATCTTGACAGTGCCTAATTAAACATGGAAGCATTATTTGTTATGACACCAACCCATCAGAAATTCATCCATAAAGCATGACTATTGCAGACATTGCATGTTATCAGAAGGGGTGGGAGTGTGTGTGTGGCGGGATGTGTGGGTGTGCAGGGCGGGGTGTGTGCACTAGCTAAGCTCGGCTCAGTAACACAAGCTGGCTAATTAGCATTGCCCTCTCATTCCCTTTTGAGCAGGGGAGGACAAGTGGGAGACATCATATTTCTTTGTTAGAAGCATTGTGCGTCCCCTCTGACCACAGAAACCACAGGAGTTCTGACCACAAGGGGTCAATCCACCATCCCCACCAGCCCCCTGTGGGAATGGCCACCAGCTAGCTCTCCCTTCCCTTACAAAACCAATGCCCTCAGCTCAGACAACACTATTGGCATCACATAGACCTACTGGATCATCATTTACTTTAAGCAATAGTTAGTGTGAAGTTATATTTTCAGGCTACATGTCTGCTTGTCCCAACTCCAGTCAGAAAACAGATGTTATGGGAGAAACAGGTACGTATTGCACAGCTCTTTGAAGCACACTCTGATCTCTGGCTGGTTTCACTCTGAAGACACAGCAGAGATGATTCAACTGGATCCTCTGGTGTACTACGGCTTTAATTAATAGACTCACATGACATATTATTTAGACAGTGATTAACTGCCTTTACATCGCTCCTTTATGTCGGGTTTATTAGCGAAAAGAAAGCCCTGGTCTGTTTTGGGCTTTGTCAAAGTAGCAGAACAGGTCATTTGAATAATTGGTCATATGCACCGGTAGCCTTGATGATGGAACAGTTTGTTGTTGTTGTGTTTTTCTTGTAGCTGGAACAGCTGGTTCCCGACTACTAGTATTCTCCATGATCCTGCCTCTGAAGGTGTGCGATGATGCACTCCCTCCCTAACGAGAGAGGTCGCTTCCACACTATGAAAAGTTGCCCCGGGTAGGGGAACAACGGACTGCAACTGCTTAAGTCAATTTGAAGTGGCCCGGTAAACAAGGCGTGGGGAGGGTTGAAAACAGCCTAGGCTACTCACCAGATATCAAGCTCTGGTCTCCATGGCAGATATCACATGGGTATAGGCATCCCGTCCCTCTGGCAGTCAGTCACAGCTCTGGGAGTAGGACGACGCCCACTGGCATTAGAGAGAAGCACCTAGAGGCCTGGGAACACAAGATAACATTTCTGGTTGAAACAGTGTAATTGAGGCTAAACTAAGTTGATGCTCAGAGCCATGGGAACTTTCCCTGGCTGATTGAACACATTGTTTGAGGTTGGTCATCTGGCCACTCAATATTCTTAGAAAAGAAGACAGTACTCCCAAAGACAAGCAGTGAGACATTCATAATTGAATTGACATATCTACTCCTTCTAAACCTGGCAGCTTTGGTGAGATGTGAACACTGATCTGATTATGAGACACAACTGAAGAAAGAAACACAAACAGCAGGGGGAAAAAGTGAGTTCCAGATAGAATGACTATGGCTGTGTATCCCATCATGAATATTTCATTGCATTATTGTAGCTGAAGAAGAACAGAGTGTAAAGAGGAACATTATGAAAAAATGTATTATATTTTGACAAGAGCTTGGAATCTATTATCCCTGATTCTTCTTCTTTCCTGATGAAGCTTTTAAAAGAGAACAGAGGTGATTCACTTTGGTGGCTTTACACCCATAAACTGTAGCGAATCACCCCTTATGATAAATCACCAGACTCCATGAGAATGTACACCCGTGTTAAAGACTAGCTTAGGAAACAATTTTTACTGATAAAACAACTTCAGAGGTATTGCCAAGGTTGTAAGTCTTCACTTTTCTCTCTTGACTCAAAAATGTTAAACAACCTACGTAACATGTTACAAGTCCGGCAGCAGAGGAGGTTCCATGTAATGCTACATAGGTTACCATATTGCTCTTATTTGTCTGCACAGAGCTCCTCATTTATGAAAACAGATATCTCTACTCAGGGTTACCATCTATTTGTATTTAGAATGGGGTTCCAGGGTTGTCACCTCCAGCTATTCATTCATCCAATTAAGTACTGTATTTATGATGGAAGCTTTTTCTGAGTGTTACTTTCAGTACAACCTTCTGTAATCCAATTCCACATAGAGACTTTGCATCACGTAGGAGAGAAGGTTACAAGGAAACAATGGAAGACTGACTGTGGGTGCCCTCAAATGTCCTTATCTGTCATTATTCAGAAAGCAATTAGAACAGTAAACACTTGGAGGGTGATAATTCATAATCATACCCTCATGCATGTTATCTATTCTAATTATCTGCATCTGGCAGCTATATTTTCAAGTCCGTCTTCGAATCTACAGCTTTAGTTATCCTTTGTAACATTACAGTGGTGTGGCAAGTGCAGTCCTTGGCTGGTGCATGAAGTTGTCATTTTGTTTTCTAACAACATGTCCTTGGCTTTTCCACAATGGTCTTAACAACAGATATCCCGTTTTATCAGTCTCTCAGCCACCCCATCCCCTGGCTCACACTGATAAGTCCTATAGGGTCAGCTAAGGACAATTCTTCCTGTCTGACTTTATCTCCAAGTCTCCTAGTGTCCTTCACTGTATCAAAGCAGCTCCTTTTTCATTTTCCCTTTTCCATCCTACA
This sequence comes from Oncorhynchus masou masou, assembly GCF_036934945.1. Taxonomy (NCBI): domain Eukaryota; kingdom Metazoa; phylum Chordata; class Actinopteri; order Salmoniformes; family Salmonidae; genus Oncorhynchus; species Oncorhynchus masou. The sequence continues at coordinate 69,998,107 of NC_088224.1, read as the reverse complement.
GATGTTCACCTTCTTTCCACCCACAAGTCCCTCCTATGAAGTAGAAAGATAAATAATCCTTCAATGCTGGGCTACGTTTGGCCAAAGGACAGATTCTGTCAAGTAGTTATCCGACAATGTGCTTCCTCTCCTTGACTGAGACAGCCAGATGTGAGAAAGGCAGTCTTTCCCCTTTGTTTCTCCTCGTCTGCCAACCCTCCTACTAAGACGACTGCGGTACGACAACAGGCCATAGTGTGACTTCTCTCTTCTTCTCTCACACTGTTACATTCTGACCATCAATCACGCTTAACAGAAGAAGCCTCACTTCACTGGCACACTTTGTCTCAGGTCGATAGATAGGCACGGTCTATAACCAGATTATCCTGATCAGGAAATCTTTAAGCCAACGTTAAAAGCTTTAAAAAGGCTTAAAGCTAACTGTGAATAATGTAAATGTGAAATATGGTGTATAATAATGATTCATTTATTTGTATATAATTGGTATGCTGCATCCAAACAAACCCTGTTGATAAGAACAAAGGCATCTATGCCTACAATTGGGAAATTTACATTTTCAATAACGGCATAGTTATTCTGCCTCGCAGTAGCTCCTGCTTCCGTTTCTGTCAGAGAAAACAGACAGAGAAAACAGACAGTGGATTTTCATTTACTGGGATATTGGCTCTTCCTAATGAAGAAAAGACTTAAAGGCCTCAGGTGATAGTCTGTCAGATCCTGCTGACCTTATTTAAGGACACAAAAAAATGCCTTCAAGCCCAAATCAATTATAGATATTTTTTACCAAATACATACTGTACAAAGCCTACACACTGTAGGGAGCCTATACTCTCCACCTCTCTGAACTAACCCGTCCAAAAAATAGGACCCTGGCCTCATAGTCTCTCACTAAATGGGAAATCAATTTCTAAATAACCAAGTGAGGCACATTCTGTGTATTCATCACGGAAGACATTGTTTTTCAATCGGTCTAGTAAAAGGTCTTGTTTAGATTGTCACATTTTAGCAGATGTCTTCCTCCTCATCTCTCGCTAACTGCAGTGATGACTGAGCCTGAAATGAAGACAAGCAATAAAGCAGCAGCTCCAGCTGTCACAAGCCCCTGAAAGGACACTCTCAAAGTCAGGATGACTCAGCACTGGACACAATGAGCCATTTGATCAGGGACCAGTGATGCTGGTGGGGGTATTATGGTATAGAGTGACAGATTATTTTGTATATATAGTGTATGTGGACACCCCTTCAAATGAGTGGATAGCCACACCTGTTGCTAGCAGGTGTATAAAAATCAAGCACACAGCCATGCAATCTCTATAGACAAACATTGGCAGTAGAATGGCCTTACTGAAGAGCTTAGTGACTTTCAACATGACACCATCATAAGATGGCATTTTTTCAACAAGTCAGTTCGTCGAATCTCTGCCCCAGTCAACTGTAAGTGCTGTTATTGTGAAGTGGAAATATTTAGGAGCAACAACGGTTCAGCCTTGAAGTGGTAGGCCACACAAAGTCACAGAATGGGACCGCCGAGTGCTGAAGCACGTAGCAACAGTTCCAAACTGCCTCTGGAAGCAGTGTTAGCACATTAACTGCTCGGGAGCTTCGTGAAATGAGTTTACATGGCTGAGCAGCCGCACCCAAGTCTAAGATCACCATGTGCAATGCCAAGCGTCGGCTGGAGTGGTGTAAAGCTCACCGCCATTGGACTCTGGAGCTGTGGAAATGCGTTCTCAAGAGTGATGAATCATGCTTCAACATCTGGCAGTCCGACAGACGAATCTGGGTTTGGCGGATGCCAGGAGAACGCTACCTGCCCCAATGCATAGTGGCAACTGTAAAGTTTGGGGGAGGAGGAATAATGGTTTGCGGCTGATGACATTCTAAACGATTCTGTGCTTCGTGGTAACAGTTTGGGGAAGCCCCTTTCCTGTTTCTCTATGACAATGCCCTCATGCACAAAGCGAGGTCCATAAAGAAATGGTTTGTCGAGATCGGTGTGCAAGAACTTGACTGGCCTGCACAGAGCCCTGATCTCAACCCCATTGAACACCTTTTGGATGAATTGGAACGCGAACTGCGAGCCAAGTCTAATCGCCCAACATCAGTGGCGGACCTCACTCATGCTCTTGTGGCTGAATGGAAGAAAGTCCCTGCAGCAATGTTCCAACATCTAGTGGAAAGCCTTGTCAGAAGAGTGGAGGCTGTTATAGCAGCAAAGGGGGGACAAACTCCATATTAATGCCCATGATTTTGGAATGAAATGTTCGACAAGCAGGTGTTCACATACTTTTAGTATTTATTGTAGTTGTAGCAAAGGTAAAGTCAAGCTTAACCACAACGTAACAACAACACCATTTCCAAGGGGCATCTACTACTTGTTCAGGCTTTTTTACTGTACATGTCAGAACTTTGGATTAATGCAGTGGTGTACTTTAAAGTACTACTTTTTGAAAGGATGCCACCGAAATTACTTTGTTTAGATACCTGAAATCTGTTTCAAAGCGGTCCCTCTCATTTGAAGATAATTACATAGCAGAAAATATGTCTTCCTGATGACTTACAAAGTGCTAAGTGTTTTATGTCATACGGAATGCTTGGTGTAAGCTGGAAGACAAACAACCTCTGAGCAGTAATGATTACTGAGGCCAAGCAGCCATTTTGGGTAGATGTTGTGCTGATAATCCACTATAGTTCCTAATGAGTCCCAATAGGTAAGTCAGAGGGGCAAGGTGGTTGTCAGCCCAATCTTTATTTGAAGTGGAACTAGGATATGTTTTCCCCTGAAATTGCTTGTAGGTGCAGTTTGATTGGTTAATAGATTTTTTTATTAGCTTTGACCAACCTTTGGCATTAAAGGTCAAGTTAAAGCTAAGGGCTAAATTGCTAGCCAATCAATAGCCATCAATCTGGTGCAGGGCCAGGGGGCACGGTTAAGAGCCCTGTAGAGGTCTCTACATGAAGGGATTTTACAAATTGTATCCCAAGGACAATTTGGATTCTTAGGTATGGTTAGATTGAGTATAAATCCGTATTTTGCTATACTTGTGTGTATGCGTGTGTCAGATTTGGCACATACAGAGAATACTGTCTTCTCCTCTTAACTTGAGGAGTATGTTTAACATTTTTCTGGCACTGGTGCCCTTGGAAGACTCTAGAGAATGATTCAAGCAGGCATCAGCGATATTTCAGCCAAAATCTTGTAAACCTCTGCCAGTAGGTCCTAGCTTACTTCAAACACAAACACCCCAGCATGGTAACAATCCAAAGCATCTGTTTAAATCATCTAATGAATCGTTACAATAAATTAACATAATATCAACTAATTTATGTGCAATTTATAAATTATATTCACCAGCTTATTCTGTGAGATATGGGAAATTATCAATTTAGCATATAAGTTAAAAGAAAAGGGCCTCAGTTTTTGAAAATTTTAAAGACTGTTCTCGAGATGTCACTGGGGAGTACTGTTTTGGCCTCAGTTTACAGTATGGTTATCCACTGGGTAAGTTTCAAATTCTACAACACTCTGTCTTTACGTATATAAACCAAGCTACATTTTCATGTAAGAACAAATTGCTTGAGAGGATTATATTTTACATTTACCTAATTCCCAGAAGATGCTTTGGTAATTCTATACAGATTGTGTCAGGACCCGGTTTCGAACCTGGGTCTCTGGAGTGAGAAACAGTCACTTAACCAACTGAGCCACGAATAGACAGCAGAACCCAGAAGATGAGGCAGACACAGCAGTACTTAAGACGGTGTATTTAATGAAGAAAAAATCCTAAAAATAAAAAATGGCAAATCCAAAAGGTGGAAGGAAAAACACAAAAAGATCTAAAAAGAAACTCACCAAAACTAAACTAAAACAAAAAACCACAAGAACGTTACCCGGAATCGACAAGAGCACACAGAACACTAGGGCAGGGTGCCAACATACAAACACAGAGCACAGAACTGAGGGAAACAAAGGGTTTAAATACACTCAGGGGAAACAAGACACAGGTGCAAACAATAATGGGGAACAAGGGAAAAACACAGGGACAAAAAGCACAATGGGGACATCTACTGACAAACAACTGGAACAACCCTGGCCAAATCCTGACAGAATCCCCCCCCTAGGAACGGCTCCTGACGTTCCTACCAGCTCTCTCAGGGTGGAGGACCCTGAACTGACGAATGAGGTCAGGGTCCAGGATGTCTTTGGCAGGAACCCAGGAGCGCTCCTCAGGACCGTAGCCTTCCCAGTCCACCAGATACTGCCAGGACCGCTGCACCCGGCGGGAATCCAGTATCCGGTGGACGGTATAAGCCGGCTGGCCTCCAATGACACGAGGCGGAGGGGGAGGTCTGTCTGCCGGGACAAGGGGAGAAAAAACAACAGGTTTTAACAAAGACACATGAAATGTGGGATTAATCTTAAGGGATCTGGGTAAGTGTAGGCGATAAGAAACTGGGTTAACTCTCCTGGCAACCTTGAAGGGACCGATGTATTTTTGGGACAGCTTGCGAGACTCCACCCGTAGAGGTAAGTCTCTTGTGGAGAGCCAGACTCTCTGGCCGGGGCGCAGGGTAGGCCCGGGACGGCGACGTCTGTTGGCTTGTTGTTGATACCTCTGTGAGGAACGCATCAGATTAAGACGGGTCTTCCTCCACATAAGCCGACAGCGTCTGACGAATCTCAAGGCTGAAGGCACACTGACTTCTGCCTCCTGGTCCGGGAACAATGGAGGAGCATAGCCAAACTGACACTCGTGCGGGGACATACCAGTGGAGGAGGAGCGCAAGGTGTTGTGCGCGTATTCGGCCCAAACAATAAAGGATGACCATGTAGACGGGTTGTCACGAGTCATACATCGGAGGGTGGTTTCCAGCTCTTGATTCATCCTCTCTGTTTGGCCGTTGGACTCCGGATGGTACCCTGAAGATAGACTGGCAGAAGCCCCCATGAGTTGGCAGAAGGCCTTCCAAAACCTTGAGGCGAACTGGGGACCTCTGTCAGAAACCACATCTTGAGGAATGCCGAAGACTCGGAACACATGATTAATTACCAACTCAGCCGTTTCCTTGGCAGAAGGTAACTTAGTCAGAGGGACGAACCTGGCCGCCTTTGAAAACCTGTCGATTATGACTAGGATAGTAGTATTGCCATGGGATGAAGGAAGTCCAGTAATAAAGTCCAATGAGATATGGGACCAGGGTCTGTGGGGAACAGGTAAAGGGTGAAGGAGTCCTTGAGGGCGGAGGTGAGAAGATTTGCCCTGGCAGCACACGGGGCAGGCATTGACGAAAGTGGCAACGTCTTCTCTTATGGTAGGCCACCAGAACTTACGCTGGATGAACTCCAAGGTGCGACCTACGCCCGGATGACAGGTGAGGCGAGAGGAGTGCCCCCACAGAAGGACCTGAGTCCTCACTGCCTTGGGGACAAACAACCGATTGGCAGGGCCTCCTTTAGGGTCCGGTTCGCTAGCTTGAGCACGTCTCACGGTATCCTCAACTTGCCACGAGATCGGAGCCACAATCTTAGCAGCAGGAAGGACAGGCATGTCCGTGTCATCTCGAATGGCAGGAGCGTAGACTCGGGACAGGGCATCCGGTTTGAGATTCTTCGACCCGGGCCGATAGGTGAGGATAAACTGGAATCGATTGAAGAAAAGAGACCATCTAGCTTGTCTAGAGTTCAATCGCTTCGCCTGCTGGATATACTCCAGATTTTTGTGGTCCGTAAGCACTTGAAACGGGTGAGAAGCCCCCTCGAGCCAGTGTCTCCATTCCTTCAATGCCATCTTAACCGCTAGGAGTTCACGATCCCCCACATCGTAGTTCCTCTCAGTCGGGGTAAGCCGGTGTGAGAAGAAAGCGCACGGATGAAGCTTCTTGTCTTCACCCCTCTGAGACAGGACAGCTCCGACACCAACCTCTGATGCGTCTACCTCCACCACAAATGGTTCATCTGTAGTTGGTAGTATCAGGATGGGAGCAGAGAGGATGCGCTGCTTGAGTCCTTGGAAGGCCGTCTCAGCTTCTCTTCCCCAAAAAAACCTTGCATTGCCACCTTTGGTTAAAGCTGAGAGAGGAGCTGCCACCAAACTGAAGTTCTTGATGAACTTGCGGTAAAAGTTTGTGAAGCCCAGGAAACGCTGAACATCCTTAACGGATTTGGGGGTGGGCCAATCCGCTACCGCCCCTACCTTCCTAGGGTCCATTTGGATTCGACCGGGTTCCACTACAAATCCCAGGAATTGTACTCGGGATGAATGGAATTCACATTTTTCCGGCTTAACGTACAGATGGCTGTCCAGGAGGCGTTTGAGTACTTGTCTGACATGCTTAGTGTGTTCTTGAAGGGAGCTCGAAAAGATGAGGATGTCATCCAAGTAAACGAACACAAATATGTTAAGCATATCCCTAAGCACATCGTTTATGAGCGCTTGGAACACCGCTGGGGCGTTGGTCAGGCCGAAGGGCATCACCAAGTATTCATAGTGACCAGTAGGCGTGTTGAAAGCGGTCTTCCACTCGTCACCAGGTCTGATCCGCACAAGATGGTATGCGTTCCGCAGGTCAAGCTTAGTGAAAACAACTGCTTCCTGGAGCAGCTCGAAGGCTGTGGCCATAAGGGGTAGCGGGTAACGGTTACGGACGGTTATGTCATTGAGTCCCCGGTAGTCGATGCAAGGACGTAACCCACCGTCTTTCTTGGCCACAAAGAAAAACCCTGCTCCCGCCGGGGAGGTGGATGGACGCATGAGGCCTGCTTCCAGAGAGTCCTTGATGTAGGTATCCATAGCAGCTCGTTCGGGTGGAGATAGGGAAAAGATCCGACCCCTGGGGGGCAAGTGCCCGGAAACAGGTCGATGGGGCAATCGTAAGATCTATGGGGTGGTAGCATGGTGGCCCTCTGTTTGCTAAACACCAGTTTGAGGTCATGGTAACACTCGGGAACTCGGGTCAGGTCGATGGATTCTAAAGACTCGGGAGTAGAACTCGGGAATTCTGGAAAATACAAGTAGCTTGGCACGTAGGACCCCACTGCTTGATAGTGCCCACAGACCAGTCGATGTGAGGGTTATGGCTGTGAAGCCAGGGGTATCCAAGGACGAGAGGGAACTCGGAACAGGAGATCAAATGAAAGTTCATCAATTCCTGGTGTTGTGAAACTGAAAGTCTCAAGGAGGTAGTGACATGAGTGACAAGTCCAGATCCCAAAGGGCTTCCATCCAATGTAGTAACCCTCATGGGGTCACTTAGAGGTTCAGAGGGAACGCCATTCTCCTTCGCCCAGACACCATCCATGAAGTTACCTGCGGCTCCAGAGTCTACCAAGGCTTGAAGGTGAAGCTTGTGGTTGTCCCAGGAGAGGGTGACTGGAATGAGCAGACGGGAGTTGGACGGATGGGAGGAGGTTATGTTTCCCGTTACAGTTCCCCCGGTCTGTACGGGACAGAGCGTTTCCCTGGAGCCCGGGACACGTGGAACGGAAATGGCCCGGTTTGCCGCAATATAGACAGCGTCGCTCCCTCATCCGGCGGTCTCTCTCAGCCTGGGAGATGCGTCCAATCTGCATGGGTTCCGGTGGAGCCAGTGATGATAAAGGTGGGAGCTCGGAGCTGGGACTGATAGGGGCTAGAGGTCTACGGTTGAGTTCTCTCTCTCTCAGACGCTGGTCAATGCGTGAGGCCAACTTGATCAGGGACTCGAGATTGTCCGGTGGTTCCCGAGTGGCCAGTTCATCTTGGATAGTGTCGGAAAGGCCTTTCAGAAAGCACACCGTGAGCGCCTCGTTGTTCCAGCCACTCGCTGCTGCTACCGTGCGGAACTGGATGGCATAGTCCGTCACGCTGCGCCAACCTTGATGGAGAGTCAGGAGCTGTTTGGCTGAGTCAGAACCACTGCTTGGGCCTTGAAACACTCGTTTGAATTCCTCAGCAAAGGCAGAGTAGCTGGCACAGCAGGAACTATGGGCATCCCACACAGCAGTAGCCCAGGCCAGGGCTTTTTCCGACAGCAGGGTGATGATATATGCGATCTTAGACCGGTCGGTGGGAAACGACGAGGGTTGCAGCTCAAAGGAGAGAGAACATTGAGTGAGAAACCCTTTACAAGCACTTGGATCACCTGAGAACCGTTGGGGAGGTGGAAGACGAGGTTCAGCCAGGGGGTTAACTGCCATGGGTACGTGAACTTGAGGTACTGGGACGGGAACTGTTGCCGGGGTAAGTCGATCAGACATTTGCTTAATGGAAGTCAGCATCTCCAACAGAAGATGAGAATGTCTTGCCATTAAGGCCTCTTGCTGAACCAGGGCGGCTTCGTGGCGTTGGACAGTCTCCTGGTGGTGGGACAGCGTGGCAAAAAGGTCCTGGGAACTGGCTGCCTCTGGGTTCATTTTTGGCTCTGTGTTTCTGTCAGGACCCGGTTTCGAACCTGGGTCTCTGGAGTGAGAAATAGTCACTTAACCAACTGAGCCACGAATAGACAGCAGAACCCAGAAGATGAGGCAGACACAGCAGTACTTAAGACGGTGTATTTAATGAAGAAAAAATCCTAAAAATAAAAAAATGGCAAATCCAAAAGGTGGAAGGAAAAACACAAAAAGATCTAAAAAGAAACTCACCAAAACTAAACTAAAACAAAAAACAGAATACCACAAGAACGTTACCCGGAATCGACAAGCGCACACAGAACACTAGGGCAGGGTGCCAACATACAAACACAGAGCACAGAACTGAGGGAAACAAAGGGTTTAAATACACTCAGGGGAAACAAGACACAGGTGCAAACAATAATGGGGGTCAAGGGAAAAACACAGGGACAAAAAGCACAATGGGGACATCTACTGACAAACAACTGGAACAACCCTGGCCAAATCCTGACAGATTGTGTGTGTAATCTTTCCACAGGCCGGTCTTTGAATGTTAAACGCAAACTGTGGTTAGTTCTATCCGTACCGCAGTGATGATACCTGGCATAGTGTGATTTGCAGGGAGATGCTCTTGTCAGATCAATAGGCCAAAAATGCATCTGGGGTAACTTGACATTTCAAACCAAATCGCGGCCCTTAATTGTTTTTTGATCATTAGTGGAAATACATTACAGGGGATTGTTAAACTTGTGCTTGTGATTACATGCACAGATGTCAGAGAACGCATGCTCCAAATATGACTGTTATGCTTTAGTACCAAACGGTTGGCTACTTAGTTGTTCCCAGTAAATACCACTGCACCACCACAACCACCACACGAACACTAACTAATAAAGCTATTTAATTGATCAGAATGGAGGTATATTGTTCCCTACTCTGTCCTCTCACAAGGAAATGTAAGACCCCCTGGTTCGATATTAATACTCCTGTCACATTCCACCAACTCAGCAGAAGTGAATGAATGCAAAATAGGTCAGGACGAAGAGTGGTAGGAAATAAGATTTATTGTACAATTCTCATTTTCATGGCCTGATGGATGAATGCATGGATCAATGAGAAGAATCAGATGAGATCAGCCAGAAGGAGGGAACTTTTGGTCATAAAGAACAGTCTTCTGTGATGTCCTCTGAGGCTTTATAATCTGGACTGTTGTCTGAATGTGTGGTCGGTTGCATCAGCATGCTTTCTGATCACAGTAATTAAATCACACTTTCATATTCAACGCTGAAATAATAAATTGGGACAGTTCCTGTACGGTTACGACTCCTTTGCTCGGCCCATTGAGCTTTAACCTGAGGATGCAGCTCTGCTCCATGATACTTAAGTGATTTTGCGGTTCAGTGACTCCTTATAATCATGGTGCTGCGTGGTGCTTCTATTTCCAGGAAAATGTATTTGTTACAGAGGGCCAATACATGCAACATAATTTAACATGCATACATCTTTTTCAAATAATTTAATCAAGTGCAATATTATACAGTCCCTATTGTATTGCAGCCTATACTTTCAACTCCATCCTGTTTTTGTTCTTACACTACAGACTATGGTGTACATGTACCCAATAACATGGGATTTATTTTACACACTGACGTAGGAATGGATTTCCTATTATTATTTAAATTATGGTTTTCTTCATAAAAAGCAATTGTGCTATCAGTCTTTAGTGGCAAAAAGACATTGCCCCGCATTCACAAATTCATATGTAGAGATTACCAGGGCTTAGTGTGATAAGTATTAGCATTAAAATAGTGTCAGACATATCCTGTTACGTACAATCCTTTGAGCAGGGACTAGTTGTAATTCTGTTCAATTAATAGAATAATTGAAAACAACTCCAGTTGACACCATCCCTGGGTAATCCTGGGGGTTGGTGGATGATGTCCCTGGGTAATCCTGGGGGTTGGTGGATGGTGTCCCTGGGTAATCCTGGGGGATGGTTGATTGTGTCCCTGGGGATGGTGGATGGTGTCCCTGGGGATGGTGGATGGTGTCCCTGGGTAATCCTGGGGGATGGTGGATGGTGTCCCTGGGGATGGTGGATGGTGTCCCTGGGTAATCCTGGGGGATGGTGGATGGTGTCCCTGGGTATTCTTGGGGGATGGTGGATGGGGTTCCTGGGTAATCCTGGGGATGGTTGATTGTGTCCCTGGGGATGGTGGATGGTGTCCCTGGGTAATCCTGGGGGATGGTGGATGGTGTCCCTGGGTAATCTTGGGGGATGGTGGATTGTGTTCCTGGGTAATCCTGGGGGATGGTTGATTGTGTCCCTGGGGATGGTGGATGGTGTCCCTGGGGATGGTGGATGGTGTCCCTGGGTAATCCTGGGGGATGGTGGATGGTGTTCCTGGGTAATCCTGGGGGATGGTGGATGGTGTCCCTGGGGATGGTGGATGGTGTCCCTGGGTAATCCTGGGATGAATGAAACAGAATGTTGAGTCCCAAGCAGCTCACAGACGCCCAGACTGGTTGAGTGTGAAATAAATGACTTTCACTGTTTCTACAGAAGGACGTGCTATTTAAAGATGTCCCCCTCCACAGTCAGTTATCCTTCATACAGTAGTACTCCATTACTGAATACTGTATTCTAACACAGAGCCTCCAGCATAGCCACAGCGTTGCCAAATGAATGTGACAATTTCTGTAAACAAGGGCCAAGAGTATCAACTAATCCTCCTTGCTGATGAAGACAGATATTTCTCCCTGCTCTGCTCTTCGAGACTCTGTGTGTAAACAATGTCAGAGCTGCTCCTGTGCTTTGTCAGAACTGTCACACTGACAGCCTGTGCTACTGCTCAATACTAAATCATATGCACAACACCAACCAACCTAAGACAAGCTGGGTGATGCTGCTGGGAAAAAAAAACAACTTCTCATTTCCTGTCCACATGAAAAGGCAAAAAAAAACATCTCGCTGCTCTGCAATATTCATGGATGTGTAATTTTGACTCGTCCACTTCTATATTTATTGCATTTTTGTAAAAGCACATGGGTTTTGTGTCTTTCCAAGACAAAAAGAAGAAGGAACACAGAGGTAGAACAGAGTCTGCTCACTCTGATCTGATTAGCAATACCCCAAGCAGGAATAAAGCCAGCTAATCTTAAAGTAGAAAGTAGAGCTAGCGACAATCTGATTTTCCCCCTATCTACTTATTCTCCTCCCACACTCTTGCTCACAACACCGGAACAGGATCTGGAAGGTTCTTTAGCAGCCGTATTATCTTTGTCTTCAAGTTTGCAATCCAAACTAGTATTGTTTATGTTTTTTCCAGTTCACAACTTAATCAATCTCAGTTAAACTCCTCTAGCTTCCCACTTGACATAGCTAGCTACACAATGTGTGACAGAAATACGAGATAGTAGTAGACGTCACATGAAAATTCAGCATCACTGTAATTATTGGCGCATCATAGTTTATGTGGCTCATATATAATGCAAGTGCCCCCCCCCCAAAAGAAAACAGATCCCCAGCACCCTCATTGCTAACTCCCTACCATTTGAGAATTAATAATACAGGACAAGACGCATTGGAAACTAGAATGAGTCCCTTAAGTGCCCATGTGGTCTAATTTGTCTGAGTAAAATTGAAATCACCGCTTAAATCTTACAGTGAAAAACTGTAACAAAGTTGAGGATGCTGCGGTTCTCTGAGTTTAATTGGGTGGTAGCTTTCATGTACTTGACAGTCATTTCAAAGGCCATTTCACTTCAACCCACCACAATATTCCCTAAGATGTTATTGAAACAGAGGTGTTGGTTTAAAAGACGGAAAAAAGCAATCGCCTACTTTTCTATCATAGATCTGATTGCCCCCGTTTTCAACCCTTTACAGAGAGCTTAACGTCTTACTACCACCGTACAGTATTCTGTATATGTTCTGGCGATGCAGCTGAGGCACTCTACAGTACACCGTATTATCCTGTTTTTTTTAGGCAACGTAGACTACAAGTGAGCCTCCTCTTTATAAGAATTCATCCAGTAGTATCATCCCTGCTGATGCTATGCACTCCACCAAACATATCTGATCCATCCTGCTCAGAAAGGATGCAGCATCTCAGTCTAAGTCCTCCAGGCGCACTTCAACAGTAAACATATGTAACAGAGCCACAGTCAAGCCAGTTATCTATAATGGATTTGAAAGAGTGTGAGGTGGAACAAGTCACCTCCAGGAGGTTATAGTGGGCCTTTATGAAATGTTAACGTGGGACTCTTTGAATATGCTCATTGTTTTTTGTGATTGTGTTATACAGGGGTGCAGCAATATAAATTATTTTACTCTTTATCAAGTCTTCAGAGATTCCCTTAAACAGTGATGGAAAAACAGTCGCTTCATCAGAATGAAATGGGTTATGTTAAGTATCCAGAACAGATTTGGATGTGAGAGCTTTGGGGGTTCTAATCTACTCTGTGGGGCTACAATATAATGTGTTTGCACCTGCGACTCTGCGCTTGATGGAAAGCAAAAGACAAGCTGTTTCATTCTCGTACTGTATATGACTTGCCATGAATATTTCCTCAGATTGTAATAGTTGTTATCCCTATGTGATTTGGATAGTGAGGAAGTATAAACTCAGTGGCCAGTTTATTAGGCACACCCATCTAGTACAGGGTCATACCCCCCCTTTGCCTCCACAGCATCCTGAATTCTTTGGGGTGTGGATTCTACAACATGTGGCATTCAAACTTTGCTCAATTGGTATCAAGGGACCGAATGTGTGCCAGGAAAACATTCCAGAAACCATTTCACCCCTGCCACCAGCATGTACCCTTGACACCAGGCAGGATGGGGCCATGAACTCATGCTGCTTACGCCAAATCTTGACAGGCAATGTTTTTCCACTCCTCCATTGTCTAGTGTTGGTGATCGCGTGCCCACGAGACGCTTCTTCTTGTTTTTAGCTGATAGAAGTTGAACCCAGTTTGGTCATCTGCTGCGAAAGCCCCCTCATGACAAAGACCGACGAGTTGCGCATTCCGACATTCTGCAAACCATTGTTGTACTGAGCAGTTATTTGCCTGTTTGTGGCCCACCTGTTAGCACGCACAATTATTGCCATTCTCCTTCAACCTCTCTCATCAACAAGCTGTTTTTGCCCCCAAGATTGCCACTGACAGGATGTTTTTTGTTTGTTGCACCATTCTCTGTAAACCCTGGAAACTGTCGTGCATGAAAAGCCCAGGAAGCTGGCCGTTTCTGAGGTACTGGAAACTGCGAGTCTGGCACCAACGATCATACCACGCTCAAAGTCGCTTAGGTCACTCGTTGTGCCCATTGTAATGTTCATTCGAACAGTAACTGAATGCCTCAATGCCCGTCTGCCTGCGTTATATAGCAAGCCACAGCCACGTGACTCATTGTCTGTAGGAGGGAACCATTTTCGTGAACAGGGTGCTGTACCTAAAAAACTGCTGTTTTTTATTTTAAAAAACAAAAAATAAACCTGTTCTCAGTTGAAGCTGATGTTTATCTCTACGAGTAGTATCTAAAAAATACAACAGAAATAAAACCACCAAATCACCTAGTAATTTCCAATAAAAAACATATTAACAAAATAGACCGTCCAATCGATGATACGAATCATGGATGCTATACTAGACAATCAGAGATGAACACAGCACAACACAACTCCCCCCTTTTAAACTAGGCATGAAATGAGGTGATAAAGTCTTGAAAGTGAGCAGGATGAGAGCGCACCAATACAGCCCGCCGAACGGGTGCTGCAGTGACAGCAACTGGCACTTGTACTTCAGTTGGGGCCAAGAAAACGTGTGCCACCGGTAGTGAACCACTCAAGGTGACATCAATGGCAGAGTGGAAACATGCAGGAGGTGGCACCTTCCTCAGTCGCCTGGCATGCCAGCGAGAGCCGTCAGTCAGTTAAAATTTAGCTGAGCCCAGCTGACATTGAACTTGACACGGTGTTGACAAGAAGGTGCAGAGCTTGTCTGCGTGATGAGGTCGTTGCACCTTGACTCAATCCCTCACTTGAATTCCAGGAAGACCTACTCTTTTTCTTTTGTTGTAGCGCTCCTGACTTTTACGCTGTTGGCTTTGCACTGCTGCTTTGAATTTCAAGGCTGTCGGGTTGCCAATAGAGAGAGAGAGTCTGTGTAGGGGCAGCTCTAGTTCACGTCCTAACATCAGCTTCGCAGGAGAGACTCCGTTGGTGGAGTGGTGAGCAGGTCTGAAGTGTAGCAAAGTTTGCGACAAGGACTCAGTGAAGGAGCGATCCTGAGCTAGGTGAGCTCTCAGTCCATTTTTCAGGTTTGATTGTACGCAACCACTAAGAAGTGTTGGTGATGTGGCACATTGTAGAGTTCCCCGCAAATGTTCATAGATATGTTCCCATGGACTGGAGGGCCAGGCTAGTGGCTGCAGTGGTGGGCCTGTCTTTCCACTGACAAGACATGGTTCCTACTTCGAGGGGTACGGGAACTTGGAGGTAGCCCTTGCGAAGGTGCAGCTTTGTGAAGACCGTCGATCTGTTGAAGTGAGGGGTCTGTCCCTCCATGGTCGGAAGTGGTTACCAATCAAGTATGACGGCCTTGTTGGCCGCTCTCAGACCCAAGCAGACCCGCAGCTCTCCAGACTCAACAATCCTCAATTTAGTGATGACCAAGTCGGACACCCATGGGGGGGTGTCCACCGGCTCGATGAATCCATCCTCCAGTTGCTTCTTAGTGACTTCCTTGCGTAAAGCCAGTGGAATACAGCATAGAGTTTTAATGACTGGAGTCATAACCCCGTCCTCGACCGTATGGTCGAGAAGGGGGTTATGTGTGAATGCTGTCGGGGCACCGTCTCCATTGAAGGTCTATTGCTCTTGCCATGGGGAGACGACGTGCAGGATTATTTAGCCACTCTTGTCCAACAGAGAGAACCCCAGGCTGGTGAACAGGTCTAAACCTAAGATATTAGTGCTCAGCCGTGTGATGTGGAAGGGGAACTGAGTCAGGGACTTGTTGGCATACTGCTCAGGTGAGTGTATAAAGCCGACGACATCAATCACTGAGCGTCCATATCCATACAGGCTAAGGCTGGGTGGCTGGAGGAGCAGGTGGGACAAGAACTGCTCGTGGGTAGCCATGTTGAGGAGCGGCCCCTTTGCTCCTGTGTCTAGCATGAGAGGAATTCAGGAGTCACCAAGGTATACAGCACAGGTGGAAAACCCAGCTGGGTTTGAGCCAACAGTGTGATGACAGCAGGGGGTGTGTCTATGGGGCGTGAACGTTGGTGCACGGGTGCCTGGGCTTGAGCTGACTTACACCACGCAAAATGGTTTGTTTTCTGACATTATCTACATGTCTGTCCATGAGCGAGGCAGTCAGGGACACGTGAATTGTGTCCACAGGAACCACAGTTGGCACCTGGGTTCTCGTCAACTGCACTGAGGCACTCTCACTCACTGTCTAAGTGACAGCTACAGTCTCAGCACTGAGACTGCTGCACAGCTTGAACCGCACTGGAAGCATGTGTCTATGCCTCAGTGATCTTAGTTGCACAGTGAGCTACTGATTCCACTTGGGAAACTATGGCTACAGATTTGACTAAAGTCTGATCATCATCTTCAAGAAGAAGCCTCTTCCACATGAGTGAGCTTGAGATTCTTTCAATGAACTGGTCTCTGATCATTTCATCTCTGAGATAACCAAACTGACATGACTGCGCCAGCCCTTTAAGATCACTGATGTGCTGTGTCACTGACTCACCCACGTGCTGTGCTCGCTGCCAAAAATGCAGCCTCTTCAGAAGTTTCTTTGCAAAATGTCCATCTAAAAGTTTAACAGTTGCATCATTTGTGTGTGCTTCCCCGAGTGTTTGGAGGATGCGCAGGCCCTCTGCGCCGAGACAGTGGAAAAGAATGTCCCTTTTCCTCTCAGGGCAGACCACATCCAGTACAGTAGCTAGCATGTACATCTCAAATGACAACTTCAATCTGTCCCATAGGATTGTTGGTTCGCCCGAGTGAAGATATTGAGATATTGTAGAAATACTTTCAGTTATCCTCGTTCGCCAATTGTTATGTAAAAAAAACTTGTTCTCAATTGAAGCTAACATTTATCTCAACGAGTAGCATCTCAAAAATACAACGGAAATAGGACCACCAAATCACCTAGTAATTTCCAATAAAAAACATATTAACAAAATAGTGTCCAATCAATAATACGAATCATGGCTGCTGTACTAGACAATCAGTGATGAACACAACACAACAATAACCAAGATCAATGGGTTAAAATTAGTAAGCACATTTGACAGTATGCAAGCTGACTTCTCTTGGCATGCTTAACATCGATATTGGAGAACCGCGAGTCCCACACCATCAAGCTGCTACAATGCATTCATAAAGAGTCTCAATGAACCAGTGTGTGTACACTGGAATAGCCTGACTGCAAGCAGAAATATAAGCATATCGTTCCTGAGTTCCACACACTTCACTGGCTTCCTGGAGAGGAGGCTACAGGGCTTACATGATGGTGAGCTGAGCTTATTCCCCAGCGTTTTCCCTCAATACCGGTACCTCGCAAATTTGATCCTTCCACACAGTCCGACACAAGTACTCCATTTTGAGTGCAACAGTAGTCCCCCATTGGACCTTCCTATTATGAAACAATCTAAGTGAGTTTGGCAGTGGGTCAGAGGCTAGTGTTGTTTACCACACAGCTTAACATGGGTACTGTGGAGGACACTGAGCAACAGCTGGGGATGGTGCAGTAAACCAGGAGAGTTTGTGACTTACAGTAACAGCATTAATATGATTAATTGAAGTCAACATGCTTGGTTCCTGAAGCCTTAACACTCAAAGCCTGCCATGCATATCTGACAAAAGGTCCGCGCCCTCCAATTTATTTGTTGGAAGGGGAAGACACGAGGTAACATCAGTACAGAGGGAATTTAAGCAACCTGCTATCCAGATGCTTTAGTCTGGTTCTACTCTACAAGCAGACTGTTTCAGAGTGAGGTGCACATCTGAACGTGGCCACGGGTGCATGGTTAATTACCAATAAAGGAATCCTGCTCATATTACCAATGACAACTTTTATTAGAAAACTGTTTTGGTTGTCAATATACACTAGATGACTTACAGGGGGCTCTGTGTTGATGCCACCGTGCCACAGTCTTGGCACTCCCCCACCATTTTAAAACATTTTTGGGAAGCTATAGAAAAATGCATGTCTACATTTGTTTCTGCCACACATGTATTATTTTACAGACACCTTAATGCATACTTTTAAATTATATAATGTGAGCTAAACATAAACATTTGAAATTCAAAAATATATAGTTTACTAATGTTACTGTCCCCACTACAACCAACAAATACTTAAATACTGTACATGTCATTTTGTCCTTGTAATATTTAATTGAAAGACTGTAGAACTCCATCCATTCCTATGGAGGAATGTTCCTACTGGGTAGTGCCAATATGGCCGCGCGGTGGCCTCAAAGCCTCTCAATACATAGCATCAGCAATCCAGAGTTTATATACAGTGCCTTCAGAAAGTATTCATACCCCTTGATTTATGCCACATTTTTTTGTGTTGCAGCCTGAATTCAAAATGGATTAAATATTTTTTTTCTCACCATTCTACACACGATACCCCATAATGAAATTGTATTCAAATTGAAATATAGAAATATCTAATTGACATAAGTATTCACACCCCTGAGTTGTGTGCACTGTTAGAATCCCCTTTGGCAGCGATTACAGCTGTGAGTCTTTCTCGGTAAGTCTTGCCATACATTTTCAAGACAATTTAAGTCAAATCTTTAAGTAAGCCATTCAGTGTCATCTTGTTATGTAAATTCCACTTTCACATTATGGGGTAGGCCAGTAACACAACAGCTCAATTTAATCCATTTTAAATTCAGGCTGTAACACAACAAAATGTGGAAAAAGTGAAGGGGTGTGAATACTTTCTGAAGGCCCTGTACATTATTGGTGCCCACATATGTAGGATCTTAATTTGATCACTTTTTTGTTGCTGAGAATGTTCCTGCAGAGCAGGAAATACAAACGTGTAGTGTATTTGAGGTTTAAAAAGGCTTCTAACATTTGTAATTTAATTATAAAATCTAAAATGTCAGTCTCCACATAATACTTCACATTTGCTTTTGCTGCAGGTTTATTTTCCTACTGTAGAAAACTGGCTCAAATTAAGATCCTACATCTGTAGGTATTTCATATGAGGAGGGATCGGACACATTTTCAGATTGGATGCTCTCTGTTAAACACAATTTGCATTCCAGATTCTGATGTATTTTTTTTGAAAGATTTCTCTTTAAATGTATTTCAATGATGTAGCAGCAATTACCAATAATGCTGCTGAATGCTTGCCCCGTGGGGAAATGTGTGTGAAACACTGGGTTCCTTCCTCACCTTTGTCTTTTGGAAAAGGATTTCAGCAGTCAGAGTCACAGTAACAAAGTGATTAGAGCCATTATCGATCCATGTCTTTGGGTATCTTCTCTGTTCAAAGTGAATGGACTACGCCTCAATTTGTTTCTTTAGCTCTCCTGATGACTGCATATTTTCCTAAAGCTATTCCACGACAAACAGGATTTAAGAACTGCTCAGCGGCCGTCAGTCGAGCATAGAATGGGGTACAGGCTGTCGACATCAAGGAACTTATTTTCCTACATATGACTCAAGCACAAATCTATTACGCCTGTAATCATACTATCATATTGTCTGAAAGGGATCTAGTGCTTGTGGCAATCTGACAGCCTTTAGTGATTTCACAATACAGGCCTTGCCAGGTGGAGAGGAAGGCATTTCACAAAAGCAATCGTGTGCTACATAAAAAAAGAGTTCCTTGAATATTTGTGCACCACAATCAGTAGTTAGCATCACAACATGGATTGAATGCACTGTGTAAATATGATAGACTATCATAGGCAGGTACAGTAATTGTAGTAAGTGTAAGGGCTGTGGGTGATTAAATTTGAACATTAAATGGAGGCGGCTACCAGCTTGCTAACAAATACCTAAATATATGTCACGCCTTGTCTCTTCACAAGTTCTCCTGCGGTGCTTTATTAGATGTCTTGGAAGGCTACGTTAAAGTTTCACAATGTCAATAAACATGTACATGCAGGGCTTGTTTGAATTCCCCTAACACTTTTATTCAGCAAGACAAGGAGGTGTGTGCCCTTTCCCCAAAAAGATAAACCCTTGGGAAGGTTACATCTTCATCTTGGACTTGACCCTGGCTAGCCAGCAGCACAATGCTTTCATGATCACAGGCAGACATGTGTGCAGTCTGAAGAATATGTTTCCTTCATGGGGTAGACTGAGTAACTTACGTTATTATGATATATGAACACTCCCTCCTATGCCCCTTGAATCCTCATTCTTATGCTCGCACCGTAGCACCATCTGAGGCAACACTTCACTTTGTTATTTACATATTGCAGTAATAATCCTCAATATTCTTTCCCCCATTCACATTTGTTTTCATATTCCATTTGCTTTTAGGGCTACATGAAGCATACCCGATATAGGCAGAGTAGTGTAAAGTATAAATTAAACATTAGGGCAGCAAAGACAGAGTCCTACTCAGTGGCCACATGCATTTTGCTGCCATTTTAAGTCAGTCAGAACATAGAGGAATAAAGCAGAAGGAATGTGTCCAGCCAGACTGAAGCAAGTGACTATAAATGGGCAGCCATCAGAGAGGTCCTGAATAATTGATAGTTCCTCTTGTTTTGCAGCACAATGAGGAGGCTTTATGTCCTACACAGAGACCAGGGTGTTGATTATGCTGTTTCAGCGTGTCATGTTTATACTCCTCATTTGCATATCTATTACATTTACTTTATTTGATTTCTGAATTTTTACTGGCATGGGTTTATAATTAATGCATCTGTTACTGATTCTTGAGTAATTACAGTATCAACATGGCAGGTGTCAGAATCCACCAGATATGTCTGGAAACTCTTCACACAGGGGTGTCTCAGGAGTGCCAACTTCTCTATCTCAGGAGAGCCAACCGCTCTATCTCAGGAGAGCCAACTGCTTTGTCCCAGGAGAGCCAACTGCTCTGTCTCAGGAGAGCCAACCGCTCTGTCTCAGGAGAGCCAACCGCTCTGTCTCAGGAGAGCCAACCGCTCTGTTTCAGGAGAGCCAACCGCTCTGTCTCAGGAGAGCCAACCGCTCTGTCTCAGGAGAGCCAACCGCTCTGTCTCAGGAGAGCCAACCGCTCTGTCTCAGGAGAGCCAATCGCTCTGTCTCAGGAGAGCCAACTTCTCTATCTCAGGAGAGCCAACTTCTCTATCTCAGGAGAGCCAACTTCTCTATCTCAGGAGAGCCAACCGCTCTGTCTCAGGAGAGCCAACCGCTCTGTCTCAGGAGAGCCAACCGCTCTGTCTCAGGAGAGCCAACCATTCTGTCTTAGGAGCTCCAACAACACGGTATTCTAAGCCTTTCTGCTGAAATATGCTCTGCCAAGGTTAATACATTTTAGCGGTTCAAATTTTCAAAACAACAGATAAATAAGATGGGGAATATTTTAGTTTAGCATAATCACTAGGGTATGTTTCTTCTGTGGAGGCAGCCATTTCCTTTCTTTTATTTTGTATCTGTCAGCAGCACCATGCTTGTTTAGCTACCACTGATCTGGTGTGTCTAACCCCAAGCTCTGAAACATTGACAGTAGCTACAACGCCTACCAAGCACATTACCCAGCTGCTCACCTGCACTGCACCCAAATTCAGGGAGAGCATTGAACAACAAACTGTGATGATACAGGACCCCAAGACAGGGATAGAAAAGTCCTCCCCTGTGCAGTTTTTAATATTGTGTCATTTTTTCATTATTTCCTTCCTGGTCCCTTGTGCAAATTAATCTATTTAAATTAGGCTATTTATTTAATTAGTAATTTGTCTGTTTTCACCAGACAATCTACTAAGCCATTGGTGGCCCTGTTTAAGGTGTACAGATAACAAATCCAAGAGGAAGGTGGCTTCTTTTATGTTACGCATGATTATAAACAGCCCTGGTAAACAGCCCTGGTAAATGTTCATTTTTCAACCAACGCAACCACATATTAGACACACATTACAGTCATTGTCACGCCCTGACCGTAGAGATCTTTTTATTCTCTACGTTTGGTTGGTCAGGGTGTGACTCGGGTGGGAAACTCTATGTTCTGTGTTTCTATGTTTTGGCCGGGTATGGTTCTCAATCAGGGACAGCAGGTCTATCGTTTTCTCTGATTGGGAATCATACTTAGGCAGCCTTTTTTCCTTTTATATTTTGTGGGTAGTTGTCTTTGTTATAGTGGCCTGTATAGCCCTGGTAAGCTTCACGTTCGTTTTTGTTGTTTCTTGTTTTGTTGGCGACATTTATAATAAAGAAAAATGTACACTTGCTGCACCTTGGTCTGGTCATTTTCAAGTCGACGTTCGTGACAGTCATTTACTGCAAGCAGCCATTGAGCCTTACAAACCTTAATAAATTGGACACATCCTCGTTTATGTCCATATCATTGTCTATGGAAACACATGGCTTAAAATTACAGGGTAGTTTCACTGACAAATGAAGGTACGATGGAATCCTGGGTCCATTACAGAATGCAAGGCGTAGAAACAGTATTTACCATACATTAGAATGTAATCACCACACTAATGCACCATAATGGGGCATAAATATGGAGGGTCAGTCAAGTACACATGCAATACACCAGCTGCAGTCATTCTCCCTATGATGTAAAAGCATAAGCCTAGACTTAGTACAGTGAACTAATCAATCATTGACAAATAGGTTTGTTGTTTGTTGTTTGATTCTCTTGCTCTTTCTGACTTTTTGGAATGTACTGTATTTAAATTGTACTGTATTCACTTTCCTTTTGTATTGGACAGAGTATCTCTGACTGAGTGCCTAATCCCATTCACATTAATGATGACAAACAAGGTTTATCACTGCAGGAGGTTGTCAACTCAGGAGTTGTAGGCATGGACTAAGGTACTGACACATGAAAAATGAGTCAAACAAGTGCTCTGTAACATCAGTGTTTACACAATTGTCACATACACATGGTTCGCAGATGTTAATGCGAGTGTCGCGAAATGCTTGTGCTTCCAGTTCCGACAATGCAGTAATAACCAACAAGTAATCTAACTAACAATTCCAAAACAAATTTCTTATACACAGTGTAAGGGGATAAAGAATATGTACATAAAGATATGAATGAGTGATGGTGCAGAGCAGCATAGGCAAGATACAGTAGATGGTATCGAGTACATTATATACATATGAGATGAGTATGTAAACAAAGTGGCATAGTTAAAGTGGCTAGTGATACATGTATTACATAAAGATGCAGTAGATGATATAGAGTACAGTATATACGTATACATATGAGATGAATAATGTAGGGTATGTAAACATTATATTAGGTAGCATTGTTTAAAGTGGATAGTGATATATTTTACATCCTTTCCCATCAATTCTCATTATTGAAGAGGTATGGCTCAGCCTAAGACTTGTAAAAAACAGGAATATTCTATTATGGTTTTCCTATTATGTTTTGTTGGTAAAAATCGTTAGGACATGTAACTGTATGCCCAAATAATTGGGAAAATTGTCTGTTATTACGACTCTTCTTAGCAAACTGCTCTACCAATTGCTTCCCTAGTGTGTTTGAGACATGCATGCCATTGAGATAATGAGGACTATTTCATGAATCCATACGTAGGTAGGGGCCTACACATTCCCCAAAATGGTCTTCATTGTGTGAGTAATCGGGGTGTTGTTTGACATCTATTGTTTACAGACTACACACCCTTGTTTAATTACGGTGTAAGAAAATAAGAGAATTGTTGAAGCCTTCAACTGGTGACAACTGAACTGTTGTCATCAAAAGATGTGAAAACAGACATTTACATGGACAAAAGCTATTCAATTTTTGTGTAATGATGCCCCTATACTAAAAGCAACATAATTCCTAACTATAAGCGCTACCCCTGTCAATTCCCTCTAACCCTCCATCGATCTCAGGCAGACAGGCACTACAGGAACAAATTGTGTCACTTCCGTCACACCGCAACCCAATCTAACACAGGAAATGAAACTCCAGTGTTTGTGTTATGCTTCTATCTCCGTATTTTACACCGATTTACTAAGTGATTACAAAGACGTTATCAGTATTTGGGTCGTTCAACGAAATGAGTGCCTTTTCGTCCCTTTGATATTTTAAATAGAAATTGTCCACCAACATTGATTTTTAAAAGTGTGTTATATCAAATGAAGAGCCCTTTAACATAGACCACATGGAGAAATGAATGAAGGCCTGCTAAAGTGCCCAAATTCTGCCTTTTGACATGTCCCTCTGTCAAACCCATGTCACTTCTAGGAACATTTTAACCCACTTAATTAAAAAATGTCACTATCATTGTAAAGCCCAAGTTATTTTGTTGCTTTGACAAAGTATTTTCTGAAGATTATTAATTATTTAATGTGATTAGAGATTTATTTATGTCTGTCCCTCATTTTAAGGTCAACCCTGTTACGTACACTGAACACTCGTTTTAATATGGTTTTAATATGAAACTTCCTCTTTTTTTAAATTGAAAAGAAACTTTGAACATCTAATAGTTAAATCATAGAGTAAAAGCAGGTGAGCTGGTTCTACTCTTCTTGTCAATTTTCTGGTGTTTTTGTGATGAAAACTGAGCAGGTTGAGCATAACACATTAACCCTGTTAACCATAGATAGACAGGATAGAAACGTTTTAAAGATTGTTTGTGTGAAGCTTGCATTCCATTGCCACTCTGTGATGCAAACAACAAGCCTCCCCTCCCCTTGTCACACGGGGATTTATGGCTGATTTAAGAAGAAATCGTCAACTGTGTTACAGCCAACCCTGTTACTTTATTTGGCACTTAATGTGCATTTACCATAGTCATTTCTTTCTTTTAAATGGGAAAACGTTTGTTTTTATGTAGTTGAACATGTGATCTTTATGACAGAATGTTAACATTTTGAGAAATTCAAAGTTTTTGTTGACCAAGTTACACTTCTCAAAAGGCACCTAATTGGTGGAACGACCCATTTACAGTGCCATCAGAAAGTATTTACACCCTTTGATGCGATGAAGCCTAAATTTGAAATTGATTAAATTTCGATTTTGTGTCACTGGCCTCCACACAATACCCCATAATATCAAAGTGTAATTATGTTTTTAGAAATGTTACTAATTAATAGCAAATGAAAAGCTGAAATGTATGTATAAATGTAAAAGTATTCAACCGATTTGTGATGGCAAGCCTAAATTTGTTTAACAAGTCACATAAGTTGCATGGACTCACTCTGTGTGCAATAATAGTGTTTAACATGATTTTTGAATGACTACCTCATCTCTGTACCCCACACATACAATTATCTGTAAGGTCCCTCAGTCAAGCAGTGAATTTCAAACAAAGATTCAACCACAAAGACCAGGGAGGTTTTCCAGTGTCTCGCATAGAAGGGCACATATTGGTAGATGGATAAAACATGTAAAAACATTGAGCATGGTGAAGTTATTAATTACACTTTGGATGGTGTATTAATGCACCCAGCCACTACAAAGATACAGGCGTCCTTCCTAACTCAGTTGCCAGAGAGGAAGGAAACCGCTCAGCGATTTCACCATGAGGCCAATGGTGACTTTGAAACAGTTACAGAGTTGAATGGGTGTGATAGGAGAAAACTGAGGATGGATCAAAATTTTAGTTACTCCACCATACTAACCTAAATGACTGTCAAGTGTCAGTTGTGCAGAGGTGAGGAAGGAGTCAGGTGCAGGACACAGAACTGAAACGTGGATCGGTGGCAGCTAGAAAGCCGGTGACGATGACCGCCGAATGCCACCCGAACAAGGAGAGGCACCATCTTCGGCAGAATTCGTGACAATGACAGTGAAAAGAAGGAAGCCTGAACTGAATAAAATATTGCAAAACATGCATCCTTTTTGCAATAAGGCACTAAAGTAAAACTGCAAAAAATGTGGCAAAGAAATTAACTTGATGTCCTTAGTACAAAGTGTTATGTTTGTGGCAAGTCCAACACAACATATCACTGAGTACAACTCTTCATATTTTCAAGTATGGTGGTGGCTGCATCATGTTATGCTGGTCACCCGCAAGGACTAGGGAGTTTTTTGTTGTTGATTAAAAACAAACGGAATAGAGATAAGCACTAGAGGAAAACTTGGTTCAGTCTGCTTTCCAACAGACATTAGGAGACAAATTCACCTTTCAGCAGGACAATAAAACACAAGGCCAAATATACACTAGAGTTGCTTACCAAGACGACATTGAATGTTCCTGAGTGGCCTAGTTACAGTTTTAACTTCAAATCTATGGCAAGACTTGAAAATGGCTGTCTATAAATGATCCGAAAGGTTGCTAGATTGAATCACCCGAGCTGACAAGGTAAAAATCTGTCGTCTGCCCCTGAACAGGCAGTTAACCCACTGTTCCTAGGCCGTCATTGTAAATAAGAATTCGTTCTTAACTGACTTGCCTAATTAAATAAAGGTTAAATAAATCCAGGTGTGCAAAGCCTTTAGAGATTTACCCAGAAAGACTCACAGCTGTAATCGCTGCCAAAGGTGATTCTAACATGTATTGACTCAGGAGTGTACATAGTTATGTAGATGAGATATTTTTTTGAAAACATTTCTAAAAACATGTTTTCACTTTGTCATTATGGGGTATTATGTGTAGATGGGTGGATATATATGTGTTTTTAATCCATTTTGAATGCAGGCTGTACCACAACAACATGTGGAACAAGCCAATAGGTATGAATAATTTCTGAAGGCACTGAATCAAATGTTTACATTATGTTGCCTGAGGCTGATAAGTTATTAGCAAATGTTAATGCCTTGGTTGTATGGTCAACATTATTGTCCTTGCCCAACAGCGACCCTTCGATAGCAATCAATATAAATGCATGCCTTACATTTAAGACGATACAATCTGCTCTCAATAAACTGCATGCAGTATGCAAGAGTAGTCTAAGGGCTGTCTCTGGATGCAGCTCATCGAAAATCCATAATGAGAGCTATCTGCCGACATTTCTCTGTCTACAAGGTATATGCACAATTCAACATGATAACTGGAACCAACCTGTCTGTATCATGTGCTGCTATTGCTTATTCCCCACAGCACACCATAACACTGCTAGATTCACAGTGGTAGAGATATATGAGCAAAACAAATATGACGACCAGACTACAGAAGAAGATGAATCAAAAAGCTAATTCTATTAGCTTTGCCTTCCAGCCTCTGCTCGGGTGTTGGTGCTTAAACAAGACTGTTTTTAGTGTGGCTGCAAATGAGAATAGCATCACAGTCATCTGTAAAACCTAATAATTGGGTACCAGAGGTGTCAGTCTCATTTCCTACACTCAATTCATCACCAAAGGAAACCATAATCCCTTTCTCAAAAAAAGTGAGGATAAGGTAATCTCTTTTTAAATGACCGGCTTATCTACTTTCCTGCTTATCTTAATAAAATCGCACACCAGAAGCTCCGGGTTGTCACTTTCTAAAAGCTAATTCAATGAAAAGATACCCTAGAGTTCACCCTTGCTTCACAGAGCATTACTAGCTGGCATATGGTACCATTTATTTGTCAATTTGCTGCTCATTGAAAAACCACCAGCGGTTTCTACATATTAATTTAATATAGCTCAGGTCTGGTACACTGTTTGTTTCATTACTCTTTGTTGTGCAGGTTCTGTGAGAGTATTATGGGATGGATAAGCATACTCTAAAATGAGCTGACATTCACTTTCTCTGTTCCTATGGAATATTGAAATCAGCTGTGCAGGCTTTAAATAACAAGTGTCTGGGGGATAAACCACATTCGAAGTATGAGTTATCAGATGATGAAGTTGATGTCAACTGCAGCCAAAAATCCCAATTTCTGAGAAGACTGGGTCGATATTTCCCTCTTTAATATGGTGCAAAACTCACAAATCTTCAACAATATGTATTTCTAGGCTATTTTCCATTAATAGAACAGGCTACGGCTATTTCATAGGAAGAAATTATGTCATCTCACTTACCGGTACATATAAACCAGCTTGTGCAGTTTCTCAAAGTATTTTATGTCATTTCAGCTCAATTTAAAACTGGGACCTTCCAGTCTAGACTGGTCAAGTGCATAAACATTACCACAAAAACTTTTAAATTAAACACATTTGTTTTGTGTCTGAATTGTTTCCCAAGTTCCTTATCTTGTCAACAACATAATGTCACTGTCCTTAGTATCACCCACAGCATGTTAAGGTTGGTTTCACTGTCAGTCTGTTAATTGTTCTGTCAATCTCTGAAGGTATCAGCAGGGAAAGCAATTGTCCTCTTTGCCTAATTAGTGTAATCGTTAGGAACTGACAAACTTACCTCAACACCACTAAGCAAATGCACCATCTGAGGTATGCATTTTTTATTGTAAAATAATGTCTTCTGTAATACAACTGAGTGTTATGTAACAATTTGATATCATAGTTTCATTTCGGGATTTGAAGTAATTATATGTAAAGTGCAACTTCTGCCAACCCAGAAGGAAGGTATGTGTTAGTCCATGAGCAGAATTCAAAGCCCTAACCTTGCCAAATCTAGTCTATAGTGTGGCCTGGCTTATAAAGATGTGTTGTACAGTCTGTCTTTGTTCTTCTTGTAAAGATCTGGAAAGCTTTTACAGTACAGATTCACAGAAAATATCTGCATAACAAACATAGGAATTTAACTCAACAGTAGAATCAATAACATAGTATCCTCCCCACCCTTGCTTCGGTAAAAAGCTGAGGGATAGGGTTGGAGAAATGGAACCACTCTCATATTCATAGACCATTCATGATATAAAAAGTATAGCTTTAAGCATGTTTTGAGGCTATATAGTGTTTGTTTACATTTACTTTGTTTACAAACATTAGAGTAATGACTAGGGGTATGACAATTAAACAAAGCTCATGAGCCATTTATATTAAGTTCAGAAATGGGTGTAGCAACTGCTGATTGCCCCTTTAACTTAAATTATTTCTATAAATTATTCTTGAGGAGGTTAGGCCACATGCTTAAGAATTATGACGAAATTGCCAGCGATATGAAGCTACTCTAAGCTTTCGCATTCTAAAATAAAATAGACTACAACTGGTGCCCATACAGTAGGCTACATTGGGAAACTCATTTACCGAAGGCATATCAGGGCATAATACTTTCCACTCTCATAATGACTTTTGTTTTAAGGCCTAGAAGTGATGACACACAATTACTTTTCCTATGGCTCTGCATGACATTGATGAAGCTGTGAGCAAAAGCAACAAAAAAACAGAGGAAAAGTTTAACACGAAGGCTCAGCTAAAAGACTCGGGCCTCTGTGGACAAAAGTGTACAGCATCTTGCAAACATAGAAACAATTTCGCAAATCTAGTCTCAGTACGAAGCTTGCATATTTTATCCCACCAAAGCATTTGTAAATACATTTGTCTTGTAAGTAGTAAAACAGCCTTCCCTTTCAGATTTGATTTTTAAGGTGACATCAGTGGCAACCCGTCATTCAGGGCAGGTGGGCAAATCCACCTGTTTAGTTGTTTAGTTGTTTCATGCTTTGCATATTATTTTGTAATTAATACGTGTCACATTTCTGTTTGCAAACAAAATAAATAAATCATTCAGTTAATAAAGCCTCAAACAAACGTGGTCTTTTTATTCCTTTCTTGAGTAAGGCAGCTCCAAAATGCAGGTGTTTTAGCCTAGATCAGTGCTTTCTGTGGTGGTGGGGCAGCCAGCGGAAAATACGGAGCGTAGGGGTTGGTAAGGTTTTCTAATTGCGCTGTGATTGGCTCAGTGTTCTGTCACTCATGGGAACACTACATCACCGCAAAATTTACGGGTAGAGCTAGAAAATTCAAGCCCCTTGGGTGCTGCCATATAGTTACATTAGATGTGCCCGTCAAGAAGGATTTTTTAACAGTTTGTGGGCACCATTTGTCACCGTTATGCATTTTAATGTATTGTTTAGTGTTGTGTTGTGTAGTGGCTTTGCTGGCATGCATCTAAACATATTTTTTGAGTTTGCCCCACCAAGATTGAAATGCTAAAATCCCCACTGGGTGTCAGGACACACTTTAAAGAAGCAGGAAATGTAACTCAGAGAGCATTGTGGGTGAGGAGCTCATCACTAATCCTCTTTTGAAATGATTGCCTGTCTTTTCTTCATCTACCTGCAATCAATAACCTAAAGCCTGACTGTCTTAGAACACAGAGTACACAAGAGCAACATATTACTGATATGTCATGGATGGCAGACCCTTATAAAACATCTCTCTCAGCTGTTCCGGGACTGGATTAATGCTGGAGAGAGGTTCCCCCTTGCCCTATCCCAGTTATAATTATTTATTATAGCAAATCCCCCTGAATATCTATTACCAACTGTAAATTCCTGAGAGGAATATCAGTGCTTTCCTCTGTTCATAAGTTCATCAGAACCATCTATTGTATGTATTCTGGAGCCATATTCACAGCAGCCCAGGGCGGTTGTGCTGTTCATCAGAGGGGCTGTTTTCCCTATTGAGATAAGAAATTAAATCTGCAGGAGCAGAGGATGCTGGGTTTGCTGCAGGGTGGCGAGGCAGCAGCTCTGATAATGGAGCCGACTCCCATTGCGCAGGCTGGGAGGCACCGGCCGTGGCTCAAGCCCAACCCTGCCTATGTGAAAGGATAAAAAACCCAGTTGTGGTGAAATAGCTGCACTGAAACGGGAAGGGAACGTTGCTGTATGGAACAGACTTGTGTAGCTCTCTCCTTCTGTGTGTGTGTGTGTGTGTGTGTGTGTGTGTGTGTGTGTGTGTGTGTGTGTGCGTGCGTGCGTGCGTGCGTGCGTGCGTGCGTGTGTGTGTGTGTGTGTGTGTGCGCGTGAGTACTGGTGTGTATGTTAAAGACATATATTATTTGAATAGCTTTTAGAAACCGTTAGTGGGAATAAGGGCATTCCATTATCCTGTTTTCTTTAGTTATTATTATCCTGTTTTCTTTCGTATATCTTCATTCTCAATGCAATGTCTCGCTCCTTCCCCCCAGGTTAGCCTGAACTGCATACAGTATGTAAATAAATTGGCTTCAATTTTTAAAGGTGGCACTCACCAGTATTTGTGGTCTTCTCAATTGCCTCTCTCAATGATGACTTCAAAGCAGGCTGCAGAGAAAACAAACAGTCACACTTTAATGTGCTGGCACAAATAACATTTGGAGAATAACCCACCACTTGTATTGCTGTCACAATCATAACCAGGGTTCAATTTATAGTTCAATCTTTAATGCCATCAAACAGGGCTCAACACAAAATTATTTGACATTTGTGTTGCTGTAAAACAGTTATACAGTGCTCTTTTTCAAATAAAATAGTATAAATCTGCAGGAACAAAAACACTATATTTTCACAAGCCTATTTGTTCTTGTTCTAAAAATGTTATTCCACTTGAGTGATGTTACTTCTGAATCATAATACATGGCCACCAAGAGCAAGCCTTGGTGTCTCTCTTTCCAATTCGATAATTAACCATCTGTACAGAACAGTCTGTACAGTGAATCTCTGAGGAACTACAACATGACAATACATAACTGCTGAATAACCAACGTGATAGATCTACAGTATGTAGTAAAAAAAAATAGCAATCATTTATGTTGTTAAACACCTCAGACTGCTCTTAAAGTAACAATTTAGTCTCTGTAAACACCCATGTTTAACCTTTTAAGATATGCACGGTCAATCTATCAAGAGGAAGAGGAATCAAATTTCACTCATCTCCTTTCTCCCTCCCCACCAAGCTGGCTGAGATGGATCAAGGCACCTCTCAATGATCGTTAATTGAAGGTTCGTGAGATGAAGAAAGGAAGACTATTTTCCCTATCTGCTTTTACAGAGATAGTGATAACAAAGGCATTGCTCCAATTCTCCTCTGTCAAATGTAATTGCCGCAGCAGCCATCTTGATTATGATCTCCACCGGGGTCCCTTATTGGTACCTGCTATAATAATACATATTCTGTGTCCAATGCAGACAGGCTAATACAGCAAACCTCTGACTGACAAACTCTAAGCATACTGCGTTAATCACTCAGTATGACTAGTGACATTGATGTGGCCTTTCGACTGTGCTTCAAAAAACCCTTGTATCTATGCAAGGGCACAATCTCCTCTCTTTTTCTAAACTGAACTTTTCAGACTAAAAACAGCCTTTTTGCACTTTTTAGGGGTTCGGTTTTTATTTTGGGATGACATTCATTTCCATTTCATATCAATTTAGTTCTTGACAGTATGTGTGTGTAATTCCATTACATAAAATCAGCATGTAAGCTAACATTTGGGGGATTTGTCCAAATACAGCATGATTTGGCATTTCCTTTGTTGGAAAAGGAACATTTTATAGATGCCGATTGGCTAGCATTACCCTGACCTAGGACAGGGGTGTGAAGTACAATTTCATGCATGCATGCCACACTTCACAGAAATGTCAAACCACTGCTAATGTTCCCTGAGTCATCCAACAGTTAAGGAATCTATTGAATTTCTTTGCATCTTTAAGAGTATAAATTGTATGGTTGAAAACATCAGATGTGTTCAGACTCATGCAGCACTTCAAAATGATGTAATTTCAGGTGCTGGCATAGAAGGCTGTTGATTCATTAGATAAGTAAATCATAGCTGTGTCAGGATGGTGTTCTGTTTCCCCCTCCTACAGATGTGCCCAGTCTGGGTCCTCTGCCATCATATGCAACTAATGCAGTCCCTCAAGCAGACAGCTATGTAACTTTGTTTGGTGCCGTGCCAAGGACTCAGAATATAGTGCTATTAAATCGGATGCTTTGTAAAAGCTTTGCTCTTTGTCCAATTACTGAAGGAAATGGACTTTGCAGAGGACATTCCTCTTTGGTAATTGCAGGTACTGTATTAGAATGTACAATTAAACTGACTGTATCCCAATAAATATATTTCAAGTTCCTTTCTTCCTCCATTTTGAGGTCCCCTTTCCCCATATTGTAAAAACTAAAGTGATCACATCCTTGTCCAAACACCTTTGAAAATGTTTACTGAAGAGAGAGAATGTGTTACAGTATACAGTACATTTCTCAAACCCCTGTGTGAAAATCTGGGCAAACAGCATATACAGTATCTCCTCTATGAGTCAGTCAACCTCACTTGCCACAAGGCTAACACAAACATTAAGAGGCCAGGGCCCACACCTCCAACTTAAAGCCTTCTGTAATGAAAATAACATATTTGATCATGGCCTGTGATGCCCTGGCCTGAACCAGTAAGATAGGGAAGGATAGGACGAGTCCAGACCAGCCTATTGATAATAATACAGAAACTACTGATTGTATACACCTCCTCTCTCCCTTGATGTGGATCGTTATGGACTGTGAAGTATTCATTTTCATAAACTGAAAATAGAGAGGCGGCCATATACTGCCCAATTTTTATTTAATGTGCTGCATGCTAAACTGTGAGGTTTGAATGCAGTATTACCTCTGTCGTTTCCTATTTCCTTCACATCACTGGTTTAAAAAGAGAGGCAGCGGAGCATGACATGGTTTTCATTAGATACCAGTCAGGACTTTGGCAGTAACAGCCTCCATTGACTGTGATTTAACTGATAACATATGGCTCTCCTAGCAGGCCTCTCCACAGTTGGCACTCTGACCAGGCCCATACCTTCAGGGTTGGCCAATATGACCTCCAGAGAAAGACGGCAACGTAGAGCATCCACTGAGATCGGCCACCAGAGAGAACAACTCAAATTTGCATGAGTTCAGACTCTTCAGAGTTAGAAAGTTAGAAAGTAGAGTTGCCCTCTACCATGGAATTTGATTAAATTATCCCTTTTGATTCCTCATCAGAGTGTTATTAGAGAGTCAATGCATTGTTAAGAGAATGATGACCCTAGTTAGTACCACTGGACAATAACAAATATTGCCTTGAAGAATATGATCAAATCAGGTATGCTCCAATAATTTTTCAGATTATGCGGCTATTTAGAAAAAGTTGCCTAACAAATTAAATGTATTTGCAAGTCAGACTTGACCCAAATCGTCTCCCACATATACATCAGTCAGTGAACCAAGTCAAATATGGAATTAGATGAGGCACTCAGTCAGCTCAAATGAATAATAATTATTTCACAACGTTGTGCACCAGTAGACACAGAGGTTGCTGGGGCTAGATCCTAGGCCTACATGCAAACCACATATATGTGAGAGAGGGAGATCAAAGTTTTCCGCAGTTGTTGATGAGCTGATGATCTGACGCTCTGGTAATAGGCTCTCTCCCCTCCTCTCCCTCCCATTTGCTTCCCATGTGAGCCTGTGATTCTGATGATGATCACGGCCCAATTTATGCGCTCAGCCATGCTCAGCACTTTAACAGACTCCACATAAATAATCAGTAGGTATGAGAAGAGGGTGTCCGTGTAGGATGGATGGATTCTTTTAACACAGCACTTCTGGCTACTATCTACTTCTGTAGGCCTACTCCCAGCATGATAGTATCTCCCTCTCTCTCTCTATCTCTCTCTCTCTCTCTCTCTCTCTCTCTCTCTCTCTCTCTCTCTCTCTCTCTCTCTCTCTCTCCCTCTCCCTCTCCCTCTCCCTCTCTCTGTGTATTACTCTCCCTCTCTGTATTACTCTCCCTCTCTGTCTTTCCCTCCTTACTGTAATGTACCAGATGATATCCATGTCATAACAAACGTTAATGTTACTCCTTAATGCAAAGGTTAACAATTGCGTGAGAGCGTAATGGATTCTGGTCTGGTGCTGCCAGCCAACCCTGGGAGGGCTGTATTGATTGTGTTGAAGTGCCTGGGTGAGGACTTTGAAGGCATGAAGAACCTCATATCAGGGTCGGGGTCATACTCATCATCACAATGTTGGTTCTATGACCTCAAGCCTCACAACTCTCAGGATTAACCTCGAAGGAGCAGGGTATTTTACAGATTGCAGTCAGGCCAAAAGCTTTGGAGAAATGCTCAGTTAAAAGAATCCCCAGCGAGTGAATGTATTACCCACCTGACGACACACTGACGTTTGGGTCAACAACACAGAAACAAATCATGTACATGGGTTTGGTTTCTCTCTTTACACCATGAATTATTCTGTCAAACTCAACTTTTGTTTATTTTCCTTTGTATGATTTGATATACATTTGCATCTTCTGCATGAAGAAAATGGAATAGAAAACATTTGGTATGTAATAGCTAATTCATACACTAAAGTGTAAACTGAACGCTTGGGTAAACCCATTTACTTCAAAGAAGTAAAATCAAATACTTCCCTCAGCTTTCCAGAACTGTCATAGTTAGCTGGGCTCAGACAGCCTTGCTCAGTCATGTTGATAGTGCTATGCCACCCAAAACTCTGTGATAGAAATACCACAGGATTCTCCAGTGATGGCCTCATTTGAAGCAAGACCCAGATGTGGAAAGAGCACAATTGTTTGTTTAGCCTCTGAGATTCACTTGGGTCTGAGAGTTGTATATCCAATTATTTGCCTCGATATCTGCAGGCCTTGCACAAACAATGTCTGTGTGTACCGGGAAAATATAAGAAAAGGGCAAGAAAATTCTCTTTACCAAATGCCATCGGTGAGCAACTGCGTTCAACTTCGTTTTAAATGTGGGTTGTTGTCACAATGACTCAGTGTACAGTCACCAGAGCATTTACATAACTGCACCATCTAGCAATAGTAACCTGTACAAATAATGACAATACAATTATGTTATGTAGTGCCAGTCCTTTAACAGTAAGCCTGCTCAGACATCTTGTCCACTCATGTCAGTGTATTGACATTCTAACTGATATTGAAAGGGATTATGTGACTTAAGCCTGCATATTTTCCATGCCTAGAGATGTGTTCCACTTGGATAGGAACACATCTCACTGCGCCAGTTAGCTCTGTCTGAATACTAACTCCTCCCGCTCAGATAATCCCATGAAAAAAAGATAACTATTTAATGCTTAACATCCTTAAAACAGCTCTCTCTATTCCTGGGAATCAGAATTACGCGGCCGTGGACGCCCAAGCACTTTTATGTCACTGGGGAATCTTTCCACATGTCAGCAATGATGTGCCGTGAAACATGGAGGAGATTTAAGGTGACTATGACCGATAAGAGCTGAGCTGGAAGTCATTGAGGGGGATGTGTGTAAGAATGTTGTCATCAACAGTAGCCGTGAGTTATGGGAGGGCTTCAGGTGGTTTTACATGTAATACTTTCAGTAGTGTTCCGTAATCCTTAAGTCCTCTTTGGGATCAGCTCTTGTGTTGGCTTCAACATTTGATGCGACCCAATGCCTTCGCACAGCTGTCTTACAGTAGAGAAAGGGCATATATCCAGTAAGATAGAGAGAGTTTCTCTTTCATACTGCACATAGAAAGAATTTCATATTTCGTTACCTACTCACAAAGATCTATGTTCTATCCATGAAGATGTTTTGGTATTTTTGAAGGACAGAAACACTACAGAGATAATCTGGGTACAGTGCGCAGAGTTATTAAACCCGTCGCATTGACTACGTCCCTCTTCAATTAATACTAGACACACCAGGCAAAGCTAACATCCTTCACACATTTCCATGGAAACAAGATAAAGACATTATGGTGAATCATAATTTCACCTACTTGAGGGGTTTTATGCTCTTCATATGGCCAACAGACACTCCTGCCTACAGTTCCAAAGATGAAGACCATGACTCAGCTTAATAACGCAGGTCAACATATTACTTCTAGTCTTATTTCTATGTGATACAGCTGTTGTCCAATGAAGCATTGCAGATGATCAGGTACAGTACACAGGAGAGTTGTTATCCGTCCTTGGAACCACCTCTCTCTGCAATTTCTACAGCAGCACTCTCTCTTCATCTTCCCATCTCTCTTTCACAGCCATAACATGAGACTGTCAATGTATCTATCAATGTCTTAAGGCCTGGATCTTGTGCCCCGAGTCTGAAAAAAATCTATTTTTGTCTGTTGAAGTGATGAACGGTTCGGCATTTTGAAATAAATGAGGGTAAGCATGGTTAGATACAGCCCATTGCATTCCCATTAGTGATTACCACCAACACCCATACGTTGTGTTATGTACTTTATTACAGTGAGATATCTGTGCTATACGGCCTTCAATTATCCTGTTTTTGACCATAAAGAGCAGATCCGCAACAATATTGAGAGAAAAGGGATTGTTGATTGTTAATGGCCCTGGGAGCAATGAGAAAGCCAATAATGAAACAGCTTTGTAATGTCCCATTGCACCATGGGAATGAGGCAGAGAGAGCTGTGAAAGGATTTCTGGTCTGTCAAGGTCAATTGTTCCAGGTTGATTCGATTATGCGGGGGGAAACAAGCTTGACAATAAGCCATCTTAATGGCTTTGCATCAAATATTATTGTGGGATAGCACCGCTATCTGCAAGACTAACTGGTATCTACAGTAGCCGAGTGTAGAAAATTGATTACGCTATATTCATTACAAAAATGGTGAACCGTGTCGTAAAGTAAACACCCTTGCCCAGAATCCTTTGCACAGTTGTACTGTCAGGTTAATATGTGTGAGGTCCCTAATTTGAGCTATCCTCCATACTGTGCGCAATGTACAGTTTTCAGCCCAGCATATATATTACATGCTCTATCAGTATCCTAAGGCATTTTTTTATTTAACCTTTACTTAGCTAGCCAGGTCAGTTCAGAACAAATTCTTATTTACAATGGCGGCCTACACCAGCCAAACCCAGACGACGCTGGGCCAATTGTACACCTCCCTATGGGAACCCCAATCACAGATGGTTGTGATACAGCTGGGATTCAAACTAGGATGTCTGTAGTGACACCTCTAGCACTGAGATGCAGTGCCTTAGACCGCTGCGCCACTCGGGAGCATTAACTGAGGCAGCTTAATTAGGGTGAGATAGAAAACCAATGAAAGGGCTACAGCATTATTTGTCATTATTTTGTCATCATATCCATTTGGATGAGAGACTGTGCTAACTATGTACTGTAACCACGCCAGCTTTATCCCTTATGGGAATAAACAGTGAAACAAGGCAGCACATTGAGTTCAAAGCCGGGTCTCGGGTTGGAGTCATTCTAGTTAATCCCATCATATGAACAGGGAAGAACTATGGTGGGAAAGGGAAGAAGAAAGGGGATATGCATACACAGAGAATGGATCAGTAATGGGAATTCAGCTAGCCATGAAGAAATGGAGCTGTGTGGGGTGAGCTCCCAGGTTAATGGACTAAGCTGAGTGTGAGCCCCGCTCATTAACCTCACTCTATTATGGAGGAGATGGCCTTTCTGACCCTGGGGCTCAGGTCATGTGGCTCTGTCCTCCACCCTGCCCAGGCCAGGAACCAGGCCACCAGACAGCCCCCTGGAGACTCTGCATGCTTGGAGATCCATCTGTGAAACGCAGATGAGGGACATGAGTCACTCAACACGAAGCCCCGTGCCTCACAGATGGATGCCAGATTAAGCAGGATTTGTCACCATAATGAAAACGGTGTGGTGAGACTGTGTTGCTGGCTGACTGGTACAGAGGAACGGGGGTGGAGGGAAGGGAGAGGTGGTTTGACAAGTGTATGATGCATGCTCCTGTGACGGCAGGAGCCATCAGAGAGCTGTGGGCTGTCAGAGATTGATAAACCAGACAGCAAGAGAGGTGTAGCATCTACCCAGGCCCCTGGCTTCTCACCAGGCCAGATCTGATCCACAGTTCAATGAGGCCCACTTTACATGACATCTCACATGTAGACTGGGATCTGAGACACGAGCATTGGCAGGAATCTATTTTTCATCCAAGGTAGATTACATTCCTGGTTGACATTTCTCTCAACATCATTATTTCTTGTCCGTAGGTTGGTTTCTCCTACATTCTCAATACAAACTGTATACAAATAAATCCCTTACTTTATTGATTTACATATTAACCCCCTAAGGTCGATGTCCACACCACAGCGGTGTAGCCTACCCCCAAAAAAGTTCCAGAAATTATTCAATACACATTTTTATTTTTATTTATTTTTATTACATTTTTAAAAGAAATGCATGTGAGATTTATTTTCTATAGGTCATTTTAATATAATGTAACAAAGAAATAGTCCATGGTAATCAAGTTGGCTTCCGACTATTGGTTAAATATTTTTTAAATCATACGGTGGTTTACCTGAACAATGTCACATGACTAAACTTTGTAGTGCATAAGCTAGCAAGCTCTACCACGCTAGCTTACTCGAATTGCCTCACCAGCTAAGGTAATTTAGTAGTTCTAGCAATGGCAAACCAAATGACGATCGCAAGGTTTAAAAAATTTAAAAAAGACATCTGGAGGAAAAGGAATGTGTGCCAGAATTTTTTTGGGATCAATCTATCGATAGCTTCCCGAATTAGACATTAACAGGTGGCGCTAGGATAGAAACAACCACAATCGCCATCACAACCACCAATGCCACATTGAGCCAGGCATGCTTGCCAAACCCACCGTCTCCTCTCGTTCTTGATGCTGCAGGCGGGGGTGAACCTGCAGTAGGTCACCCGACAGATTTGTCTGCCATTGATGAACCAGCTTGTCAACCAAAGCTAGCCTAGCGAAGTTCCTTTCAAGTATGAACAATGGCAAATTACTCTGCTTCTCTTCAAGGTGGTATGACCAGTTCGTGTGGATTGAGTATAGTAAAGCAAAATATGCAATTTATTGTAAGTTTTATATGCACTTTTCTTGGGCAAATGACAAATTCAGATTTATATGAGATGGATTTAAAAACTGGAAACTCACAAGAAATGCTTGCTGCAAACACGAGAATAGCAAATTACATGCTAGTGCTCTTGCAAAATTTGAATCCTACAAGGTGACCCATGGGCCTAGAAGTCATGGGACTGTGTTGAAACAAATACACGGTGATGCAAACATGAATTTTACAGAAAGAAACTGTGCACATGTGTGCAAAGCAGGATATTCCACTCAGAGGGCATAGAGAAACCGAAGAGGCAATCAACAAAGGTAACTTTTTAGAAATCTTCAATTTCATCTCAAAGTATGACTCAGAAATACAAAACAGGCTTAAAAGGGATATGGATAGCCCTATTTGTTTCCAGTTTTCGCCTAAATGACATACCCAAATCTAACTGCCTGTAGCTCAGTCCCTGAAGCAAGGATATGCATATTCTTGGTACCATTTGAAAGGAAACACTGTGAAGTTTGTGGAAATGTAAATTGAATGTAGGAGAATATATCACGATAAATCTGGTAGAAGAAAATACAAAGAAAAAAACAACCAGTCTCTTTCTACCACCATCTTTGAAATGCAAGAGAAAGATGGATAACTCGAAGTATGACTGAACTACAAGACTTTTAATGTAAATTCCCCAGACATTCGCATTCATATTGCATTTTTCTGCAAGAATATCGTCAAATCTGTATACTTGGACTTTGATTTAGCTTTCCATGTATTACTAGCCATATTATAAGTTCAACATTTGCAAAACAACCACTTTTCATAACTTCATAACTCTGAATATCCTTATAATTTTTGTCCAAAATGAAAAGGCATGTTGTCGTACAAGGTTAGTAGCTACATTTAACGAAGTATACATGGTTTCCAGATACTCCCGTAAAACCCAGCTCATTGGCTAGCTTCATTTGACCCTGATTGGTGCTTATTTGACAAAGATACAGTCATTCAAGTGATGGCCGCCCGCGTCATCGGTGTGCTATGAAGGCGCTCTCTGAACAAATATGGTGTTCTATAGGATATACTACACCCCTAATGAAATAGTGAAGTCTTGTTACCTTCTAGGATCTCTGAGGAATAGATATGAACGTGATTTGACTCATTGAAACAACGTTTAGGGTGAGATTTTCACAGATTCCTTTCTTTGCAGATTGAACGAGTGGAAATACATAATCGATTGTGCATGCTATATGGACCTTTTTAGGATATGAAAATTTATTTTATCTAAAAAAACGACACTTCATGTTATCTCTGGGACCCTTTGGATGTTAAATCAGAGCAAGATTTCAGAATGGAAGTACACATTTCACCTTCAGACGTTAATTTATCAAACCTATCGTTCTGAAAAAAGTGTTTTTTTGGTAGGAAACAAACAATGGCATGGCATTTTTTCGCAGTAATAGCTGCTGTAAATTGGACAGTGCAGTTATATTAACAAGAATTTAAGCTTTCAACCAATATAAGACACTTATATGTACCGACATTTGTTATTTCTCTAAAATCTGCCATCTTGACACAACGCACTGCATGATTTACAACTGTCCCTTTGACGGGACGCCGATCCTTAATTAATGAGCTACCTCGCAATGCCACGCTTATGAGCCACGAAATTCAGAACGAGTTGCTGGAGTGTGCAGCATCATTGTTACTGTGGAGGATAAAAGATGAAGCTTATTCTGCACCTTCCACGTATTTTGCCATACTAGCAGATTAATATAAAGATCAATCTAAACAAGAACATATTGCTGTGTGCATCCTACTAAAGCAAAGATTTAAGCAGGCGGTATATATGCATTTCAACACCCACCGATTGAATTTGGTTCTGTAAACCGCGACAAAAGTGTCAGGATATATCAATATGTTTTTTTGACAAAGTAAACCAGCTACACACATATATGAGTGGATCCCACAGACATGCTGGATTCATAGAAGTACAGAAAGAGTTGAGTTGAGTTCAAAATCACGGTCTGTGAGTAAAGTGCTGTTACTGCTAGATGTCATTTTAGAGGTTCTTGCAGATTTCTCAGAGACTTGTGGACAAACCAAATTAGAAGCCAATGCCCTCTTATAACAAATCCAGAACATTAAGTTGTTTTTCCTGTTAGTCACGTTTAGTCAATTGTTTGACACTAGTGATTTTGCTACGAAGGGATTGACGGACTGTATTGGTTTAATTGAAACCCTCAAAAGCAGCTTTTCTACGTTCAGAGATAGAGGAGACTTTGGTTAAGTTCTCAAGCTAAATGAAGAAATGAAGATTAAGCATGATATTAGATATTGGGATGTGAGTGCATCACGCCAGCGAAAACTGCCTGTAAAATTGGCAGACAGTGTAGTCACAACTTCATTAGGGAAAACATCCAGCATCAAGAGTGACAGTGACCTGAGGCAACTTTGGAACAATATTCTAGATAGACCATTTACTGAGTTAAACTCAAGATTTCAAGAAGACACATATGGGATCATGCAAGCGGCAGCATCCTTTTCCAAAGAATCACAAACCTGAGGCCTTAAAGAGCAGCTGAAGACTACATGCAATCATTATGCAATATCAATTGAGGATTCTGAATTCACTGTTTTTAATCAGCAGTTGAGTCGCAAAATGAACATGGGAAAGAGTGACTTTTCCTCCATAATGAGTGTTCTTGACAGCTGCCCTGATGATATTTTCCCTAATATAAACTATCTGTTAAGGATCATTGTCACACTTCCAATGACATAATGCAGTGTGGAGAGACTTTTCTCAACAACAACTAGGATAAAAAATTGTCTTCGCACATCAATGACAAGCGCCCGGCTGAACCACTTCAGTTTGCTGTCTTTTGAGCGTGAACTGACAGATACATTGGATTATGATGACATCATCACCATATTCAACTCAAAGCCTCGCCGTCTGCACCTTGTGATGTAGGTCACGCCTTATGATACGTCTACTAAAGGTACCATTTTATAGTACTACTGCCCGCCGTGGTATAAATGGTAACATCAAATATAGGCCTGTTTGCCCATCGAGATTAAAGTGCACCTGAAGATGAGTTTTATGTTGTTGGCAAGTTGGCAACTGGTCTAAAGTTACTGTCTTATTTTAATATGCTGTGATAGGTAATTATTTATATATGTAACTAGGTTGCTCCAAGTACTATGCACTAGTATAAAATGATTGTATTACAAAATAATATACAGTGAACATCACAAAATAAATGTAATACATAAGTAGAAGAAATGCCTATCCAACTTTTTCTAGGCCTATTCCCCCAAAACAATCTGGCCACGCCCCTGCCAAACCCCAGCGGAAATCAA
This sequence comes from Oncorhynchus masou masou, assembly GCF_036934945.1. Classification (NCBI taxonomy): domain Eukaryota; kingdom Metazoa; phylum Chordata; class Actinopteri; order Salmoniformes; family Salmonidae; genus Oncorhynchus; species Oncorhynchus masou. The sequence continues at coordinate 69,955,606 of NC_088224.1, read as the reverse complement.
ATTAGCATAATACAAAAATTCCCATAATAATCTGTCAGTTTCAATTCACTGCATCCGTCTGTGCCGCACTTTCGCATCTGCGATGAAAGGTGACAGAGTTAGAGTGTCAGACCATGAGAAAACCCAAAAATCTGTGTTTTCACAAAATCCTATGTAACATCCAAATGGTTTAGCCTATAAACTATTAGTACTCTGAAGAAACACGATGGTGTCCACCATTTCACTCTCCGACCCCTACAAGTGTCTTGGGACTCGTCTGAAGTTGGTTTAACTTCTGTCTGTAGTGTCCCAACAGTTTAGGCTACACACTAGTATAATAAGGTGAGACTCTCACGAACACATACATGTCAGTTGTTTTGCTCTAAGACACCCACAGGCCTCAAAAGACTCTTCTGAAGGTCCCCCAGTACCAAAAGACTCTTCTGAAGGTCCCCCAGTACCAAAAGACGCTTCTGAAGGTCCCCCAGTACCAAAAGACTCTTCTGAAGGTCCCCCAGTACCAAAAGACTCTTCTGAAGGTCCCCCAGTACCAAAAGACTCTTCTGAAGGTCCCCCAGTACCAAAAGACTCTTCTGAAGGTCCCCCAGTACCAAAAGACTCTTCTGAAGGTCCCCCAGTACCAAAAGACTCTTCTGAAGGTCCCCCAGTACCAATTGGAAAAAGATCTATGGAAGTATAGAGTATATGGACACTTATGTGCCAAATTTCCTAATCTTTCTTATATCACTCAGATATAGGAGACACTTCAGAACAAACTTCCTTTTGATTTTTGGGAAGACTATGTGTTGTTCCATTTAGTGAATCTGTTATTCAATGCGTTTGTATCGGTTAATAGTAGTATTTTTTTTATATAGTTCCAAGGGTCTTAAAATTCAAAATCAAATAGCTTAGACTGTGATGGGTTAAGGTATTTACAAGTTATTTTCTGACATATTTTTACCTTACATAAGGGAGCTAGGGGCCTCATTAAGGAGATGGCAGGCTGTCTAGGCAAACAACATGAAGCTTGTCACATCCCGCTGACAACAGTGTCCATCTTGACAGCGCTGTGGGTGAACTCAACCATGTACTGTATGGGTCGTTCTACAGAAGTAAAAATACATTTCTGTAAATTGGGGGTTGGAAAAGAATTCCAATTTGTATCCTATTTCTAGACATATTTCCCCTCTAACACTTTCCCACCATACACAAACTGGTTATATTAATATAGTTTCAACATAGTTCATCAACATATTGTGACATGGAATCTACGTGAAAAATACACTGGATTTGAAAAAAGTTATTAACAGAAACTTCTGTTTAGAGGGTGAAATTTCAACAACAGGATTATGTCATCATGGTAACCAGTTTTCAACATCATCAAACCTAAGTACCTTTGAAACAACGTCAAATCTTCAACGTTGTTTCCCTATCAGCAAAAAAATAGGCTGTGCAGCAGCTCCTACTGGAGAGTAAATCTACAGCTATCCAATTGGTCTCCCAACCAGGGTTTTAACCAAGCCAATGTCACAATCGTTGTATGGAGGAGACCAAGGCGCAGCGTGAATTGAATACGTTATATGTTAAAGAAGACGGACACTAAACAAACGTGACGCTATAATAATACTAGTGCAGACACAGGCAACTAGACATAGACAATAACCCACAAAATACCCACAAAAAGATGGCTGCTTAAATATGGTTCCCAATCAGAGACAACGATAAACACCTGCCTCTAATTGAGAAACAATCTAGGCAACCATAGACATATATAAACACCTAGGTGATAACCAACCACATAAACCTACAAAACCCCTAGACCACCCATGTCACACCCTAACCTAACCAAAACAATAAAGAAAACAAAGAATACTCAGGTCAGGGCGTGACAACCAAGCTCTGCTTAGGTTTGATATTTGTCAACGGTTACTACCAATGTGCTATCGTGAGAACTATTAGTAAGAGATTTCTTAATTAAAAACTAAATAGATTCACAGTTGCGATCAAAGTAATTCCAAAGTGTAGGTTTAACAGAGCAAATGTAATGTAACCATACAGTACTTTATGTCATATAGCATCACTGATGCTATTCAGGCCTATATAGCATTTGCGAAGTCATCAACAGCTGTTGTTTTAAATTCAGCCTAGGGTTCAACTAGACAATACGTATATCCTAGGGTTTCAAGCTTTGGTTGAATTCGAATTAAATCATCAAGTTAATAATTAATATGAATAAAATGCACTTAAATAAATAAAGTTTGATTTGATTTAGTCTTATTCCTTAACTTAGATTTTTGGTTGAGATGGAGACGCAAATCCAAATTATCAATTACTCATTTGACACCTTTGGCCAAGCCGCCAACACCTGTCACCATAGTTTCACGCATCAGCGTATAATGACACTCACCTGGACTCCATCATCTCTTTGATTACCTGCCCTCTATATGTCACTCCCTTTGGCTCCTTCCCCAGGCGTCATTGTTTCTGTTTAGGTTTCCTGTCTGTCTGTCTGTCTGTCTGTCTGTCTGTCTGTCTGTCTGTCTGTCTGTCTGTCTGATGTTCGTGTTTCTTGTTTTGTTCAGTTGTTTATTCAATTATGCACTCCCTGAACTTGCTTCCTGACCCTCGCAGCGCACATCGTTACAAATGACGTTTTTTTTTGCAGACGTTTACTGACACCGGCCATATTCAACAGGTGCTGAGCGTTTGTAAATTCAAGTTATTCTGCGCTCTTGCACACTCAGACGAGAGTGCTCTGAAATCGAAGTTGAATTAACAATGTCCTTTGAGATATATACCACTTAGTTGAGAAGTATGTGAATAATCAAGTCAATAAATGTTGGGTAGTTAGTTAGATAACATATAGTTAATATACTGCCTGGGAAGTTCGATGTATTAGCAGCCAACTAACGTTAGGTAACTAGCTAACATAATGGTCCATACTGCTGTAATGCTATGAGGTTCGTAAGGATAGCGTAGCTAACAAATTGTCAGCCAACATAACGTGTAACATAACTTATTTGAAAATTCATTACTTTATTACTTTGCTCAATATTTTCTTATTGAGTTAAATAAGAGTTAATTAATTATAATTAGTTAAAGCAATGAATTTGTATCTGCTGTCGGACTTCGGCTGCATATTATCCAACATTTTCTTCAAATCTGAAAACGTGAAACCACCCATTTTCTGAAGAATGTCATTATGGGCCCTAAATGCATGAAAATAGTGTCCACTGCTTGTATAGTTCGTATTTTGGCAAATTTAGCACAACATTCAGGAACTTTTGGCACACTAGCTATATCCATACTATGTCAAATAAGCATACTTGCCTTGCAAAAGTATTCATTCCCCTTAGCATTTTACTTATTTTGTTGCATTACAACCTGTAATATAAATTGATTTTTATTTGGATTTCATGTAATGGACATACACAAAATAGTCCAAATTGGTGAAGTGAAATGAAAAAAAAAACTGACAAGTGGTGCGTGCGTATGTATTCATCCCCTTTGCTATGAAGCAACCTAAATAAGATCTGGTGCAACCCATCACATAATTAGTGAAATAAAGTCCACTAGTGTGCAATCTAAGTGTCACATGATCTCAGTATATTTACACCTGTTTTGAAATGCCCCAGAGTCTGCAACACCACTAAGCAATGGGCACCATGAAGATCAAGGAGCTCTCTAAACAGGTCAGGGAAAAAGTTGTGGAGAAGTACAGATCAGGGTTGGATTATAAAAAAATATCTGAAACTTTGAACATCTCACGGAGCACCATTAAATCCATTATTAAAAAATGGAAAGAATATGGCACCACATCAAACCTGCCAAGAGAGGGCCGCCCACCAAAACTCACAGACCAGGCAAGGAGGGCATTAATCAGAGAGGCAACAAAGAGACCAAAGATAATCCGGTTTGAGCTGCAAAGCTCCACAGCAGAGATTGGAGTATCTCTCCAAAGGACCACTTTAAGCCATACACTCCACAGAGCTGGGATTTATGGAAGAGTGGCCAGAAAAAAAGCCATTGCTTAAAGAAAAAAAATAAGCAAACACGTTTGGTGTTCGCCAAAACGCATGTTGGAGACTCCCCAAACATATGGAAGAAGGTACTCTGGTCAGATGAGACTAAAATTGACCTTTTTGGCCATCAAGGAAAACGTTATGTCTGGCGCAAACCCAACGCCTCTCATCACCCCAAGAATTACTATCCCCACAGTGAAGCATGGTGGTGGCAGCATCATGCTGTGGGGATGTTTTTCATCGGCATAGACTGGGAAACATCAGCAGGGACTTCAGATTTGAAGGAATGATGGATGGTGCTAAATACAGAAAAATTATTGCGGGAAACCTGTTTCAGTCTTCAGGAGATTTGAGACTGGGATGGAGGTTTACCTACTTGTAGGAGCTGGAGCAGTATTGCCTTGAAGAATGGGTAAAAATCCCAGTGGCTAGATGTGCCAAGCTTATAGAGACATGTCTCAAGAGACTTGCAGCTGTAATTGTTGCAAAAGGTGGCTCTAAGTATTGACTTTGGGGGGGGGGGGGTGGATAGTTATAGTGGGGGGTGGATAGTTATGCATGCACGCTCAAGTTTTCATTTTTTTTAAATTGTTCTTTGTTTCACAATAAAAAATATTTTACATCTTCCAAGTAGTAGGCATCTTGTGTAAATCAAATGATACAACCATCCCCCAAAATCTATTTAAATTCCAGGTTGTAAGGCAACAAAATAGGACAGCCACCTCTCAATAGAAATAAGCGTATAAACAATGACTTTGTACTATATTTTTTTAACAATTAGGTTTGCCTTGGATTTGAATTAGAACATATCCTGTTGGAATTAAAAGTCTTTAAGTTTGAGCTGTTTTTTTAATCGTTTTTGGGGGGTGGGACAGAAATTTACACCACTTCTGTGGGAGGAGGGGGCTAGGCCACACTGGGCCGTGCTGGGCAGGGCAGCCTGGTAGGTGGCATTAAATAAGATAAAGCTATATAGTGACAGCTTTACTGTCTGACCTATTCTTCGAACTGGACAGCACACAGAGTACATTCTGATTTGTTTTATTTACTCCTCTAGCTGGGTAGCTGCAGGAGCTTATCCTCCCTCCCTGATAAATGACTTGAAAGTGTGAACCCTGAATGAACTTCAGTACTTTATAAACCTTACCATTCGCCAAAATGTGTTGTTGTTGTTTTACTTCCCATAATGCCTTCAAGAAATCTATGGAAAATTGGCAGGCTTTGACTATATTGTGTGTTTTGTTTGATCATTTCCATGCTCATAGCTGAGGGCTCACTTCCCACCCACCACTGCACCACACCTACAGTACATGTTCAGGAGGAATGCTCACTTCTATGAATGCAGCTACAGTACTGAGACTGTTATGAAATAGAGCCCTGTTGCTCTTCTCAGGAAATGTTCTAGTGTAGTACTTTATATGATTACTACTGTAAATTGTACTGCTACTTTATATCTATTGACAAGAAATCAAAGCCTTTCACTAGTCTATCACATACAGTATGTTACATCAATCAGTCAATCATAGTACAATGTGAACATATAGGTGCCAAAACACATTTGTTTCCATTTTAAAATGGAAAAGAAAAAGTTGCTTTTAAGGTGTGACTGTGGCATCTATATGCTATGCTGACATCTATATGCTATGCTGACATCTATATGCTATGCTGATATCCCAAGAGATGGCTAGACAGTTTCACTTTTACTTTATATCTTAAGCCTACTTTGTCTCTTTGTAGAATATAAAAGGGATGTAACTTGGCACCTGTTTGCCACAGAATCCACATTCTATGCCACATTCACACAGGGGTGTCAAAACGGTCGGGACCTCATGGAGCCTCTGAATGACACCACACCAGTCTCTGACTGTTTGAGTTCCATTTGACATTATATGCCGAATTCATCACTGCACTCAAGCTTTACAAAGAGAGATAATTTTTTGACATTTTAATACAACCTGCATACAAAGGAAGTACTCACTAATGAAATGTCTTCCAGGTGTGTTTTGGTGGATAGGAGTAAGCCACAGAGTTATTCCGTTGCATTTTGACCTCACACTCTCTTTGGATGAAGAAGAGGTTTGTGAATTGCATGAACTACAATACGACACGATTACAAGCCTTTCTTTTTTGATTGTTTGGTATTCTGTTTGGTATCTCTTCTTGTTAGACGGAGAAGGGTTTGAGCAATTTATTGAACTAGGTCTGTTCTTTCTGATCATCTAGAGTTTGGTTGTTATGTGAACTTTTTAATTGATTTATTTGAATACTATGATAGCCAGATGGCCTCCAGCCTCCAAATCAAATCAAATTGTATTTGTCACATGCTTCGTGAACAACGATAACTCGGACATATACACAGAGTACAAGTTCAGAGTTGCTGTGCAGGGATACTACAGTGACTTCAGAAAGTATTCAAACCCCTTGACTTTTTTCACATTTTGATATGTTACAGAGTGGGATTCAAATGTCATTTTTTGTCAATGATCTACACAAGATACTCTGTAATGTCAAAGTGGAAGAAACATTGCAACATTAGTAAATAAAAATTAAAAAATATATATATATATATATATAATAAAACACTAATATATCTTGATTACATAAGTATTCAACCCCTGAGTCAATACATATTAGAATCACCTTTGGCAGCTGTGAGTCTTTCTGGGCAAGTCTCTAAGAGCTTTGCACACCTGGATTAGATTTTCACGTCAATTTAAGACAACACTGTCAGGAACATTCAATGATGCCTTGGTAAGCACCTCCAGTGTATATTTGGCCTTGTGTTTTAGGTTATTGCCCTGATGAAAGGTGTCTGTTGGGAAGCTGACTGAACCAAGTTTTCCTCTCGGGTTTTTCCTGTGCTTAGCTATTCTGTTTCTTTTAGCCATGAAGTGCTTTGAAAGGCTGGTCATGGCTCACATCAACACCTAGACCTACTCCAATTCGCATACCGCCCCAACAAATCCACAGGTGACACAATCTCAATTGCACTCCACACTGCCCTTTCCCACCTGGACAAAAGGAACACCTATGTGAGAATGCTGTTTTTTTAACTACAGCTCAGCATTCAACATCATAGTGCCCACAAATCTCATCACTAAGCTAAGGACCCTGGGACTAAACACTTGCCTCTGCAACTGGATCCTGGACTTCCTGACGGGCCGCCCCAGGTGGTAAGGGTAGGCAACAACACATCTGCCACGCTGATTCTCAACACTGGGGCCCCTCAGGTGTGCAGGCTTAGGTCCTCAGGTGTGCCCCTCCTGTACTCCCTGTTCACCCACGACTGCGTAGCCAAGCACGACTCCAACACCAACATTGGGGCGGCAGGGTAGCCTAGTGGTTAGTGGTTAGAGTGTTGGACTAGTAACTGGAAGGTTGCAAGTTCAAACCCCTGAGCTGACAAGTTACAAATCTGTTGTTCTGCCCCTGAACAGGCAGTTAACCCACTGTTCCTAGGCCATCATTGAAAATAAGAATTTGTTCTTAACTGACTTTCCTAGTTAAGGCAAGAACGACAGATTTGGTTAAAAAAAAAATAAAGTTTGCTGATGACACAACCGTGGTAGGCCTGATTACCGACAACGATGAGACAGCCGATAAGGAGGGGGACAGAGACCTGGCAGTGTGGAGCCAGGACAACAACCTCTCCCTCAATGTGAGCAAGACAAAGTAGCTGATCGTAGACTATAAGAATACAGGAAAAGGCGGGCCAAACCGGCACCCTTTAACATCGACAGGGCGGCAGTGGAGCGGGTCGAGAGTTTCCACATCACCAAACACACCAAGACAGTCACGAAAAGGGCACAACAACATGTTTTCCCACTCAGGAGACTAAACAGATTTGGCACCTGTCCTATCATGAGGTTCCCCTGTTGGGGGAAGTTTATAACCCCCCATAAAAACATTTCCCTCTTTTTCTTTCCACTCTACAGAATGGACTCTTGGAAAGCCCTTTGTTAACATAGAGAGATTATTATAACATCAAAAGGTTGGGGAAAAGAGCAATCTTTATGTAATCCAACCAGTTGAAAGTGTATATGTTGTGTATATGATGTCAGATCGGTTGTCGTCTTAGACACTATTACTGATTACTGATGATAGGACGACATGAACTGTATCTTGGAAAGTCTAAACATTCTAGTTATCACATGGAATTGTTGTGAAATTTACATTTTTAACTATCTGTGAAAATATTAAATGTATTTTTAGTTTTTAAAATGAGAGAATTGTTTTCATAAGTAAAATATGCTCGATCAGTGTCCACGCCCATGTGAATAGGCATTGGTTGGAAATGATGAACCAACCCCTTTTTTACATGACCGTGACCCAATTCACTGCGAACTAAGCTAACCTCAACGTGCGCTCTGGTTGCGAATAGTTGAACGACTACAACCTAACAAAATTAACATTGTGCTCCCGATGATGTGAGGACTGCTGTCCATACATTTAGAAGGGCGAATTTCAACGTGGAGGTGGCGATCGCCACGCTGGAAGGACGAATCTGACTACACCACCCAGAATATAGCATGAGCTTATAGTATGTCAACTTGGTATGAACTTTGAACTTTTATTCACTAAGAAGTGATACATCCTAGACGTCGAGTTGTCAGCAGCAGCTGTAAACGTGCGTGGCCTAGGAAAGGACGGACAATCTCTTCAGAACGACAGGGTACTACAATGTATCGGTTCTAATACACGGCGACGGTACTGCAACGTATCCGTTATACCACAAGACCACAGGGTACTACAACGTATCGGTTCTAATACACGGCGACGGTACTACAACGTATCCGTTATACCACAAGACCACAGGGTACTACAACGTATCGGTTCTAATACACGGCGACGGTACTACAACGTATCCGTTATACCACAGGACCACAGGGTACTACAACGTATCGGTTCTAATACACGGCGACGGTACTACAGCGTATCCGTTATACCACAAGACCACAGGGTACTACAATGTATCGGTTCTAATACACGGCGACGGTACTACAACGTATCCGTTATACCACAAGACCACAGGGTACTACAATGTATCGGTTCTAATACACGGCGACGGTACTACAACGTATCCGTTATACCACAAGACCACAGGGTACTACAACGTCTCGGTTCTAATACACGGCGACGGTACTACAACGTATCCGTTATACCACAGGACCACAGGGTACTACAATGTATCGGTTCTAATACACGGCGACGGTACTACAGCGTATCCGTTATACCACAAGACCACAGGGTACTACAATGTATCGGTTCTAATACACGGCGACGGTACTACAACGTATCCGTTATACCACAAGACCACAGGGTACTACAATGTATCGGTTCTAATACACGGCGACGGTACTACAACGTATCCGTTATACCACAAGACCACAGGGTACTACAACGTATCGGTTCTAATACACGGCGACGGTACTACAACGTATCCGTTATACCACAAGACCACAGGGTACTACAACGTATCGGTTCTAATACACGGCGACGGTACTACAGCGTATCCGTTATACCACAAGACCACAGGGTACTACAATGTATCGGTTCTAATACACGGCGACGGTACTACAACGTATCCGTTATACCACAAGACCACAGGGTACTACAACGTATCGGTTCTAATACACGGCGACGGTACTACAACGTATCCGTTATACCACAAGACCACAGGGTACTACAACGTATCGGTTCTAATACACGGCGACGGTACTACAGCGTATCCGTTATACCACAAGACCACAGGGTACTACAACATATCCGCAGGGAAATATTCTTCAAAGGACAAGGGAGATCTCTGCTGGGGAACCCAGCCTTCCATCTTCGACCAATCTATCGAAGCCGAGCTCAGAGTAAATATATTTCTTGCATTTTCCTTTTCCGAATGGGCGGTTATTTAGAATGCATAATATTCTGCATTTACGATAGCATAGTTTCATAAGGCCCGATAGAGATCCTTTTGTTCCTCAGTCTTCCCGCCCTTTCATTCAAATCCAACCCCCTTTCTTTGTGCAGCCAGCCGTCATATCGATTTTGTCCGCTAGGGACGTTTTCTTTTATGACATAATTAGTAATCAATGTATGATCCATCCTGTGTATATGTAAATCTGTGTGATTATTTAGGTATTTAGTAAATAAATAAGTTGTAATAAGTGCGTGTTGGTTGCAGGGAAGTCAGGCGCAGGAGAACAAACTAAACGGAGTTGTTTAATAAGTGCTCAATAAACTCCAAAAACCAAAATATACAAAAAAATAATAAAAGTGGGTACAAAACCCGTCGCACACAGACACATGACTTGCATAATACATACAATCTCCGACAAGGACATGAGGGGAAACAGAGGGTTAAATACACAACATGTAATTGATGAGATTGGAACCAGATGTGAAGGAAGACAAGACAAAACTAATGGAAAATTAAAAATGGATCAGTGATGGCTAGAAGGTCGGTGACGTCGACCGCTGAACACCGCCCGAACAAGGAGAGGGACCGACTTCGGCGGAAGTCGTGACATAATTAAACCATATTTTCCCCGACTTCCTAGTTAATTACATTTACATGATTAGTTTAATCAGGTAATATTAATTACAGAGAATTCATTTGATAAAATAGCATGTCATATATCACTTAATCCATAGTAAAGACACAACAGTCCCCAGATCCTCAAAAAGTTATACAGCTGCACCATCGAGAGCATCCTGACCGGTTGCATCACTGCCTGGTATGGCAACTGCATCTGACCGTAAGGCGCTACAGAGGGTAGTGCGTACGGCCCAGTACATCATTGGGGCCAAGTTTCCTGTCATCCAGGACCTATATACTAGGCGGTGTCAGAGGAAAGCTCAAAAAAGTGTCAAAGACTCTAATCACCCAAGTAATAGACTGTTCTCTCTGCTACAGCACGGCAAGCATTACCGGAGCGCCAAGCCTCAAGACTGCTGAACAATTAATCGAATGGCCACCCGGATACTGACATTACTGTGTTTATTATCAATCCATAGTCACTTTAGCCCTGCCTACATGCACAATTTACCTCGACTAACCTGTACCCCCCACACATTGCCATGGTACCGGTACCCCCTGTATAAAGCCTCGTTATTGTTATTTTATTGTGTTACTTTTTATATTTTAACATGCTGACCAGACCGCCAGTGCTGAAAAATAAATGGACACATACTGTACATGTTCTTCAATCATTTCATCCAATCTGCTCGCACATGTCAACGGGTGTATGCGTAGCCAGGCGCTAAAATATAACTATTTTAGACGGTTCTATTTTACACGCTCGACGCAATGCAAGTAACCACGTGGGTGATTGACGAGCATATAACCACGTGGGTGATTGAAAGACGAGTGAGGTCCATACTCCAGCCCAGTTGGTGGCGGGAATATACCTTAAAGTTGGTTGCCAACCGCAATAAAGAAATCCATAGAAGAAGAAGAAGAAGGAGAGATTACTCAAAGAAAAATAACTGAACACTTAACTAGTTTTCCCCTTTAATCTGTGAATGAATTGTCAGAGTAGAGAACACACCATGTTTTGTGACTCAAAACATCCAACATCCAACATCCATCCAACTTCCTTTGATCATCTTTGAGATATTACTGCAACTTGATTGGAAACCACCTGTGGACAATTAAATTGTTTGGACATGATTTAGAAATAAATACACCTGTCTATGCACTGAGTGTACAAAATATTAGGAACACCTTCCTAATATTGAGTTGCACCCCCTTTTGCCCTCAGAACAGCCTCAATTCGTCAGGGCATGGATTCTACAAGATCAGGAAACCTTTCCACAGGGCTGCTGGCCCATGTTGACTCCAATGCTTTCCACAGTTTGTCAAATTGGCTGGATGTCTTTTGGGTGGTGGACCATTCTTGATACAAACGGGAAACTGTTGAGCGTGAAAAACGCAGCAGCGTTGCAGTTCTTGACAAAGTCAAACCGGAGTACCTTGCACCTACTACCATACCCCGTTCAAATGCACTTAAATCTTTTGCCTTGCCCATTCACCCTTAATGTTCTTAATGTTTTGTACACTGTGTTTATTATCCATGTCCTTCAGCCACAACTCCGAGAAACATAGGACATTGCAGTTCTTTCGGCCCCATTGGTAGGATAATGTTGAACAAAGCTTGTCCAGTTTGTACTCCAGTGATTGTACGTTCACCAATAGAACGGAGGGTAGAGGCGATTTATTTACTAGCCAAAGTAGTTTCTCTTCCGAGTCTCTGGTATTAGAGCCTGTTCCGTGGTGAGCAGTATGTCCTGCGCCACTGACTCATTGAAGTAGAAATTGTAATCCAAATCGAGGTTAAGGATCATTGTTCTGATGTCCAGAAGCTCTTTTCGGTCATAGCAAATTATGGCGGAAACATTATGTACAAAAAAACTTACTATCTGTGCAAATAAACACACAAAATAGCACGTTTTTGGTCAGGTGTCTGTAAAATGGCAGCTATCCATTCCAGCTATTCACGGCAGCCATCCATTCCATACACATCTCCTTTAGCCATTTTGTCCTATATAACAACAGTCTTCCCACTCCTTCTTACCCTGAACCCAGGCCAATGTAGTTCATTTCAGCACACTGCATCACACCTCCCATAAGCTGAGTGGCTACTGCAATCCCTTGATGATGACAATGTGTATTGAATCCAGCATTTAGACCGAGGCCTTGCCAAAGCATACACGGTTAGTCTCTCAACCATCAATAAATAATATATTAATTTCTCAGCAGCAGTGGTGGGGTCATCCAGCGTCTCATTGTGAGAGAATTGGATTGTTTCTTTCGTGGCATGTTCAGTCTTGTCACAGAATGAGACTGATAGTCGCCAAAGCATGCCAGCTGAAAACAGCCCTATGGGGGAATTAGCATGAATGTTTTAGGGGAGCTAAGACTCCCATTTCTCTACATGCTTTTAATTAATGACAGAGAGAAATGAGGTGGGTTGGGGGGATGAGGAGAGGAGCTGCACACAATCAACATAAATATTCAGTGTCTGAGGGGAGAGCAGCACAGAGAGAGGCAGAGCCCTGTCAGCCTGGCCTGTTGATTAATGGCAGCACTGCAGTCTAGGGGTGGTTTATTCACAGTCATACAGCCCTGCCCAGAGCTCCTCAAAACTATATTACTCCCCTTATAAATTCACTCATTATAAATCAAACAGAAGACATTATCTGGAGGAATATCCTGGGCCGAGTGTTCATGTGTACACGTTTGTTTTAACAACAGCGACAGCCATTGAGTAAAATGCAGAACACCATGGCATTTCAACAGAAACAACTAAATAGAAAAGGCCTATTTATGTTGCATTTCTGATCTGCTGCAGCATTTTACAGTGCTGTTAGAGGATTCAGAGCACAGCACTATTCAGGTGTCAGTAATGGCACCGTTATGTGCTGGGGTCACATCGTTAAGTGTTTGTGTCTGCAGCCTTGTGACAAGATGTCTGTTACATATTTGATCATGTCTGCTGTACAACCCTGTTGTCCTATGTGTGTCTGTTGTCTGAATCTATTCAAACATGGCAGGACATTCATACAATTATCCCTTTCCAAGCTGTGAGATTTTGTTTGATGCACAGTGATGGGATATGTTGCAAAGCCCCTTGGGATGGTCCTCCCTCTTCATTGCTGCTGCTGGTGGATAACAGAGAGCCAGGGCCCACAAAAAAACTGCACTAAATTCAGGATTACAGTTACCATAGAAACCAGCTCTGGCTGGCGTATCCTCCCCAACTATACTATATTTTATTTTGCACTTGACCCACCCCAAAAACAAACAAAAAAAACATGAGGAGGTGGAACTTTTTTACTTCCCAGTCAAAACCTTGGGAGTTAGTTAGGTGATATGAGAGTCAGGAAGAGGAGAGGATGTGATATGGCATGGTGGAAGAGGAATAAGGAAAACACAATGCTGCCTGCAGAGACAAAGGGTAGTGAGGAGGTTATACTGGTGAGTACGGGTGCCAAAGATGCTTCATGTCCCAGTGAATTTACAGTGACAACAAAACCAAGTAACAGTATATGTTGGCAGTGTATGGCAGGACTGGACAGCACATGATTACAATATAAATATAGTATACTGTATACTGTACTATGTGTCCTGACCTCAGTATTTTCCTGTGCCTGAAGATATGATTGATATCAAACTGGACACCCAAATCTTCACTATGGGACTCTAGACTGAAACCAAGTAATACAAAATGATGAGTAGTAAAGCATTACTTCAATTCAAATGTCCATAGTCTATTTGGCGGCAGCATCAAACAGTGCATGGTCCACGGAGAGCCTGGCGTAAAGTATGGTTTGGTGCTGCTGCTGCATCTTCCTTTATGATATTGCCTATAAGTGTTCTGTATAACTTATTCGGTGCCATCATATCTTTGGAGGTTGCGTTGCATTCTCTATAACCAGGGTGCAATTACCCAGACGAGTGAAGGAAGGTAGGAACCTGGTGCACATACAGTACTATAATTACTGTGTCATTGCAAGTAATTACATCATGGTTACCCAAGACCTAGAATCTCATATAACTATTTGTAATTCGGTCAACTTAACATTAAGTGTGAGAATCATAGCACTGAGTACCGAAAAGCTTTGGGATTAAAAGGAATCTGAGTGGATAAGTGAGCTTACTTCACATAGTCACTCTGTGTTACTTGACTGTATGTTGTGTGAGGTTCCTGCAAAACAAATTACAACCTTGTGTTGTTGCAGTACAGAAACCGAAAGGTTGCTAGTTTGAACCTCTGAGCCGACAAGGTGAAGAATCTGTCAATCTGCCCTTGAGTAAAGCACTTAACCCAAATTGCTCCAGGGTTGCTGTCAGTGATGGCGGATCCCTGGAAAGGACCCCACTCTCTGAGGGTGTCTCAGGGGGAGCTTGGCTATGCAAAAAACAAACAAAAATCACACCTCACAATTGTGTTGGTTACCTGCTTGTACATGCAGTGAAACAGGACAAGTATAAGCACCACCAACTTGACCTTTTGATGTCATATCATAAAGCTTTATGTAACTTGTAAATTAGCAAAAGCCTGACAGCACCTATTCTTTCTTTTATGTCATCCTCACCTCTTCTTGTAGGCCTTCGAATGTAGAAATTCTATGAGATTCAAAGGTGTAACCCCTGTAACTTTAGCTAATGTAATGACAGCCCTGTGAGAGGAGATACTGTACATGGGTTTTGTATGACTGGATCAGTCAATCCAAGGAAACAGAAAATGAGACGGAATAGCCTAGACTCACTAACGTCAAGCAGGCTAATATAAAATGTTCATGTTTTCAGTGAGACATACTGCTGAAAACCTTTTGGAAAATAATAGATGGACGTGGGTTCACCGAAAAGAGATGAATGTGTTTTTTAAATGGAGAAAAGCAGAACCTTATCATTTGGATGCACAGCAACTTGGCTCTGATCCGAGTCACTACAAGCTATACTTAAACCCCTTTCTCTGCAGCAGTGATAAAGCATTGAGCATTCTGTAGCATACTGAATCATGGAAACACTGAGCACATTGTATCCTTTCCAAACATGTTATTTTAGAAAATTGGTATTTCAAGCTACACTTGCATGGTCTTACATTCAAAATACCTTTCAATTGAGTTGTGTGTGGCTTTGGCAAAACATTACATATCAATTTCAGAAATGTTGGTGAATGAGCTTTTATTGTTTAAAATAAATTATAAAAGAGATTAGTGTGTTTTTTCAATATCTAATCACGGCATAAGGGTTTTCAATGACAGACATGTACAGTGCCCTCCGTAATTATTGGGACAGTGAAGAATCTATACTCTATACTATATATCTATACTATACTAGTTTGGATTTGGAATCAAACAAGGACTATGGGGTTAAAGTGCAGACTGTCAGTTTTAATTTCAGGGTATTTTCATCCATATCAGGTAAACAGATTAGAAATCACACTACTTTTTGTACATAGTCCCCCATTTTAGGGGACCAAAGTATTGGGACAAATTCACTTGTGTATTAAAGTAGTAAAAAAAGTATTTGTTCCCATACTCATGGCACGCAATGACTACATCAAGCTTGGGTCTCTACACATTTTTAGGATGTATTTGCTCTTTGTTTTGGTTGTGTTTCAGATTATTTTGTGCCCAGTTGAAATTCATGGTAAATAATGTATTGTGGTATTTTGGAGTCACTTTTATTGTGAATAAGAATGTTTTTAAACGTTTCTACATGAATGTGGATGCTACTATGATTACGGATCATCCTGAATGAATCGTGAATAATGATGAGTGAGGAAGTTACAGACGCACAAATATCAGACCCCCAAGGTATGCTAGCCATTTCAATAACAGGGGAGGTTAGTGTTTTGCGGGAGTATGAAATTTGTGCGTCTGAAACTTCCTCACTCATCATTATTCAGGATTCATTCAGGATGATCTGTAATCATAGTAGCATCCACATTCATGTTGACGTGTTTAGAAACATATTCTATTCTTATTTACAATAAAATCTTGATGTAGTCATTGCATGCTATGAATATGGGACCAAATACTTAACTTTTTAATACTTTAATATACAAGTGAATTTGTCCCAATACTTTTGCTGCCCTAAAATGGGGGGACTATGTATAAAAAGTGCTGTAATTTCTAAACTTGAAAAAAAAATCAAATCCAAAGTTGTGAAGTATAGAGACTAAAGAAGGACTAGAAAACCGTGAAGGACTAGAAAACAGGAGCAAGAAACAGACAGGAGCAGGGGAACAAACGCTGCTCGGTTTCACGAACAAAACGAACTGGCAACAGACAAACAGAGAACACAGGTATAAATACACAGGGGATAATGGGGAATGGCTACACCTGGAAGGGGGTGGAGACAAGCACAAAGACAGGTGAAACAGATCAGGGTGTGACACTATGCTGTATATAAATAAGTGCTACTGCTAGGCTTTACACAATCAAATGTAGCAAATAACTACATTTGTAATAAACTGTACAAATTATACATTTGTGACATCAATATTTTAAACATGCTCCCCACAAATATTTCAAAACAGTAATATGAGATCTGTATGTAAAGCATTTAAATGTGACATTCTAGTCATTTAGCAGATTATTTTATCCAGAGAGACTTACAGTGAGTGAATTCATCTTAAGGTTGCTAGGTGAAACAGCCACATATCACAGTCAAATATACAGGATACAAACATTCCATTCCAGCTAAACAATGGATGTACAGTATATCGTTTTGTAAAAAAAACATTTTCCTAAAATCTATTCATTAAAATTCTGATAACAGTAATATTTTACACACACATGAAGGTACGCATAAGTAATCATTTCTGATGAAAAACACAAATTTGAAAAATTTGGGGATATTGCGTTTTGTAAGTAAACTCTTCAAATTCAGGTTTGGCAAAAGTACAAATACAAGACACTAAAGATTTGACCAAAAAACTAACATTTCAAGTACAAATGCTTGGCGTGCCATGTTTATGAATGGAACATTCCACATCATGGAATAATAAAATGTGCTGCCAGAAGAACCATCCCTCTTCATAGTCAACCCACATCCCATCATTTGAGAGAATGAGTGGCCAACAGTTGGCCCATGACATGAATGTAGATTTGACTGTGGTGCTGAGATGAAAGCTGTTCATCCCTGTCCTCTCTCATGTATGGCATATGAGCTCTCTACAGTCATCACTACCATGCATGATTTACTGGCCAGGTTAAGTGTCTTGCACTGGAGGTCATAGCGACAGTATGTGCCACCAGGCAGAGAGCAACCCTCCAACACCCAACAGGCCTTTGGAGTGGCAACGAGTCCCTTCCCTGAAGTAGAAAACCAGCCCCGGGGACCACTTCAGTCCTGGTGACATACAGCAGAAGAGAACTCTGTCCTTCCATGGTGGGGGATAGCAGACTGTGAAGGTATGAGCCAATCATACAAGGAAATGGGCAGAATGTCACATCAGCCTAGCAGAGGGAAGCAGTGAGTCATTTCATCTGGATCAAAACAAACCCATCTCGCATTCAAAATTAATTAGAGAAAATAGAAAGGGGGGGGGGGGGGGGGGAATAGTACCATGCCCATTAAAGCAACTTAAAGAAAAATATATATTTTGAAGCTAGTTCAAAGACTTTGCAATCAGTGGTTGATCGTGAGTCTAAATGGGTCAACACTGGGGATTTCTCAGAGCTCAGATTCTTCTGGGTGGAGCTTATTTCTCTGAGGTACTTAACACACAGCTCTGGTGACAGATGGCAGTTTCCTCTGGTTATGTTTGCTCTACAGTATCCAGAAGGCTAAGTTCAGCCTAATAATAAACATCTAATTGATTTACTGCATGGCATGATGCCTTTTAGTTCATGTCCCTCCTTATCGAGATGTCCATTACACATACTGTACACTGCAGGCTACAGAGGAGGGTTGCAAAAAATGGTAAAGAAATTCCTTGGTTTTTCAGAAATCCTGGTTAGAGTATTCCAGATCTCCTGTGTATTCCCTCCTGATTCCGGGAAGCCTCTAACCATGATTTCAGGAAAACCATGGAATTTATTGATAGTTCCCGGAATTTTGCAACCTTACCTTACTTCAGAGTGAATGCCAAGATGATTATTTCTGTATAGCTGCCGTGGCTGCAATTGCCATAGGTCAGAGGTTATCCTGTAAAAGCAGTTTAGTAAGGTCCCACCTTCCAGAAAATCTTGAACCACAAAAGACCACTAAGTGCAGTACATTTAGCCCTGAAAGGTAAAAGTTTTTATGCCCCCTCTTTTGGAAATGCACAGTGGAGGGAGGGATGGCTGGCATTATCTAGGCGACAGGGACAACACCATCTTCAAAGGGATAAAGGACACTTCCACCATGTGATGTTGTGCTTCTCTGTCTGGGTGGGTCTAGAGCGGCTCTAAGTGCCACACCAGGTTCAGAGTTAGGTCAAGTTCTATTGGAGGGAGGACTTCAGAGCACTATTTCCTTGAGCCCCCAGATCCCTCCCTGCTGCCTGCTGTTCTATTGACTCCATTTCCACAGAGAGAGGCTATGGTGATGTCACACTGCTGTTAATACTGCAGTGCCATGGTTGGAGCCTGAAACTTTCCTCCTAGCTGTGTGTCCACTCCTTTTTGAAAATGGTGGTGTCGTTCCTTTTGCCCACCTATACACTCTGAAATGTAGGTGTAGATGGCTGACTGATAAATCCCCTGGTGTGTGTGTCCAATATGTTCTCAGCAACACCCGGGTGATGAATATATTATGGACTGACGAGTCATTAGTTGAATGTCATCCGCTGAGTGTGTGTACTGACGGGGCCTTGGCTTTTAACGTAAGCTCTCTACATGAAATACGACCTTTAGTTAGACCCATGTCAGCCACACTGTAATTTAATAACTTCCCGTATTTTGATAGAGAACTCTATTGAAAAAATGATCTGCGAACCTCTTGCCCTCTCACAATTTAAAATATTTGCATAATCACACTTAAGAAGACTCCAGCAGGCCTATCTATATGGATGGCTTGTCATTTTGAAATAGCATACATCACTTCAGCTGACAGGTCCACATGCAATAAATCAGCTTTTAGCCTATAGTTCATTTTGATATAGATGGCTCCTTCTATAATCAGTCATCATAGTGGATCCTTCTGTAAAGTCTATTACCCCAACTCACAATGCATAATCATATACACTGAGTGTACAAAACATTAAGAACACCTTCCTAATATTGCATATTTAACCTGTCTCCTCTCCTCCATCTACACTGATTGAAGTGGATTTAACAGGTGATCTCAATAAGGGATCATGTCTTTCACCAGGATTCACCTGGTCAGTCTTACTCAGCCAGACAATGATGGTCTCTATCTTTATGGGCTCAGAATATGTTAAAAAGTACAAGTGATATTATTAAATCCTTTGATTAACCAACCCAACCTTATTAACACTCTTAGCCCATACCCACCATGAGCAATGGACAGAGAAAGTCAAAGTCCTGTACTTTATGCAGCCCTATTAGAGCCACTGCTTGTGAGTGATATTAGCACCCTTTGCATGTTAATTCCTCCAGACTTTGTCCTTCAGAACCGTGCGGTTAATAATGAATGCAGGGCCACAATATGCCAATGGCTGGGGTGAGCGGCAGAGCTGCAAATCACTGAATCATAGCACTGGATTTGCAAGCTCAAACACACATTTTTATCCTCCATCTAAGATTTAGACTAGGTGCTGTTCAACTTTCCCGTGAAAAACACATTTTGTCATGTTAAATTTATCCTCCCCAAAGGTTCTGCAACAGGATACAGGACATCAGTGGAATGTGATCATGTATTAATAGTTTATACCATAGATGCTGCAAAGAATCACAACTGTTTGCAGCCAGCCTTCCCGAAACCACTTGCATCCTGAAGGAAAGACACAGGATCCATTCTCAGTCAGTTATGGAGATCAGGAGGAAATAACCTTCCTCCCTAAACCGCTGACGTTTTACCCAATCTTTAGGGGGTTTCAAACAATGGAAGAAACTGCTGTACATTCAGTACATTCTGACATTGTCAGAGAGTACAAAAGAGATTCCTCACATTATTGTCAGTCTACTGTATACGAATGAAGGGATAGGCAAATTGGTGGGTGGGTTGCAACAATGCAGTTAAAACCTGTTACTATGAGCCTGTGTGTCTTTAATGCATGTTCATAAACAGACAACTTGGCCCTGTTCCAAATTTAGATGCACACATAAACAAGTCTTCTGTCAGCAGCACTATCTGCGTCACTCCCACCCTGGATGCATTTTCATTGGTGGGCTGTGCAGTCGACTGATAAGACACCGTGCTGAAAGCAAGGAAACAATTTATTCCTAAGTGTGATATTGGAAAAGATACAGTCTGATGGGAATGGTAATAGTTTTAGCATGTAAATACTCCATGTTGTGTATAAATAAATACTCCATGTTGTGTATAAATAAATACTCCATGTTGTGTATAAATAAATTAGCTAGCTGCAGACATTAGCTGGAGCCTGGAGGATTTTTCCTCATCTAAAACACTTAACAAACTTTGAGAATGAAAACAAACACAAGTCACATATCACTGATTAAACAATTAGTAACTGAACTTGCACCAAATGTCGTAGAATAGATCTATGAAATGATCTTCTGAACATTACTCTCTCTGGGGCATTGCCACTGCCATCACCGATGGACCAATCAGTGATGGCAGTGGTCTTTGTTTGGTATTTCAAAATCTCTTGCATGAATGACTTTTACTCAAAGATACATTTTCCTTTTGCTTATTTGGATGTCAAATGCACCAATTATATGACAGTATATAAAATGATCCAAGCATCATTACTTAAACACTCTGAAAGAGGCACATATGCAACTCTGTTGAATGAGTTCCAATTTTGGTCAGTCTAGTCTGTATGCAACAGATGTCCAGCGAAGATAAAAAGACTGGTCTCGGCACCAGTGTAACAGATGTGATTGTACTTCGTAAACTCTCTTGCTTTGTGTTTAAAAAAAAAAGACTGTCCAGCCAACAATCCCAGTTGATTGGTGTTTATTCTGATGATAGACACAAGGAAGCACATTAGATGTGCAGGACAACAGTATGTTGTTGTCATGGAAATAACATTGAATCAGCAGGGAGATAATGTGACCATTACACTCAGAGCGTGCTAGCTAACTCACTCTTACAACAATAACGTATAAAACACATCCCAGGATGCGCCGAATATCTAACAGCTACCGTACACGTATTACACTCATCAGGACATGTACATAGGGAACTTGTACACATTGTAAATATGAAAATAGAATACAGTATTTCAGAACGTGACCTGCCGCTTGCATGACAATGTCAATATCAGACTGGAAAGACTTTACTTTCACGATCTTCCACTATCTGCAAGCATGACCAATGGCATAAAACCTGATTGTTATGTAAATTCAACCAACCAATACAAATACATCAACATTGAATACATATTTCTGCAGTGTCAAGTGGAAACATGACCAACCCTGTTGCATTTGCAACACAATAGCTAAACTGTCATTGCATGTGCGATGGAACAGTCTACAGACATACAAAGTCTGTGTAACATGGCAAATATTCACAAATATTCCACACTAAAGTCGTTGACACTCTGAGCCACAATTTGAACACTGTCAACTACACCGAGGACAAAGGGAAACCTGAGGGTGGGATGTGCCAATGATCTCCTTCATGAGCAGACAGCTGCAACGTAGGCCAATGTTGATTTACTGACAAAAACAAGGGCACCTTCCGTGTCAGTCGATACTGGAGGGAAAGCCAGAAACACGGCTTCAACAGGATATTTTACCCTCCAAATGGTGTCCATCTCTCAAATGTAATGGCTTGGAAAATCTAGATGTCTTTAAAAGGCAATGGGGGTTGCAGTCATATGGGGTCACTTAACAAATCTCACCCTGATTACTTTTCCAACTCAATCTAGCCAGTCTGACTGCAGGGGTCTCTAACTCACTAACCTTCGGATACTATCTATCCTTTCCGTGTCACTTGCATGGTTACATGACTCGGAGTACAAATATTTAATCAATTGAATGGGTTCATGTATGATCATAACACAGACACCAATAAAATACAAAATACCTAGATAGACCCTCACAACCACAAGAAACATGTGGTCAATAGTTTGTCTGCAACACTTACCTCCCTTAGCCAGCTTATGCTGTAGCTTATAGCCTTTCTAAGCTTCTTAACATGTAATCTCAAAACTAAGCTAATTATTCACGGACAGCCCTCATCTCTGGTTGATGATGGTGAGTCTCTAACATCGAGCTCCTCTAGATTTAGAAAAGAAACATATATTTTTTTAATTATCTACAGTATATCGCAAACTCCACACACTCACAGCAAAACCTTTCTGAACTGAGGCACACCTTAAAGGCCCAGTGCTGTCAAAAATGTGATTGTATTTCCACACTATGAGGTCAATACTGTATAATTGTGAAAATTATGATAATACCCTTTTAGTGTAAGAGGTGTTTGAAACGACCACCTGAAATGTCAGCGTGTTTTGGTGGGATGGTGTTTTGGCCTGCCTGGTTACATCATCAGGTCTAAATTAGTTAATAGACCAATAAGAAAGAGAGTTCCAAACCAATAATAGCTAGTTTTCAGTTTTTCCCTCCCCACTCCCAGACAGTCCTATCTAAATTGTTGCTTGAGAAATTGTTCTGTGCTAATAAGCAATTTTTTTCTTTTAAAACATTCACAGTAAGATAGTTCATTCTTACCCCGAACTCATTTGATCTTGAGATAAAAACAGCAGCATTGGATCTTTGAAAAAGTTAGTTGAGTACATTAGTCCGTTACTTTCATCTCAATTGTTTCAAAGGGACAAAATGACTTTTGCTAAAATGAACATTGGTATGGGTTAATCTGCTGTATCCTTACTGAGTTTTTGGGCTCGGCCCTAAGACTTTGCATTTCAACATATTCCCATCTCATCACAATGATCTGATAGGACAACACAAATCAAATAGATTCTGAGTCTGGGAATTTGCACTAGCCTGCTTGTTTGCTTATTTTAAATTTTTCATTTTGAGAAAGATTTTTGAAAAGTTAATTGCTTTTGATCTTCACTGGTACATTGCATCAATAATATATTTCATATCTAATTTTAGCTGATGGCAACCCACTATCAGATGCATAAATATGACTGCTGGTTAAATGTGTTGCCATAATCAGCTCCAGACATTTCAAATACTGTTATCTGGATGGAAGAACTTCCCAGGGTGAGCTTCAACGGGTAAACTGGCATGACCTTGTGGAATCTTATGGTTACCTTATGTGCTACGGTCAATTTGTCCCCCCAGTCAATACTGTACACACAGAAGTCTGGGATGGAGGTGGTAGATGTTTTCAGAGAATAAATATACTGTAGGAACGTGTCTGGTAGATGGAATGATGAAACCACCACCAATTACTGGTTTTCATCCAGTCAACACACATTAAACACGATGAAGCTGAACATCTACATTTAGTCTTTTATAATTCCTCAGATGTTCTACTGATATGCCTCTGAGCAAAGGTGGGAGGTAGACACAACTTGGCGTGCATGTCACAAATTATGAAAATACATGAAAAAGACCCAAGCAAAAGGAAAATGAGACTCAGAGCCTGTTTGGAGCTTTAGACAAAATTCAAATCACCATAGTCGCTGTGAATAGATTCACAGTCAGGTCACGATGCCCATACAATAAGGATAATATCAGGCTCCCTCTTCTCACTGAATTACCTGCTTAGGTATTTTATCAGTTGTCATGCTGCCACATTTACAGCTCAATGTGGTCATCACCTGATTATTTAATAAACTCCCATATGAACATTAGGATTCATTGTGAAGCTCACTAGCTAGCCAAGTGAATGCAATTGTCAAAAACTCCAGGTTAAACTAATTTCACTCGAAGGATGAAGAGTGTAAAATGAAGACGTACTCGCAGTTACATGTGATGTGATCTGAAAATAAATGAGTCATTTGCATGCTGATGTGATGTGACTGCACTTCAAGATGAGTGGACTGTGTTGGATGGACTGGCATACAATGTCCCCACTGCAGAAACTGTATGCCTCAGACCTATTCAGGGAACCTAAGCATACATTTCTGATAATTATGAGGAGGTATGGAAAAAATGTGAAAACCATGATAATGATTTTGTATTTTAAGAGGTAGATTAAAAAGTTTCTGCATAAAATCAATGGAGAAGAAACACATGGAGGTGGGGTTGTATGTAATATATACTGCCATGCAATGTTCCCTCAAATGTTTCTCGGCACTGAGCACATTTCACGTCTGCTGAGCACAAACTTGAACGTTGTGAAAATTCTGTGCAACTTCCAGTGCTCGTTTACTGTGAACACTGAGGCTGTACCCGCTTTAAGTTACAGTTTAAGCAGTAGCCAAGTAGGTTACTGTGGCTATTTGACCATGCTGCAGGCCTATCAGAGTGGCCTAACATAAAAAACAATGGAGAAAAAGCATCTTATAACATTTTAACAGCTGCTCTGTCATTCAGCCTACAGTAGCAGCCAATGTGTGGTGTTCAATGTCTCAAAACAAGCACATCTACTTACGACCACAGCTGTAAAAACAGTCCAGATCAAAGCAAATGGCACAGTTCCATATATATGGCAATGGTCTGTTTGCATATAGGCCTACTGCAGCTCTGATTGGTTATGCCGCACCGGTCTGTGTAGGGTATGGGCTAAGTCACGCATGTCAATGCAATAGAATCCTACTCCGATGCGTTCTGCCTACAACAAAATCGGTTATATAGTTCATTTAGTTTCGGTATGTTGCGTTGAAAGTGGCTAATACTGCATTGATTCGATCCCAATTGCCACAGTAAAGGGAAGCGTTTATAGTGTTAATTACAGTGCATTCGGAAAGTATTCAGACCTCTCAACATTTTCCACATTTTGTTGAATTGGTCTTTTTCCCTCATCGATCTACACACAATACCCCATAAAGACAAATTAAAAACAGTTTTTTAGACATTTTTGCAAATTATTTTTGCAAAAAAACGGAAATATCACATTGACATACATTTTCAGACCCTTTACTCAGTACTTTCTTAAAGCACCTTTGGTAGCGATTAGAGCCTTGAGTCTTCTTGGGTATGATGCTACAAGTTTGGCACACCTGAATGTGGAGAGTTTCTCCCATTCCTCTCTGCAGATCCTCTCAAGCTCTGTCAGGTTGGATGGTCCATGCCGCTGAAAATAATCCCCACAGCTTGATGAATCTTGCTTCTCATGGTCTGAGAGTCTTTAGGTGCCAAACTCCAAGCAGGTTGTCATGTGCCTTTTACTGAGGAGTAGCTTCCATCTGGCCACTCTACCATAAAGGCCTGATTGTTGGAGTCCTGCAGAGTTGGTTGTCCTCTGGAAGATTCTCCCATCTCCATAAAGGAACTCTAGAGCTTTGTCAGCGTGATCATCGTGCTTTATTCTGAGCAGAAGTCTCAGGCTACTGTGTGCACTCGTGCAGCTTTGGACTGAACATTGCTGCCATGCCTAAACAATATGCAGTCAATCAGGCAAATTAAAGCCGCACTGAGCAGAAATCGCTCCGACATTTCCTGTTTGATAAAATTCTAGTAGTTTGCCTAATTTCATGTGACAAAACAAGCAAGTAAACTGTATAGAATCATCGTTCCATCTAAACCACTGTGAAATATATTTTCCATAACCAAAAATATTGTATTTCAGCAATTTGAAGCTGGTGTACAAAACCGAAAGTAACAGAAGCAAAAATGAAACTTAAGAACGTGAAGCATAGAAATAGAGCACATAGAAAGTATCTCACAGGAGAAAACATCCAAGTCAGCAAAACAGCGCCTCTCTGTCTCTCTACGTTTAGGCCATCTATCTGATGCTGTCTGGTCCAAACGAGTATGACATTGTTGCCGCCCATAGCATTGAAGGCAAGGGAAGCCAGCGAGCATCTGGCCTCCCTTGACGAAAAAGTATAAAAAATGGGCCTTTAGCTAAAGTGAGCTCAACTGTGAATGGTCCTGGCACACCAAAAAAACTGTCAAGGGAAGCCAGTTTGAATTGGGCGTCAGTCTCATTGAGAGGATACGTCATTGACAGAAAAAAATGGGATTGTTGCATCTCGTTTTGTTGTCCTCTGGTGGATAGCTCGCCAGCTAGCTAAAATGTACTTTTTTTCTAATTTAGCCATGGATGTAAATAGGGATTTTACTTACTTCTCCTTACTGGCCAATGATTATAACTGCGATTCTGATCCAACCATTAATTCATACATTGTGACTCTGGACTGAGAGGATTGAAGTTCAATATGTAGCTAGATGTAAAAGGCTAATGTTAAGTAGCTAACATTGCCCATGAATGGAAGTTAGGCTAGCAATCAAGAATTTTAGCCAGGTAGCCTAGGACAACAAAAATAAAAGTGTGTACTGTATGACAGATTGATAGACAGTTTCATCAACATGAAAGAGAAGAGGATGTCATTGGCATTTCTCTACAAGTGGGTGAGTCAAAAATCAGAAATCAGAACCATGGACAGCCACATCATATTTAGCTTACGTTGATTGGACTAAATCGTTTTAAATATTTTATTTGTCACTGTATTAGACTAAGCAGAGGTGATTTGATGATATTTAAATGTTGAAGTTGAAATGGTGCTGGAATAGTGGAGGCAGCTTCTGTTTTCATTGCAAATTGCAGTAACTCTGGGGTTCTAAATCAATAGTTGTTTAGTAGTCCAAAACTGTCGGAAACATTAACTTGCTTGACCATGCTGTAGGTCATGTAACTAACTGTATTTGACTGAACATGCAATTTGCTTGGTGGAATTCACTGGACAGAGGTTGTTATCAGGTTTTGTGATAAAAGTTAATAAGTCAAAGGTGTGGTTGAATTTATTCTGCCACTGTGTCTATGTCACGGTCGCAAGGCATATTAATTAACAGGTTATAGAGCAAACAACGCCATTATCACAACAAATAGTTTGTTATATGGCTTTCTTTGTTATGACAATTCGATTAGCGTTAGGCTGCTATTAATTGTGAGTGTTTTTGATGAATCAGTCAAGCTAAAAACAAGTGGATCACAGTGATTCTTTCATGGTTAGTATCACTGTAGTCAAGAGATACAGAGCTGTCTACACTGAACAATCATATATAAACCCAACATGTAAAGTGTTGGTCCCATGTTTCATGAGCTGAAATAAAAGATGCCAATAGTGTTCCATACTCACAAAAAGCTTATTTCTCTCAAATGTTGTGACCAAATTTGTTAACATCCCTGTTAATGAGCATTTCTCCTTTGCCAAGATAATCCATCCTCCTGACAGGTGTGGCATATCAAGATGCTGATTAAACAGCATGATTATTACACAGGGATACCCCCCTTTTTTCAATTTTCAGGGACACTAAAATCCGCACTGAGCTAAAGGGTAGAGCTTCCGCTTTAAAGGAACGGACTACAAAGGGAAGCCCAGCCGCAAGCTTCCCAATGACACGAGCCTATCAGATGAGCTAAAGGACTTCTATGTGCGCTTTGAGGCAGGCAACACTGAAGCATGTGAGTAAGGCCTTTAAACAGGTCAACATTCACAAGGCCGCAGGGCCAGACGGATTACCCTGATCCGATTGTTGAAAGGATCTACAGCTGCACCATCGAGAGCCTCCTGACTGGTTGCATCACCACCTGGTATGGCAACTGCTCGGCCTCCGACCGCAAGACGCTACAGAGGGTAGTGTGCACGGCCCAGTACATCACGCTTGCTGCCATCCAGGGCTTCTAGACCAGGTGGTGTCAGAGGAAGGCCCTAACAATTGCCAAAGACTCCAACCACCCTAGTCATAGACTGTTCTCCTCGCTGCCGCATGGCAAGCGATACAGGAACGCCAAGTCTAGGTCCAAAAGGATTCTTAACAGCTTCTACCCCCAAGCCATAAGACTGCTGAACAGCTAATCAAAAGGTTGCCCGGACTATTTGCATCCCCTTTTTTTACACTGCTGCTACTCACTGTTTATTATCTATTATCTATTATCTATGCATTGTCACTTTACCCCTATCTACATGTACATATTAGCTCAATTACCTTGACTAACTTGTACCCCCGCACATTGACTCGGTACCGGTACCCCATGTATATAGCCTCGTTATTGTTATTTTATTGTTGCTCTTTTATTTTTTACTTTAGTTTATTTAGTAAATATTTTTCTTAACTCTTATTTTTCTTAAAACTGCAAACATCTTATAAGCTGTAGACCATACTGTTAACCAAGAGAGTTTTCATCTATATTTTTCGTAGCTGTCTATTTACCACCACAAACTGATGCTGGCACTATGACCGCACTTAATGACCCGTATAAAGCTAAAAGCAAACAAATAAATGCTCATCCAGAGGCGCCACTTCTAGTGGCCAGGGACCTTAAAAAATAACTTATCATGAGAAAACATTGAGACTTCTTTCATTTGATTTTGCGCACCAGCTGTTATTTACAAATAGACACAGACCGCCACCCCTTGTCTTATCGGAGGCAGATGTTATGTATTGCCGATGCACATAAAAACCAGCCACGACTTGGTGAATCTTAAGATATTAGTTTTTAATGTGCCGTTGGTAGGATAGGCGGGTTACACACTAATTCTCAGCATCTTCTCTTCATGCGAATGATGGGGATTTGGGCCTGTTTGGGAATCTGGAGTAAATCATTTGTCCAGTTCGAGGTGAGTAATCGGTGTTCTGATTTCCAGAAGCTCTTTTCGGTCATAAGAGATGGTGGCAGAAACATTATGTACAACATAATGTACATTATGTACAACAACATACAGACAATGCCAAAAAATTCACAAAATAGCACAATTGGTTAGGAGCGCAATAAATGGCAGCCATCTCCTCCAGTGCCATTCTATGTGCAGGCATAAGCTTGGGACAACAAACACAAATGCATTTTATCGATGGCAATTTGAATGTACAAAAATACTGTGACATTTTTCTAAAGGTTTCTGTGACCAACAGATCCATATCTGTATTCCCAGTCCATTTGAAATCCATCGATTAGGGCCAAATTAATTCATTTCAATTGAGTGATTGCCTCATATGAACTGTAAATCAGTAAAATCAATGAAATTGTTGAATGTTGCGTTTATATTTTTGTTTATTATATATTTGTGAGTCCGGATGGGGGACCAGATGCTGCTGGAAGTGGTGTTGGAGGGACAGTAGGAGGCACTCTTTCAAAATATCCCAATGCTCTAGGGCAGTGATTGGGGACATTGGCCTGTATATGGTGCTGTCATTCCAATGGGATGTTAAATGGGTGTCCTGGCTCTCTGTGGTCACTAAAGATCCCATGGCATTTATTGTAAGAGTAGAGGTATTAACAGTGGTGTCCTGGCCAAAATCCCAATCTGGCCCTCATACCATCATGGTCAACTAATCATCCCCAGCTTCCAATTGGCTCATTCATTCCTCTCCTCTCCCCTTTAACTATTCCCCATGTCATGTGTTCTCAGTCAACTTACTTGGTAAAATAAGGGGGGAAATAAATATTTTTTCATAACGTTGTGAAATTGTTTTTACAGTAACACGATTCCTCTAAAACATTTTTTTTTTACCCCTTTTTCGTGGTATCCAAATGTTGTAGTAGCTACTATCTTGTCTCATCGCTACAACTCCCGTACAGGCTCGGGAGAGACGAAGGTTGAAAGTCATGCATCCTCTGATACACAACCCAACTAGCCGCACTGCTTCTTAACACAGCGCACATCCAACCCGGAAGCCAGCTGCACCAATGTGCCAGAGGAAACACCGTGTATCTGGCAACCTTTGGTTAGCATGCACTGCACCCGTCCCGCCACAGGAGTTGCTGGTGCGCGATGAAACAAGGACATCCCTACCGACCAAGCCCTCCCTAACCCAGACGACGCTAGTCCAATTGTGTGTCTCCTCACGGGCCTCCCGGTCGCGGCCCGTTACGACAGAGCCTGGGCGTGAACCCCGAGTCCCTGATGGCACAGCTGGAACTGCAGTACAGCGCCCTTAACCACTGCACCACCTGGGAGGCCCCCTAAAACAATTTTGACTGTGAAATATTTTTGCTCAGATAATTTGAAAATGTGCTTATTTGTAATGCAAGCATCTCTGAAAGGCAGTCTCATTTCTTATCCACTAAATTGAATGAATAACATGATAACAGTATTTATACAAATTGGCATCTACCGTACATATATTTAGAAAGCCATTCATCATCAGACAACTGAAAGCAAAATACAATTTTCTGTGGGATGCAAAAAAAGAAAAAGGTCACGTGAGAAGGAAATATGTCAACTGGCATCCACGGTGGAATAGAGCTGTTTCTTGATCATCCACGGTGGAATAGAGCTGTTTCTTGATCATCCACGGTGGAATAGAGCTGTTTCTTGATCATCCACGGTGGAATAGAGCTGTTTCTTGATTATCCACGGTGGAATAGAGCTGTTTCTTGATCATCCACGGTGGAATAGAGCTGTTTCTTGATTATCCACGGTGGAATAGAGCTGTTTCTTGATCATCCACGGTGGAATAGAGCTGTTTCTTGATTATCCACGGTGGAATAGAGCTGTTTCTTGATCATCCACGGTGGAATAGAGCTGTTTCTTGATCATCCACGGTGGAATAGAGCTGTTTATTGATCATCCATGGTGGAATAGAGCTGTTTCTTGATCATCCACGGTGGAAGAGAGCTGTTTCTTGACCCTCCACGGTGGAATAGAGCTGTTTCTTGATCATCCATGGTGGAATAAAGCTGTTTCTTGATCATCCATGGTGGAATAACGCTGTTTCTTGATCATCCATGGTGGAATAGAGCTGATTCTTGATCATCCACAGTTGAATAGAGCTGTTTCATCATCATCCATGGTGGAATAGAGCCGTTTCTTGATCATCCATGGTGGAATAAAGCTGTTTCTTGATCATCCACAGTGGAATAGATCTGTTTCTTGATCATCCACGGTGGAATAAAGCTGTTTCTTGATCATCCACAGTGGAATAGAGCTGTTTCTCGATCATCCACAGTGGAATAGAGCTGTTTCTTGATAATCCATGATGAAATATAGCTGTTTTTTGATCATCCATGGTGGAATAGAGCTGTTTCTTGATCATCCACAGTGGAATAGAGCTGTTTCTTGATCATCCACAATGGAATAGAGCTGTTTCTTGATCATCCACAGTGGAATAGAGCTTTTTCTTGATCATCCAATGTGCAATAGAGCTGATTCTTTATCATCCACGGTGGAATAGAGCAGTTTCTTGATCATCCACATGGAATAGAGCTGTTTCTTGATCATCCATGGTGGAATAAAGCTGTTTATTGATCATCCACAGTGGAATAGAGCTGTTTCTTGATCATTCACTGTGTAATATAGCAATATATTGATCATCCAGAGTGGAATAGAGCTGTTTCTTGATCATCCATGGTGGAATAGAGCTGTTTCTTGATCATCCACAGTGAAATAGAGCTGTTTCTTGATAATCCACATGGAATAGAGCTGTTTCTTGATCATCCATGGTGGAATAGAGCTGTTTCTTGATCATCCATGGTGGAATAGAGCTGTTTCTTGATCATCCATGGTGGAATAAAGCTCTTTCTTGATCATCCACAGTGGAATAGAGCTGTTTCTTGATCATCCATGGTGGAATAAAGCTGTTTCTTGATCATCCACAGTGGAATAGAGCTGTTTATTGATCATCCACGGTGGAATAGAGCTGTTTCTTGATCATCCACGGTGGAATAGAGCTGTTTATTGATCATCCATGGTGGAATAGAGCTGTTTCTTGATCATCCACGGTGGAATAGAGCCGTTTCTTGACCCTCCACGGTGGAATAGAGCTGTTTATTGATCATCCATGGTGGAATAAAGCTGTTTCTTGATCATCCACAGTGGAATAGAGCTGTTTCTTGATAATCCATGATGAAATAGAGCTGTTTCTTGATCATCCACAGTGGAATAGAGCTGTTTCTTGATAATCCATGATGAAATATAGCTGTTTTTTGATCATCCATGGTGGAATAGAGCTGTTTCTTAATCATCCACAGTGGAATAGAGCTGTTTCTTTATCATCCACGGTGGAATAGAGCAGTTTCTTGATCATCCACATGGAATAGAGCTGTTTCTTGATCATCCATGGTGGAATAGAGATGTTTCTTGATCATCCATGGTGGAATAAAGCTCTTTCTTGATCATCCACAGTGGAATAGAGCTGTTTCTTGATCATCCATGGTGGAATAAAGCTGTTTCTTGATCATCCACAGTGGAATAGAGCTGTTTATTGATCATCCATGGTGGGATAAAGCTGT
This sequence comes from Oncorhynchus masou masou, assembly GCF_036934945.1. Lineage (NCBI taxonomy): Eukaryota > Metazoa > Chordata > Actinopteri > Salmoniformes > Salmonidae > Oncorhynchus > Oncorhynchus masou. The sequence continues at coordinate 69,922,762 of NC_088224.1, read as the reverse complement.
TTATTGATCATCCACAGTGTAATAGAGCTGTTTCTTGATCATTCACAATGGAATAGAGCTGTTCCTTGATCATTGACGATGGAAGATAGCTGTTTCTTGATCATCCACAGTGGAATAGAGCTGTTTCTTGATCATCCATGGTGACATAGAGCTGTTTCTTGATCATTGACGATGGAATAGAGCTGTTTCTTGATCATCCACAGTGGAATAGAGCTGTTTCTTGATCATCCACATTGGAATAGAGCTGTTTATTGATAATCCATGGTGGAATATAGCTGTTTTTTGATCATCCATGGTGGAATAGAGCTGTTTCATGATCATCCACAGTGGAATAGAGCTGTTTCTTGATCATCCACAATGGAATAGAGCTGTTTCTTGATCATCCACAGTGGATTAGAGCTGTTTCATGATCATCCAATGTGCAATAGAGCTGTTTCTTTATCATCCACGGTGGAATAGAGCAGTTTCTTGATCATCCACATGGAATAGAGCTGTTTCTTGATCAGCCACAGTGTGTATCCCCTTACACTGTGTATAAGACAGTAGTTTAGGAATTGTTAGTTAGATTACTTGTTGGTTTTTACTGCATTGTTGGAACTAGAAGCACAAGCATTTCGCTACACTCGCATTAACATCTGCTAACCATGTGTATGTGACAAATAAAATTTGATTTGATTTGATTTGATTTAATACAGCAATATCTTGATGATCCACAGTGGAATAGAGCTGTTTCTTGATCATCCATGGTGGAATAGAGCTGTATCTTGATCATCCATGGTGGAATAGAGCTGTTTCTTGGTCACCCACAGTGGAATAGAGATGTTTCTTGATCATCCATGGTGGAATAGAGCTGTTTCTTGATCATCCATGGTGGAATAGAGCTGTTTCTTGATCATCCACAGTGGAATAGAGCTGTTTCTCGATAATCCACGGTGGAATAAAGCTGTTTCTTGATCATCCACAGTGTAATAGAGCTGTTTCTTGATCATCCACAATGGAATAGAGCTGTTCCTTGATCATTGACGATGGAAGATAGCTGTTTCTTGATCATCCACAATGGAATAGAGCTGTTTCTTGATCATCCATGGTGGAATAGAGCTGTTTCTTGATTATCGACGATGGAATAGAGCTGTTTCTTGATCATCCACAGTGGAAGAGAGCTGTTTCTTGATCATCCATGGTGGGATAAAGCTGTTTCTTGATCATCCACAGTGGAATAGAGCTGTTTCTTGATAATCCATGATGAAATATAGCTGTTTCTTGATCATCCACAGTGGAATAGAGCTGTTTCTTGATAATCCATGATGAAATATAGCTGTTTTTTGATCATCCATGGTGGAATAGAGCTGTTTCTTGATCATCCACAGTGGAATAGAGCTTTTTCTTGATCATCCACAATGGAATAGAGCTGTTTCTTGATCATCCACAGTGGAATAGAGCTTTTTCTTGATCATCCAATGTGCAATAGAGCTGATTCTTTATCATCCACGGTGGAATAGAGAAGTTTCTTGATCATCCACATGGAATAGAGCTGTTTCTTGATCATCCATGGTGGAATAAAGCTGTTTATTGATCATCCACAGTGGAATAGAGCTGTTTCTTGATCATTCACTGTGTAATATAGCAATATATTGATCATCCAGAGTGGAATAGAGCTGTTTCTTGATCATCCATGGTGGAATAGAGCTGTTTCTTGATCATCCACAGTGAAATAGAGCTGTTTCTTGATAATCCACATGGAATAGAGCTGTTTCTTGATCATCCATGGTGGAATAGAGCTGTTTCTTGATCATCCATGGTGGAATAGAGCTGTTTCTTGATCATCCATGGTGGAATAAAGCTCTTTCATGATCATCCACAGTGGAATAGAGCTGTTTCTTGATTATCCATGGTGGAATAAAGCTGTTTCTTGATCATCCACAGTGGAATAGAGCTGTTTATTGATCATCCACGGTGGAATAGAGCTGTTTCTTGATCATCCACGGTGGAATAGAGCTGTTTATTGATCATCCATGGTGGAATAGAGCTGTTTCTTGATCATCCACGGTGGAATAGAGCTGTTTCTTGATCATCCACAGTGGAATAGAGCTGTTTCTTGATCATCCATGGTGACATAGAGCTGTTTCTTGATCATTGACGATGGAATAGAGCTGTTTCTTGATCATCCACAGTGGAAGAGAGCTGTTTCTTGATCATCCACATTGGAATAGAGCTGTTTATTGATAATCCATGGTGGAATATAGCTGTTTTTGATCATCCATGGTGGAATAGAGCTGTTTCATGATCATCCACAGTGGAATAGAGCTGTTTCTTGATCATCCACAATGGAATAGAGCTGTTTCTTGATCATCCACAGTGGATTAGAGCTGTTTCATGATCATCCAATGTGCAATAGAGCTGTTTCTTTATCATCCACGGTGGAATAGAGCAGTTTCTTGATCATCCACATGGAATAGAGCTGTTTCTTGATCAGCCACAGTGTGTATCCCCTTACACTGTGTATAAGACAGTAGTTTAGGAATTGTTAGTTAGATTACTTGTTGGTTATTACTGCATTGTCGGAACTAGAAGCACAAGCATTTCGCTACACTCGCATTAACATCTGCTAACCATGTGTATGTGACAAATAAAATTTGATTTGATTTGATTTGATTTAATAGAGCAATATCTTGATGATCCACAGTGGAATAGAGCTGTTTCTTGATCATCCATGGTGGAATAGAGCTGTATCTTGATCATCCATGGTGGAATAGAGCTGTTTCTTGGTCACCCACAGTGGAATAGAGATGTTTCTTGATCATCCATGGTGGAATAGAGCTGTTTCTTGATCATCCATGGTGGAATAGAGCTGTTTCTTGATCATCCACAGTGGAATAGAGCTGTTTCTTGATAATCCACGGTGGAATAAAGCTGTTTCTTGATCATCCACAGTGTAATAGAGCTGTTTCTTGATCATCCACAATGGAATAGAGCTGTTCCTTGATCATTGACGATGGAAGATAGCTGTTTCTTGATCATCCACAATGGAATAGAGCTGTTTCTTGATCATCCATGGTGGAATAGAGCTGTTTCTTGATTATCGACGATGGAATAGAGCTGTTTCTTGATCATCCACAGTGGAAGAGAGCTGTTTCTTGATCATCCATGGTGGGATAAAGCTGTTTCTTGATCATCCACAGTGGAATAGAGCTGTTTCTTGATAATCCATGATGAAATATAGCTGTTTCTTGATCATCCACAGTGGAATAGAGCTGTTTCTTGATAATCCATGATGAAATATAGCTGTTTTTTGATCATCCATGGTGGAATAGAGCTGTTTCTTGATCATCCACAGTGGAATAGAGCTTTTTCTTGATCATCCACAATGGAATAGAGCTGTTTCTTGATCATCCACAGTGGAATAGAGCTTTTTCTTGATCATCCAATGTGCAATAGAGCTGATTCTTTATCATCCACAGTGGAATAGAGCTGTTTCTTGATAATCCATGATGAAATATAGCTGTTTTTTGATCATCCATGGTGGAATAGAGCTGTTTCTTAATCATCCACAGTGGAATAGAGCTGTTTCTTTATCATCCACGGTGGAATAGAGCAGTTTCTTGATCATCCACATGGAATAGAGCTGTTTCTTGATCATCCATGGTGGAATAGAGCTGTTTCTTGATCATCCATGGTGGAATAAAGCTCTTTCTTGATCATCCACAGTGGAATAGAGCTGTTTCTTGATCATCCATGGTGGAATAAAGCTGTTTCTTGATCATCCACAGTGGAATAGAGCTGTTTATTGATCATCCATGGTGGGATAAAGCTGTTTATTGATCATCCACAGTGTAATAGAGCTGTTTCTTGATCATTCACAATGGAATAGAGCTGTTCCTTGATCATTGACGATGGAAGATAGCTGTTTCTTGATCATCCACAGTGGAATAGAGCTGTTTCTTGATCATCCATGGTGACATAGAGCTGTTTCTTGATCATTGACGATGGAATAGAGCTGTTTCTTGATCATCCACAGTGGAATAGAGCTGTTTCTTGATCATCCACATTGGAATAGAGCTGTTTATTGATAATCCATGGTGGAATATAGCTGTTTTTTGATCATCCATGGTGGAATAGAGCTGTTTCATGATCATCCACAGTGGAATAGAGCTGTTTCTTGATCATCCACAATGGAATAGAGCTGTTTCTTGATCATCCACAGTGGATTAGAGCTGTTTCATGATCATCCAATGTGCAATAGAGCTGTTTCTTTATCATCCATGGTGGGATAAAGCTGTTTCTTGATCATCCACAGTGGAATAGAGCTGTTTCTCGATAATCCACGGTGGAATAAAGCTGTTTCTTGATCATCCACAGTGTAATAGAGCTGTTTCTTGATCATCCACAATGGAATAGAGCTGTTCCTTGATCATTGACGATGGAAGATAGCTGTTTCTTGATCATCCACAATGGAATAGAGCTGTTTCTTGATCATCCATGGTGGAATAGAGCTGTTTCTTGATTATCGACGATGGAATAGAGCTGTTTCTTGATCATCCACAGTGGAAGAGAGCTGTTTCTTGATCATCCATGGTGGGATAAAGCTGTTTCTTGATCATCCACAGTGGAATAGAGCTGTTTCTTGATAATCCATGATGAAATATAGCTGTTTCTTGATCATCCACAGTGGAATAGAGCTGTTTCTTGATAATCCATGATGAAATATAGCTGTTTTTTGATCATCCATGGTGGAATAGAGCTGTTTCTTGATCATCCACAGTGGAATAGAGCTTTTTCTTGATCATCCACAATGGAAAAGAGCTGTTTCTTGATCATCCACAGTGGAATAGAGCTTTTCTTGATCATCCAATGTGCAATAGAGCTGATTCTTTATCATCCACGGTGGAATTGAGTAGTTACTTGATAATCCACATGGAATAGAGCTGTTTCTTGATCATCCATGGTGGAATAAAGCTGTTTATTGATCATCCACAGTGGAATAGAGCTGTTTCTTGATCATTCACTGTGTAATATAGCAATATATTGATCATCCAGAGTGGAATAGAGCTGTTTCTTGATCATCCATGGTGGAATAGAGCTGTTTCTTGATCATCCACAGTGAAATAGAGCTGTTTCTTGATAATCCACATGGAATAGAGCTGTTTCTTGATCATCCATGGTGGAATAGAGCTGTTTCTTGATCATCCATGGTGGAATAGAGCTGTTTCTTGATCATCCATGGTGGAATAAAGCTCTTTCATGATCATCCACAGTGGAATAGAGCTGTTTCTTGATTATCCATGGTGGAATAAAGCTGTTTCTTGATCATCCACAGTGGAATAGAGCTGTTTATTGATCATCCACGGTGGAATAGAGCTGTTTCTTGATCATCCACGGTGGAATAGAGCTGTTTATTGATCATCCATGGTGGAATAGAGCTGTTTCTTGATCATCCACGGTGGAATAGAGCTGTTTCTTGATCATCCACAGTGGAATAGAGCTGTTTCTTGATCATCCATGGTGACATAGAGCTGTTTCTTGATCATTGACGATGGAATAGAGCTGTTTCTTGATCATCCACAGTGGAAGAGAGCTGTTTCTTGATCATCCACATTGGAATAGAGCTGTTTATTGATAATCCATGGTGGAATATAGCTGTTTTTTGATCATCCATGGTGGAATAGAGCTGTTTCATGATCATCCACAGTGGAATAGAGCTGTTTCTTGATCATCCACAATGGAATAGAGCTGTTTCTTGATCATCCACAGTGGATTAGAGCTGTTTCATGATCATCCAATGTGCAATAGAGCTGTTTCTTTATCATCCACGGTGGAATAGAGCAGTTTCTTGATCATCCACATGGAATAGAGCTGTTTCTTGATCAGCCACAGTGTGTATCCCCTTACACTGTGTATAAGACAGTAGTTTAGGAATTGTTAGTTAGATTACTTGTTGGTTATTACTGCATTGTCGGAACTAGAAGCACAAGCATTTCGCTACACTCGCATTAACATCTGCTAACCATGTGTATGTGACAAATAAAATTTGATTTGATTTGATTTGATTTAATAGAGCAATATCTTGATGATCCACAGTGGAATAGAGCTGTTTCTTGATCATCCATGGTGGAATAGAGCTGTATCTTGATCATCCATGGTGGAATAGAGCTGTTTCTTGGTCACCCACAGTGGAATAGAGATGTTTCTTGATCATCCATGGTGGAATAGAGCTGTTTCTTGATCATCCATGGTGGAATAGAGCTGTTTCTTGATCATCCACAGTGGAATAGAGCTGTTTCTTGATAATCCACGGTGGAATAAAGCTGTTTCTTGATCATCCACAGTGTAATAGAGCTGTTTCTTGATCATCCACAATGGAATAGAGCTGTTCCTTGATCATTGACGATGGAAGATAGCTGTTTCTTGATCATCCACAATGGAATAGAGCTGTTTCTTGATCATCCATGGTGGAATAGAGCTGTTTCTTGATTATCGACGATGGAATAGAGCTGTTTCTTGATCATCCACAGTGGAAGAGAGCTGTTTCTTGATCATCCATGGTGGGATAAAGCTGTTTCTTGATCATCCACAGTGGAATAGAGCTGTTTCTTGATAATCCATGATGAAATATAGCTGTTTCTTGATCATCCACAGTGGAATAGAGCTGTTTCTTGATAATCCATGATGAAATATAGCTGTTTTTTGATCATCCATGGTGGAATAGAGCTGTTTCTTGATCATCCACAGTGGAATAGAGCTGTTTCTTGATCATCCACAATGGAATAGAGCTGTTTCTTGATCATCCACAGTGGAATAGAGCTTTTTCTTGATCATCCAATGTGCAATAGAGCTGATTCTTTATCATCCACAGTGGAATAGAGCTGTTTCTTGATAATCCATGATGAAATATAGCTGTTTTTTGATCATCCATGGTGGAATAGAGCTGTTTCTTAATCATCCACAGTGGAATAGAGCTGTTTCTTTATCATCCACGGTGGAATAGAGCAGTTTCTTGATCATCCACATGGAATAGAGCTGTTTCTTGATCATCCATGGTGGAATAGAGCTGTTTCTTGATCATCCATGGTGGAATAAAGCTCTTTCTTGATCATCCACAGTGGAATAGAGCTGTTTCTTGATCATCCATGGTGGAATAAAGCTGTTTCTTGATCATCCACAGTGGAATAGAGCTGTTTATTGATCATCCATGGTGGGATAAAGCTGTTTATTGATCATCCACAGTGTAATAGAGCTGTTTCTTGATCATTCACAATGGAATAGAGCTGTTCCTTGATCATTGACGATGGAAGATAGCTGTTTCTTGATCATCCACAGTGGAATAGAGCTGTTTCTTGATCATCCATGGTGACATAGAGCTGTTTCTTGATCATTGACGATGGAATAGAGCTGTTTCTTGATCATCCACAGTGGAATAGAGCTGTTTCTTGATCATCCACATTGGAATAGAGCTGTTTATTGATAATCCATGGTGGAATATAGCTGTTTTTTGATCATCCATGGTGGAATAGAGCTGTTTCATGATCATCCACAGTGGAATAGAGCTGTTTCTTGATCATCCACAATGGAATAGAGCTGTTTCTTGATCATCCACAGTGGATTAGAGCTGTTTCATGATCATCCAATGTGCAATAGAGCTGTTTCTTTATCATCCACGGTGGAATAGAGCAGTTTCTTGATCATCCACATGGAATAGAGCTGTTTCTTGATCAGCCACAGTGTGTATCCCCTTACACTGTGTATAAGACAGTAGTTTAGGAATTGTTAGTTAGATTACTTGTTGGTTATTACTGCATTGTCGGAACTAGAAGCACAAGCATTTCGCTACACTCGCATTAACATCTGCTAACCATGTGTATGTGACAAATAAAATTTGATTTGATTTGATTTGATTTAATAGAGCAATATCTTGATGATCCACAGTGGAATAGAGCTGTTTCTTGATCATCCATGGTGGAATAGAGCTGTATCTTGATCATCCATGGTGGAATAGAGCTGTTTCTTGGTCACCCACAGTGGAATAGAGATGTTTCTTGATCATCCATGGTGGAATAGAGCTGTTTCTTGATCATCCATGGTGGAATAGAGCTGTTTCTTGATCATCCACAGTGGAATAGAGCTGTTTCTTGATAATCCACGGTGGAATAAAGCTGTTTCTTGATCATCCACAGTGTAATAGAGCTGTTTCTTGATCATCCACAATGGAATAGAGCTGTTCCTTGATCATTGACGATGGAAGATAGCTGTTTCTTGATCATCCACAATGGAATAGAGCTGTTTCTTGATCATCCATGGTGGAATAGAGCTGTTTCTTGATTATCGACGATGGAATAGAGCTGTTTCTTGATCATCCACAGTGGAAGAGAGCTGTTTCTTGATCATCCATGGTGGGATAAAGCTGTTTCTTGATCATCCACAGTGGAATAGAGCTGTTTCTTGATAATCCATGATGAAATATAGCTGTTTCTTGATCATCCACAGTGGAATAGAGCTGTTTCTTGATAATCCATGATGAAATATAGCTGTTTTTTGATCATCCATGGTGGAATAGAGCTGTTTCTTGATCATCCACAGTGGAATAGAGCTTTTTCTTGATCATCCACAATGGAATAGAGCTGTTTCTTGATCATCCACAGTGGAATAGAGCTTTTTCTTGATCATCCAATGTGCAATAGAGCTGATTCTTTATCATCCACGGTGGAATAGAGAAGTTTCTTGATCATCCACATGGAATAGAGCTGTTTCTTGATCATCCATGGTGGAATAAAGCTGTTTATTGATCATCCACAGTGGAATAGAGCTGTTTCTTGATCATTCACTGTGTAATATAGCAATATATTGATCATCCAGAGTGGAATAGAGCTGTTTCTTGATCATCCATGGTGGAATAGAGCTGTTTCTTGATCATCCACAGTGAAATAGAGCTGTTTCTTGATAATCCACATGGAATAGAGCTGTTTCTTGATCATCCATGGTGGAATAGAGCTGTTTCTTGATCATCCATGGTGGAATAGAGCTGTTTCTTGATCATCCATGGTGGAATAAAGCTCTTTCTTGATCATCCACAGTGGAATAGAGCTGTTTCTTGATCATCCATGGTGGAATAAAGCTGTTTCTTGATCATCCACAGTGGAATAGAGCTTTTTATTGATCATCCACGGTGGAATAGAGCTGTTTCTTGATCATCCACGGTGGAATAGAGCTGTTTATTGATCATCCATGGTGGAATAGAGCTGTTTCTTGATCATCCACGGTGGAATAGAGCTGTTTCTTGATCATCCACAGTGGAATAGAGCTGTTTCTTGATCATCCATGGTGACATAGAGCTGTTTCTTGATCATTGACGATGGAATAGAGCTGTTTCTTGATCATCCACAGTGGAATAGAGCTGTTTCTTGATCATCCACATTGGAATAGAGCTGTTTATTGATAATCCATGGTGGAATATAGCTGTTTTTTGATCATCCATGGTGGAATAGAGCTGTTTCATGATCATCCACAGTGGAATAGAGCTGTTTCTTGATCATCCACAATGGAATAGAGCTGTTTCTTGATCATCCACAGTGGATTAGAGCTGTTTCATGATCATCCAATGTGCAATAGAGCTGTTTCTTTATCATCCACGGTGGAATAGAGCAGTTTCTTGATCATCCACATGGAATAGAGCTGTTTCTTGATCAGCCACAGTGTGTATCCCCTTACACTGTGTATAAGACAGTAGTTTAGGAATTGTTAGTTAGATTACTTGTTGGTTATTACTGCATTGTCGGAACTAGAAGCACAAGCATTTCGCTACACTCGCATTAACATCTGCTAACCATGTGTATGTGACAAATAAAATTTGATTTGATTTGATTTGATTTAATAGAGCAATATCTTGATGATCCACAGTGGAATAGAGCTGTTTCTTGATCATCCATGGTGGAATAGAGCTGTATCTTGATCATCCATGGTGGAATAGAGCTGTTTCTTGGTCACCCACAGTGGAATAGAGATGTTTCTTGATCATCCATGGTGGAATAGAGCTGTTTCTTGATCATCCATGGTGGAATAGAGCTGTTTCTTGATCATCCACAGTGGAATAGAGCTGTTTCTTGATAATCCACGGTGGAATAAAGCTGTTTCTTGATCATCCACAGTGTAATAGAGCTGTTTCTTGATCATCCACAATGGAATAGAGCTGTTCCTTGATCATTGACGATGGAAGATAGCTGTTTCTTGATCATCCACAATGGAATAGAGCTGTTTCTTGATCATCCATGGTGGAATAGAGCTGTTTCTTGATTATCGACGATGGAATAGAGCTGTTTCTTGATCATCCACAGTGGAAGAGAGCTGTTTCTTGATCATCCATGGTGGGATAAAGCTGTTTCTTGATCATCCACAGTGGAATAGAGCTGTTTCTTGATAATCCATGATGAAATATAGCTGTTTCTTGATCATCCACAGTGGAATAGAGCTGTTTCTTGATAATCCATGATGAAATATAGCTGTTTTTTGATCATCTATGGTGGAATAGAGCTGTTTCTTGATCATCCACAGTGGAATAGAGCTTTTTCTTGATCATCCACAATGGAATAGAGCTGTTTCTTGATCATCCACAGTGGAATAGAGCCTTTTCTTGATCATCCAATGTGCAATAGAGCTGATTCTTTATCATCCACGGTGGAATAGAGAAGTTTCTTGATCATCCACATGGAATAGAGCTGTTTCTTGATCATCCATGGTGGAATAAAGCTGTTTATTGATCATCCACAGTGGAATAGAGCTGTTTCTTGATCATTCACTGTGTAATATAGCAATATATTGATCATCCAGAGTGGAATAGAGCTGTTTCTTGATCATCCATGGTGGAATAGAGCTGTTTCTTGATCATCCACAGTGAAATAGAGCTGTTTCTTGATAATCCACATGGAATAGAGCTGTTTCTTGATCATCCATGGTGGAATAGAGCTGTTTCTTGATCATCCATGGTGGAATAGAGCTGTTTCTTGATCATCCATGGTGGAATAAAGCTCTTTCTTGATCATCCACAGTGGAATAGAGCTGTTTCTTGATCATCCATGGTGGAATAAAGCTGTTTCTTGATCATCCACAGTGGAATAGAGCTGTTTATTGATCATCCACGGTGGAATAGAGCTGTTTCTTGATCATCCACGGTGGAATAGAGCTGTTTATTGATCATCCATGGTGGAATAGAGCTGTTTCTTGATCATCCACGGTGGAATAGAGCTGTTTCTTGATCATCCACAGTGGAATAGAGCTGTTTCTTGATCATCCATGGTGACATAGAGCTGTTTCTTGATCATTGACGATGGAATAGAGCTGTTTCTTGATCATCCACAGTGGAATAGAGCTGTTTCTTGATCATCCACATTGGAATAGAGCTGTTTATTGATAATCCATGGTGGAATATAGCTGTTTTTTGATCATCCATGGTGGAATAGAGCTGTTTCATGATCATCCACAGTGGAATAGAGCTGTTTCTTGATCATCCACAGTGGAATAGAGCTGTTTCTTGATAATCCATGATGAAATATAGCTGTTTTTTGATCATCCATGGTGGAATAGAGCTGTTTCTTAATCATCCACAGTGGAATAGAGCTGTTTCTTTATCATCCACGGTGGAATAGAGCAGTTTCTTGATCATCCACATGGAATAGAGCTGTTTCTTGATCATCCATGGTGGAATAGAGCTGTTTCTTGATCATCCATGGTGGAATAAAGCTCTTTCTTGATCATCCACAGTGGAATAGAGCTGTTTCTTGATCATCCATGGTGGAATAAAGCTGTTTCTTGATCATCCACAGTGGAATAGAGCTGTTTATTGATCATCCATGGTGGGATAAAGCTGTTTATTGATCATCCACAGTGTAATAGAGCTGTTTCTTGATCATTCACAATGGAATAGAGCTGTTCCTTGATCATTGACGATGGAAGATAGCTGTTTCTTGATCATCCACAGTGGAATAGAGCTGTTTCTTGATCATCCATGGTGACATAGAGCTGTTTCTTGATCATTGACGATGGAATAGAGCTGTTTCTTGATCATCCACAGTGGAATAGAGCTGTTTCTTGATCATCCACATTGGAATAGAGCTGTTTATTGATAATCCATGGTGGAATATAGCTGTTTTTTGATCATCCATGGTGGAATAGAGCTGTTTCTTGATCATCCACAGTGGAATAGAGCTGTTTCTTGATCATCCACAATGGAATAGAGCTGTTTCTTGATCATCCACAGTGGATTAGAGCTGTTTCATGATCATCCAATGTGCAATAGAGCTGTTTCTTTATCATCCACGGTGGAATAGAGCAGTTTCTTGATCATCCACATGGAATAGAGCTGTTTCTTGATCAGCCACAGTGTGTATCCCCTTACACTGTGTATAAGACAGTAGTTTAGGAATTGTTAGTTAGATTACTTGTTGGTTATTACTGCATTGTCGGAACTAGAAGCACAAGCATTTCGCTACACTCGCATTAACATCTGCTAAACATGTGTATGTGACAAATAAAATTTGATTTGATTTGATTTAATAGAGCAATATCTTGATGATCCACAGTGGAATAGAGCTGTTTCTTGATCATCCATGGTGGAATAGAGCTGTATCTTGATCATCCATGGTGGAATAGAGCTGTTTCTTGGTCACCCACAGTGGAATAGAGATGTTTCTTGATCATCCATGGTGGAATAGAGCTGTTTCTTGATCATCCATGGTGGAATAGAGCTGTTTCTTGATCATCCACAGTGGAATAGAGCTGTTTCTTGATAATCCACGGTGGAATAAAGCTGTTTCTTGATCATCCACAGTGTAATAGAGCTGTTTCTTGATCATCCACAATGGAATAGAGCTGTTCCTTGATCATTGACGATGGAAGATAGCTGTTTCTTGATCATCCACAATGGAATAGAGCTGTTTCTTGATCATCCATGGTGGAATAGAGCTGTTTCTTGATTATCGACGATGGAATAGAGCTGTTTCTTGATCATCCACAGTGGAAGAGAGCTGTTTCTTGATCATCCATGGTGGGATAAAGCTGTTTCTTGATCATCCACAGTGGAATAGAGCTGTTTCTTGATAATCCATGATGAAATATAGCTGTTTCTTGATCATCCACAGTGGAATAGAGCTGTTTCTTGATAATCCATGATGAAATATAGCTGTTTTTTGATCATCCATGGTGGAATAGAGCTGTTTCTTGATCATCCACAGTGGAATAGAGCTTTTCTTGATCATCCACAATGGAATAGAGCTGTTTCTTGATCATCCACAGTGGAATAGAGCTTTTCTTGATCATCCAATGTGCAATAGAGCTGATTCTTTATCATCCACGGTGGAATAGAGAAGTTTCTTGATCATCCACATGGAATAGAGCTGTTTCTTGATCATCCATGGTGGAATAAAGCTGTTTATTGATCATCCACAGTGGAATAGAGCTGTTTCTTGATCATTCACTGTGTAATATAGCAATATATTGATCATCCAGAGTGGAATAGAGCTGTTTCTTGATCATCCATGGTGGAATAGAGCTGTTTCTTGATCATCCACAGTGAAATAGAGCTGTTTCTTGATAATCCACATGGAATAGAGCTGTTTCTTGATCATCCATGGTGGAATAGAGCTGTTTCTTGATCATCCATGGTGGAATAGAGCTGTTTCTTGATCATCCATGGTGGAATAAAGCTCTTTCTTGATCATCCACAGTGGAATAGAGCTGTTTCTTGATCATCCATGGTGGAATAAAGCTGTTTCTTGATCATCCACAGTGGAATAGAGCTGTTTATTGATCATCCACGGTGGAATAGAGCTGTTTCTTGATCATCCACGGTGGAATAGAGCTGTTTATTGATCATCCATGGTGGAATAGAGCTGTTTCTTGATCATCCACGGTGGAATAGAGCTGTTTCTTGATCATCCACAGTGGAATAGAGCTGTTTCTTGATCATCCATGGTGACATAGAGCTGTTTCTTGATCATTGACGATGGAATAGAGCTGTTTCTTGATCACCCACAGTGGAATAGAGCTGTTTCTTGATCATCCACATTGGAATAGAGCTGTTTATTGATAATCCATGGTGGAATATAGCTGTTTTTTGATCATCCATGGTGGAATAGAGCTGTTTCATGATCATCCACAGTGGAATAGAGCTGTTTCTTGATCATCCACAATGGAATAGAGCTGTTTCTTGATCATCCACAGTGGATTAGAGCTGTTTCATGATCATCCAATGTGCAATAGAGCTGTTTCTTTATCATCCACGGTGGAATAGAGCAGTTTCTTGATCATCCACATGGAATAGAGCTGTTTCTTGATCAGCCACAGTGTGTATCCCCTTACACTGTGTATAAGACAGTAGTTTAGGAATTGTTAGTTAGATTACTTGTTGGTTATTACTGCATTGTCGGAACTAGAAGCACAAGCATTTCGCTACACTCGCATTAACATCTGCTAACCATGTGTATGTGACAAATAAAATTTGATTTGATTTGATTTGATTTAATAGAGCAATATCTTGATGATCCACAGTGGAATAGAGCTGTTTCTTGATCATCCATGGTGGAATAGAGCTGTATCTTGATCATCCATGGTGGAATAGAGCTGTTTCTTGGTCACCCACAGTGGAATAGAGATGTTTCTTGATCATCCATGGTGGAATAGAGCTGTTTCTTGATCATCCATGGTGGAATAGAGCTGTTTCTTGATCATCCACAGTGGAATAGAGCTGTTTCTTGATAATCCACGGTGGAATAAAGCTGTTTCTTGATCATCCACAGTGTAATAGAGCTGTTTCTTGATCATCCACAATGGAATAGAGCTGTTCCTTGATCATTGACGATGGAAGATAGCTGTTTCTTGATCATCCACAATGGAATAGAGCTGTTTCTTGATCATCCATGGTGGAATAGAGCTGTTTCTTGATTATCGACGATGGAATAGAGCTGTTTCTTGATCATCCACAGTGGAAGAGAGCTGTTTCTTGATCATCCATGGTGGGATAAAGCTGTTTCTTGATCATCCACAGTGGAATAGAGCTGTTTCTTGATAATCCATGATGAAATATAGCTGTTTTTTGATCATCCATGGTGGAATAGAGCTGTTTCTTGATCATCCACAGTGGAATAGAGCTTTTTCTTGATCATCCACAATGGAATAGAGCTGTTTCTTGATCATCCACAGTGGAATAGAGCCTTTTCTTGATCATCCAATGTGCAATAGAGCTGATTCTTTATCATCCACGGTGGAATAGAGAAGTTTCTTGATCATCCACATGGAATAGAGCTGTTTCTTGATCATCCATGGTGGAATAAAGCTGTTTATTGATCATCCACAGTGGAATAGAGCTGTTTCTTGATCATTCACTGTGTAATATAGCAATATATTGATCATCCAGAGTGGAATAGAGCTGTTTCTTGATCATCCATGGTGGAATAGAGCTGTTTCTTGATCATCCACAGTGAAATAGAGCTGTTTCTTGATAATCCACATGGAATAGAGCTGTTTCTTGATCATCCATGGTGGAATAGAGCTGTTTCTTGATCATCCATGGTGGAATAGAGCTGTTTCTTGATCATCCATGGTGGAATAAAGCTCTTTCTTGATCATCCACAGTGGAATAGAGCTGTTTCTTGATCATCCATGTTGGAATAAAGCTGTTTCTTGATCATCCACAGTGGAATAGAGCTGTTTATTGATCATCCACGGTGGAATAGAGCTGTTTCTTGATCATCCACGGTGGAATAGAGCTGTTTATTGATCATCCATGGTGGAATAGAGCTGTTTCTTGATCATCCACGGTGGAATAGAGCTGTTTCTTGATCATCCACAGTGGAATAGAGCTGTTTCTTGATCATCCATGGTGACATAGAGCTGTTTCTTGATCATTGACGATGGAATAGAGCTGTTTCTTGATCATCCACAGTGGAATAGAGCTGTTTCTTGATCATCCACATTGGAATAGAGCTGTTTATTGATAATCCATGGTGGAATATAGCTGTTTTTTGATCATCCATGGTGGAATAGAGCTGTTTCATGATCATCCACAGTGGAATAGAGCTGTTTCTTGATCATCCACAGTGGAATAGAGCTGTTTCTTGATAATCCATGATGAAATATAGCTGTTTTTTGATCATCCATGGTGGAATAGAGCTGTTTCTTAATCATCCACAGTGGAATAGAGCTGTTTCTTTATCATCCACGGTGGAATAGAGCAGTTTCTTGATCATCCACATGGAATAGAGCTGTTTCTTGATCATCCATGGTGGAATAGAGCTGTTTCTTGATCATCCATGGTGGAATAAAGCTCTTTCTTGATCATCCACAGTGGAATAGAGCTGTTTCTTGATCATCCATGGTGGAATAAAGCTGTTTCTTGATCATCCACAGTGGAATAGAGCTGTTTATTGATCATCCATGGTGGGATAAAGCTGTTTATTGATCATCCACAGTGTAATAGAGCTGTTTCTTGATCATTCACAATGGAATAGAGCTGTTCCTTGATCATTGACGATGGAAGATAGCTGTTTCTTGATCATCCACAGTGGAATAGAGCTGTTTCTTGATCATCCATGGTGACATAGAGCTGTTTCTTGATCATTGACGATGGAATAGAGCTGTTTCTTGATCATCCACAGTGGAATAGAGCTGTTTCTTGATCATCCACATTGGAATAGAGCTGTTTATTGATAATCCATGGTGGAATATAGCTGTTTTTTGATCATCCATGGTGGAATAGAGCTGTTTCTTGATCATCCACAGTGGAATAGAGCTGTTTCTTGATCATCCACAATGGAATAGAGCTGTTTCTTGATCATCCACAGTGGATTAGAGCTGTTTCATGATCATCCAATGTGCAATAGAGCTGTTTCTTTATCATCCACGGTGGAATAGAGCAGTTTCTTGATCATCCACATGGAATAGAGCTGTTTCTTGATCAGCCACAGTGTGTATCCCCTTACACTGTGTATAAGACAGTAGTTTAGGAATTGTTAGTTAGATTACTTGTTGGTTATTACTGCATTGTCGGAACTAGAAGCACAAGCATTTCGCTACACTCGCATTAACATCTGCTAAACATGTGTATGTGACAAATAAAATTTGATTTGATTTGATTTAATAGAGCAATATCTTGATGATCCACAGTGGAATAGAGCTGTTTCTTGATCATCCATGGTGGAATAGAGCTGTATCTTGATCATCCATGGTGGAATAGAGCTGTTTCTTGGTCACCCACAGTGGAATAGAGATGTTTCTTGATCATCCATGGTGGAATAGAGCTGTTTCTTGATCATCCATGGTGGAATAGAGCTGTTTCTTGATCATCCACAGTGGAATAGAGCTGTTTCTTGATAATCCACGGTGGAATAAAGCTGTTTCTTGATCATCCACAGTGTAATAGAGCTGTTTCTTGATCATCCACAATGGAATAGAGCTGTTCCTTGATCATTGACGATGGAAGATAGCTGTTTCTTGATCATCCACAATGGAATAGAGCTGTTTCTTGATCATCCATGGTGGAATAGAGCTGTTTCTTGATTATCGACGATGGAATAGAGCTGTTTCTTGATCATCCACAGTGGAAGAGAGCTGTTTCTTGATCATCCATGGTGGGATAAAGCTGTTTCTTGATCATCCACAGTGGAATAGAGCTGTTTCTTGATAATCCATGATGAAATATAGCTGTTTCTTGATCATCCACAGTGGAATAGAGCTGTTTCTTGATCATCCACGGTAGAATAAAGCTGTTTCTTGATCATCCACAGTGGAATAGAGCTGTTTCTTGATCATCCACAGTGGAATAGAGCTGTTTCTTGATCATCCATGGTGGGATAAAGCTGTTTCTTGATCATCCACAGTGGATTAGAGCTGTTTCTTGATCATCCACAGTGGAATAGAGCTGTTTATTGATAATCCATGGTGGAATATAGCTGTTTTTTGATCATGCATGGTGGAATAGAGCTGTTTCTTGATCATCCATGGTGGAATAAAGCTGTTTCCTGATCATCCACAGGTGAATAGAGCTGTTTATTGATCATCCATGGTGGGATAAAGCTGTTTATTGATCATCCACAGTGTAATAGAGCTGTTTCTTGATTATTCACAATGGAATAGAGCTGTTCCTTGATCATTGACGATGGAAGATAGCTGTTTCTTGATCATCCACAGTGGAAAAGAGCTGTTTCTTGATCATCCATGGTGACATAGAGCTGTTTCTTGATCATCGACGATGGAATAGAGCTGTTTCTTGATCATCCACAGTGGAATAGAGCTGTTTCTTGATCATCCATGGTGGGATAAAGCTGTTTCTTGATCATCCACAGTGGAATAGAGCTGTTTCTTGATCATCCATGGTGACATAGAGCTGTTTCTTGATCATCGATGATGGAATAGAGCTGTTTCTTGATCATCCACAGTGGAATAGAGCTGTTTATTGATAATCCATGGTGGAATATAGCTGTTTTTTGATCATCCATGGTGGAATAGAGCTGTTTCTTGATCATCCACAGTGGAATAGAGCTGTTTCTTGATCATCCACAATGGAATAGAGCTGTTTCTTGTTCATCCACAGTGGAATAGAGCTGTTTCATGATCATCCAATGTGCAATAGAGCTGTTTCTTTATCATCCACATTGGAATAGAGCAGTTTCTTGATCATCCACATGGAATAGAGCTGTTTCTTGATCATCCACAGTGTGTATCCCCTTACACTGTGTATAAGACAGTAGTTTAGGAATTGTTAGTTAGATTACTTGTTGGTTATTACTGCATTGTCGGAACTAGAAGCACAAGCATTTCGCTACACTCGCATTAACATCTGCTAACCATGTGTATGTGACAAATAAAATTTGATTTGATTTGATTTGATTTAATAGAGCAATATCTTGATGATCCACAGTGGAATAGAGCTGTTTCTTGATCATCCATGGTGGAATAGAGCTGTATCTTGATCATCCATGGTGGAATAGAGCTGTTTCTTGGTCACCCACAGTGGAATAGAGATGTTTCTTGATCATCCATGGTGGAATAGAGCTGTTTCTTGATCATCCATGGTGGAATAGAGCTGTTTCTTGATCATCCACAGTGGAATAGAGCTGTTTCTTGATAATCCACGGTGGAATAGAGCTGTTTCTTGATCATCCACAGTGTAATAGAGCTGTTTCTTGATCATCCACAATGGAATAGAGCTGTTCCTTGATCATTGACGATGGAAGATAGCTGTTTCTTGATCATCCACAATGGAATAGAGCTGTTTCTTGATCATCCACAATGGAATAGAGCTGTTTCTTGATTATCGACGATGGAATAGAGCTGTTTCTTGATCATCCACAGTGGAAGAGAGCTGTTTCTTGATCATCCATGGTGGGATAAAGCTGTTTCTTGATCATCCACAGTGGAATAGAGCTGTTTCTTGATAATCCATGATGAAATATAGCTGTTTCCTGATCATCCACAGTGGAATAGAGCTGTTTCTTGATCATCCACGGTAGAATAAAGCTGTTTCTTGATCATCCACAGTGGAATGGAGCTTTTTCTTGATCATCCACAGTGGAATAGAGCTGTTTCTTGATCATCCATGGTGGGATAAAGCTGTTTCTTGATCATCCACAGTGGAATAGAGCTGTTTCTTGATCATCCACAGTGGAATAGAGCTGTTTATTGATAATCCATGGTGGAATATAGCTGTTTTTTGATCATCCATGGTGGAATAGAGCTGTTTCTTGATCATCCACAGTGGAATAGAGCTGTTTCTTGATAATCCATGATGAAATATAGCTGTTTCTTGATCATCCACAGTGGAATAGAGCTGTTTCTTGATCATCCACGGTGGAATAAAGCTGTTTCTTGATCATCCACATGGAATAGAGCTGTTTCTTGATCATCCACAGTGGAATAGAGCTGTTTCTTGATAATCCATGGTGACATAGAGCTGTTTCTTGATCATCGATGATGGAATAGAGCTGTTTCTTGATCATCCACAGTGGAATAGAGCTGTTTATTGATAATCCATGGTGGAATATAGCTGTTTTTTGATCATCCATGGTGGAATAGAGCTGTTTCTTGATCATCCACAGTGGAATAGAGCTGTTTCTTGATCATCCACAATGGAATAGAGCTGTTTCTTGTTCATCCACAGTGGAATAGAGCTGTTTCATGATCATCCAATGTGCAATAGAGCTGTTTCTTTATCATCCACATTGGAATAGAGCAGTTTCTTGATCATCCACATGGAATAGAGCTGTTTCTTGATCATCCACAGTGTGTATCCCCTTACACTGTGTATAAGACAGTAGTTTAGGAATTGTTAGTTAGATTACTTGTTGGTTATTACTGCATTGTCGGAACTAGAAGCACAAGCATTTCGCTACACTCGCATTAACATCTGCTAACCATGTGTATGTGACAAATAAAATTTGATTTGATTTGATTTGATTTAATAGAGCAATATCTTGATGATCCACAGTGGAATAGAGCTGTTTCTTGATCATCCATGGTGGAATAGAGCTGTATCTTGATCATCCATGGTGGAATAGAGCTGTTTCTTGGTCACCCACAGTGGAATAGAGATGTTTCTTGATCATCCATGGTGGAATAGAGCTGTTTCTTGATCATCCATGGTGGAATAGAGCTGTTTCTTGATCATCCACAGTGGAATAGAGCTGTTTCTTGATAATCCACGGTGGAATAGAGCTGTTTCTTGATCATCCACAGTGTAATAGAGCTGTTTCTTGATCATCCACAATGGAATAGAGCTGTTCCTTGATCATTGACGATGGAAGATAGCTGTTTCTTGATCATCCACAATGGAATAGAGCTGTTTCTTGATCATCCACAATGGAATAGAGCTGTTTCTTGATTATCGACGATGGAATAGAGCTGTTTCTTGATCATCCACAGTGGAAGAGAGCTGTTTCTTGATCATCCATGGTGGGATAAAGCTGTTTCTTGATCATCCACAGTGGAATAGAGCTGTTTCTTGATAATCCATGATGAAATATAGCTCTTTCTTGATCATCCACAGTGGAATAGAGCTGTTTCTTGATCATCCACGGTAGAATAAAGCTGTTTCTTGATCATCCACAGTGGAATGGAGCTTTTTCTTGATCATCCACAGTGGAATAGAGCTGTTTCTTGATCATCCATGGTGGGATAAAGCTGTTTCTTGATCATCCACAGTGGAATAGAGCTGTTTCTTGATCATCCACAGTGGAATAGAGCTGTTTATTGATAATCCATGGTGGAATATAGCTGTTTTTTGATCATCCATGGTGGAATAGAGCTGTTTCTTGATCATCCACAGTGGAATAGAGCTGTTTCTTGATAATCCATGATGAAATATAGCTGTTTCTTGATCATCCACAGTGGAATAGAGCTGTTTCTTGATCATCCACGGTGGAATAAAGCTGTTTCTTGATCATCCACATGGAATAGAGCTGTTTCTTGATCATCCACAGTGGAATAGAGCTGTTTCTTGATAATCCATGATGAAATATAGCTGTTTTTTGATCATCCATGGTGGAATAGAGCTGTTTCTTAATCATCCACAGTGGAATAGAGCTGTTTCTTGATCATCCACAATGGAATACAGCTGTTTCTTGATCATCCACAGTGGAATAGAGCTTTTTCTTGATCAACCAATGTGCAATAGAGCTGTTTCTTTATCATCCACGGTGGAATAGAGCAGTTTCTTGATCATCCACATGGAATAGAGCTGTTTCTTGATCATCCATGGTGGAATAAAGCTGTTTCTTGATCATCCACAGTGGAATAGAGCTGTTTCTTGATCATCCATGGTGGAATAGAGCTGTTTCTTGATCATCCACAGTGGAATAGAGCTGTTTCTTGATCATCCATGGTGGAATAGAGCTGTTTCTTGATCATCCACAGTGGAATAGAGCTGTTTCTTGATCATCCACAGTGGAATAGAGCTGTTTCTTGATCATCCATGGTGGAATAGAGCTGTTTCTTGATCATTGACGATGGAATAGAGCTGTTTCTTGATCATCCATGGTGGAATTGAGCTGTTTCTTGATCATCCACAGTGGAATAGAGCTGTTTCTTGATCATCCACAGTGGAATAGAGCAGTTTCTTGATCATCGACGATGGAATAGAGCTATTTCTTGATGAGCTCTATAATATGAGTCCAATACCACTTTTCACAGGGTATGGTATACATCATTTAATGTTCAATGTGTCTGAAATGTTGGTTTGAAGTGTTGAATCTAGCCCAAAGCTAAAAGTCTAGGAGCTCCATGCCAGCCTTGCCTTGTCACTGAACAATGTCTCAAAAAATACCATGTAAATGTCAAACACTAAAGCTGGAGATCAGACTGACTTGAGACTGGAAGCTATTGTTATCCGAGTGTCAAGAGAAGCTATTTTGGAGAGCCCATTACAAACCAGGGCAGTATGACCAAGCTACATTTTCATTTAAGCCAAAAAGTGCCGTGCTGGGTTCGTATCTGTGCTCAGGCAAAAATGATGTCGCTTTGGGCTCATCAGCCATATGGTGAGAGCACTGATTAGGACTTAGCCTTGCTGAGAACAACACCATCCCATAAGTAAAATATGGAGGTCCATCTGTTTTTGTTTGGTTTGTTTCACATCTTTCCAACGTCCTTATCTGATTCAAGGGGACAATTCATTCAAGTGTCCACTTGGCTAACCAACAGGTACCCTCCTCTCAAAAGGCATCAGCTTAGTCACAACTAGCAACATTAGCGTGTTAATTGATTTAAAACAAAGCATCCATTCAGAAATGAGTCATGTTAAATTTCAATGTGACCACTGCCAATCATGTAATAAAATGGCTGATTTTAACGAAATACAGCCCAAACGCAGGAAGGGTTTCCTTTTCGGGTTATACTGTACTAACAAACTTCTGGAATATTTGAAAAGATACTTTAATAAAAGGTAGTATTCATAGTTTGTGATTCTATGCATGCTCAAATACCCCAACAATCTCTCCTGATGCACATCCCCAATATCTTGTTAAAAGCACTTCACGTGTCCTTTAAAATGGGTCGTCTACCTGCAAGCCTGGCTACACCATCTGAGAGCTCCAAAATCCTCTACTCAGAACGCACTCTCCTGCAGCACAGTGAGAGTCTATGATTGATTGAATGCCTAGGCAGATTTGGTTTGATGTTATGCTGTAATCCTGCAAACACCAGGTTTTAACGATTCTTCCACTGCCCCTACTACAGCCTCAGCACAACAATCATCAATACTTTTAGTAGGTTATAATTTGAGAAAAAAATGCTTTTATAATCAAACAAACAAAATGTAATGGTGCGTAGCTAAAACAGTCCATTTAAAAACCTGCAGAATCACAAATCATATTGCATGATTTATACATCTACAGATTCTATACCTTAAAATACAACATAATAGAGCAACTAAAATAGAAATTATAGCTCTTTAAGATAATGATCTTCATTAATGGGTAGACCACCCAACATTTAGCCTCGTACTACCACATTGATCTTACGAGCTTACATAAATGATTCGCTACACGGATCCTTACAGCGTATAATTTATGTAAGCTTGCGAGCTCAGTGTGGTATACGAGGCTACTCAACAATGGCTTTTGACCAAAACCAAAGAGTCTGGATTAATTATTTAATCTGTCAACTTTTTATAAATCCATCAAGCCAAAATGGCATTGATTCTCTTCAGACCTTTGATAGAGCAGCAGTCACAACATAATGTGCAGCTTGTCCCAGATGTGGACACTCCTTTTCACCGGCTGCTATTCTGTGAATAATTTGATATTGCACCTGAGTTCTATGTAGATTTCAAAGGGCTACAGGGGATACGCATTGTTCAAGTATTTTTTTCCCAGGCAGATGCCTCAAACCTGAGATATTGAAATAGAAATGTTGGGTGGCTAAGCAGCAGTCCTCTCCTCACACTGATTTCCACATAAATGGCATCTTTGAAGACCGTAAAATGCACAGCAGATCTCACTGTCTCATCGGCAGAAGACTCTCCCCCCTAAAACTATTGGGCTGACAGCCAACTGCCAAGTGTCTTCCTCCTTCAGTTAGCTGATCTGAGGATAACTGTCATGTCAAAGTTCAAAGTTCTGCAGAACTGTCAACATGCTTTACAGACACTTACAGACTAGAGATCTCAGAGCTTCATGATGTGACTATTCTGTGCATTACAGTGACATAGCTTGCTAGCTTGAGCAGAAACAAAGGTTGACCACCATGGAAACGATGTTAGTAAATAGTGCATAATAGTTTATTTATTAGACCATCATTAGAGATTTGATATGTTTTCATTGCTTGTCAACCTACAGTACCAGTCAAAGTTTGGACACACCTACTCATTCAAGGGTTTTCTTTATTTTTACTATTTTTGTACTTTGTAGAATAATAGTGAAGACATCAAAACTATATAAAAACACATATGGAATAATGTAGTAACCAACAAAAGTGTTCAACGAATCAATCTATAATTTAGATTCTTCAAAGTAGCCACCATTTCCTTGCTACTTTGAAGAATCTAAAATATATTTTAATTTGTTGCACAAACGCACACTAACAATGACTACATTTCATCTGCCCAGACCCGCATGCTCACACCCCCATCCCTAGTGACTGCCTTATTGTTGCCACTTGGCCTTAAATGGTAGCAATATATTTTTCTTGGTCGCACATGATATTTCAATATTTATGCCTGCCTGTCCCAAAAATAAAGGGATGGGGCTCTGCAGCTGCATGTCTATCACGGTCACTTAATCAACTTCTCCACCCCGACCATGCATCAAAGGGGTATCCATGTGCTATTACTGTGCTAATGCCACGTGCTCAGTCCCATTAGAGAATTTCTCTGCCATTAGCTCCTTTTTATCCTGTAGGAAAGCCTTTTTTCTCATCATAAAGAAGCTTACTGCAGCCTGGCATCCAATCATCCAGCAAACTAAACACAGAGCAGCTGCTGTATAAGAAAAGAGAACATTAACTGGATAAGCCAGACATTTCTGTTTGGGAACATTCATCTTCTCAAGGACGTATAGATTTTCACAATGACTCTCTAAAACAGCATACAGTATTGTGAACCATTGCTTCATCATGTGTATGGTAAAATGTCAGCTACGTGCAAATGCAATGCAATTAAATTATAGGAGGAAATGTACAGGGAGAGGGAACATTTACAACAAAAGGAAACATTGTATTGCCCTGGGGAAACACAACGTTTACAGAATAACTGCTGTTATTGATTGTGAATTGTTGGCAAGTTGTTTAGTTCATTAACAGTTTGTTGACAATTTATAAACCCTTTTGCTCAGTCAAATAGAATGCATCTATCTGTTTAAAAAATATATAAACATGCTAAATCAATTTTTAGTAATATAAAATAACTAAATGAGCCTGTCGTTAATCATAAATAGTAGGTTTGATTGTGGTGGAGTGGAGAGAAGGTATTATTGCTAATCCTGGTCACCCTTCCGCATCGCAAATGGCACCCTATTCCCTATATAGTGTACTACGTTTGACCAGAGCCCTAATCAAAAGTAGTGCACTATATAGAAATAAGGTGCCATTTGGGACATATATATATCCCCTTAATGAGGTCCATATTACCAGTCAGGGGTAGAAATATGGTCTGATGACTGGACTGGTGAGTGAATAAAAAGCCCATCAACACTGACTGAGTACATGTATCATTCACCCAGCATCTCTACTGAGGATGTTTGTCATTTACTGGACAAAAAAGTAATCATCTCAAAGAGAGCCATCAATTCTGAGAAAAGGCATGATATGCCTCTATAAATCATAGGGCAGCTAAACATTGAATTCGCAAATACATTTTTTAAGCACATCTGTAATTATTTGTTGTTTCTGAATGTCATATAGACTGCTCTGGTTTTGGTATTCTAATAATGGAAAGTATTTATAGAGAAATTTCCAGGTGTCTAAACACAAAGCTTGTGTGCTCCCGGACATGCTTGTATCACTCTTATCAATATGATGGTTGACCCTATACTTGTCAGTATTCAGCCACACATTTCCTCCTGGCAGGGACAACTGGTAGCTTGCCATGTCTCAATGCATTTTGAGAGACAGGTTTGCTGTGGGCAGACAGGGCCTGTTATGCCACTGTTGTTTTGCATTCCAACGCATATTCCTTCTGAGTTGGTGGTTGGTGCTTTGTTTTGTCATTTCACATCTCATGCAAGTCAATGTCATCCCCCTGTTGTGTTCGAGCCCCTTGGTACCCTGTAAACGGAGAGGATCGTTTTTTAAAACCACTCACTCTTTCCCTATAGACTGATACATCAAATACAAGAATGTCACTCACTGAGTACATATTTACAGGTTTGAAATTCTCCCAAGATCTTGCGTTTATTTCAAGATTTGCCACTTTGTTTCTGACACTCATACGGTAGGTATCTAAAAAATACTGTATATTCACATTTGGAATGTTAGTCATGCAACAAAATGAACTACTTGTAACAATTTTCCTCCTCTTCTGAGGAGGAGTAGGAAGAATCGGACCAATCTGCAGCGTGGTAAGTGTTCGTCATTTTAATCAACTGCACTGAACACTAAAAATACAAAGTAACAAAAAGAACAACCGAAACAGTTCCGTCTGGTAAACTACATACAAAGTCAGAAAACAACTACCCACAAATCATAGTGGGAAAACAGGCTGCCTAAGTATGGTTCTCAATCAGAGACAATGATTGCCAGCTGCCTCTGATTGAGAACCATACCAGGTCAAACACATAGAAATAGAAATCCTAGAAAACACAACATATAATGCCCACCCCAACTCACGCCCTGACCAAACTAAAACAGAGACCTAAAAAAGGAACTAAAGACAGGACGTGACACTACTATTATATATGAGCTCAGTCTACAGTTGATCAATGATCTTCAGCTCTAGGCTTTTATTTGAAACATGACCCTTCATCTAGGAACTGAGAGCGTGTTGAACTAGCAAGCTTGTTGTTTCTACACTCCTATAAGCAATAAATGATCAGCTGGAGGATCTTAAGTGCATTTTAGATACATATCAAGTAATACAGGCATCAACACATCACACTAAGTACAGCCCATTACATGGATTTGGGTCTGTTAAAAATATTCAGTTATTACACTAAAAGTGTCTCCACTCCAGGACTGTTCCTTTGAGCTATTTATCAATTCCCTTACATCATACATTCTCTCTATAATTGTCATATCGACTAATTGCCTATTGGCATCATTCTTCAATGGGGTACCACAGAGGACAGCATGTCCATAGCAGCAATGCAACAGCAATTGTAAACTCATAATATACACAAGTATACTTTTTGCTCTACAGAGAGTATTTTAGAACAATCTTTATAATTATCCAGTAAGATGCAAGCTCAGTCTGACAACCTCTACTTCAAACTCTAATGTGCTGTTTCATTAAAGATGAAAAGGAAGGAATAATCATGGAGAACATGGCGGGACTATGAAAGAAAAGCTTATTAGTATCTCTTTATACATGTCCTTCAACCAGCAACAACACTTCTTATTGTGGGTATGAACACATTCAGTGTGCTGAGCTGCATTAGATGAGGAAGTACAACTACCGGGCACATTTGAGACGATTGGTTAGCAAAAGTATGGCAAGTGGCATAGATTATTGAGGTTGTTTCTATCCTGCTGAAGAACTCTACAGGCAGATTGGACCGGCTACTGTTTTAACATCAGACAGCCATCCGATCCAAACAGAGGAAATTAAGTGGTTGTGCTGTCCCGTACAGTTGCTGCTGGGCTGGTTGACCCAGAATAGTTCATGCTTTTTCTGGTTTGACTGCAGGGAAGGGTCAGCAGAGATGTCTGCTACAAAATGTACTACAACACTACTTCGTTCTCAAGGCAATACTGTAGTATCAAATTCTATTGGCGCTAACAATCAATGCAGCACTCATAGGGCCGAAGGAGTCCTAGCTGACCAAACATATTAGAGAGCATAAAACTTTTTATTTTATTTTTTTTATTTATCCAGGCAAGTCAGTTAAGAACAAATTCTTATTTTCAATGACAGCCTGGGAACAGTGGGTTAACTGCCTGTTCAGGGGCAGAACGACAGATTTGTATCTTGTCAGCTTGTGGGTTTGAACTTGCAACCTTCCAGTTACTAGTCCAACGCTCTAACCACTAGGCTACCCTGCCGCCCCGCCGCCCCAACATGCAGAGTGTTTGCAAATGATGATTCCCACAACAGCAATTTATGCATCATGGACGTCAAGGTTAGTGGGCCTTTACTAGGTAGCTTTGAGCCCTGCTCTCCCTAGCACTAAGGCCCATAGTAACTACAAACTCCTTAGTGCAGGGGTCGGCAACAGGCAGCCCGTTAGCCAAAACTGACCTGTAAGTGATTTTGTTGACCCCCCAAAGTGTTTTGGGATTTTAGTTTTTAGTTAAAAAATATATTTACTAAAATCATTGCAAATAATAATTTGTTCTTAACTGACTTATCCAGGTAAATAACGGATTTTTAAAAAATCTCCTTTTGGGCTTGTGGTCAATTTATAGTGTACTAATTATTGTAATAATGTTCTGGCCCCCCGACCATGCGCACCACCAAAAAAACGGCCCGTAGTTCAATTGAATTGCCTACCCCTGCCTTCTAAGCTGCAAAGAGCTTAGAGAAGTGCTAGTCTGGGATATCAGCCTAATCAATATCATCTGATGCAGCTACTGAAAGAATATCCAGATCAATGTCACCTTCCTTGATTCAAAAAGCAGATATGGTCTAAGAGCTTGACTGGTTGGCTTGGCTGGCGACTACAGTGCAGCAAACACTAGTTCATGTGTGGATAATAATATCATATCTCTTCATTGTAATTCCCTTATAAAGACAGTGACATCTATGCCCTGTAGCAGTAGTCTAAGGCTGTGCTAATGGAGGAACGGCCACATTGTAGAGGAGCGGTTCTTGGAGGAGACAGGTGCCACCTGTAATCTTGTTATCTTTGCTCCATAGAGTCAACAGAGAGGCTGGGAGGCTGATTTGTAGCTTGGATATAATAATGCTCTTTAGCATTAGCAGAAGGGACAGTATGAGATGCTCCAAAGAAAATGACATGGTCAATATGTCCATCTTCCATCTGAATCAGGATATTAGGATTCTAATGAACCTAGCTCAACTTGACCTTACCTGTCATTGGAAATACAGTAACAGTCAAAAGTTTGGACACACCTACTCATTCAATGGGTTTTCTTTATTTTTACTATGTTCTACATTGTAGAATAATAGTGAAGACATGTAGAAAACAAAAAAGAGTTATATATATTAGATTTTAGATTCTTCAAAATAGCCACCCTTTACCTTGAGGACTGCTTTGCAAAAAAAATGGCATTCTCTCAACCAGCTTCCTGAGGAATGCTTTTCCAACAGTCTTGAAGGAGTTCCCACATATGCTGAGCACCTTTTGGCTGCTTTTCCTTCACTCTGCAGTCCTACTCAATTGGGTAGAGGTTGGGCAATTGTGGAGGCCAGGTCATCTGATTCAGCACTCCATTACTCTCCTTCTTGGACAAATAGCCCTTACACGGCCTGGAGGTGTGTTTTGGGTCATTGTCCTGTTGAAAAACAAATGATAGTCCTGCTAAACGCAAACCAGATGGGATGGCGTATCTCTGCAGAATGCTGTGGTTGCTATGCTGGTTAAGTGTGACTTGAATTCTAAATATATCACAGACAGTGTCACCAGCCAAGCACCCCCACACCATCACACCTCCTCCTCCATGCTTCACGGTGGGAACCACACATGCAGAGATCATCCATTCACCTACTCTGCATCTCACAAAGACACAGCGGGTGGAACCAAAAATCTCAAATTTGGACTCATCAGACCAAAGGACAGATTTCCACCAGTCTAATGTCCATTGCTCGTGTTTATTGGCCAAAGCAAGTCTCTTCTTAGTATTGGTGTCCTTTAGAAGTAGTTTCTTTACAGCAATTTGACCATGAAGGCCAGATTCACGCAGTCTCCTCTGAGCAGTTGATGTTGAGATGTGTCTGTTACTTGAACTCTGTAAAGCATTTATTTGGGCTGCAATGAACTTATCCTCTGCAGCAGAGGTAACTCTGGGTCTTCCTTTCCTGTGGCGGTCCTCATGAGAGCCAGTTTCATCATAGCGCTTGATGGTTTTTGCAACTGCACTTGAAGAAACTTTCAAAGTTCTTGACATTTTCCAAATTTACTGACCTTTATATCTTAAAGTAATGATGGACTGTCATTTCTCTTTGCTTATTTGAGCTGTTCTTGCTGTTCTTGTATTTTATCAAATAGGGCTATCTTCTGTATACCACCCAAACCTTGTCACAACACAACTGATTGGTTCAAACTCATACTGGGAAGAAATTCCACAAATTAACTTTAAACAAGGCACACTTGTTAATTGAAATGCATTCCTGGTGACCTCCTCATGACACTGGTTGAGAAAATGTCAAGTGTGCAAAGCTGTCATCAAGGCAAAGAGTGGCAACTGAAGAATCTTAAATATAAAATATATTTTGATTTGTTTACACTTTTTTGGTTACTACATGATTCCATATGTGTTATTTCATAACTTTGATGCCTTCACTATTATTCTACAATGTAGAAAATAGTAAATAAATAAATAAAAACTTTGAATGAGTAGGTGTGTCCAAACTTCTGACTGGTACTGTACATCTGGTTCTACCTTGAGTCCTCATCTTCGCTTCCCAGTCAATCAACTGCTCACTCTCATCATCAAGCTATAGAGGTGATTTCTGTTCTTTAAACACCATGTGTTTCTGCCTCTCTCCATCCAATGGTCCTTTGCTCCTCTGTTACAGTGTGCTCCCTCCATGCTGACTGTGGTGACCAGCTGTGTTCTCTGCTGCCCTTCAGCTCCATCCTACATCTCATGCTTTGCATGCCACATGTACCAGGTCAACCCTTTGGCTCCCCAGCCCCAGGACCCAGCCTGGTTTATCTGCTAATGCCAAGAGAGACCCTGGTCTGACCCAGGACGAGATGCACGCTACAGGCCTATGCTCATCACCCAGGTCCCCTGGGGGTACTAAAAGCAATTTCCCCTTATTCAGATTTTAAGCTCAACTTTGGGGGTGGCTAAAGGAAAGCCCTTAGGTATAATATGTATCAACCGACTGATCATTCTAAAGGTTGTTTGCTTAGTTAGAATACCACATTTTACATGAGCAAGTCAAACAGCACTATCGTCTAGTTTCATTGTTTCATAACTAATCTTTAGTAAAACAGTATGCACATTTTTTGTTAACACTAACACTCGGGAGGCGAAGGTCAAGTCATGCGTCCTCCGAAACATGACCCGCTTAACCCAGAAGCCAACCACACCAATGTGTCGGAGGAAACACCATTCAAATGACAACCAAGGTCAGCCTACAAAGTACTTGCCTCCCAGAAAGAGTCCCTAGAGCGCGATGAGCAAAGGAAAGCCCCACCAGCCAAACCCTCCCCTAACCCGGAAGACGCTTGGCCATTTGTGCACCGCCTTATTGAACTCCCGATCACAGTTGGTTGTGATACAGCCCGGGATCGAACCCGGGTCTGTAGTGTAGGCCTCTAGCACAGCTACGCAGTGCCTTAGACCGCTGCGCCACTCAGGAGGCCCTTTTCTAACAGAAATTGCTGGCAATGGGTACTTTTTCATGAAATGTGTACTGAATCTACTGTGCCTACTCCTATTATGAGCAGTAGTACAATAGTGAATGAATTTGGCTATATTGCTTCCTGTGAAGTTATCTTACACATAACAAAACAGATGTTATTGTTTTATACAGCTGTTTGACATCCAGACCTCATTGAGTACAGCTCTATAGTGGGTAGGCTATGCATAATCATTTTCAAATCCAGATTTTCTTTCATTCTCCCAATACAGATCTGGTGGTTTTGGCATGTCTCTTCCCTCTCGTTTCTGCAGTGACTGATAAAACCCATATCAGTCCTGATTTCATAATGCTAACACATGATAGCAGCAACCAGAGCAGCTGCTGTAACACAATGCAACAGACTGGCAAGCCAGAGAGGCTAGATTAATCTCACCCTGCTGCCTATACTGCCAACCTAGAAAGCAGCAGCAGCCTTCCCACCTATCTGCTTGTGGATCTGTTTAACTATTCCCTATTGTCATTTGAAATTATTCTCACATATTTCTTGATATTGTGTGTATTCATGTATCAATATCAAATCCATGTAGTCAGTATTTGTATTTATTATGGATCCAGCTACTCTTCTTGGGGACCGGTAAAATGAAGGCAGTTATACCATTTAAAAAAACATTACAATACATTCAGATTTCACAACACACTAAGTGTGTGCCCTCAGGCCCCTACTCCACTACCACATATCTACAACACCAAATCCATGTGTACGTGTGTGTATAGTGCGTATGTATTATCATGTGTGTGGATGCATCTGTCTGTGCCTTTGTTTGTGTTGATTCACAGTCCCTGCTGTTCCATAAGATGTATGTTTATCTGTTTATTAAATCTGATTCTCCTGCTGCATCAGTTACCTGATGTGGAATAAAGTTCCATGTAGTCATGGCTCTATGTAGTACAGTGTGCCTCCCATAGTCTGTTCTGGACTTGGGAACTGTGAAGAGACGTGGCATGTCTTATGGGGTATTTAGTTGAGGTTTAGGGTTTAGTGAAAGATTTTGCACAATCTTTTTATTATCAATTTCTCTCAGCCAATCATCAGTCTTTTGTGTAAGTGCTGTGCTTGTTGAGTGTCCGTCCATATAAACTTGCTATAAGTCTGTTGTCAATTTGGTTTTTTAAATGGTATTGTATCTAGTCAAACATATTGTTTTCCCAAACTTTGCTAAGGTTGCTAACAGGCTGATTGGTTGGCTATTTGAGCCAGTAAAGGGGGCTTTACTATTCTTGGGTAGCAGAATGACCTTTGCTTCCCTCCAGGCCTGAGGGCACACACTTTCTAGTAGGCTTAAACTGAAGATATGGCAAATAGGAGTCGCCACATAGTCCGCTATTATCTTCAGTAATTTTCCATCCAAGTTTTCAGACCCCAGGAGCTTGTAATTGTTGATAAACAACAATCATTTGTTCTCCTCTTCCACACTCACTTTACGGAATTCAAAATTACAGTTCTTGTCTTTCATAATTTGGTCAGATATACTTAGATGTGTAGTGTCAGTGATGTTGCTGGCATGTCATACCTACAGTTGCTAATCTTGCCAATGAGATAAATCATTTCATAAATGTGTCATGTGCAACGTCCGTTTGCTCCTCATGACACACTACGGACCAACAAATAGTATTGACATCAACAACAAAGGAATCACTACAAAACCTATTGTATGACCTCTTATACACACTATATTAGGCCTAGCCTTTGGAACTTTGGTTTTCCTAGATATGGCTACTATATTGGAGGCCAAAAGTCTGTGTAGCCAATAGAGAGTCAGAGTCCCGAGTGTGGGAACAAACATAGTCTGTCTGTAACGGCATTCATCCTCCTCTTCTGAGGAGGAGTAGCGAGAAGGATCGGAGGACCAATGCGCAGGGTGGTAAGTGTCCAAAACATTTATTTTAAGACATAAACTGAACACTATGAAATACAAAACAATAAATGTGAACATGAACAAAACCGAAACAGTACCGTGTGGCAACAAACACTCACACGGAAACAAACACCCACAATTCAAAAGTGAAACCCAGGCTACCTAAGTATGATTCTCAATCAGAGACAACTAACGACACCGGCCTCTGATTGAGAACCATACTAGGCTGAACTCAAAACCCCAACATAGAAAAACACACATAGACTTCTCACCCCAACTCACGCCCTGACCATACTAAATAAAGACAAAACAAAGGAAATAAAGGTCAGAACGTGACACTGTCCCACAGTTGGGTAAAGAAAGTTTGTAGTCACAAAGTATGCAGGAGTCATGAGGCAAATAGCAAAATAGCAAAATGCACAAGAAAAAAACAACATATAATGACTTGGGGCTAGTAAGTTCAACGTGATCAATACATATTGATGATTTCATTCCTGTGCTGTTTATTACTACCCTGATAGGTTGACTGATCACAGTTTGAAGCTTTTTCTTGAGTGGGCAAGTTGATGAAAGCCAGTTAATATTTAAATGACCCAGAAAATATACTTCTCTGTTGATATCACTTACATTATCAAGAATTTGGTCTATAGCAGCTTCCCACAAGAATGGGCTTTCGGTGAGACAGAAGAACCCATAGCCATATTACTTCAACAGTATGTATGATAATGTGTATGATAATGAGGCTCTCATGATGGCTGATTTCATTAGGCAAAGGCATGGCACCAGAAACCTGGATATCTACTGAAACACGGTCCAATGTGCTGACAAGCAAGAGAAGGGATGATAGCCTATCTCACCCCAACTGCTGCATAGATAGTCCAAATCTAAATACACAACAATCCACTGGGTACACACTGGTTGACTCAATGTTGTTTCCAAGTCATTTCAATAAAATGAGGGTGAACCAACGTGGAATAGACATGGAATTTATGTCTTTGCCCAGTGGGAAGGCCTGTTGCACTTGTTGTTTAATTTATTCATAACACTAATCCAATAGGGCTCAAGCGTATTAACGCAACTAAGAATAGACCTCATTAACCTCTGTGTTCAGATATCTTTACAAGCCACTTATAGCAGGCCCTTATTATGTACAGACATGGAGCACGTATTTAAAATACATAACCTGGTGCTGCAGCTTCAAATGTCAATGGTTCTGACTGAAACAAATGCTTCAACAGCTCATTCAAATATTCAACATGCACACCCAAAGCAATAGATATCCTAAACTCTATAAACCTGGGGCTATTGATTCCTATTGTTGTAGTCTTCATACCCATAAAGGACCCAGTACTTTGCACCACGCATGGCTAGGTTGTTTTATCTGTGTGATGAATGTGTGTCTCTTATCTTCACCTTTGAAGGAATCCGTCCAACAGGGTGTGGCCATTGCAACACATAAACCATGTGACAGCTCCTCTCCGTCTCAGCACTTCATTGCACTGGGCAGGCTGGGCAGCTGTGGAGAGGTGGTGCCCCTGATGTGCCAGAACATGGAGTCCCATTCCTGATTGAGATGGATGAGCAGATAACGCAGCTCCACCTGGTGAACGGTACTAACCAGTGGTGGAGTGGCACTGCAAGCTTCTATGTAAAATGCATGCGGCATACTGCACTACTGATGTAGCAACTCAGCGAATCGATGTACACAGTTTCCCCTTGGTATGTGAAAGGAGAGTGGGACGAATTTAAATATGAGGGGATGTATGCCTCATTTAATGGTAAGCGTTTTGATATTTTGCCTCCATCTCTCTTTAATGGATTTACAACATTCACTACTACCCTGTTTACATCTGACATCTCACCTTATTTCTCCCATCTACATTGCCTGAGTGTACAAAATATATAATCCTATGAAACCCACATGCTGACCTCTTTGAGCCCTCTACTGAGTCTGAAGACTAGGATTGGCAAGGACACAAATACCTCCTATCTCTGGAGATTGCCTACAGAGACAGCCCCTATTATTCCAGAAACTAACAACATAAATATTGAATGCCTGAAAAAGAGAAAGGAGAAAATAATCCTAAAAAAATGGCTACCTTTTTGAACATAAGACTACATTCATACTGAGGTCCATCAGAGTGGTTGGACAGCGAATAATACCTTCGCTAGCTGCTAGAGATAATATTGTGTTGCCATTGTTTTTTAACGTTTGCATAACTCTGTGTTGTTGTTTTTGTCGCACTGCTTTACTTTGTCTTGGCCAGATCGCAGTTGTAAATGAAAACTTGTTTTCAACTGGCCTACCTGGTTAAATAAATGTTAAATAAAAAAATAAAAAAATAACTTATTTTTTGATTTCCTATGTTCTCTTTTGAACTAAATACATAAAGACTCTTAATAAACATTTCAAAGACTGCATCACTTATGAGCACATTAATTGGTGAGCTAACTAATGAATTTGCATATTGTCCTGTATAGTAACGCCGCTTTCAGGAGTCTACCTAATACAACCTGTAGTTTTCTATGGCTACTTTGTTACGTGGGAAAAGGCTAAATGGCGCTATTGTAAACTTACAACCAGATTCAGCACCATGGTCAGCTCTGAGCTCGGAATGCTGAATTATGAAGTACAGCACCACTGGCCAGTGGACAGCGACCGTAATACACAGGGTCAGCTCTGCTGCCGCACTGTAGCATTCTAGTCTACTCATGATCATTAATAATAATTAATATATATATAGAAAAAAATGCCGTTACATTGGGCTTCGCTTCCTTCTCAAAGTCGCGCCTATGGGTAACGTTAAGTCTATGAGAAAAGCGTGCCTTGATTTGCAACCCATGGATAAAAATTGGAACATTCACATTCGTTCCTTATGCATTCGATTAGTCGGTACTGAACTTAATAATAGACGGCTGTAGCTTAGCAGTCAGTGTCCCCAAGCGGCCATTGGGCTTTTCTACAGTGATACACATTCTCCAGTGCTGCTGCTAACTTGAGAAAGTCGACGTTGTGCTGATGCAGACACGCCCGTGCCACTTGCGCCCAAACAGGCTGGTCTGTGCTTTCAACCAACATTGGCAACTTCAATGGAGGATTCAACTGACGTAGTTATGTGTGGCCCATGTGTTCTGTATTCAAGCACCTTTTGATCTGAATGCCCACACAGCTTCAGTGGTTGTAGCCAAGCAACACAAACATATGATAATGAATGCAGAATGCATGCTGCTTCTACAGACACAGACCGGTCTTGAACCAAATCTATTATCTGACTTTGATCCCTCTGGTAATTTGATTACACACATCACGTAGAAATAGCCTAATTAGGGTCCATTACAACGAATCCATATAAGGGTAAGTATTCCTTAGGAAAATATCCTTATAGGCAGCTGCATGACTCTCCACCACACAGATTAAATTCCAAACCAGGTGAATAACCCAATACTGCGAAAGGTCAATTGAAATCTTTGTGTGTTACGAGGCTACAATGTCAACCATCTCATATGAAAATTAATATGAGTCATCTATCAACATACAACAATCTTATTATGTTGGTTGCTTTACCCAGGCTGCCCGTTGTCTCACAGCACTAGTTGTAGGCTACAGCCTACTATTTATCATCCTCATTTATCATCTTGATAGGACGCTTTTGCGCCTATACAGATGTAGGTTACAGGCTACGTGACTTAAATCAGCAAAATCATTTAACAAAACTGGTCCAGAGCATCAGACGCTATTTATATCATAATGCAATTAGTCAGACACTACTTTAAATTGAATAGCCTATGCGGCATGCACGCATTAATAGCCTATAGTCTATACTGACAAATGGCAGAGCAGTTTCTGTTAGCATCACCTGAACATTAAATATCTATCAAGATATCTGTAAGCACTACACACAATATCAAATCATCCACCAACGTGTGAGGCCGAAAAAAAGTGTAGAGCACAACACTAATTTGCCATTTATTGAGCATGCAATTGCTGTGATCAAAGATAAAATACATGACTGACTTACCTTTACGGGTGTTATTAATAGGATACGCCGCGGATGTTTATGGGTAGGCACATGGGCGTTATTTCCACTGTTCAAACATTGTCTTACTGAAGCATTTTTAGCCGAAGAGGAGTGAAATTGACGAGAAAGGTATAACCAACAACGGGTTGACTTTAACTTCAGAAATTGGTCGACAAATTGTTAGGCGAAGTCCTTTCTTAAACCATAATTATCAAAAATCCAGTGACCGAGGCAGATGTCATGGGAAAGATATATCCCTGATACCTGCATCGGGTTAAAACCCCACCTTAATCCCAATACAATCCAAGTGAGACTGAAAAAGATATGCAAACGAAAAACCAAATCCGAAATCCAGCTATCGTCCCAGGAAAGTGTAGCCTGTCAAATGAGTAGCCTGTCAAGTGAGCCTTGCCGCTTTGAATAAGACACGTTGGGCTGCATTAGAGGTATATTCATATAGTGCAATATGCATGTACCAATATTGGCATTATGAATGATGAAGGTAGAAAGCCATGCACTTAAGGATCCTTTGAAGCGATGGGTTGTCAGGCTAGTGTTTTTGAACGGACACGCGATTGAAACAGACGCATTGGGATTGGTGTTACATTCAGCCACAACGTTTCTGATATTCTGCTTATCTAAAAGTCTGAGACGGTTGTGAAGGTCGACGACTACAATGACAGCCTAGAATAGATAACCACTATTTATTTTATTTTATGATAATCAAATCAAGGTTGCCAAACATCCTGCTCTCCTTGAAAAGGTTGGCCGTTAACTTCCCTTGTCGTTTGAAGGAACACCACCCACGCACAGTTAAAAGCGTGTATTTCTCTTGATAGCCAATATATGCTTACCCACGCGAGCAATTAGTTTTCATACATGGCTTGCTTCTTTGTCCACTCGTTCTGCAAAAACAATGCGGTCGATTTTTCCCGGCAGGGTAGTGGCAGAATTAATCCTGCTTCATTCCATAGAGCGAGCAGGCAAGATTTTGCAATGCGTCTCTACTCAACAGCATAACACTTGCGTAATAGGAGGATCACGACTGATAGGCTTACAAATGAATAGATATTTCCTCACCATGATGTCTTGAACAGATGCAGAACAGAGAAAATATTTACAAAGTGGCCCACAGACGAATTAATGTTACTCGAAGAACATTACTTTGCGACATATTCTCTATGACAAGCACAGCATTGCAGCAATGTGATGTCATTTAATTTAAGGTAATACACCAAACATTGCGTATTCTGGTCTCGGATGGGATGCGGATTAAGGTCTCTGATTTCTGGAGAGTTTATCCGTATTGGTGGGATGCCAAAGTGACATGGGATGGGACTTCAGGATGGGCTGGCTGTTGTGACCAGTATATAATGAGATACTGCGTGTGGGGTTGTCTGAATGCCAGTTGAGCTGCACATTGTAAAAGTATTAGTTTTCAGATGATCATCCCTTTCTTCGTCACTCTCCACCTAATCCATATCTCATGGAATGTTGATGGAACAAATAGAACACATCATCTTTATTTTACAGGTGTAAACCTACCGCTATGGAAATGTGGTTGAGAAAAGTATATTGGTCAGGATCAGGATTACACTGACACCCCCATAATGCTCTCTTAAGGGTGTTTTCACATATAGTCCTCTTTATAATAACCGATCTCAGTCCTCTTTAAAGTGAACGGGGGGAGGGGGAGGGGGGATGTTATAAAGCGAAATAACTCAGTTCTCTTTGTCTTCACATTTCTATGTTTAGAAAGGAACCAAGGTATTTTTCCAACATGCACTCTGGGTTTTTACAAAGTGCAGGACAAGCCATTCAATCTGAATGTGTTATCCGACAGCTACTTACATTTTGGAAGCTAATAGATTGCAGTTCATTAAAATATGGGACATATTAATTGTAATCAGAAGATACTATTAACATGTACACTACAGTTCAAAAGTTTGGGGTCACTTAGAAATTTCTCTCTACGCCTATGTAGATATTCCATTAGAAATCAGCCGTTTCCAGCTACAATAGTCATTTACAACATTAACAATGTATTTCTGGTCAATTTTTTGTTATTTTAAATGGACAAAAAATGTGTTTTTCTTTCAAAAACAAGGACATTTCTAAGTGACCCCAAACTTTTGAACAGTAGTGTACATTTAATTGCTAACAGAATAAATAGCAACAGAACAACTGCAGAACAAATAATTCTGTAATTGGAAATTGTATACCAAAATTGTATATCCAATGTAGGCTACTGCCCCTTTAAGAGCTAGAATATATGTTATACCTTATGTTGTGATTCTCACCAAATAGGTTGTCTATTCACACGATTCAAAATCCACAGTCAATAAACAGCTTATGAAGATATGTTAGCTGAAAGATCACATATTGTAAACAAATAATCTGAACTAAAATCCTCCACACATTTTGGAATTTTTGACCACCCTTGACAATCGTTAATCAATATCCAAAAACAGCACACATTCTTTTCCCGCAAACCTGCAGATCATCATCTTCTCTCTATTGTGGCACCAATATGACGGTTTATGGAAGGGGAAACAATGTTGCAGTAGTCTAGTGTGTGGTGCGGGAAAAAGGACAAGCGCACCTGGGGAGATTTGCGTTCACCTTGCCCTAAAAAAGGGAACCGGACCTCGGAATTCAAGCGAACTGAACTCGGACCTCCTCTCGAGATGGTCTCAGTTCGGTTCGCTTCGGGGGCTCTTTTGAGGGGTCCGAGTTCCTTAAGCGAACCGCACTGAGTTCACAAAAATTGGCCTAAAGGGACCAAGTGTGAAAATACTCTAAGACACCTCATAGTTCCTGACACACTCAGTCCTGTACTGGATCAATGAAACTGGCCAAACAGTGCATGAAGAGACAACCTCGTGAATATCCACCCACCAGAAAAACAATGGGTAATCCACTCAGGGCTGCAAAGTGAGATACCACCAGCTACATCATCTCATGGTGAATTGAATTGGGAGCATGTATAGTTGTGTGCTCTCTACACGCTCTTTGTAAGATGAGGAACACTATTCTGTCCAACTTAAAGAACTGCATCTGGAAAAGCTATTGATGCCTGTTGTTAAAATGGCCAGCTTCAGTCAACTGATTCTAGCCATCCTTTATGGTTAGTTCAAGTCGGGCAGCTTCGTCTCCTTTTCAGAAGACCCCCGCTTTTGTTAGTGTCTTATTGGTCAAGGTCACTTCACATACTTATTAGCACATCTCGTTCAGCCTATCAGCAGCCTTGATTTCGGGGACTTCAGTTTCAGTCGGTCTATGACCCCAGTACGCTGTGTGCCAGAAACGTGCCTTCCCCATCCTGATGAGCACTTCCACAGTTTTCCCTCCATCTGAACTTTTCCTCCTGTGGACTGTGCATGCATCTAAATGAACATATCGTTAATGTCTGTTCTCACCGAACATGATTTTCAGTTGTCTGAAACATGAGTGGTCAGATGTGTGTGTGATGTGTAAATGTGGAAATCTTCTTCCATTAAACTCCCCTTAACTTGGACATCCGCCGCCTCATCCTTGTTCTGGCCGTAAATTCTGTGGTGGTTACTACCGGCCTTAAGCCGGCACCAACGATTTCTTATTACATTTATGTTCCATCGATTCTCTACAACCCTACCCCTATTTTTCACCTGTAAAGCAGCTAAATGTCACAAACTACATGGGACACGAGAAAGTGCTGACTGAGGGAGCATTTCCTGTGGTGGTTATTCAAGTCTTTTATGTGTATACATTTTTTAAAGTAATTTACCACAGAACTCGACACCCAATTCCCAAGTCGAGGAAGATTATGGTAACAAAAAACCACTGTTGCCAGCTGGATTCATCAAAAAGGCTTGCTGCTTTAACTGTACCTGCCATGAAATATTATGACAGACATCAGGTCATGCTTATAAGACATTTTATAACAATACTTCACTGCATTTGAGATTGTGTATTTACAGTATCATCTTGACACGTTGTGGTCATTATGTTTTCGTATAAAGGGTGTTTATCTATA
The DNA here is from genome assembly GCF_036934945.1 of Oncorhynchus masou masou. Classification (NCBI taxonomy): domain Eukaryota; kingdom Metazoa; phylum Chordata; class Actinopteri; order Salmoniformes; family Salmonidae; genus Oncorhynchus; species Oncorhynchus masou. The sequence continues at coordinate 69,881,197 of NC_088224.1, read as the reverse complement.
ATATTATTATAATAACCTTTCAATAATTGACTTCAAAAGAAAGATCCAATGTTAACAATCCAAGAAAGACCATGTGGGGTGTGTTGCTCATACTCACACAATGATCTAACCATAACAACCTAATATCCCTCAACAACAATCATTTGCGCAATTGAATACTGGGATATTTTGCACAGTTTTCGTTTACTTGTTAATTGTTCATAATGAAATGTTGTAAATGAGAGCAAACCCAGCATGATTTAACATGCATGTACCTTTACCAACAGAGAGATCCTTTGATCATCTGCATACTCAGAGTCTGTATAGCCTGCAGAATTTAAAGTCCATGAATAGATGTGTGTTCATGGTGTAGATGAATGCATAGGGCTCATGCACTGCATGCTGATAAAAATAGAAAGAGAGCAAAGAAGGAAAGTCAATCCACCGTTTGTCAGGCTGCAACCTATGAGGCCAGGCTCCCTCTCCCCATAATGCACTGTAAAAGTGATTGATTGGTATGATATTGAGAGATTGTCCATCTGAACTGTCCTCACTCACCAACGTGATGAAATTACTGTGCACTGATCTTTGAAAGCGTAATCGCAGATTAGGTCAGTGCTATCCATCTATTCTAATGCGGAAACTTGCCATTTCCTAAAGTGCAGATCATACAAGAGGCGAATACACACGCACAGATCCAGAACTCACCACCAAGACACTAATACCCTTAGAGGCTGTGCTTAATGTTCTGGAACATATTAGAAGTTGATGCTTCCTGGCCCGGGTACAGGTGCACATGTGCCTGATATGGGCATTCTTGGCAGGTCGGCTACTGCGTAGCAATCTAGAGGTGCCAAAAGCCCCAGGTCCAGATTCACAAAACCTTCTAAAGAAGAAATGTCTTCCTAACTGCCATTTTTTCCTTAACTATAGACTTAAGAAAGAAAGTTAAGCAAAGTTGCTATTCCTTAAAAAGGTTATTGGAAAATAACGCTGTTTCTTATGTTTCTCCTTAAGAAAACAGTTAAGGAGGAATTGGATTCTTGAAAAGAAAGTCCTTGGAAATGTTTTTAATTCCAACAAAGCTAAACCGTTGTCTTAAACTCAGGGCAGTGAGAGAAAAAGCTCATGGAAGCAGTTGAACATGTGTAATTCACTCACAAACTTCCTCTGAAAGTTTCAGTATTGATTATTTTAAACCAAAGAACATGTTTTAGAACAGTATGAAATATGCTAACATGATTGCCATTGCTATCTAAAACAGTTGCCTTGCAACACACATCTTAAGAACATTCTAAGAAGATATTTGAGAAGCTCGTAAGAAAATCATTAAATCTTAAGATATTGTTGAGGAATTGCACATACGAACTATCTTCTAAAGTTATATTTTTTAACGTTTTTCTTAAGTTTTTGCATAAGAAGTGTTTTGTGAATCTGGGCTTGTCTGTCTTGTCTGCCCTGTCTTTTTACTGTTGTTTTATTTCTTTACTTACTTATTGTTCACCTAATACCTTTCTTGCACTATTGGTTAGAGCCTGTAAGTAAGCATTTCACTGTAAGCCTGTTGTATTCGGCGCACGTGACAAAAAAACATTGATTTGATTTGATTTGAAAGCCTATGTAACTTATGATTGCCAGGAAGGCCAAACAAATGTTTTTTAGGTGGCCGTTTTGGCCTCTAAAATGTGCTTATTATTATCAAGTTACCTCCCCACTATGAATTATTTTAAAGTTCACTACAAATTGAGAAATGTTATGAAATAGTGATCCATTGTGACTACTATGCTTGACTACACAGGAGCCTTGTGCCACTCAACGCTCTGCTCAGGAGACAATATAGGATATAGCTAGATGTTTTTATTAATGTTAACGCAGGTAACATCTGTTGAACAATGTAACTATCGCATACCATGTGATAAATCTGTATGAAACACAGGATAATCACGACTGTTTATATCCAAGGCTTTTATATCATTAACTCAGACATCATCGAGGAGTGTTGGGTTGACTCTCTCAGGCAGGATGAAAACATATACATCGACCATGATCCTTTGCTAGTTACGGCCGACTTTCACCATGATCCTCAGCGATTTTTGGTGCCATTCAGCCTCATTCAGCAATATGGCATGTTTCAAATTCATATACTTCATGCGCCATTGGGAGTTTTCCATAGGAATACGTGGAGGGCGTCAGCTCTATCACTATATGGTTTTAATGTCTATGGATATGGGTCCAGCTCAAAATGTCATTTTTTGACCCAACATAGTGGCCCTCGATCAATTTCCATTAAGAACACTGTAGTCCCCTATTCCTTCCTGGTGAGTGAGCCAAAAGGAGTCCTAATCAGATGCATCAGTTCCGGTGCCCATGCTCTCCTGTGTAGGCCTTTGTGGCTTGAATGATGATCAGCATTATTTTATTCAGGTATATAGACTATTAAATAATACTGTGATGAGCCATTGTTTAGGAGCTGCAGGAACAGAAACATCATTACAGTACGTTAGATGGTGGTGATTGTCATGTGTCTATTTCTATATCTCAGTGAGCACATTATTTAATCACTCCTACAAAATACTGTCCCGTTGTGCGAGATGTTAGATATTCGTCTTAATGCAACATAAACCTCATATCATAATGATGAGAGCATGCAGCCTCCCTGTGTTTTTCATTATAACAGCCTGTAATTGGCTTGTCAGCAGCGATGTTCACACCCAGAGGAAATACATCCTCAGAGAGAACAGAACAGTGTGTATCCTCCAAGGTCAACCTTACTGGATGTGGTCCATTGTGTCCTGATGATTTTCGTCTGTGGATTAGCACAAGCCTCAAGACCCCGATGGATAAATAAAAAGCTCAATTGTGTTTTTCAATAGGATCATTAAAATGTGAATTATCCATATTATGCTTAATGTGTACGGTCAGTCAACAGGGTTTCCTAGCTTGTGTCTAAAACTGGGGATAACCATGTGACATAGTGATAATGACTCATACACACCAATTAAAACTATAGCTACTGCAACACAAATTACCCACAAAAGATACATAACACATTCTGCATCCATTTAGAGGATGTATGCCATTCAGCAGACACTTTTATCCAAAGCAACATACCTACACATGCTATATGGGAGGGGACCAGGCATGCATAGATTTTGTTTGGTGGTCCTGGGACTCGAACCCACTATCCTTTTGTTGCAAGCAAGCTCTACCAACTGAGCTACAGAGGACCACATTGTAAGCACTGTCTAAACTATTCTCTTGGTTTGATAGATTGTATTTTATTATTGTTAATTGATTGCTTCTATTGTGTTACTAATTGTGTGATTCTGTGATTATGGCTCAATTACATTAAATAAACGCTGCCTCACAGTGACACCATGTGCTGTTTTTTAACAAACCATAATTCTAATCAAGTGTTGATTTATATTAATTGTATGCATCACTCAAATAATGTTGATGCATATACATCTACCTCATTCATTTTAAATAAGGAAACAGCAACAGAAGGTGTATTCGGTTGATGGTGTGGTTCATCAATGACTTTGTTTCTAATTACCTTTCCTCGCATATTGTGTTTTAATTCTGCCTCCCAACTGAAGCCAAAGGTCTGTTTCTGAAATAGGCAGACAGAAAGAAGAAGTCAGGATCACTATCTGAGGGAAAAATCTCAGCACTACATTTTTCAGACTACCATGGCAACCAGGCAGTCAAAAGAATTTTGATGAGAGCAGCAGGGAAGGAGATGCTGATGACAAGGGAGACAATTTGTTACCCCAATTGAAACAGCAACAGAGCCTGATTTCATACATAAGTATTTTGCCATAGTTCTTATCTGGACTAGCAAAAACACTGATGTCTTCTCCTTTTATCCTATTGCAATAGTCCCTCTGTCAACGAAGTCTGCATCATCTTGATTTCCCTTAGATGAAATACTCAGTTCAGGCTGCTGTTGCATCAAGTACACCGAGACAGCAACTGAAGCGTTAGCATAGCGATGGAAGGTGGATACTGAGATGTGATTGGCATTGCTGCAGCATGAAAACCTGCACATGCTACTGTGAATGGGCGGGACCAGGCAGTGCTTTTTGAGAAGCTCAATTTCACATCGCATTGGGGGGAAGTGGCAATCAGCATAACGGTCCAGCTGTCTATCTTGGGCAGCCCTTCTCTTACCCATCCTATCTCACTGCTCAGTGCTCGGCAAACAGAACGTTGTCTTGACAAAAATAATCACACACAACATTGAGATCCAGAGACCGTCTGTCAGCACAGAGCCGACTGAACAAATATCACACACACCCACGGTTAATTTAAACATCTTTTACACAAGTCAGTAGTACACAACCCTCTGCTGAATATTATCAGTTGATGACTTCTTCAGTGGAAACACAAGCTTACTAAAAGTCCGCCTCCATAAAGAATTTGACAGGAAACAGCATTAGCATTTGTCAACATTGATGAACAGTTGTTTCATGTGTCATGTCTATAACAATTTAATTTGCATTGAAGTTAACATACTGATACCATATGGATTGAAGATGGCATCAATATGTACGCCTTATGATACATGAAGAGAGTGTCGGGCGCATAAAGTCCTTGTGTCAAATAAGTGATACCTACTGTATTACCATGTCATCTCATCACTTTCATACCTGCAGTAACATTTCTCCAAGATCACCAAAATACAGCGCATTTCTGCATTTACTTGGCTGCACCACCCACAGTGAAAACAGGTCTTCTACGGTTGTATGTACTTGTAACAGTTGAAGCTAATAGTTCTAATATTTAAATTATGTTACACTCTCTAGTTAAGTGCTTATTATCTGCTAACTCAAAATTCTGAGAAAGCTAATTTAAGGTCAGAGCAGAAAAGCGAGAGGAAATCCACATCTTAATGAATTGTAATCTCGTAAAAATTCCAAAATCCAAATGGCATTAAGGCTCAGAGAGGCGCTATTAATAAGTGAGCAACGTAACTTTCTTCCCTAAAATCTCAGATTGAGCTGGAGGGTGAGAGAAAGGTTACAGGTGTAGATTCTTAATTTGATGCAGGAAATGTAAAACTTGTAGTGCATTTGAGGTTTAAAAAGGCTTCTGAAGTTTGGAATTTTCACGTTTTAATTTCAGACTTAATTTTCCCTTACGAAAAATGTATCAAGGCCTACAAAAATGTCCATTAATAATAATCCACATAATAATTCAAATGTCTTGTTACTGCATGATTATTCTCCTGCTGTAGCAAACTGGCTCAAATTAAGATCCTATATCTGTAGTTGATTAGATAACTGCGGGGGCTACCTATATACTGAGCTGGTGCAGGTGAGCTTTAAGGTTCCTGCTGCTGGTTTTATGGACCAGTAGATTAGATGATTGTTAGGGTTCAGTGGCTGTATGGAATAGAGGGGAGCAAGGTGAAGGTACAGGAGGATGCTGGCTAACACAGGGGAATGCTATGGTGACAGAGGGCCCTACCTGGGAGCAGAGCAGCCCTGATCTCTTCCACCCCGGGACCCAGGCGGCCAGTCAGGGTCAGGGATGACTCTCTGATGGAGGAGTGTGTTATCAGTGGGGGCAGGCAGGCTAAATCACTGGTTGAGCAAAGGTTACAGCCACTAGTCTGTTCCGCTGCCTAGGAGGGCAAGTGGGTAAGTGACAAAGCAGACTGAATCACAGGGGAAAAGCTCAGGGGTGAAGGACGGGTGGATGGGGGTGGGGGATGGTGACTTTATCCCCCCTGGGCCAAGGCTGTGGTTTATACATTACTAACGCTCAATGATGCAATGCAAAATCAAATCAAGCAAGTGTATAATGAGACGAGTAATCTGTGAACAGCAACAAGCTTCCTGTGGTTGATTGTGGGGGTGTAAAAAATTATGAAAGACATGAAATCTGTTGAAATCTAACTCCTGGTAAAAACAACTCCTTGTTTTTCAAGCTTGGTATTGGAGTCATAACTCAGTATATTCTTGTGCTCATCGTGTGTACAGAAATAGAGGTGCCAGTGAACCATTTTCACCTTCTCACAGTCATTTGTAAACATTACAAGAGTGGTAACCGAGCACATTTATTATTTTTACACTGAGCTTGTATGGAGAACTACAGGAGTACTACAGTATTGTCAGAAATATGTGTATAGGTGGCAGGGAAGTCAGGCGCAGGAGAGTCAAACGGAGTGTAAAAAGGAGTCTTTTAATAATGTCCAAGTAACATGCTCCATAACACTACATAGAAAAATGAATATAAACAAATATGGGTACGAAGACCCGTCGCGCACCTATACAAAAAACACTACACTGACAATAAACAATCTCTGACAAAGACATGAGGGGAAACAGAGGGTTAAATACACAACAGGTAATGAATGGGATTGAAAACAGGTGTGTGGGAAGACAAGACAAAACCAATGGAAAATGAAAAATGGATCAATGATGGCTAGAAGACCGGTGACGTCGAACGCCGAGCACCGCCCGAACAAGGAGAGGCAACGACTTCGGCAGAAGTCATGACAAGTATGGAGTACTACAGATTTTGAAAGGACATTTGTCTTATTTCAACTGGCTTATAGACAGCGCTCTCTTAAACTACTACTCTACTAATTGCCTGGTAATACATTAGACTATGCATGGTTCCATTAGTTCAGCTGTTCAAATAGAGAGACAAGCTGTTTCAGAGACCTTTACACCATCACTGCTATGGAAATACTAGTCAGTCATAAAGCTTACCCTGCTTCACACACCCAGAAAATAGTGCTTTCTTGGGATCTTTCTGTCTTTTAACTGCCCGGCACAATCTCATACTCAATTCGTCCAAATATGTACAAAAGTATTTTATGCATGATGGGCAATGGTGTTCTACATGGCCTTTTTTTGTGCCCCACATTTATTTAGATATTTAAACAAACATGTTAACAACCCAATATTGTTAATCAACCAGGTTGTCACAGAAAAATTATAATAGTAACCGTACATTGTTGTTTTTTAAATTAACGCCAATACTGTTTTCTATGCTTATTTTCACTTAATATTTCAGGATAATAGTGCACTGGTAGTCAACAAAGCCCTTTTTCGTGTCGGCAACAGTAAGGCCAACCCGATTTTCTTCATAAAGTATTTAATATTTTGTGGAGCCTACATTACACAATTTTCTTCATAATGTATTTAATACAAGACTCCACTTTTTCATGTACATTACACAATTTCTTTCATAATGCATTTTATACAAGTATGTGTGGAATTTTATGAGGGTTGCCAGATTGGAGAAAAAAATATCGCTTTTTTTGTGTGTGTTATCGATGAAGGTATTTGATTGGGAAATGGAGATACATTTTTATGATGGGAAATTATAATACACACCATAATGCACACACACACAAACACTTACACACATATACACACACCCACTCTGTTTATACTCATGTTATAGCCAACTCTTGAGTTTTTTATAAATTATTTTTAACAAAATATTTGTATCTAGTTGTCATGTATTCATTATCTTTAACTGGTTAAATGTTTGTAGTTTGCATGTTTCAGTAATGAATACTATGGTTAAATAGTCGTAAAGCTCTGATTGATTTGGCTTTTGGTATATTTTACATTTTTATACATTTTCTGTATATCCATTGAAGAAAGTAATAATTCATCAACACACTACTGTAATTAAATGGACACTACCTGTTATAAAATGGAAATTGCTCTTCGTAAATAAATGGTGAGAAATGCTCAGTGTGAAGCCATTTGGCTATGGGTTTCACAGCCCTATAATAATTATACAAGTTATATCAGCTTAAAATGGTGTATTTATAACTTCTGGGGTATAACATGTTGGGCAAAGTGGTACAGGAGAGTCTGACATATAACCCCTAACTTGAGTTCAGTTTTAGCCAATGAGAACCAAGAGGGGCCTAGCTTTGTCCTTTAGGACTTGATTCGAGGCCATATAAAATCTCATTAGATCAGAACAGGATGGACCAACATATTACTGGTTTGCATCCTAAAAAAAGGCTAGTTGTGTTTTGCTGCGTAACACACTTACATTATCTGTCTACGCATATGATGTGGATCATTGTCAGGTTATTAGATGTAGAAGCTTCAGTAACAAAAGAACACCATGGTTGTAATAACACTTTAAACAGATTTTGTAAATGTGTAGAATGTGTTTGTTTTGGTTCCACGCTGATATGTTAACTATGTAAATTAGATAATCAGAGGACTTTCTTCTGAATAACTGGTCAGGGCATACCACTTTCCATTCAGCTTCAGACAACTTTGATGTAAGGCTTGATCACACCTGTAGTGACTACTTCTATCCATCATGCCCATTGTTGCTTATCCATTGTTCACTATATATATCAATGTAATTACACCCAACACAATGTTGAAAAACAGAATGCTTCCCACCACTAGATCACATAACCAGACATGAGCTAGGCAGGATCCCAACACTTCCACCAATGTAGCGGAAGAAAGTGAAAGCTGCAACAGGGACTCTAACCAGAGCTCATACGTAGCAAAGTGAGCTCTAACGGCCGTTGACATGAAAGCCCAGTCGGCCTCTGGGCAGAGGCAGTAGGTCTACAATGCTGTCATATGCCTTGTTATAACAGTCTAAGTATATAACATGATTGATATGACCGTAATAATCATCATGAAATGGCCTTGGAAGTGCCATAAATGTCAGCCAACATAATTCATTATTGTACATTAACCTGTTTAACTGCATTGATATGGCTTAATTGATCATAGTCCAGACTTGTTATAGTTGCAAATAACATGCAGTTGCACCAGAGGAATTTAAACCAAACAGATTTCTGTTTCCACACATGTATTAATGAATGAATTTCCCATCATGAAAATGTATTCCCATTCCCCAATCAAATACCTTCATGGATAAAACAAAAAAACAGACAAATATGGCTAATTACTCCAATCTGGCAACCCTTATAAAATATGTCATAGCACCAGTATCCCAAATTATTTTGGCAAAAACGACTATTATATTACGTTTTTTTCTAAATTCAATTGGGCAAGTCAGTTAAGAACACATTCTTATTTACAATGACGACCTAGGAACAGTGGGCTAACTGCCTTGTTCAGGGGCAGAAGGACAGATTTTTACCTCGTCAGCTCGGAGATTCGATCTAGCAACTTTTCTAACCACTAGGCTACCTGCCCCTGTTGATCACCTATTTCGATGACAACCTGGTTGATTAATAGTATTGGGATGTTAACATGCTTGTTTTTTATATAAATAAATGTGTGACTCAAAAAAGGCAGTGTAGGACACCATTGCCCAAAATGCATTGCTCCAATAACTTTGAAAAGATTGTTTCCGATGTTGCCCCCCAAACATATTTTCCTATGAATTAAGTCCTACAAAACTCTGTGTCTTTTCATACGAATTAAGTAGCACGCCATTTGGGGTATTTTTACACTAATTAATCGACACGCAATCTTATGAAATACGTTTTGTACATAATATGAACACGAATATTATTGCACGATTGTGTTGAAATGTCATATACGTTTTTGAAACGTCATCTTCTCCCGTCTGACAGGGATCATACTGCAGCGTTTTCTTGACGTTGCTAGTTATGCAAAATACAAAAGAGGTGTTGGTGCAGTTGTTAGCAGAAAGAGAGAAAGTGCTCCCTCTCTCGTTATACAGTAGAGCAGCGCGTGCAAAACGTTCCCTGACTGACAATGAAAATAGGCTTCACACTGTGCTGCATTTGACAGTCCTTTGTCGAGGAATCCCGAGTTGGACAGCGGTGCTTCAGGTCACACAGCTGTTGTTGCTCTTTCCGCAGTGCAGCCGAGCGTGTACACAGGAAGAGGCAGTGCGCTAAATAGCTGGGAGAGGCGGAGCCACCCTGTGCCCTGTGGGCCTCCGCAGCAACTTCAGTAGATAACAGTCAGCCCAATCAGACATGTTTTGGCCCGTGGCACTTTTCCTTTCCACCACCGTGATTATTACCACAGCCGGGATCCAGCCCCTCCGCTTTAATACCCCATTAATTTCCCCTGGCGCCCATCATTCAATATTCAATAGCTACTGTTCTGCGGCTCCAACTGTGGATCAAGCTGTTGAGGTTGCCTCCCTCCGTTCCTCCGTCCAATATCATCATCAATGCTCAGACAGGCATCTCGACAAAGGTGGAACACAAGCTGCTCTTTCAGAACGGGAACATAGCCTGCTGTAGTTGGGAATATAGATATAGAGAGTCACGATACTTCATGTTTTGAAAAAAGGGATTTCTTTATTTGATCAAGTTAATGAACATGTCCAATTTTGAAGAGATTTCTGAACTGTGGAGAGAAACACTGTGGGGGACATACAATTAATCTTTGATTGTGTTGGTTTTATTCTATACACAATAATCTAACAATGCACTAAATGTTCTATTCAACCTCCTAACAGCATATGCTGAAAAATGGAAATTAGCACCAATGAATTAACTTTCAAGTGGATTGAAAAGACAATCAAAATATGTTTTATTTATAATTCAGTAAACCAATATAACTGTAGTAGGAGAGTGTTAACAGTTTAGAAAATGACTTGATAGAAAGACTAAGTCATAGGAAGGCCAGATAAGAAATAAGATAACTAACTAGACTTTCAGGAAGAAGTGAGAACCAACTGACAGGCCAGGTCATCTTCTGATAATGCTTTCTCTCTCTGTGACTAATGTGCGGTCAGAGAGAAGACCAGAGTCACTGGAGCTTCATCCTAGAGTGGCAGTAACAATTTAAGGTGACACTTACTGTCTCACGAGTGGTAATGGCTGCCTGCCCTCCAATGCCAGCACTCAACTTGCCTGTTAGTGTGACTGGTTGTTCTCAAGGGTGACTGGATGCACACACTATAGAGTAATGACGTTAGGAGATTATGCCAGAGACATTGTCTAAATTGCTTTAAGTGTCAATTCTTGACGTCACATGGCAGCAGAATGAGACTGTAATGGAAAATATATTGTATTAGCCGAAAGTACAATGTCACGTTTTAATGCATTTTCCTCACTGTACTGTAGACCGAGTCCCTGTACTGTAGACTGTGAGCAGAAAAGGAAATGAGTATATAAAAGGAGATTTGGGTCAGGATGAAAAGCCATTCTCAATATGACATACTAGGCTGTTTGTGTGAACCTCAACTGGTTTATTCAAGATGTTTGAGGTACAGATGAAGTGCAGCCTTGGTACCATCTCAGGTCTAAAACATGCGCTTTCTCATTGCCTTCTCAATGTATAAATTCACATAACGTCTTTGCATTTCCTTACCATTACTTATACATGTATTATGTGCAGTGCTAAGATCAAAGTTTCGATTTTTGGAGATTAATGAATTCAAGTCTGGTTTTATTAGGACATACAGTAGATTCACACGCTGCAACTTTGTTCTCTTTATTGCATGACTCAGTTGATGTTCCTCCTCCCAGTCCATGGATACTTCTGCAGGGGAGAGCTGTTCCTCCTGCCAGTCCAGGGATACTTTTGCAGGGGAGAGCTGTTCCTCCTGCCAGTACATGGATACTTCTTCAGGGGAGAGCTGTTCCTCCTCCCAGTCCATGGATACTTCTTCAGGGGAGAGCTGTTCCTCCTGCCAGTCCATGGATACTTCTTCAGGGGAGAGCTGTTCCTCCTCCCAGTCCATGGATACTTCTGCAGGGGAGAGCTGTTCCTCCTGCCAGTACATGGATACTTCTGCAGGGGAGAGCTGTTCCTCCTCCCAGTCCATGGATACTTCTGCAGGGGAGAGCTGTTCCTCCTCCCAGTACATGGATACTTCTGCAGGGGAGAGCTGTTCCTCCTCCCAGTCCAGGGATACTTCTGCAGGGGAGAGCTGTTCCTCCTCCCAGTACATGGATACTTCTGCAGGGGAGAGCTGTTCCTCCTCCCAGTCCAGGGATACTTCTGCAGGGGAGAGCTGTTCCTCCTCCCAGTACATGGATACTTCTGCAGGGGAGAGCTGTTCCTCCTGCAGTACATGGATACTTCTGCAGGGGAGAGCTGTTCCTCCTGCAGTACATGGATACTTCTGCAGGGGAGAGCTGTTCCTCCTCCCAGTCAATGGATACTTCTGCAGGAGAGAGCTGTTCCTCCTCCCAGTCAATGGATACTTCTGCAGGGGAGAGCTGTTCCTCCTCCCAGTCCATGGATACTTCTTCAGGGGAGAGCTGTTCCTCCTCCCAGTCCATGGATACTTCTTCAGGGGAGAGCTGTTCCTCCTCCCAGTCCATGGATACTTCTGCAGGGGAGAGCTGTTCCTCCTCCCAGTCCATGGATACTTCTGCAGGAGAGAGCTGTTCCTCCTCCCAGTCAATGGATACTTCTGCAGGGGAGAGCTGTTCCTCCTCCCAGTCCATGGATACTTCTTCAGGGGAGAGCTGTTCCTCCTCCCAGTCCATGGATACTTCTTCAGGGGAGAGCTGTTCCTCCTCCCAGTCCATGGATACTTCTGCAGGGGAGAGCTGTTCCTCCTCCCAGTCCAGGGATACTTCTGCAGGGGAGAGCTGTTCCTCCTGCCAGTCCAGGGATACTTCTGCAGGGGAGAGCTGTTCCTCGTCCCAGTCCAGGGATACTTCTGCAGGGGAGAGCTGTTCCTCCTCCCAGTCCAGGGATACTTCTGCAGGGGAGAGCTGTTCCTCCTGCCAGTACATGGATACTTCTTCAGGGGAGAGCTGTTCCTCCTCCCAGTCCATGGATACTTCTGCAGGGGAGAGCTGTTCCTCCTGCCAGTACATGGATACTTCTTCAGGGGAGAGCTGTTCCTCCTCCCAGTCCATGGATACTTCTGCAGGGGAGAGCTGTTCCTCCTGCCAGTACATGGATACTTCTTCAGGGGAGAGCTGTTCCTCGTCCCAGTCCATGGATACTTCTGCAGGGGAGAGCTGTTCCTCCTCCCAGTCCATGGATACTTCTGCAGGGGAGAGCTTCACATACTGTCAAGATTACAGGCTCAAGGTCTAGCTCCTGCTGTGAGTTCATGAATTCCACAACTCTTCTTGAAGAACTAAATCATTATTTCTGAACTCTCACCATGGGCAGAATATTACAGGGGAACAAAATGTGTTTACTTCAAGCAACAATAGAGAGCCCATGCTCAGAGATAGAAACAAGAAGCCATGCCACTGGAGGTACTCTGTGACTAGAAATAAACTGAATGAAAGAGACGTGTGCAGCACAGTCTGACCACACATACAGGCAGACTAATGCTACAATATAGATCCCTTGGTTAGGGTCCAGGAGCATAATACATGGGTCTTCAAATTTAATCTACACTCACTATGCCCATTCAACAACAATCTCCAGATATTCTCTGATATTACAAACAGGCATATCTACACAGACATACACTACTGTACATGAAATATTCTGCTTTTACATAACGTGATGCTGTTTTCAAATGAAACACAATACCTTGCTCTTGTTAAAGCTTTTAGAATTGAAATATTCTGCTCGAACCAGCCACCTTCGAAGCATCGTTACCCATCGCTCCACAAGGGGCAAGGGGAACAACTACTTCAAGGTCTCAGAGCGAGTGACGTCACCGATTGAAACGCAATTAGCGCACACCCCGCTAACTAGCTAGGCATTTCACATCGGTCACAATAGAAATATGCCATTTTGCCATTCATTGTTATGGATGAAAGATAAGTCTGTGGTAATAACGTTACTTCCACAGCATAAGGAACAAAACAATTACGTTTACAGGCTGGCATTGTTCTGTGAAATAAACAATTCTTGGCCTTTATAGATGTACTGTGCACTCACAGGCTGGCTTCTTTGTGCCATTGTCAGGTTCACTCTCCAACCTTAAATGAAACACTTTGTCTAAAACACTCTCTCTAAATTGAAATTCTTATCAATGTTCCTGCTGCTCTACTGAAAGATGAATAGATATTGGAGATTCTCATTTCCATGATTACTTGTTAACCCTCAATGAATGTGGTGTTGCGTTTGATGTTGTCAGTTGCCACAGTGGAAATTGCCACAGAGAAAGTTCAAGATAAAAGGTATTAAGGCCGCTCCGCATGTTTTTGTGTGACAGTATAGAGAACTAGCATTTCCAGTAGTGTCCTCTCGCTACCCTTACTAACAGCTGATCTGTGAGTCAAAATGTGTTTTTGTCTTCTACTCGGGTGTAACTTTTGAAATCTGTCTAATGATTATTCCGTTGATTTAATTGTCCTCCTTTAATGAAAATCTCTCCCAGCTCATTACCAGACTACACATTAGTTATACTTCAACAGAGACACAAAAACGTGCTAAGGCTGATGAAACAGTCAAAATGGAAAAGAAAAGCCTTAGGGACTTGTGGGTTTATTTGTATTACTAATGTACTACAACTACAGCTACATATAGATGTGCTTTCTATTACCGTAAGCTGCCACCCACATTCAGAACCAAAACGAGATACTGTACCTGATCATAGGGACTTAACTTCAGATACTTGCAAGTATAACTGACAAATATGAATTGATGTCAATGGAAGAATTACACAATGGCTCGAGTTAAGCATACAGTACATATTTCAATTTAGGACTCTGACCTAACGCAGATCTAGAGGTACTGTGTATGTCATGGCATGTGTCCCTACATGTCCAGTGTGCTCTTAGATAGAGAGCACTGTATGTGAATATTGCTCTGAACGCTTTAGAATAGATAACCAGGGGATAGACATGGACTTAGAGGTGACATGGGATGATCCTCAGTATTTTATAGCAGCTTTAAAAACAAAGTGGCGGATGCAGAGATGTCGTCAAGATACTTTCGATAGAGCTGAAGGAATGATTTGTTTTTGACAGAAGAGTACTCATCAGAGAACAAACAGCTGGTGGTATGGATGCTTGTGCTTGGCTGGTAATGGATTCAACGCCTGGGAAATTAAATGGAGACACTCACTAAAATCACATGACAGTCTTAAAATACATTTCTACCCTACTTTTAAAAAAAATGAGTTATATTGAGAATTGTTACCATGGTTTGAAAATCAAATCTGTTTGAAAGAACAGCTATGTAGAGAACAAAGGCATATTCCTGATTATGTTACTTCACACTCACAGTCAAGGACATCTGAGTGCATCCAGCGTCATGCTGCCTCTTATTGGCCGACTCAGACTCAACCTTGCCCTCTGTTGCTACCCACCTTCTAGCAGCCATTATCGGGTGGGGTAATGACAGACATAAAAGTTGTGACAAACACGGCTCCATGTGGCCAAGCTTTGACAGACCTGTGATCCATGGAGCAAAAAGCATGAATGTTGAAGTAGGAGGGAAGGACTGAAGTAGCGATGGAGCGATGCCGCTGGGCATCCCTGGTATTTCTTTATTCACCTATCGTGAGGCTACAGCCAGATGCTTGTTCAGCCAGAGAGGAGGTAGAGAGGTGGTAGAGAGAGGAAGTGGAGGTACAGCCCTCTCAGAGTCTGACACAGCGCCTACAGCTCCCTCCTTGATTGCCTGACATTCTTTATCAACAGTCAAGTATTTATGTTTCCTTGGCAACAGCTTCCCGCTGATACAAAGAATCAGACCTCACCTTGAAAGTTTAGAGAGAGGCTGGCAGTCTTTTCTGTTTTCTGACGCATGCAACTGCAACCTTCGCTTGCCGAGGGTAGTCTGAAGTTGTCATGTCCAATCTTATGTAAGTGAGGTGCTTCCCTTACTGTTCTTCCTCCTCGTTTAGATCATAAACTGCTCTGTTTCTTTTGCTTATTACTTCTGATGGCAGTTGTATGCCTCTGCTTGTATACGGATTAGGTTCACAGTCTCCCAGGGGGAAGGACAGGGTCTAACTGGGAGGCCTGAAACTACATCATGATAGACTTGGAAGAGGTCTGTATGTCTATAGTCTTGGCTCTATCCTTGCCATCAGTATTGTTGGGCCTCTGATGTACTGTGAATAATGTTTTGGGGACATGTACATTTTAGTAATTTGTCAGACTCTCTTATCCATAGCGACTCATAGTAGTGAGTGCATACATTTTCATAATGGTCCCCCGAGGGAATCAAACAAACAACCCTGACATTGCAAGCGCCATGCTCAACCAGCTGAGCTACACGGGACTACAAAACAAGATACTGTACCTGATATCCACAGGCCAGACTGTTCCTATACCCACAGGCCAGACTGTTCCAATACCCACAGGCCAGACTGTTCCAATACCCACAGGCCAGACTGTTCCAATACCCACAGGCCAGACTGTTCCAATACCCACAGGCCAGACTGTTCCAATACCCACAGGCCAGACTGTTCCAATACCCACAGGCCAGACTGTTCCTATACCCACAGGCCAGACTGTTCCAATACCCACAGGCCAGGCTGTTCCTATACCCACAGGCCAGACTGTTTCAATACCCACAGGTCAGACTGTTCCAATATCCACAGGCCAGACTGTTCCAATACCCACAGGCCAGGCTGTTCCTATACCCACAGGCCAGACTGTTTCAATACCCACAGGTCAGACTGTTCCTATACCCACAGGCCAGACTGTTTCAATACCCACAGGTCAGACTGTTCCAATATCCACAGGCCAGACTGTCCCAATACCCACAGGCCAGACTGTTTCAATACCCACAGGTCAGACTGTTCCAATATCCACAGGCCAGACTGTCCCAATACCCACAGGTCAGACTGTTCCAATACCCACAGGCCAGACTGTTCCTATACCCACAGGCCAGACTGTTCCTATACCCACAGGCCAGACTGTTCCAATACCCACAGGCCAGACTGTTCCTATACCCACAGGCCAGACTGTCCCAATACCCACAGGCCAGACTGTTCCAATACCCACAGGCCAGACTGTTCCTATACCCACAGGCCAGACTGTTCCAATACCCACAGGCCAGGCTGTTTCAATACCCACAGGCCAGACTGTTCCAATACCCACAGGCCAGACTGTTCCTATACCCACAGGCCAGACTGTTCCAATACCCACAGGCCAGACTGTTCCTATACCCACAGGCCAGACTGTTCCTATACCCACAGGCCAGACTGTTCCAATACCCACAGGCCAGACTGTTCCTATACCCACAGGCCAGACTGTTCCTATACCCACAGGCCAGACTGTTCCTATACCCACAGGCCAGACTGTTCCAATACCCACTGGCCAGGCTGTTTCAATACCCACAGGCCAGGCTGTTTCAATACCCACAGGCCAGACTGTTCCAATACCCACAGGCCAGACTGTTCCTATACCCACAGGCCAGACTGTTTCAATACCCACAGGTCAGACTGTTCCAATATCCACAGGCCAGACTGTCCCAATATCCACAGGCCAGACTGTCCCAATACCCACAGGTCAGACTGTTCCTATACCCACAGGCCAGACTGTTTCAATACCCACAGGTCAGACTGTTCCAATATCCACAGGCCAGACTGTCCCAATACCCACAGGTCAGACTGTTCCAATACCCACAGGCCAGACTGTTCCAATACCCACAGGCCAGACTGTTCCAATACCCACTGGCCAGGCTGTTCCAATACCCACAGGCCAGACTGTTCCAATACCCACAGGCCAGACTGTTCCTATACCCACAGGCCAGACTGTTCCAATACCCACAGGCCAGACTGTTTCAATATCCACAGGCCAGACTGGACTCATGCACTTTAGAGCTGCAAATGGAGCTACGCTACTTTAACCTGGGCTATGCATGTGCATAGCATCAACCAGATGTCTCCCATCCTGTCCTTCATTTCACACACATGTTCTCAAGGTGTAAATGTAACTACCAGTGTGAGTATAGATGGATATAACCAAACCCACGCTCTATACAGCACAAATCAAATATGCTGTGCTAAAGTGATACTTGCCAGATTGTTAGGAATCAACCTCAATAATTTGAGTCATTGTATGGGTATAAATAACATATTATTGCAACAGATTTGACAAAAATAATTTGGACTTGTCCCACATTTATTTGACACAAGGCTTTTCGGTACATCCTGTACAATACATTTAGACGTATGAGTATGAGTATGCTCTTGGATAAAGAATACAGCAATGTCTTATCCTTCTCCCAAAATAATCTGAGACATTACGCCTTTCAATACATATTATAGAATTACACTTCATACCCTTTGAAAAAGGATATCCTGCCTGATAGTACCATGGTAACGATTTGTAGAATATTCCTCCTCACATGTTCCTAGTCATATGTTTGTAGTCCCTCACCATCTATTTCACCAGAGCACAGTTCATTTCAGTTTACTTCACCCCTAGGTACATGTGACATGAACCCCATTCGGCAAACAGCAAGAGACAGTCTGTGCCAGCCTTAATATCGCAAAAGTCTTTCGAGATGTCCGAAAGATGACAGCAGTTTCATGGTATGAATAATGTACCTTTCCACAATCTAAAATATGTTTGATTTCATCATGGAAAGGTGTTAGAGGGGATACCTGTGTGTTACAATATGCAGTATTGATTAAGAAAATAATTAATGGTTTTCAGGGGACACAGGAAAATCATCTAAATGAGTGGTGTCGCCCTCTCTGCGCTCAGGTTGCTCCATACTTCTGATGCTGCCACATGGCCTCTCAATTATTCACATTGGAAAGGTTAGCGCATGTCAAACATTATCAGGAGAAGCGACCTGACTATTGCCAAAAGAAGACTGAAACTCAGAGGAAGCTTAGAGGTCTAGCTGATTATCATGGGTCAGAAGCTTTTTAATATTCACTTGAACAGACAGCCAAATATGTTCATCCACATTTCAGCTGCACTCATGTTCATGGCATCACTCAAGATGAGATGGAGACTTTCCATAAATAAGCATTTGCATAAATGAGTTAAATTTTGTAACACTGGGTTAGGTTTACTAAGGAACTACATGTTTGTAAAAAGGTTTAAATGCAGACACTCATCCCCATGTAAAACCAAGGCTTATTTGCCAACAAAGCGCATTTCTCAAATTAGCTACTGTCAGGAAAATAAAACACTCTGTGTTTTAACCGCTGATTTGCAAATAATTCCCTCCAAAGCCAAGTCCAAAATGCCAAGGTCATTGTCCTGGTTATTTGCCATTCACCACCCCCAATTCAATGTGTAATTGCATAGATATAACAGAGAGATAAACATAGGAATTTGGATCAGGGTCACATTGTAATTAGTGAATGTTCCTAATTATAATAGCTGCTTTGATTTGAACTGATAAGGGTTGGTAAGTATTAGTACTCAGCATATTTTGTTGGTCAATCTACCGTGGTGTTAGACTGTAGGCCTATTTGTATAGATACTGTAACCCATCATTTCCTATGCACATGTACCGATTCTCGTTGGTGGAAGGAGAGGAGGACCAAAATGCAGCGTGGTAAATGTTCGTCATAATTTAATAGAAAAACTGAACACTACACAAAATAACAACGAAGAGAAAACGAAACAGTTCTGCCAGGTGAACAGACACTAAACAGAAATTAAACACCCACAACCAAAATGGGGAAAAGAGGCTACCTAAGTATGATTCTCAATCAGAGACAACGAACGACACCTGCCTCTGATTGAGAACCATACTAGGCCAAACACATAGAAATATAACATAGAAAAAAGAACATAGGCTTCCCACCCCAACTCACGCTCTCACCAACCTAAAAGAAAGACAAAAAAAAGGAACTAAGGTCAGAACGTGACAGTACACCCCCCCCCAAATGTGCGGCCACAAAACCTGAACCTATAGGGGAGGGTCTGGCTGGGCGTCTGTCCGAGGTGGCGGCTCTGGCGCGGGATGTGGACCCCACTCCACCATAGTTGTTGCCCGCTTAAGTGGCACCTTTGGAGCAGTGACCCTAGCCGCCGACCTCGGACTGGGGACCCTTGCAGCGGGCCCTGAATAGATGGGAGACTCCGGCAGCGCCGGACAGGCGGGAGACTCCGGCAGCACCGGAGTGAAGAGCGGCTCATGACTGACGGGCGGCTCTGGCAGCTCCTGACTGACGGGCGGCTCTGGCAGCTCCGGACTGACAGGAGGGAGACTCTGGCCGCTCCGGACAGGAGCGAGACTCTGGCAGCTCCGGACAGGAGGGAGACTCTGGCAGCTCCGGACAGGAGGGAGACTCTGGCAGCTCCGGACAGGAGGGAGAGCCTGGAGGGAGGGGACGGAGAGACAGCCTGGTGCGTGGGGCTGCCACAGGACCCACCAGGCTGGGGAGACCTACAGGAGGCCTGGTGCGTGGAGGAGGCACCGGATGGACCGGGCTGTGGGGGAGCACTGGAGCTCTGGTGCGCAGCCTTGGCACCACTCCTCCAGTCTGGATGACCACTTTAGCCCGGACCCTCCAGAGTGCAGGCACAGGTTGAACCGAGCTGTAGGTGAGCACTGGAGATCTGGTGCATACTACTCGCACCTCTCCCTTAGGCTCATTGCCCACATTCACCCAGCACGGGCGGAGCACAGGCATAGGACGCACTGCACCCTCCCAGCGCCCCGGAGACACAGCACGCAGAGCCGGCACAGGATACCCTGGGCCGAAATGGCGTCCTGAAGATCAGACACGCTGAGCCGGCACAACACGCCCTGGCTGGATGCCCACTCTCGCATGGCACTTGCGGGGGGCTGGCCTATAGCGCTCTGGGCTATGAGCACGTACTGGCAACACCGTGCACTCCACCGCATAACACGGTGCCTGACCAGTACAATGCTGCTTTCGGTAAGCAGGAGTGGGCTCAGGTCTCCAACCTGACTCTGCTCACTCTCCGTGTGCCTCCCCCCCCCAAAAAATGTGGGGCTGTCTCTCATGCCTGTCGCACTGCCATGCTACCTCCTCATATCGCCGCGGCTCAGCTTTCGCTGCCTCCAGTTCTTCCTTGGGGCGGCGATATTCCCCAGCCTGTGCCCAGGGTCCCTTGCCGTCCAAAATCTCCTCCCAAGTCCAGGAGTCCAGAACCCTCTGCTCCAGGTTACCACGCTGCTTGGTCCTTTTTTGGTGGGTTTTTCTATAACGATTCTCGTTGGTGGAAGGAGAGGAGGACCAAAATGCAACGTGGTAAGTGTTCGTCATAATTTAATGGAAAGCTGAACACTACACAAAAGAACAAAGAAGAGAAAACAAAACCATTCTGCCAGGTGAACAGACACTAAACAGAAATTAAACACGCACAACCAAAATGGGGAAAACAGGCTACCTAAGTATGATTCTCAATCAGAGACAACAAACGACACCTGCATCTGATTGAGAACCATACGAGGCCAAATATATAGAAATATAATAACATAGAAAAAAGAACATAGACTACCCACCCCAACTCATGCCCTGACCAACCTAACAGAAAGACATCAAAAAGGAACTAAGGTCAGAACGTGACAGCACATTTACATACAATTGTTTGGATAAACTGGATAAGAGATATTTTTGTTTCACCTCATCTTGAAGGTGGTGGGGGTTGATATATCTATTATTAGAGATAGTACCCACTGAGCACAGATGTCAATTCAACATCTATTCCACATTGGTTCAACGCAATTTCATTAAAATGACGTGGAAACAACTTTGATTCAACCTGTGTGTGCTCAGTGGGTAGACTGGGGCTCTTTGAGGTTCCAGCTCTGCAGTGCCTGGCTGTTGAAAAGCTCTTTGTTTGAAAAGTGGTGGCGGAGGGATGGTGGTGAGAAGCTCAAGGGTTACAGGAGAAGAGTCACTGTCAGGGCCAGGGTAAGCCAACGCCCTTCTGTCACGAGTAGACGGGATTCCCATTCGAGGAGAGATTTGTCAAGGCGTCATTGATTTGGTGCTGTGGTTCAGAGGGTGACATGCAGAACATGCTGAAACAAGCATCTCTACAGCCCCACAGAGCAACACTAATATTTCATCCTGAACTCTTTCCAATAGCGATTTAACACCACAAAACATAAACACACTTGATTTAATACGGTTAAAAAATGCAATTACAATTATTGATAGTCAACATCCCTTATCTGTTTATGGTCCACCAATGTGTATTAATAAAGCTATCCCTTATTTGACACAGTGTGATTTACTAGCCAGTGATGATTGATGTTATGCTACATTTAGTTTCTGCCAAATAAAAATGCATTACTGAGGGAGTGTGCCAAGAACTTCAAGGTGCTCTTGATTTTTTAATTAGGTAAACAGCATGAAATATGAAAGAACTCAAGTCTTTGTATACCAACAAAAAGTGGGATAAAACTGTATGTACTTGACAACATGAACAGTTTCTTCACCAAGCTGAAAAAATAAAATGTATGAACAAAAAGCAAGCATGAAACACAAACCTATTGACAGAATCCATTTCCTGTTGCAGTGCACTTCAGCTTATCAAATTGTTGGATCACAGTAGATTCAGAGTTTTCTCTCCTCATGCACCAAAACAGAAAATAACCATGACTCCAGTTCTAGTTGTTTGTCCTCGCATTGTGTTCTATTTCCTGTGTGGGGGAAAGAATGCAGAGGTGTGTTCTGTCTCAGTTGAGGATTATTAAATGGCTTCAACTGAGAAGAAAAGGCATTTAGGAAGTCACAGAAGGAAATTTCTCATTTTATTTCATCGCTCAGCAGATTATCATGTTCAAATTGAATGTATTTTCATCCCAATTGTAAACAAAGCACTTATGCATATAATTTCAAACGGGGAGCTTCTGGAGTGCAGATATTCAAAAGATGATCAACTAGATGATAGATGTGCCTAACAGAGCATTAGTTGTTTTATTAGCAAACTCAGCTGCATGTATTATTACATACAGCATCTAGCTGGAACATTGTTCCATGTCTGCATTTCCCAAGAATGATTATTTTTCACAGCTAACAAACCTGTACATGAAAACAATACGTCTAACAATGAAACAAGACGTTATGTTTTTCAGAGACATTCCTAGCCATTGTAAATGTATTGCAATCGCACTCCATCAATTTAAAATAAGGCTCCCGGTGAAGTCCACAATTAGTATACATATGCAGTTTTTTAGACCCCAAGGACTGATATGCATGAGAAGGGCAATTAAATATGAATATGTGGACAATTAAAATAAATTGCACTAATTGCATCCATCATCAATCCTCTCTTAGCTCTTTATGAAGAGCTATATTAACAATGGATTTATATGCTCAGCTCAGTTGCAGGCCAATAGTGGTCTAAGAATTTTTTTCATTGGCACTTGAGCACTCTAATACACATTCCTTTATCATGTGAGAATTAGAATGACAATTTTGAACACTGATGACATGACTATTTCATTTCCTGCTGTGTGCAGGCAGAACTCCCTCCTCTATTGTCTATTAGTGGATCCATGCACCTGTACCATTCAGCCAAATTGACTGAGTATGACAAACCATATCTGCTAACCCAGAATTGATTCATTTGAATGGCCCGCTGTTATCGTAAACAAATGTTTACAGCAACACCATTATCTTCCTAAGGAAATGTAGTTGGATTTGTTGAGTCGTTATGTGAAAATCATCAAATCTAAATAATTGTTGAGGGCCTGCAGAGCTGCCAGCATGGAGGAGATCAGCTCTTCACTCCCCATCTTCATATGCCGTAGCAGTTCAAACAGGCATGGTAAATTCAGCACCTCAGACAGCAACTGGGAGATTCAGCACCACGGACAGCAGCCAGTTAATGGCCAAGCAGGGCTTTGAGGATGAAAGAGGAGGAGCAGATTGTAGAGCTTAATGAAACACACCTGGAGCTCATCAAGGCTGACCTTTATCAACTGTCTTAGTGTCTCCGCCCTGAATGGGAATAATTTGGCTGAAATTAACATGTGTGTCCTGTGTGTTAATGTATCCTCATTGTGTTAATGTGTCCTTAATGTATTAGATACTGACAGTCCAAACCAGTCAGACTATGGACAGGAAGGCTCCTTTAAAATATGTTGACCTATGAGCAACTCAATCTGCCCCTCACTTTTATGAGCTGGTGATGTAGAACATTTTTCAACTTCTTTTTTAAATGTATTTCTAATTTATTTTTCGTAAATCAAAATGAATTACCCTGTGAGGGGTGCGTCATGCACCAGCAGCGCTGTGGATTTCATGCCTTAAGGCTGCAGGTCCAATACCACATCGGACCCTGTTATCACAGAGGACATTAATCCCCTGAACTTCACTGCCTCAACTCTCGCCTCCGACAAATGAGGGAATGGCTGATAAGGATGGGATGTCCTTAGAGAATCCTGTTTCCTTCCTTCACTGTGAGGTCTTGCTGCCATTTGCACACACCAATAGCTTGGCCCTGACCTTTCCTGTGAATGTGGTTGTCTGTGTCACTTCTCTTAAATGTCACTGAGTATCTGCTTCCATCCTGCATCCTGACAGCAGCCAGCCAAAGGAAGGTGTTTTCCATTAGCTCTAACTTTCAGACTAGTGGTGCAGCCAGAAAGACAAGTAGGTATCACAGCTGTCAGAAAAACTGTGGAACCTCTTCCTCCACACATACACTTTACAGTTTCCACTTCCACTTTTAGTTAGAAGTCGTAAACTTCACACCATGTCTGAAATAAACCCCAGTTCACAAAATATAGTTAAAATATATGTGGGGGGGGGGGGACATGAGGGAGCAAAACAGGGTATAAGAAACACATTTCTGTAAATTAAAAACCCATCTAAACCGAAGCCTAGTTTGTTGGTGTGTCTTTTTCTCTGATGTTAGTGTGATTGCAGTGTCCAGGAAGGACTGATGGAGTGGCTTTGTCCAGGAAGGTGAAATTGAATCTCTTGTGCCTTGACTCAGGAATTGCCTTGCAGCACTCCAGCTAGTAGTTACCACTTCACACTCCACAGGTCAGCCAAATTGCTCGGCACCCAGTGTAAGTTAGTGTAGCCTATAAAAATAAATAACCATAAAGACGGGAAGCTATTGATACACAGCATTGTAATGCTTATGTAAAAGAAGAGTATATTCACTCAAATACTCTCTTGTGTTTTCTGTGCCTGTGGAGGCCCTGTGCCAATTGTTCTATCCAGATCTCTGCTATAATATGGGTTCATTTTCTTCTCAGAGAGACCCGACTTACACAAAACACTACAGGTCCATTTTCGCCCTTAACCCATCAAGTGCCTGCTGCTGGGCCATCAAGTGGAGAACAATCTGCAGTCCCCAGTGTAAGTGTAGTAGCATAAATCAAATACAAGAAAATGTTCCTCAATATGAGTTGTCCCACTTCATTTTGGTTTGCGATATTGAACCTTATTTTCTATATCAATAGGTGTCTCTGGTGGTACATTCCTGGAGAGGGATATATGGTCAGTTTCTTCAGCATCTCTGAGAGGTCTGAGCTGGGGAGTTCCTTGCCTTCTAATCCAGGGCCCAGAGGGAGAAAGACAGGAATGAACCAGACAGAGTGCGGCACACTGAATGGATACTAAAGTGGACTCAAATGTGAGGGCACAAAAACTGTTAACAGCCCAGACACTTGGTTCAGTGCAGCATGTCATAGTTCTGTACCCACGGCTGCATTTTTATTTCCCAGTGGCCTCAATTTGTCAGAAGGGATTGTGTAAGTGTCAGGAGTGAGGTAGCCCAGCAATGTGACAGAATCCCTGGATAAACAGCTGCAATGAAACTATTCTCATACCCACCCTCCTCTACTTAGAAGAGAATAATCAGTGTCAAACATTGCATAGTCTACCCCTTTCCCTCCCCGTCTCCGGCTCTGGCTACATCTGCTCCAGGGTGTTCGTGTCTCATGTCCAGCATGTAAATAGAAAACAACATTTCCATCTGTCTGGTAAACTAACAGGGTTAGTCATCCCCTCAGATCACAAATACAGGCGGGGGGTTTTCCAGATGAGTTCAGATGGTATATTCTGATTTGTGTTTTGTATGCTGAGTAGTCTGGAACTTTACCTCAGAATTCATTCATTTAAATTGAAATGTATTGAGGTATGCCTGCTTAAAAATATCTGGGCATCTGGATAATTGGCGGTCTGTCTTTAAAAAGCATATTGATGAGTTAATGAAGAATAAAAATAGGCTTCTTATATACTAGAAATACAGTGCATTCGGAAAGGATTCAGACTCATTACTTTTTCCACATTTTGTTAGGTTACAGCCTCATTCTAAAATGGATTAAATAAAAAGCAATCTACACACAATACCCCATTATCGAAAACAGGCTTCTAGAACTGATTACAAATGTATCAAAAATAAAAAACAGAAATATCTTATTTACGCAAGTATTCAGACCCTTTGCTATGAGATTCGAAATTGAGCTCAGGTGCATCCTGCTTCCATTGATCATGAGATGATTATACAACTTCATTAGAGTCTACCTGTGGTAAATGAAATTGATTGGACATAATTTAGAAAGGCACACACCTGTCTATATAAGGTCCCACAGTTGACAGTGCATGTCAGAGCAAAAACCAAGCCATGAGGTCGAAGGAATTGTCCGTACAGTTCCGAGACAGGATTGTGTCGAGGCACAGATCTGGAGAAGGGTTCCAAAAAATGTCTGCAGCATTTAAGGCCCCCAAGAACACAGTGGCCTCCATCATTCGTAAATGGACGAAGTTTGGAACCGACATGACTCTACCTAGAGCTGGCCGCCTGGCCACACTGAGCAATCGTGGGAGAAGGGCCTTGGTCATGGAAGTGACCAATAAACTGATGGTCACTCTGACAGAGCTCCAGAGTTCTTCTGTGGAGATGGGAGAGTATTCCAGAAGGACAACCATCTCTGCAGCACTCCACCAATCAGGCCTTTATGGTAGAGTGGCCAGACGGAAGCCACTCCTCAGTAAAAGGCACATAACATCCCTCTTGGAGTTTGCCAAAAGGCAACTAAAAGACTCTCAGACCATGAGAAACAAGATTCTCTGGTCTGGTGAAGCCAAGATTGACACTTTGGCCTGAATGCCAAGCGTCACATCTGGAGGAAACCTGGCACCATCATGCTGTGGGGATGTTTTTCAGCGGCAGGGACTCAGAGATTAGTCTGGATCGAGGGAAAGATGAACAGAGAAAAGTACAGAGAGATCCTTGATGAAAACCTGATCTAGAGCGCTCAGGACCTCAGACTGGGTTGAAGGTACACCTTCCAACAGGACAACGACCCAAAGCACACAGCCAAGATAAAGCAGGAGAGGCTTCAGGGCAAGTCTTTGAATGTCCTTTAGTGGCCCAGCCAGAGCCTGGAACAAACATCTCTGGAGAGACATGAAAATAGCTGTGCAGCAATGCTCCCCATCCAACCTGACAGAGCTTGAGAGAATCTGCAGAGAAGAATGGGAGAAACTCCCCAAATAAAGGTGTGCCAAACTTGTAGTGTCATACCCAAAAATGCTCAAGGCTGTAATTGCTGCCAAAGGTGTTTCAACAAAGTACGGAGTAAAGGGTCTGAATACTTATGCAAATGTGATATTTCAGTTTTTTATTGTTAATACATTTTCAAACATTTCAACCTGTTTTTGCTTTGTCATTACGGGGTATTGTGTGTAGATTGACGAGGGGGAAAAAACAATTGAATCTATTTTAGAGTAAGGCGGTAACGTAAAAAATGTGGAAAACGTCAAGGGGTCTGAATACTTTCCGAATGAACTGTAGGTCCTACCTCTCACTTAATAGTAGAAAGCAGGTCATTCAATCGATGTTCCTACCGGTCCTAGACCATGGCGACATCATCTACATGAATTTAGCTGCCACTTCATTAAAGCCGTTAGATGCAGTTCTCCATACCTCACTTCATTTCATTACAGAAGAAAGGTTCAAAACACATCACTGCATCATCCTTTACCAGAAAAAACACGGGCCTCTTTGAAGTCACATAGATGACAAATACAGGCCTTGCATATCAAATGGCAATTTCACAGAAAATGATTTCATTGGAATGCTTATAGAAAGCCACATTCTGAGTCCTTCTTGCATCCAACAATGTGCGTGTGTCTATATTCAGAGCTGCAACAATACATTATGCTGATAAGTAGTTTATTCTAAAAGGCTATGGAATGCTTTTGATGTTGCTTTGATGTTCAACGCGTTGCTATGAAATCAAGTAGGTGAGATAAATTGGTCAACAAAGTCCAAGCTGCCAATAGAATCACACAATCAAATGCGAGAGAAAGCAAAGAATGAAAACAGATTGCACTATTATATTTTATCACATAGTCATACTGTATGACATGACATCTCTAGATGGACAATTCCTCAGGAGATGGCTTTGCTGTGGTGACATGAGAATGCCCAATGCACCCCATGTCAAATCTACTGAATGTCCTGTACAGTATATCGGTTGATTAGGAAATGTGTGAACAATAACAAAGAAGAGACAGCTATGTGGTGAGAGATGACTGCACTGCAAAGAGGCAGGGATGACTGCATTGCAGATATGACAGTAGCTCTCTTTATACAGAAGTTATTATTCAAAGTAATCAGCCACCCTGCTGCAGGTAATCAATGCAGACAGGAGCATATGGCCATCCCTCTGATTTGTTTTCTGTCGGGATACAACCTGCATTACAAACCCACCACCAGTCAATGCTTGGCAGATACCTCACACAAGTGATTGCTTTTGGGAGTCTGACACTTGTAATGACAAGCAGGAATCCATTTGATTCTGCTCATTTGAGAAAAGTTTTTGAGGCAAATGGTCATTTTCTCTCATCAAGAGAGAGGTAATTTTCAGTGTTGTGGAATCAAATCTATTTCTGATTACCCAGGCTGTGTTTAAGAGGAGTATCATGTTTCCATGGGACACTGCCAATGGTGCAGGTTTCTTAGTCCGATTTTTCAAAAGTTACTGGCTCATTAAGTCAGGCTCCCTTTCCGAAAGTTGTTTAAACACCAATCTGGGTACTCTTTGCACTCTATGCTTACAGACAGTGGTGGGAAAAGGACCCAATTGTCATACTTGAGTAAAAGCAAAGTTACTTTAATAGAAAATGGCTCAAGTAAAAGTGAAAGTCACCCAGTAAAATACTACTTCAGTAAAAGTCTAAAGGTATTTGGTTTTAAATATACATACAGTAAGTATCAAAAATAAAATTAATTACTCAAATATACTTAATCAAAAGTAAAAGTGTAAATAATTTCACATTCCTTTTATTAAACAAACCAGACGACACAAATTGTAACATTACATTTTTTTACAGATAGCCAGGGACACACTCCAAAACTCAGACATCATTTACAAACAAAACTTGTTTAGTGAGTCCACCAGATCAGAGGATAGTGTTTACCAGGGATGACCAGGGGTGTAGGGATGACCAGGGCTCTTGATAAGTGTTTGAATTCCTGCCCTACTAAGCATTAAAATACTTTAAAATGTCAGGGAAAATGTATGGAGTAAAAAGTACATTATTTTCTTTAGGAATGCAGTGAAGTAAAAGGAAAAGTTGTCAAAAATAAGTAGTACTTGAAAGTATTTTTATTTAAGTATTTTACACCACTGTTACACCCTGATCTGTTTCACCTGTCCTTGTGACTGTCTTGACCCAACTCCAGGAGTTTCCCATCTTCCCCATTATCTCCTATGTATTTATACCTGTGTTCTCTGTTTGTCTGTTGCCAGTTCGTCTTGTATGTCAAGTCAACCAGCGTTTTTATGTCTCGGCTCCTGCTTTTCCCAGTCTCTCTTTTTCTCGCCCTCCTGGTTTTGACTGCATCTGGGTCTTACCTTTATACCTGAAAACCACAGCTTATATATTATTAAAATGGATGTTTATTTCCTCTGTTATTTCCCATATTTAAATACAAATCATTGGATGTTTCTTTACATTAACACCAGATTTGAGGTGAAACTACGCAAGAAAGAGGAGATAAAAGCTCCCTTTGAACCGTGGAGATATCTGCCATGATATGCTTCCCGTTTGATAACTTTTAAGCTCTCTCAGAATTTCTCCTCTGTTGGCACTGAGACAAGTTCTAATGAATTCAATGTAATTTAATGAGTTAGAGGAATATTGGTATATATTTTTTATCAAGGACAGTATATTCTGTCTAGACAAGGACAGAAGGCACACACGCTCAATGTTTATACTGTGGAAAGAGCGAGAGAGCACAGAGAGACAGAGAGTGTGAGATGGTGAGAGAAAGAGAGAGAGAGGTTAAAGAAAGAGAGTGTGAGCAAGAGATGGTGACAGAGAGGTAAAAGAGAGAGGGTGAGCGAGAGAGCTAGTGAGGGAAAGAGAGAGAAAGAGAGAGAGAGAGAGAAGGAGAAGAGAGAGAGATGGTTACGAGAGCAAGAGGGTGAGAGAGGGAGATGGTGTGAGAGAGAAAGAGAGAGAGGGTAAGAGAGTGATAGAAAGAAGAGATAGAGGGGGTATGAGAGCAAGTGTGAGAGAGATGGTGTGAGACAGAGAGAGAGAGAGAGAGAGAGAGAGAGAGAGGGAGAGTGAGAGCGAGAGAGAGGGAGAGAGAGAGAGAGGGGGGGGTGAGAGAGAGAAAGAGAGAGAGAGAGAGAGAGAGAGAGAGAGGGGGGTGAGAGAGAGAGAGAAAGAGAGAGAGAGAGAGAGAGAGAGAGAGAGAGGGGGGGGTAAATGAGAGCGAGAGGTATAACAGTGAATGTAGAAGGTTCTTTCCACCGTAAGTAATTGTCAAATCTTTAACAACAGAGCACTTGATTTTATTTTCAGCTGTTGAGTCACTGAGTAAAACTGTCTGATTGAGGACTAGATAAACACACTTTGAGGGCGTTTTGATGTATTTATGACAATAATCCAATTTTATTAAGGTCAGAGCAGTCTCATGTTGTCTTGATGGCTTTCAGCCCTGTCAAAACACAAATACATCCCTGTGTGCCTGATTTTACACCAACCCACATAGAAAAAGCTTTTGGGTCATCTTTCTATGAATACGATATGAGGTGACAGCGTTTTAAGACTGTTTGTGTGCTTTGATCTTGGTGTGTTCAACTGGTTTTAATGAAAACACCTGCCCAAAAACACATATGGGGAGATTAAGAGTGAGCTTGTTATCTTTGCTTGCCACGTTTGCTTCTTTTTCAGCAGCAGAATGTCAATGCAGAAGCAGACAGTGTCAAAGTGTTCCCTCTGCCAGGAGAACAGAGGCATCATTCATTTGTCGTAGAAACGCTGCCAGTTTACCCACATTAAGGGCTCCCTTACATAGCCTATATAAAGGAGTACTGTATATATGAACTAGGTAGCTTCTTCTGTAGTAATTAATGCAGGGGTATATACAGTGGAAACTATGTTGCGTCTTCTGTTGTGATTAAACAGGTTTTGAATATTCATGCCTGCAATAGGAGAAAAAAATAGATGAGCAGGAAATTAAAAAAAAGGGAATGAAACTAGCCTAACAGATAAAACGGCATACTGATGTAATCATTGTCGACAGCAAAGAAATTGTCTGATGAAGAGAAATGGAGTCACACCATGCAGTCACAATATAAATTGAAAGACTGTTACAGGTTGTGGTGAAATACTTTTAAAGAATTGATGGTTTGTTGATCATGTGTTTTTAGGTCTGAAACCACTTCTAATAGTGAAAGGTAGGTCTGGTTTATAATCTCCCTTGACTAAAAGTATTCTACTGACCCTTGCTACCAGAGATGTCAAAGAAGACAATGGTTGATGAATGACACTACTTCTCTGCTAGCCACCTTTGACTATTCAGTATATTTCAAATAAACAATGTGGCAGTATTGATGTGTATGTCCAGCACACACACAGGTAGGCTGCAAATCCCAAATTAAATTTCAGTGTGACAAAAAATAAATATGAAAAAAATATGATCTTATCATCAGAAAAAGGTAATACCAGTCTGCTACTACTGTGGATTCCACACAAGGGCTTAAGGAGGTTAGAATGACACCAAAGATAATTCGTTCTCTTGACAAGATACCCACATAATGGATTTCTTAATGAAAAATCACTGTCTGCTATGAAGAAAATAGGTGTGTATCTGTATACGTGCTCTGAGACTTTGCAAGAAAACATGAACTATTGAGTCGCCAGCGCAACATTTTTTTGCTGCAGGAGACAGTGATTTATATGTAATTATAAACTGGGTGGTTTGAGCCCTGAATGTTGATTGGCTGACAGCCGTTGTATATCAGACCGTAAACCACGGGTATGACAAAACATAATTTCTTTACTGCTCTAATTATGTTGGTTACCAGTTTCAAATAGCAAAAAAGGCACACTGGGGGTTTGTAGTATATGGCCAATATACCACGGCTAAGGGCTCTATCCTGTCACTTCGCATTGCATCGTGCTTAAGAACAGCCCTTAGCCGTGGTATATTGGCCATATACCACACCCCCTCAGCCCATATTGCTTAATTAGACTTGCTGGTTTGTTAAACAGTTAGGCTAATTTTGGTGCGTAGTTTTAGAAGTACCTGCCAAACACATTGGTATTGTCAAATCAAACCAAATCAAATTGTATTTATCACATGTGCCGAATACAACAGGTGTTGTAGACCTTACTGTGAAATGCTTACTTACAAGCACTCAATGCAAATAGTCCAGGTAGCTATTTGATTAGCTGTTCAGGAGTCTTATGTCTTGGGGGTAGAAGCTGTTAAGAAGCCTTTTGGACCTAGACTTGTAGTGCTTGCGGTGCGGTAGCAGAGAGAACAGTCTATGACTAGGGTGGCTGGAGTCTTTGGCAATTTTTAGGGCCTTCCTGTCACTGCCTGGTATAGAAGCTCTGGATGGCAGGAAGCTTGACCCCAGTGATGTACTGGGTTGTACGCAATACCCTCTGTGGTGCCTTGCGGTCGGAAGCTGATTAGTTGCCATACCAGGCGGTGATGCAACCAGGATGCTCTCGATGGTCCAGTTGTACAACTTTTTGAGGATCTGAGGACCAATGCCAAATCATTTCAGTCTCCTGGGGGGGAATATGCGTTGTCGTGTCCTCTTCACGACTGTCTTGGTGTGTTTGGACCATGATAGTTCGTTGTTGATGTGGACACCAAGGAACTTGAAGATCTCAACCTGCTAAAGCTCCGTCGATGAGAATGGGGTGTGCTCGGCTCTCCTTTTTCCTGTAGTCCACAATCATTTCCTTTACCTTGATCACGTTGAGGGACAGGTTGTTTGCCTGGCACCACACTGCCAGGTATCTGACCTCCTCCCTATAGGCTGTCTCATCATTGTTGTGTTGTCGGCAAACTTAATGATGGTGTTGGGTCATGCTTGGCCACGCAGTCATGGGTGAACAGGGAGTACAGGAGGGGACTGAGCACCCACCCCTGTGGGGCCCCTGTGTTGAGGATCAGCAGGGCAGATGCGTTGTTACCTACCCTTACCACCTGGAGGCGGCCCATCAGGAAGGCCAGGATCGAGTTGCAGAAGGTGTTTTGTCCCAGGGTCCTTAGATTAGTGATGAGCTTTGAGGGCAATATGGTGTTGAACACTGAGCTGTAGTCAATGAATAGCATTCTCACGTGTGTGTTCCTTATGTCCAGGGGGGAAAGTGCAGTATTGAGTGCAATATAGATTGTGTCATCTGTGGGTCTGTTGGGGCGGTATGCAAATTGTAGTGGGTCTAGGATTTCTGGGATAATGGTGTTGATATGAGCCATGACCAGCTTTTCAAAGCACTTCATGGCTACAGACGTGAGTGCTACGGGTCAGAAGTAATTTAGGCAGGTTACCTTGGTGTTCTTTGGCACATGGACTATGGTGGTCTGTTTGAAACATGTTGGCATTACAGACATAGTCAGGGAAAGGTTGAAAATGTCAGTGACACTTGCCAGCTGGTCAGTGCATGCTCGGAGTACACATCCCGGTAATCCATCTGGCCCTGAGGCCTTGTGAATGTTGACCTGTTGTAAGGTCTTACTCACATTGGCTACGGAGAGCGTGATCAAACAGTCATCTGGAACAGCTGGTGCTCTCATGCATGCTTCAGTGTTGCTTGCCTCGAAGTGTGCATATAAGTCATAGCTCATCTGCTATGCTTGTGTCACTGGGAAGCTCGCGGCTGTGCTTCCCTTTGTAGTCTGTAATAGTTTGCCACCCCTGCCACATCCAACGAGCGTCGGAGCCGGTGTAGTAGGATTCAATCTTAGTCCTGTATTGACGCTTTGCCTGTTTGGCTCATCGGAAGGCATAGCGGGATTTCTTATAAGCATCTGAGTTAGAGTACTGCTCCTTGAAGTGGCAGCTCTACCCTTTAGCTCAGTGCAGATGTTGCCTGTAATCCATGGCTTCTGGTTGGGGTATGTACGTACGGTCACTGTGGGGATGACGTCATCAATGCACTTATTGATAAAGCCGGTGACTGATGTGGTGTACTCCTCAATGCCATTGTAAGAATCCCGGAACATATTCCAGTCAACTCTGCCAGCTGTATGTTATTAATTTCGTCATTGAGCCACGACTTGGTGAAACAAAAGATATTACAGTTTTTAAGGATAGGATAGTCTTGATCGGAGCTCATCCAGTTTATTATCCAATGAATGCACATTGGCTAATAGGACTGATGGTAGAGGTGGGATACTTACAAGGCACCTCAACCTACGTCCCCTCTGTCTCTGTCTCTTCTTTATGCAAATGACAGGGATTTGGGCCTTGTCCAGTGCCTGAAGTAAATACTTCGCATCCGACTTCTTGATTAAAAAATATTTGTCCAGTACGAGGTGAGTTCTGATATCCAGAAGCTCTTTTCGGTAATAAGAGACATTATGTAGAAAATAAGTTACAAATAACATACAAAAAACACACCCAATAGCACAATTGGTTAGGAGCCCATAAAGCGGCAGCCATCTCCTACCCACATTGCCATTGGCCTACCCACATAGAATTTACAGTAGTAAACAGTCAGCTATCTGGTGTGCGCAACCTGTCAATCTTTCTCTGTCTCTTCAAGCTACACTGATGCTAATACTATCTCAGTGACCCCTGCCAATACCTAACTATATGATCTTGTGATTTTCAGGGCTGACACTGAACGCGGTGGTTTATGCCAGCATTCATTCAAGGAGTATGAGATCAAAGAGGCTCTCTTCCTCACCCCTCATTCCCCCTATCTCCCTGTCTCTACTTTCATCAAATCCTCAGCACCACTACTTGTACAAGCTTTCTAACAGCACTGTGTAAACCACTAGGGTCAAACTCAATTCCTAAAGCGCAATGCGGGCGGAATTTTTAGCTCGCTTCAACAGCTGCACTTGATACATTTGCATTTGAATGTGCATGGTTTGAAAGGGTTTTAAAGCGAATTGGCAGCAAGACATCTCCCTCCAGCTCTGGTTGTTTTGAACGACTGAGAAAACATTGGTGAGCAGTGTCTAACTGTGTGTCTAACAAGTGTGGTTACACTTTTATCTAATTTAGGAAAGGTCATAGAGGAGGTGAGTGGTTTTACAAGTCAAACAACTTTCAATCTGAACATCTTACCAGTAAACGTCCACATGCCCAACAGGTGTAGGCTACATTTGAAAAACCATGGAAACAAGGAATGTACTGTATTACTATAGATCAGGTTCACTTTTTGTCATGATCAAGTAAAAAAACTCACTAAATATGTTATTTATTTAAGGCAGAGTGTTGTCCCAAAAGATTCCTTACAGTGTAAACCAATAAAGCAATAGACTCTGTTATATTTTTAAAGGGTCTGTATAACCTTTTATTCTCAACCAGTTTCGACACTGTGCTCTATCTAATTAACATTTACCCCTGAGAAATAGTAAACCAGTTTAAGTTATGCTGCTTACTTGCTTGACTAGTTATGACATTACTACTATCTGCTGGCCAAAGTCCAATAGACTGCAACAAAACAGTAGGAAAATGAGAACATCGCCACAAAGCATGTTAGTTTATTGGTAGGGATCATCTAAAATGACATATAGCGTTATTAATGTGATGCTGTAATGCCACATGCATACAGCTGTTTCTGCCATCTCACCACTTTATCTTATGAGCAGAACATGAGTAGTACATGTAGCCTACATGTGATTGGCATTTGTGAAGCGTTATTCAGAAACAAAATATGATACATGTTAATTTAGTGTAACATTTACCTGGACAAAATCTGGTGTCCAATTAAAATATTTAATGAAATGACAAATTGCCCTGTAGCGCTGATTAGATATGAAACATAATTTAAATTGCATAACATAATGAAATGTCCTACTGACCAAAAAATATTCTAACCTCAAAGAGGTATACCGATATTTTGAATAGCAATTGGATTCAGCAGGATAGCCAAGAGTTTGTTTATGATGAGACTATTTTGTAGACTCCCAATTTTGTAGCATATCATGTATCATATTTCTTACGGCTAAAATGAACTGAGTAAAGGGTTCGAATACATACGTAAATGTGATATTTTCATTTTTTATGTCTAAAAACCTGTTTTTGCTTTGTCATTCTGGGGTATTGTGTGTAGATTGGTGAGAATAAATAAAAAAATCAACTTTAGAATGATGCTGTAATGTAAAGAAATGTGGAAAAAGTCAAGCGGTCTGAATACTTTCTGAATGAACTGTATATATAATTACTAAGAGTAGATATTATTGTATGGGACAATATACAAAATTGTATTTATTGGTTTCTTTTCATTTTTAAAGAGAGGAAAATACAATTAATTGAAGGTTACTTGTTGATGTAAAAATCTATATTTACTGATATTAAGATTGTGTCATAGTATTTGGGTTGGAGGTTGGGGTCACGAGAAATTCTTTGGGAAAAAATGGGGTCCCCAGAAATTCTGGCCGAAATAAAATTGGGTCCCCACTGAAAAAGTTTGAATGCCTCTGGTCTAGGGGATATCTGTGTGGCATGCCATACACTGCATTAACATTTAGCAGTCTTGGTGGTCTTCCTGAACAGTAAGATATATTATCAGTAAGCAGCCTGTCCCAGAGGCCATGCTGTGGTCTTCAAATGACGGCCAGCCCTGGCGGGAGCTGACGTATAACATCTAAGCAGATAAAAACAAGATCTGACATCTAATACACTATAAATGAGATATTGACCGCAGTTTGCAGCCGCTTGCGCAGTGGTGGAAAAAGTACCCAATTGTCATACTTGAGTAAAAGCAAAGCAAATTTAATAGAAAATGACTCAAGTAAAAGTGAAAGGCACCCAGTAAAATACTGCTTGAGTAAAAGTATAAGAAGATTTGGTTTTAAGTATACGTACGTATCAAAAGTAAATGTAATTGCTAAAATATACTTAAGTACTGTATTAAAAGTAAAAGTATAAATCATTTCAAATAATTTATAAAAAGCAAACCAGACGGCACAAAGTGTAACATTA
The DNA here is from genome assembly GCF_036934945.1 of Oncorhynchus masou masou. Classification (NCBI taxonomy): domain Eukaryota; kingdom Metazoa; phylum Chordata; class Actinopteri; order Salmoniformes; family Salmonidae; genus Oncorhynchus; species Oncorhynchus masou. Next base: position 69,844,097 of record NC_088224.1, on the reverse strand, counting down.
CATTTTCATGTTTTTATTTTATTTACGAGTAGACAGGAGCACACTACAACATTCAGACATCATTTACAAATGAAGCATGTGTGTTTAGTGAGCCCGTCTGGTCATAGGCAACAGGGATGACCAGGGATGTTCTCTTGATAAGTGTGTGAAGTATACCATTTTTCCTGTCCCACTAAGTATTCAATATGTTAAGAGTACTTTTGAGTGTCCGGGAAAATGTATGGAGTAAAAAGTACATTATTTTATTCAGGAATATAGTGAAGTAAAAGTAAAAGTAATCAAAAATATAAATAGTTTAAAAAAAAATGAATTAGGTTGTACTTTAAAATATTTTTTACTTAAGTACTTTACAGAACTGTGTTTGTGTGTGAGCCCTAGTGAATTAAGAAAATACTAATATCCTCCTTGTAACTGTTACATCTTGTTCGTATGCAACAGAAGAACAGTATAGATGGTGGTTCTCAAATACTTATGAAAACAATGTTATAAATTACAGTACCTGTGGCCATCTAACAATGGCATGGACACTGGAAAATAATTGTTTTCTATTAGCATATATATACAGTACAAAACACTAGCGGCAAAATACTGGTTCAGTATATTAACTTTACAAGGGAGAATTATGCAAATGAACATGGACTCGTGTTTGTGTTGCAACAGTAGAAGTATAACCCCTATGATGTAACTGGAATGATGAGATAGATGTTCTTCTTCTATGTTTTTTGTTTTATTATTTCACTGCCATACTGTGTTTGATCTTGTCCAGCCATCTTGTCTCAAGAGGACCACAATGGAAATAAGTCCCAGACTTTATTGTGTGTTCTCCACGATGATTTTATTCATGTGAAAGTATGGCACATTAAGTTTTATGTGTGCTTGTTTTTTTAAATGGTCGAATTAATAAACTAACCTAAACTAAACTATAATAAAGAAAGCCACTACTTGGAGCACTAGACTAGCTATCTTGTTCTTCAGTAGAATTGCAAACAACACATTCAGATGCCTCAGAATAGAATAACCATCCTGAATGCCTTACCTGATAGTTAGTAGGAGTTATTTTAGCGTAGAAAACACAGTGATGGCAACCAACAATTTTTGTTTTTACAAACACACGTCTTATCAGACCATGAGGTGCTCTTGTCAAACTGTAGGAAGACAAGATACCATCATTTATAGGTTACAATACCACACATAGCCACTGTTCAGGATTGCCCCGTGGGAACCCTAATGGAAATTGCATCAATCAAATCAAATAAAAATTAAATGGTCACATACGCTTGTTTTGCAGATGTTATTGCAGGTGTAGCGAAATGTTTGACTTTCTAGCTCCAACAGTGCAGTAATATCTAACAAGTAATATCTAACAATTTCACAACATATACCCAATACACACAAATCTAAGTAAAGCAATGGAATTAAGAGTATATAAATATATGGACAAGCAATGTCAGAGCAGCATAGACTAAGATACAGTAGAATAGAATAGAATACAGTACATACATATGAGATGAGTAATGCAGGATATATGTAGACATTATTAAAGTGGAAGGTAGGGTTCCTTATTTGGCAGATGGTGCAAATTGTACACTTTTTGATCTCCCTGAAGACAGTCATTATGGAAGATAATATAGCCATTTATTGTGTTTTTCTGCGTGGCATTGAGAAAAACACAGATGTACTTTTACATTTGATGAAGTGTAATTGGGGTGTGCATTAGGTCAAGACCTATTATGAATTAAATGAATGATAGAACACTTTGTTGTTGTCTTCAACTTCAGTGTGTTTGATACCTTGCACAAATATGTGTTCCTTTTAATGCTCCAAGCTACATATCTTTTCCGCGGATCGTCTACAACCAAGTACTGTAGATATCAGCATACTGGCACAATAGACAAATGGTCAGAAGCAGTAAAATAATAACAGCCAAACTAAAACATGAACTGGGATTGGTTATTTAGAATCAACAAAAATGGCCCAAGTTTGACTTTCAGAGGTCTTACTTTCCCCACCCTGAACTCTTTCACTTATTATTGGGTGTCCTGTAAACCTCAACCTTTCGATATGTCAGATATGTCCTGCAGGCCACTGTAAAATAAGATTTTAGTGGCCATGGTTGCAGTGGCGGTCAGTGCCGTTTATGATGAGGGAGGATGATTATGTTTTTCATGAGCATAGTCTTATTTCTATTACAGCATGTTGGATGACTGTCGTTCATATTCCATTCACCCAGTTCAAAGTAACAGCTATAGGTTACTACGTGATACTAAACTTTTCCCTATTTTAATGTTTTTCTTTTACCTTTATTTAACTAGGCAAGTCAGTTAAGAACAAATTCTTATTTTCAATGACAGCCTAGGAACAGTGGGTTAACTGTTCAGGGGCAGAATGACAAATGTGTAACTTGCCAGCTCGGGATTTGAACTTGCAACCTTCCGGTTACTAGTCCAACGCTCTAACCACTAGGCTACCCTGCCGCCCATAATGAGTTTGCTACAACCTAGCCTATTAATGAACGTTTACAACGTAGGTGCACACAGGTCGAGATCAATTTGAGGTGACAGACAGTGACACATTTAATACCGCCTTTCAAACTCTTGCCTGCATCTAGCTTATCTAGGGTGTATTCATTAGTCCAACATTTGCAAACAAGAGTTTATATTGGACAAATTCAGGTATTTATATTCCTGTTTAGTTTGCTTCCATTTAAGAAACGTTTTTAAACAGAATCGCCGGAATGAATACACCCCTGATCATAGCAGCCATGTTTTATTCATTCTAGCCTCTATGCACTCTCCTCCTCTCACCTTTTCCCTTCGCTTGTGGACTTCAATGAAGACACATCAGCTGTATGTGACCAGTCCAAAATAACTTTCCAAGCCAAACTATGTCATAACCGCTACACACAGCCTACATCGTTGTTCCCATATTAGCTAAAGTAACGTCATAGTCAACATAGCTAATAGAACTAAAGCATTAGTAAACATGCTACAATCATGCAGTAACGTTACAGTGTATAGTCAGTAAGCAGTTACACTGACGGGCCCAGGTGGCAACAAATTAATAAAACTAAAAGCTTACCTTAACTTGGAAGAGTTCCAGTGTTGTGTTGGATAGTTAAAGCCAGCTAGCTAACATGTTTGAGCCGGGTGTTTGAGTAACTAAGCTAGCTAGCTGCATTTTCTAGCTAAGTAAGCAAAACTGAAAGTGAAAAAAATGACAAAATCTCTCTCTCTCTCTTGCTTCTCCTTCATTTTTGAAGAAATTCATTTCTTGAAAACTTTCAGTACTAGATAAATCCTCTGATCCTTTGATTGGGTGGACAACAAGAGCTCTGATAGTTTGGAGGACGTCCTCCGGAAGTTGTCATAATTACTGTGTAAGTCTATGGAAGGGGGTGAGAACCAAGAGCCTCCTAGGTGTTGTATTAAAGTCAATGTACCAAGAGGAGGATGGAAGATAGATGCCCTCCGGCTACACCATGGTGCTACTCTACAGAGTGCTGCTGAGGCTACTTTAGACCATCATTTCAAACAGTGTGTTTTAATAAATTATTTGGTGACATGAATATATTTAGAATAGTTTTATCTTCAAAGGATAACTTTTTCAATGTTTTACCATTTCTAATTTTAGGAAATTCACTGAGGAGGATGGTACTCCCCTTCCTCCTCTGAGGAGCCTCCATATGGTTGCAGCTGAAGCCTACCAAACACATGCAGCCAAATATTTTCCCGCAATTTGGGTCATCTTCACAAATGAGCACAGGGAATATACGTATTTTTCTAGCATTCCGGTTGCCATCCAAGTAATATCTATTGTTGTTAGCACAGCAGTCTCTCTTCATATGCATAGAAGCCTCATTACATTTAACAAGTGCCTTTCTTCCAAAAACACCCCCTTCTATAAGTCTTAATGAAAATTTGTCATTGATGATTTGTATGTGTAATATACTTAGCTAGCTGTTGTACTAGTGCAGTAATTCAACATCTAGTCAATTTTAAATTATGCAGTGGTTCCAAAGATGTCAGTCCATTACGAACCACACTACCATGTCTCCTTGAATGTCTATTTTCAATAAGTTTCTCATCGCTGAGGCTTTTGTGCCTCCTTAATGTTGCTTCCTTAGGTGTCGTGATTCACAGTCAACTGCAAACAGAAATGTGTCCACCCAGGGCTGTGGTTGTTAGAGCCACACAGTCTTTTCCAGCCCATTGTGATATTGTCACTGTTTGAGGTCTTTGAGACTCCCTTATGCTGCTGTCCTATCATCACCAAACCTGAAGGCATGTTGCTGCCTACAAATTGATGATTGTTGGTCACATTTGGAAACAGGAAACAATAGCGGTAGGGACAAGAGGATGGTTCGTGGTACAACTAGGGTGTAATGACCCGCAGAACATGTATCATCATTGACTTTATTTATTCCCTTGGCCTTCCTCCCTGGACTGTGGTAATGGTGTATGGACCATGGCTTATCTAGTCTGAGAAATAGGAGCAGGTCACTGCAGCAGGGGTTAAAGATAGCAGAGAATCCAGCCTCACTAACCCAGCTATGGTGGGGCAGGATGCTTGTGCTAACCAAGGGAGAATGACTGCTCCTTCTCATTGAAGCAACGAAGTTCAAGGATGATCGCGATACTGCACACATTGTTTTCAGCAAACAGGATCCCCCATTATAGTGAAGGGGAAAGAGGCAATATTTACGGTTAATCTTTGTGTAAATAAATACAAATTTCGAAGACAATCGTGGTAATTGCTTTAATTGAACAATATGTAGAGTACCAGTCAAAAGTTTGGACACACCTACTCATTGAAGGGTTTTTCTTTATTTTTACTATTTTTTACATTATAGAATAATAGTGAAGACATCAAAACTATGAAATAACACATACGGAATCATGTAGTGACCAAAAACGTGTTATACAAATAAATGTGATTTTCTTTGATATTCTTCAAAGTAGCAACCCTTTGCCTTGAAGACAGCTTTGTACACTCTTGGCATTCTCTCAAATCAAATCAAATCAAATTGTATTTGTCACATACACATGGTTAGCAGATGTTAATGCGAGTGTAGCGAAATGCTTGTGCTTCTAGTTCCGACAATGCAGTAATAACCAACAAGTAATCTAACTAACAATTCCTAAACTACTGTCTTATACACAGTGTAAGGGGATAAAGAATATGTACATACGGATATATGAATGAGTGATGGTACAGAGCAGCATAGGCAAGATACAGTAGATGGTATCGAGTACAGTATATACATATGAGATGAGTATGTAAACAAAGTGGCATAGTTAAAGTGGCTAGTGATACATGTATTACATAAGGATGCAGTCGATGATATAGAGTACAGTATATACGTATGCATATGAGATGAATAATGTAGGGTAAGTAACATTATATAAGGTAGCATTGTTTAAAGTGGCGAGTGATATATTTACATAATTTCCCATCAATTCCCATTATTAAAGTGGCTGGAGTTGAGTCAGTGTCAGTGTGTTGGCAGCAGCCACTCAATGTTAGTGGTGTATGTTTAACAGTCTGATGGCCTTGAGATAGAAGCTTTTTTTCAGTCTCTCGGTCCCAGCTTTGATGCACCTGTACTGACCTCGCCTTCTGGATGATAGCGGGGTGAACAGGCAGTGGCTCGGGTGGTTGATGTCCTTGATTATCTTTATGGCCTTCCTGTAACATCGGGTGGTGTAGGTGTCCTGGAGGGCAGGTAGTTTGCCCCCGGTGATGCGTTGTGCAGACCTCACTACCCTCTGGAGAGCCTTACGGTTGAGGGCGGAGCAGTTGCCGTACCAGGCGGTGATACAGTCCGCCAGGATGCTCTCGGTTGTGCATCTGTAGAAGTTTGTGAGTGCTTTTGGTGACAAGCCGAATTTCTTCAGCCTCCTGAGGTTGAAGAAGCGCTGCTGCGCCTTCTTCACGATGCTGTCTGTGTGAGTGGACCAATTCAGTTTGTCTGTGATGTGTATGCCGAGGAACTTAAAACTTGCTACTCTCTCCACTACTGTTCCATCGATGTGGATAGGGGGGTGTTCCCTCTGCTGTTTCCTGAAGTCCACAATCATCTCCTTAGTTTTGTTGACGTTGAGTGTGAGGTTATTATCCTGACACCACACTCCGAGGGCCCTCACCTCCTCCCTGTAGGCCATCTCGTCGTTGTTGGTAATCAAGCCTACCACTGTTGTGTCGTCCGCAAACTTGATGATTGAGTTGGAGGCGTGCATGGCCACGCAGTCGTGGGTGAACAGGGAGTACAGGAGAGGGCTCAGAACGCACCCTTGTGGGGCCCCAGTGTTGAGGATCAGCGGGGAGGAGATGTTGTTACCTACCCTCACCACCTGGGGGCGGCCCGTCAGGAAGTCCAGTACCCAGTTGCACAGGGCGGGGTCGAGACCCAGGGTCTCGAGCTTGATGACGAGCTTGGAGGGTACTATGGTGTTGAATGCCGAGCTGTAGTCGATGAACAGCATTCTCACGTAGGTATTCCTCTTGTCCAGATGGGTTAGGGCAGTGTGCAGTGTGGTTGAGATTGTATCGTCTGTGGACCTATTTGGGCGGTAAGCAAATTGGAGTGGGTCTAGGGTGTCAGGTAGGGTGGAGGTGATATGGTCCTTGACTAGTCTCTAAAAGCACTTCATGATGACGGAAGTGAGTGCTACGGGGCGGTAGTCGTTTAGCTCAGTTACCTTAGCTTTCTTGGGAACAGGAACAATGGTGGCCCTCTTGAAGCATGTGGGAACAGCAGACTGGTATAGGGATTGATTGAATATGTCCGTAAACACACCAGCCAGCTGGTCTGCCAATGCTCTGAGGGCGCGGCTGGGGATGCCGTCTGGGCCTGCAGCCTTGCGAGGGTTAACACGTTTAAATGTTTTACTCACCTCGGCTGCAGTGAAGGAGAGACCACATGTTTCCGTTGCAGGCCGTGTCAGTGGCACTGTATTGTCCTCAAAGCGGGCAAAAAAGTTATTTAGTCTGCCTGGGAGCAAGACATCCTGGTCCGTGACTGGGCTGGATTTCTTCCTGTAGTCCGTGATTGACTGTAGACCCTGCCACATGCCTCTTGTGTCTGAGCCGTGGAATTGAGATTCTACTTTGTCTCTGTACTGACGCTTAGCTTGTTTGATAGCCTTACGGAGGGAATAGCTGCACTGTTTGTATTCAGTCATGTTACCAGACACCTTGCCCTGATTGAAAGCAGTGGTTCGCGCTTTCAGTTTCACACGATTGCTGCCATCAATCCACGGTTTCTGGTTAGGGAATGTTTTAATCGTTGCTATGGGAACGACATCTTCAATGCACGTTCTAATGAACTCGCACACCGAATCAGCATATTCGTTGTTGTTATCTAACGCAATACGAAACATGTCCCAGTCCACGTGATGGAAGCAGTCTTGGAGTGTGGAGTCAGCTTGGTCAGACCAGCGTTGGACAGACCTCAGCGTGGGAGCTTCTTTTTTTAGTTTTTGTCTGTAGGCAGGTATCAGCAAAATGGAGTCGTGGTCAGCTTTTCCGAAAGGGGGGCGGGGCAGGGCCTTATATGCGTCGCGGAAGTTAGAGTAACAGTGATCCAAGGTTTTTCCACCCCTGGTTGCGCAATCGATATGCTGATAAAATTTAGGGAGTCTTGTTTTCAGATTAGCCTTGTTAAAATCCCCAGCAACAGTGAATCAGCCTCCGGATAAATGGTTTCCAGTTTGCAAAGAGTTAAATAAAGTTCGTTCGGAGCCATCGATGTGTCTGCTTGGGGGTGGGATATATACAGCTGTGATTATAATCGAAGACAATTCTCTTGGTAGATAATGTGGTCTACATTTGATTGTGAGGAAATCTAAATCAGGTGAACAGAAGGATTTGAGTTCCTGTATATTTCTTTCATCGCACCATGCCTCGTTAGCCATAAGGCATACACCCCCACCCCTCTTCTTACCAGAAAGGTGTTTGTTTCTGTCGGCGCGATGCGTGGAGAATCCCGTTGGCTGCACCGCTTCGGATAGCGTCTCTCCAGTGAGCCATGTTTCCGTGAAGCACAGAACGTTACAGTCTCTGATGTCCCTCTGGAATGCTACCCTTGCTCGGATTTCATCAACCTTGTTGTCAAGAGACTGGACATTGGCAAGAAGAATGCTAGGAAGTGGGGCACGATGTGCCCGTCTCCGTAGTCTGACCAGAAGACCGCCTCGTTTCCCTCTTTTTCGGAGTCGTTTTTTTGGGTCGCTGCATGCGATCCATTCCGTTGTCCTGTTGGTAAGGCAGAACACAGGATCCGCATCGCGAAAAACATATTCTTTGTCGTACTGATGGTGAGTTGACGCTGATCTTATATACAGTAGTTCTTCTCGACTGTATGTAATGAAACCTAAGATGACCTGGGGTACTAATGTAAGAAATAACACGTAAAAAAACAAAAAACTGCATAGTCTCCTAGGAACGCGAAGCGAGGCGGCCATCTCTGTCGGCGCCGGAAGCAGCCAACCAGCTTCATGAGGTATTCACCTGGGAATGCGTTTCAATTAACAGGTGTGCCTTGTTAAAAGTTCATTTGTGGAATTTCTTTCCTTCTTAATGCGTTTGAGCCAATCAGCTGTGTTGTGACAAGGTAGGGGTGGTATACAGAAGATAGCTCTATTTCGAAAAAGAACAGCTCAAATAAGCAAAGAGAAACAACAGTAGATCATTCCTTTAAGACAGATATTGTATATTGTGAACTTCGAAAGTTTCTTCAGGTGCAGTCACAAAAAAACATCAAGCGCTATGATGAAACTGGCTCTCATGAGGACCACCACAGAAAGGAAGACCCAGAGTTACATCTGCTGCAGAGGATAAGTTCATTAGAGTTACCAGCCTCAGAAAGTAACAGACACATCTCAATATCAACTGTTCAGAGGAGACTGCGTGAATCAAGCCTTCATGGTCAAATTGCTGCAAAGAAACCACCACTAAAGGACACTAATAAGAAGAAGAGAATTGCTTGCACCAAGAAATACGAGCAATGGACATTAGCCGGTGGAAATCTGTCCTTTGGTCTGATTTTTGGTTCCAACGTCATGTCTTTGTGAGATGTGTGTGAAGGATGATCTCCGCATGTGTAGTTCCTACCGTGAAGCAAGGAGGAGGATGTGTGATGGTGTGATGGCTACCACATCATTCTACAGCAATATACCATCCCATCTGGTTTGCATTTAGTGGGAATATCATTTGTTTTTCAACAGGACAATGACCCAACACACCTCCAGGCGGTGTAAGGGCTATTTTACAAAGAATGAGAGTAATGGAGTGTTTCATCAGATGACCTGGCCTCCACAATCACCCAACCTCAACCCAATTGAGATGATTTGGGATGAGTTGGACTGCAGACAACAGGAAAAGTAGCCAACAAGTGCTCAGCATATGTGGGAACTCTCTGAAGACTTTTGGAAAAGCATTCCAGGTGAATCTGGTTGAGAGAATGCCAAGAGTGTGCAAAGCTGTCATCAAGTCAAGTGTGGCTACTTTGAAGAATCTATAATATAAAATATAAATATATTTTGATTCATTTAACACTTTTTTGGTTACTACAGTACATGATTCCATATGTGTTATTTCATAGTGTTGATGTATTCACTCTTATTCTATAATGTAGAAAATAGAATAAAAAATAAAAACCCTTGAATGAGTAGGTGTGTCCAAACTTTTGACTGGTACTCTATGCCTATCAGTTAATTAGGTCAGATAGGAGAGAGGCCTTGTGCTGTGAGTTCTTGTGATACTTGTTTTTTAAAGCCGATTTAGCTTTTTGCATGAGTGATTTCAGATGGAAGGGAGTTCCATTTGAGATATCACTCTTGTAGACCGAAGAAGCACCCATAAAAATAGGATATTCAAAATCCAGTGTTTGGGCATGTTATTGAATAGGTAATGAATATTTATAATTGTATTTATTTATAACTACCTTGTAAATAATGTATCAGTAGTAATTATAATTACATTTATTTAAACTTATAACATTTCAATCCAGTAATGAGCCTATCATTGCATTTATGTAGAATAATTGATAATAGTTGAAAGTTGGACATTTTCAAAGCTAATTGGTACAAATGAGTATAAAAAGGGTTTACATTTCAGCATTTTTCAAATGATAAAGCTGATGCATCTTAATATATTTTTGATTGGAGCGAGAGAATATTCTATATCATGAATGTAATTATCTTCCATTGTCTTCCAACCAGACATCCCTTTCTTTGCACTTTGCAATCGTGCTGTCTGCTTGCTTTATTTGTATTTTTTAAATGGTCTCTTTGTTTCTATAAAATCCTCTGGTGATGCAGGACAGAGGGAATGAGGCTTTGAATTAGTGGCTATAAATCTGCTTAAAAGTAATACCTGTAGAATAGACATTGCAACAGCTGCAACTTGTTTACCTATGATTGACATTAAAGCAGTGAGGCGGGGCAGCTTTGACAGACTGTAAAGAGTCACTTGAGATGTTGCATTTGGTGATGCACATTTCTGATTGAAGACCTCAGTAATCCCAGTGGCAGATAGGAGCCACCAGTGCAGCCCTGTTATTTCTATCCAAATTATTGATCTCACGCTCTCAACGCACCTCCTCTGGAAGATCACCAGATTAGTGGGTTCAAGCGTATTGTCCAAGGGAATTTGGTTTCTGTTGCATCAAAGTGGGGCTACATAAATAATGCATGCTTTAAGCAGGACTCTTTAATGAGTCCCATTGCTAAGGACACCCCAATTGTAAAAAGAAAGACCCAAACTAGATGTGCTTATGAATGATAAATGATGTGGGCTTAATCTCGTTTTAGGGTATCAATGGTGAAAACAAACAAAGAAATAGCTAAACAATATTCCCATAACACACAAATAAGTTCCACAGTCACGGGAATATAACTAGCATGTAAATCTACAACAAAGTTAATATAACTAGTGTCACACAAAGTTAGAACAAGGTTAATATAACTAGTCTCATACAATGTTACAAGGTTAATTTAACTAGTGTCATACAAAGTTAGAACTAGGTCAATATAACTAGTCTCATACAAAGTTACAAGGTTATTATAACTAGTCTAATACAAAGTTACAACAAGGTTATTATAACTAGTCTCATACAAAACTAGAACAAGGTTAATATAACTAGTCTCATACAAAACTAGAACAAGGTTAATATAACTAGTCTCATACAAAACTAGAACAAGGTTAATATAACTAGTCTCATACAAAGGTAGAACAGGGTTAATATAACTAGTGTCATACCAAACTAAAACAAGGTTAATATAACTAGTGTCATACCAAACTAAAACAAGGTTAATATAACTAGTGTCATACCAAACTAAAACAAGGTTAATATAACTAGTGTCATACCAAACTAAAACAAGGTTAATATAACTAGTCTCATACAATGTTAGAACAAGTGTCACGGCCGTTGAAAGAGGACCAAGGGGCAGCGTGTTGAACGTATATTCTCTTTTTATTAGAAAAAGACGCCGAACAAAACAATAAACACTACCAAACAAACCGTGAAGCTCAAGGCTATGTGCCATAAACAAAGTCAACTTCCCACAAAGACAGGAGGGAAAAGGGCTACCTAAGTATGGTTCTCAATCAGAGACAACGATAGACAGCTATCCCTGATTGAGAACCCTACCCGGCCAAACATAGAAATACAAATAATAGAACATAGAATACCCACCCCAAATCACACCCTGACCAAACAAAATAGAGACATAAAGAGAATCTCTAAGGTCAGGGCGTGACAACAAGGTTAATATAACTAGTCTCATGCAAAGTGTTTAACCTTGTACTAACTTTGCATGATATGAGTTATATTAACCTTGTACTATAACTAGTGTCATACCAAACTTAAACAAGGTTAATATAACTAGTCTCATACCAAACTTAAACAAGGTTAATATAACTAGTGTCACACAAAGCTAAAACAAGGTTAATATAACTAGTGTCAAACAAAACTAGAAGGTTAATATAACTAGTCTCATACAAAACTAAAACAAGGTTAATATAACTAGTCTCATACCAAACTAAAACAAGGTTAATATAACTAGTGTCATACAAAGATAAAACAAGGTTAATATAACTAGTCTCATACAAAACTAAAACAAGGTTAATATAACTAGTCTCATACAAAACTAAAACAAGGTTAATATAACTTGTCTCGTGCAAAGGTAGAACAGGGTTAATTTAACTAGTCTCATACAAAACTAAAACCATTTTAATATAACTAGTCAAATACAAAGTTAGAACAAGGTTAATATAACTAGTGTCATACAAAGTTAATATAACTAGTCTCATACAAAGTTAGAACAAGGTTAATATAACTAGTGTCATACAAAGTTAATATAACTAGTCTCATACAAAGTTAGAACAAGGTTAATATAACTAGTGTCATAAAAAATCTAAAACAAGGTCAATTTAACTAGTCTCAAAGTTAGAACAAGGTTAATATAACTAGTGTCATAAAAATCTAAAACAAGGTCAATATAACTAGTCTCAATCAGTTAGAACAAGGTTAATATAACTAGTGTCACAAAGCTAAAACAAGGTTAATATAACTAGTCTCATACAAAGTTAGAACAAGGTTAATGTAACTAGTCTCATACAATGTTAGAACAAGGTTAATATAACTAGTGTCATACAAAGTTAATATAACTAGTCTCATACAAGGTTAGAACAAGGTTAATATAACTAGTGTCATACAAAACTAGAACAAGGTTAATATAACTAGTCTCATACAAAACTAGAACAAGGTTAATATAACTAGTCTCATACAAAGGTAGAACAGGGTTAATATAACTAGTGTCATACCAAACTAAAACAAGGTTAATATAACTAGTGTCATACCAAACTAAAACAAGGTTAATATAACTAGTGTCATACCAAACTAAAACAAGGTTAATATAACTAGTGTCATACCAAACTAAAACAAGGTTAATATAACTAGTCTCATACAATGTTAGAACAAGTGTCACGGCCGTTGAAAGAGGACCAAGGGGCAGCGTGTTGAACGTATATTCTCTTTTTATTAGAAAAAGACGCCGAACAAAACAATAAACACTACCAAACAAACCGTGAAGCTCAAGGCTATGTGCCATAAACAAAGTCAACTTCCCACAAAGACAGGAGGGAAAAGGGCTACCTAAGTATGGTTCTCAATCAGAGACAACGATAGACAGCTATCCCTGATTGAGAACCCTACCCGGCCAAACATAGAAATACAAATAATAGAACATAGAATACCCACCCCAAATCACACCCTGACCAAACAAAATAGAGACATAAAGAGAATCTCTAAGGTCAGGGCGTGACAACAAGGTTAATATAACTAGTCTCATGCAAAGTGTTTAACCTTGTACTAACTTTGCATGATATGAGTTATATTAACCTTGTACTATAACTAGTGTCATACCAAACTTAAACAAGGTTAATATAACTAGTCTCATACCAAACTTAAACAAGGTTAATATAACTAGTGTCACACAAAGCTAAAACAAGGTTAATATAACTAGTGTCAAACAAAACTAGAAGGTTAATATAACTAGTCTCATACAAAACTAAAACAAGGTTAATATAACTAGTCTCATACCAAACTAAAACAAGGTTAATATAACTAGTGTCATACAAAGATAAAACAAGGTTAATATAACTAGTCTCATACAAAACTAAAACAAGGTTAATATAACTAGTCTCATACAAAACTAAAACAAGGTTAATATAACTTGTCTCGTGCAAAGGTAGAACAGGGTTAATTTAACTAGTCTCATACAAAACTAAAACCATTTTAATATAACTAGTCAAATACAAAGTTAGAACAAGGTTAATATAACTAGTGTCATACAAAGTTAATATATAACTAGTCTCATACAAAGTTAGAACAAGGTTAATATAACTAGTGTCATACAAAGTTAATATAACTAGTCTCATACAAAGTTAGAACAAGGTTAATATAACTAGTGTCATAAAAAATCTAAAACAAGGTCAATTTAACTAGTCTCAAAGTTAGAACAAGGTTAATATAACTAGTGTCATAAAAATCTAAAACAAGGTCAATATAACTAGTCTCAATCAGTTAGAACAAGGTTAATATAACTAGTGTCACAAAGCTAAAACAAGGTTAATATAACTAGTCTCATACAAAGTTAGAACAAGGTTAATGTAACTAGTCTCATACAATGTTAGAACAAGGTTAATATAACTAGTGTCATACAAAGTTAATATAACTAGTCTCATACAAGGTTAGAACAAGGTTAATATAACTAGTGTCATACAAAACTAGAACAAGGCTGAAAATACCAGTATAGCTCGCTTCATAAAACTTTTTATCCATTCAGATTTGAAGAATTAAGTGTCATGACTTATTCTGTAATGATGTCACCAATTTGTGTTGTCCTGGAATAGAAGAAACAATGTGTGCAAGGCAGGTTGTCACCGCCACCGTCCCTATTGTCATGTCTTCTAGAGGAAGCCACAGAGGAAAAATGTTACATACAGCACACAGTTTAAAGTAATATTGCCAGGAAGTAATTTCCAGCCATAATAAACCTTTCCAATGAAGTGGAAGGGGATATATATAGAGAGGAGGGTGCTCATGCTGCATCATTGTAAAACTAATGTTCAGAATGTATAACATCTTCGAAACTAGCAATGGTGATCTGACTGATCATATAGCCGCTGTACGATAGTGCCTTGGAAGTTCTCCACTAACTAAATCAGGCTGGTGCTTTTGATCCTTCAGCCAGAGACATGCCTTCTGCCCTAGCAGCAGGCCATGCTGTGTGACTGAACAGAATACAGAGGAAAAGCCTGAAGTACCACATACTAAAGAGATAGACTATTTTAGTAGCACTCAAGACCTCTTCACTATTTCAGTATGATGATGAGGGGCCTTTAGGGCATGCTGACTAAGTATCCCATAAGTCAGAGGATTTGTCTTTGTCACCCCACAGGTTAACGCCAGCCAATTAATTTCCTTGGTGCAGGAAGTTATATTTGCCACAACAATGACAAGAGCTGAAACAAAAGAGTTATGTATAATCACTTTAATGAAAGTATTAAGGAGGAGTGACAAGAGCTCTGGAGCTGCGGACTGAGTGTTGCCTCTCTGACTCACCAATGCAAACCAATGGATGTTGGGTGGTAAAGGGCTCTGACTCCCTGCAGCCAGTGATGGGCTAAAATGACATAATAAAAATACAATGACAAAATACAAATACCATAAAGACCAATGTATCAAAATATACTATATATATATTTAATTAAAATACATGTATTTTGTATTTTAAAATACAGAAATACATTTGCGAGTAGCTGACCCGAACAGCAACAACATTCTCAGAAACAATTAAAGAAATGTTTTACTTGCTATGAGTGTGATATGTGATCGTTTATCTACCTTAGTTAAATAAAAGTCACTCTGGATAAGAATGTCTGCTAAATGATCCAAAATGTATACTGATCAAAAATATGAACGCAACAAAATTGTTGGCACCCATTTTTTATGAGTTGAAATAAAAGACCCCAGAAATTTTCCATATGCACAAAAAGCTTATTTCTCTCAAATTTTGTGCTAAAATGTGTTTACTTCCCTGTTAGTGAGCATTTCTCCTTTTCCAAGATGATATGCCACCCCTGTCAGGTGGATGTATTAAGAAGCTGATTAAACAGCATGATCATTAAATAATTGGGGCGACAGGTAGCCTAGTGGTTAGAGCGTTGGGCCAGTAACCGAAAGGCTGCTAGATCGAATACCTGAGCTGACAAGAGTCTGACAAAAGTCTGTTGTTCTACCCCTGAACAAGGCAGTTAACCCGCTGTCATTGTAAATAAGAATTTGTTCTTAACTGACTTGCCTAGTTAAATAGAAAATAAATTTAAAAAACAGGTGCACCTTGTGCTGGGGAAAATATAAGGCCACTCCTGAAATGTACAGTTTTGTCACACAACACAATGCCACAGATGGCTCAAGTTTTAAAGGGGGAAGTGCAATTGGCATGCTGACTGCAGGAATGTCCAACAGAGCTGTTGCCAAATACATTTATGTTAATTTCTCTATCATAAGCCGCCTCCAGCGTCGCTTTAGAGAATTTGGCAGTACATCCAACCGGCCATGTGTAACCACACCAGCTCAGGACCTTCACATCCGGCTTATTTACCTGCAGGATCTTCTGAGGAGGGATTCTGTATTTAATAAAGCCCTTCTGGGGAAGAAATAAAATGTTCTAATTAGGTGGGCCTGGCTGCCCAGTGGGTGGACCTGGCTCCCAAGCGGGTGGGCCTACGCCCTCCCAGGCTCACCAATGGCTGCACCCCTGCCCAGTCATGTGAAATCCATAATTTAGGGCCTAATGAATTTATTTCAATTGAATGATTTCCTTATATGAACTGTAACTCAGTAAAATCTTTTAAATTGTTGCATGTTACATTTATATTTTTGTTCAGTATATATGTGAAAATCAACATACCAAAATGGACTGCAAAACACCCTGTTTCTGGGCAGACACCCTTATTTCTGGGCAGAGTAAATTATAATAATACTTAGCATGCTTTGAAATTGTTCATTTGTACATTTTTAACAACACAAAAAATATAAAAATATGGACATGCTCTTTTACCAAATAGGGCTATTTGGCTCAAACACATTAAGAAGGAAAGACATTCCACAAATACATTTTTTACAAGGCACACCTGTTAATTGAAATGCATTCCAGGTGACTACCTCATGAAGCTGGTTGAGAGAATGCCTAGAGTGTGCAAAGTTGTCATCAAAGCAAAGGTTGGCAACTTTGAAGAATCTAAAATCTAAAACATATATGCAGAGTTCTGTCATGCTATCCAGGTCTGTGCCCAAACAGCTCCAGCTTCTACTTTTAAAAATCCACCTTTCCAGAAAAAAGTCTCTCACTGTTGCCGCTAGTTATAGAACCCCCAGCTGTGCCCTGGTCACCATATGTGAATTAATTGCCCCCCATTTATTTTCAGAGTTTGTACTGTTAGGTGACCTAAACTGGGATATGCTTAACACCCCGGCCGTCCTACAATCTAAGCTAGATGCCCTCAATCTCACACAAATCATCAAGGAACCTACCAGGTACAACCCTAAATCCGTAAACAAGGGCACCCTCATAGATATCATCCTGACCAATCTGCCCTCTAAATACACCTCTGCTGTCTTCAACCAGGATCGCAGTGAACACTGCCTCATTGCCTGCATCTGTAATGGGTCCATGGTAAAAAAAACTCATCACTGTCAAATGTTCCCTAAAACACTTCAGCAAGCAGGCATTTCTAATCGACCTGGCCTGGGTATCCTGGAAGGATATTGACCACATTCCATCAGTGGAGGATGTCTGGTTATTCTTTAAAAGTGCTTTCCTCACCAACTTAAATAAGCATGCCCCATTCAAAAGATAGCCCTTGGTTCACTCCAGACTAGACTGCCCTTGACTAGCACAAAAACATCTTGTGGCGTACTGCATTAACATCGAATAGCCCCCACAATATGCAACTTTTCAGGGAAGTTAGGAACCAATATACACAGGCAGTTAGGAGAGCAAAGGCTGCTTTTTCAAACAGAAATTTGCATCCTGTAGCACAAACTCCAAAAAGTTCTGGGACACTGTAAAGTTCATTGAGAAGGAGAGCACCTCCTCCCAGCTGCCCACTGCATTGGGAATAAAATATCTTTACAGAGAACTGATTTTAAAACAAGGTGGAGTTCTGAACCACTTCATTGTTCTGAAACACTGTCACCACTGATAAATCTATTATAATCGAGAATTTCAATAATTATTTTTCTACAGCTGGCCATGCTTTTCATCTGGCTACCCCTACCCCGGTCAACAGCTCTGCACCCCCCACAGCAACTTGCCCAAGCCCCCCATTTCTCCTTCACCCAAATCCAGATAGCTGATGTTCTGAAATAGGTGCAAAATCTGGAACCCTACAAATCAGCTGGGCAAGACAATCTGGACCCTCTCTTTCTAAAATTATCCACCGCAATTGTTGCAACCCCTATTACTAACCTGTTCAACCTCTCTTTCGTATAGACTGAGATTCCTAAAGATTGGAAAGCTGCCGCGGTCATCTCAACTCTTCAAAGGGGGAGACACTCTAGACCCAAACTGTTACAGACCTATATCTATCCTACCCTGCCTTTCTAAAGTCTTCGAAAGCCAAGTTAACAAAATGATCTCCGACAATTTCAACATCCACATACCTTCTACGCTATACAAACTGGTTTCCGAGCTGGTCATGGCTGCACCTCAGCCACGTTCAAGGTCGTAAACGATATCATGACCGCCATCGATAAAAGACAATACTGTGCAGCCATCTTCATCGACCTGGCCAAGGCTTTCTACTCTGTCAATCACTGCATTCTTATCGGCAGACTCAACAGCCTTGGTTTCTCAAATGACTGCCTCGCCTGGTTCACCAACTACTTCTCAGATTGAGTTCAGTGTGTCAAATTGGAGGGCCTGTTGTCCGGATCTCTGGCAGTCTCTATGAGGGTGCCACAGGGTTCAATTCTGTATACATCAATGATGTCGCTCTTGTTGCTGGTGATTCTCTGATCCACCTCTACGCAGACAACACCATTCTGTATACGTCTGGCCCTTCTTTGGATCCTGTGTTAACAAACGGCCCAGACGAGCTTCAATGCCATACAACTCTCCTTCCGTGGCCTCCAACTGCTCTTAAATGCTAGTAAAACTAAATGCATGCTCTTCAACCGATCGCTGCCCGCACCTGCCCGCCCGTCTAGCATCACTACTCTGGACGGTTCTGACCTAGAATATGTGGACAACTACAAATACCTAGGTGTCTGGTTAGACTGTAAACTCTCCTTCCAGACTCACATTAAGCATCTCCAATCAAAAATTAAATATAGAATCGGCTTCCTATTTTGCAACAAAGCATCCTTCACTCATGCTGCCAAACATACCCTTGTAAAACTGACTATCCTACCGATCCTTGACTTCGGCGATGGCATTTACAAAATAGCCTCTAACACTCTACTCAGCAAATTGGGTGTAGTCTATTACAGTGCCACCCGTTTTGTCACCAAAGCCCCATATACTTACCACCTGTCACGGCAGATTTCCTCCTCTTCGCCTGAAGAGAGAGTAGTGATGCTAGACGGGCGGGCAGGTGCGGGGGCCATCTGTAAATAGCCCACCCAACTACCTCATCCCCATATTGTTTTTTTCTCCTTTGCACTCCAGTATCTCTACTTGCACATTCATCTTCTGCACATATATCACTCCAGTGTTTAATTGCTAAATTGTAATTATTTTGCAGCTTTGGCCTATTTATTACCTTACCTCCCTAATTTTACTACATTTGCACACACTGTATATAGATTTTTCTATTGTGTTATTGACTGTACATTTTGTTTATCCCATGTGTAACTCTGTGTTGTTTGTGTCGCACTGCTTTTCTTTATCTTGGCCAGGTCGCAGTTGTAAATGAGAACTTGTTCTCAACTGGCCTACCTGATTAAATAAAGGTGAGAAAAAAAATAGAAAAATAATAATATATATTGACATTAGAGAGAGGCATAAAGCAATCACAGGTGAGGATCAGGAGACCAAAGACAACAATGGGTAAATGGCGATGAAAAGGCAGAGCAGGTCAGTTAGGTACATACAGGACCTGAGTTTGAGGCTGGGGCTGACAGGTAAACAAAATGAGGTACCGTGTTATTGAAACAGTCCAGGGGGCATCCGCTGTGTAGCCGGGTGATCATAGGGTCAAAAGAGCAGCAATAGGTGAGTCAGGGTGCCGTTGGTAGGCACTACTACGCTAGGCGTGCAGGGGACACAGCGTTCAGAAAAGCTAGCGGACTGGGGCTAGTAGATGGTTGTTCAGCGACATCGTAACAGAATAGCATGTTGAAAACATCGGGCGATCACGTCTTCAGTCCAGTTATAATGGATTGGCGGGTCTCCGTGTCGACAAGAAAGGGTCCAGGCCAATTGGCAAAGGAGGTATTGTAGCTCTAGAATTAGCTGATATATTGGCCTAGCTCGAGGCTAGCTCAAGGCTAGCTGGTGCTTGCTTCATACAGTAGGCAATTAAGGTCACAGTTCTGAAAACTTAGGACACTAAAGAGGCCTTTCTACTGACAAATACCAAAAGAAAGATGCCCAGGGTCCCTGCTCATCTGCGTGAATGTGCCTAAGGCATGCTGCAAGGAGGCATGTGGACTGCAGATGTGACCTGGTTAATAAATTGCAATGTCCGTATTGTGAGACGCCTAAGACAGCACTACAGGGAGACTGAACGGACATCGTCCTCGAGTGGCAGACCACGTGTAACAACACCTGTACAGGATCGGTACATCTGAACATCACAGCTGCGGGACAGGTAGAGGATGGCAACAACAACTGCCCGAGTTACACCAGGAACGCACAATCCCTCCATCAGTGCTCAGGCTGTCCACAATAGGCTGAGAGAGGCTGGACTGAGGGCTTGAAAGCCAGCATCCTGGAGTCGCCTCTTCACTGTTGGCTTTGAGACTGCTGTTGTGCGGGTACTATTTAATTAAGCTGCCAGCTGAGGACTTGTGAGGCGTATGTTTCTCAAACTAGACACTCTAATGTACTCTTGCTCAGTTGTGCACCGGGGCCTACCACTCCTCTTTCTATTCTGGTTAGAGACAGTTTGCTCTGTTCTGTGAAGGGAGTAGTACACAGCGTTGTATGAGATCCTCAGTTTTATGCAATTTCTCACATGGAATAGCCTTAATTTCTCAGAACAAGAATAGACTGACGAGTTTCAGAAGAAAGTCCTTTGTTTCTGTCCATTTTGAGCCTGTATTCGAACCCACAAATGATGATGCTCCAGATACTCAACTAGTCTAAAGAAGGCCAGTTTTATTGCTTATTTAATCAGAACAACAGTTTCAGCTGTGCTAACATAAAAACATAATTGCAAAAGGGTTTTGTAATGATCAATTAGCCGTTTAAAATTATACATTTGGATTAGCTAACACAACGTGCCATTGGAACACAGGAGTGAAGGTTGCTGATAATGGGCCTCTGTACGTCTATGTAGATATTCCATTAAAACCAGCCGTTTCCAGCTACAATAGTCATTTACAACATTAACAATGTCTACACTGTATTTCTGATAAATTTGGTGTTATTTTAATGGACAAAAAATGTGCTTTTCTTTCAAAAACAAGGACATTTATAAGTGATCCCAAAAGTTTGAACGGTAGTGTATATTATTTTTTGTTGTTGTAGCTAAACAGGTGTGGCTCAATGCTGTTTGATGTTCAATGAACAGCAGAGCAGAACCTCTGAAAAATGCAAGTGCATTTTGAAAAATAAAGTTATTTACTAACTATATGCTTTGAGGAAAGGATGTAATTAAATAAGAATAATTCATGGTTGTTAATTTACTACTTATTAAGCCTTTATAAAGCCAGACAGACAATTCCAATGTCATGCATTAGACCGGCCATTAAATCTCCTAAATATATCTCAAAGCAAACCAAATGTACCTCAAAGTAAATCAAATTTACCCCAAAGGTCATGTCTTCTACGTGAAACTAATGAACAGTGACCTCATGTAATTGTGCAGGTGAAAATGAATGGCTATAGTCTTATAAATCATATCAGTTATAACAGTCATATCCCAGTTACACATTAAATATGAATTCCATTGAACTGGCTATAAAGTCCTGTATTTAGCCAACTGTGCTATTATTCCAGCAGTCATGTGGGGGACATTTCCAGGACACACGAGGATGTACAATGGAATGCTTTTCGATTACTCAGGCTGTATGTGAAGTTCTCAGATTGTACCAGCGTGGCTATACGTTTTCTCTCTGGAGGAAACAGTGAAAACACTGAGACAAGGATGAATGACCTAATCTCATTTTATTTTAAAAGGTTATCTTTTTTTCCACCTCTTGGGCCCCTGGCCTCTGCCTGCTCACCCGGGGTCCGTTGTCTCCCTCTTTTGGGCTAGCAGCCCTGTACCTTATGTAACTAGACATTTAGAAATGTCACAGGCATTAACAGTCAAAAAGCATCCCTAACCTGGATTTAAATTAGTTGCCCTGCACAATGAGAGGTCATTATAGTATCTGTAGCCCAAAAAATTCCCTTAGCTAACTGATAAACCTCAAACTTCTAATGTATGTATGTGTAATAGCGATTATTAGCCATCTTTACACAACATAAGCCATATCAAAGTCGGCTCAGATGCAGCTGTAATAGAGCCTGAGCATGCTTTACACATAGTTCCTGGCACTCTGCCATTTTAAACCTACAGTGCCTTCAGAAAGTATTCAAAGCCCTTGACTTTTCCCACATTATGTTGTGTTACAAAGTGGGTTTAAAATTGATTTAATTGTATTTTTTTGTCAGCGATCTACACAAAATACAATTTAATGTAAAAGTGGAACAACAATTCTAACATTTGTAAAAAAATATATTAAAAAATCTATGAAAAATAAAAGTAATTTATCAATCAATACATGTTAGAATCACCTTTGGTAGTGAGTACAGCTGTGAGTCTTTCTGGGTATGTCTCTAAGAGCTTTCCACACACACAATTTGCCCTTTATTATTTTCAAAATTATTCAAGCTCTGTCAAATTAGTTGTTTATCATTGCTAGACAACCAATTTCAGGTCTTGCCATATATTTTCAAGCAGATTTAAGTCAAAACTGTAACTCGACCACTCAGCAACATTCACTGTCTTCTTAGTAAGTAATACAAGTGTCTGATGGAAAGCAGACTGAAGCAGGTTTTCTTCTAGAATTTTGTCTGCGCTTAGCTTCATTACGTTTCTTTTTTATCCTGAAAAACTCCCCAGTCCTTAACGATCACAAGCATACGCATAACATGTTGCAGCCACCACTATGCTTAAAGATATGGAGAGTGGTACTCAGTAATGTGTTGTATTGGATTTGCCCCAAACATAGCACTTTGTATTCAGAACAAAAAGTTAATTGCTTGCCATTGTTCTTGCAGTTTTTATAGGAAAACACCTCCTGTTTTGAGCCCCACATTTTTAGCAAAACATTTTTTTAAATAAATTGTTTTGGGGGGCTTTGTAACGGCGTTCTTCGTTTGTCGAAAGAGAGTCGGACCGAAATGCAGCGTGTTGGTTACTCATGTTTTTAATAGAACAAATGACGATACATGAAATAACAAAAACAACAAACGGAACGTGAAAAACCTATACAGCCTGTCTGGTGAAACCTAACACAGAGACAGGAACAATCACCCACGAAATACAAAGTGAAACCCAGGCTACCTAAATACGGTTCCCAATCAGAGACAACGAGAATCACCTGACTCTGATTGAGAACCGCCTCAGGCAGCCAAACCTAAACAACACCCCTACTCAGCCGCAATCCCAAATACTACAAACCCCAATACGAAAATACAATATATAAACCCATGTCACACCCTGGCCTGACCAAATATATAACGAAAACACAAAATACAATGACCAAGGCGTGACAGGCTTCCCTGTTTTGCATGTTATTTTTGGTAATACGTGTCACATATCAGTGTCAAAACAATGCAAAAAAAACAATATATACAATTGAGTTAATAAAGCCGCATACAAACAGTAAATGTTAGGCAGCTCCAAAATGCAGGTGTTTCAGTCTAGCTCAGTGCTTTCTGTGGTGTTGGGGCAAGCCAGCAGAAAATACAGAGCGTAGCGCTGTGATTGGCTCAGTGTTCTTTCACTCATGGGGACACTATTTCACCGCCAAGTCTAAGAGGAGAGCTTGAAAATTCAAGCCCCTTGGGTGCTGCCAAAGAGTTACATTAGAAGTGCACATCCAAGAAGGCTCAAGGTCACTGGTCACAGATATAATGACATCAAATCTATGACCTGAAGATCACTGACATCATGATGATTCAAACTTTTTTTTCCTGAGTTCCCAGTTGTCTTGAAAGCACCATAAATCCAGAGAATGCCAGACTTTGATGACAAAATATGCCCACGAAGGACCGCCGTGCCACCTTCCTGTCCAAGTGAGCACAGAGTCCAACAATGTCTGGTATCCAACAATGTCTGGTATGAATTTTCAAGCTCTACCCTTAGACTTCGTGGTGAAATAGTGTCCCTATGAGTGACAGAACACTGAGCCAATCACAGCGCTACGCTCCGTATTTTCTGCTGCCTGACGAGCCGGCTGAGGCAAGGAAGCCTCTCTAGCCAGCTAAGACGTGGAAGCCCGACAAGCCAGCTGAGGCACCCCCGGTTCCTCCGGCAGTGGCACCTGGACCCGTCATCACCAACAAAAACTAAAAACTAAAACTCCCTGATGGTTCAAATTGTGGTGTCAGCATTCTGTAAGGACAGATGCTGGGAGACGAGAAGCAAGTACAGGGAGCGAACATTTCATAAATATGGACATGAAACAGAACACAGACAGCGTCTGGAGAGGCGAAACAAAAACAACATTAGTGCTGACACGGGGAACAAACTGAGGAACACACAGATATAGAAGGGGCAATCAACAAAGTGAAGTATTCCAGGTGAGTCCAATATTGTGCTGATGCTCATAATGAGGGTGACAGGTGTGCGTAATTATGGGCAGTCTGGCGCTCTTGAGCATTAGGGAGGGGGAGAAGGAGCAGGCGTGACAGTTATAGTGTAATTAATGTATTATTTAGTGTTGTGCTGTGGCTTAGCTGACATGCATCACACAAATACATTTTTTTTGCCCGCAAGATTTACATGCTAAAATCGCCACTGATTGTGGAGTAACTACAATGTTGTTGATCCATCCTCAATTTCCTCCTATCACAGCCATAAAGTCACCATGGTAAAATCCTTAAGCCATTTCCTTCCTCTCCGTCAAATGAGTTAGGAAGGGGGCCTGTACCTTTGCAGTGACTGGGTATATTGATACACCAACCAAAGTGTAATTAATAACTTCACCATGCTCAAAAGGATATTCAATGTCTGTTTTTCCCCCCATCTACCAATAGGTGCCCTTTTTTGCAAGACATTGGAAAACCTCACTGGTCTTTGTGGTTGAATCTGTGTTTAAAATGCACTGCTCGACTGAGGGACCTTACAGATAATTGAATGTGTGGCGTACATACATGTAAATCATTAAAAAATCATGTTAAACACTAGTATTGTACACAGAGTGAGTCCAAGCAACTTATTATGTGACTTGTTAAGCAAATGTTTACTCCGGAACTTATTTAGGCTTGCCATTACAAAGAGGTTGATTACTTATATACTCAAGACATTTCAGCTTTTCATTATGTATTAATTTGTAAAAATTGTACTCCAATTCAATCCATTTTAAATTCAGGTGGAAAAAGTCAAGGGGTGTGAATACTTCTATGAAGGCACTGTAATTACACTGAATCATTCAATTTGGCATGAACACTATCATTTATACCTGCAATTGGGGCTCATTTGTTACATTCCCGTGAGCATAAATTTGTGCTCTAATGCTGATTGTTTATTTAATTTAGAGCTATTGTAAGACAGGCAAATAAGAACAGAGCAGCATTCACTCTCCCCTGCTGACGCAATCAACCATCAGTGGTGTTCCCCACCGTTCTCTCACCTCCCCTTCCACGACTACACATCTCTCAAATCGTCAGAGGGCAACTATTGTCAGGATTACAACTTCACAGCTACTGTATGTGAAACCAGTGGGTGGTGCGACGGACGTCGCTGTGGTCTCCAAGCTCCCAGGAGATATGATGATGTTGCGACAACATATTCATCATCAAGTCTGTGTGTGGGAGAAGTAGTGACCTTTAAAAACACAATGTTGTCTACAATGTTCTCTGGCAAACTCTGCCAAGCTACAACAGAACAAGCGGGAGTCCATCTCTTATCAACCCATAGAGTAAGTTCTTTGCATTAGTGAATGCTCTCTCTCTCTCACACTCTGAGCTGCATAATGGGACTAGGGGATTAATGCCACAATGCAATACCAATAAATCCATCTAGGTCTTCACTAAAGTACCTGCTCCATCCCCAGCAGCACAATGATCTGCCCTAAACATTCATATCCATAAGCCTTTAATAACGGATATAAAAAGTTCACCACATTATAATTAATCCCAAGAGTAAATACTATTATCTAAAACATCCCAACTGCAGTATATGCATTTGAAGTTACCGAGATGTCCAGTGAACCTAAAAACATTGGATTCAAACAGCTGAATCTAATGTGTATGATAAAATGGACAAAGCCAAACACATGATGTTATTTTTCGCACAAATCGACAATACATGTTTTAGTTCCACAGTGATATTTTTCCCAGTTTGCTCTGAACTATAAACATGAATAAATTGAAGCACTCCACCTGCCTGCCCTAGAAACTGCATGGAGCCCATTTCATTTGCAAGGGCCTCCCACGATTTCCCATTTAATTGAAAATAATTAATGAACAAATGAGTTCCCTGCTGACAGGATATACTGTACACTTTGAAAGGGCAACTCAAGAATGAATTGTAGACCAGGAACTTGACTTGGGTTGCCTGAGCTTTCACTGGTAATAAGAGGGAAATCAACCAGTGTTGGGATGCACTGCATTTAATCAGTGGACTTGAAGAGGTGGTTGTTTTGAGTCGCAGTTGAAAGGCTGAGAGTTCATTTGAATAGACACACATAGGCCAAACTAATGTCGTTCCTGCTTCATTACCTTAGTCTGCTCTTGCAGTGCTGAAGGAGTATAATTCAATAAATCTCTCTCACACACATCCATTCTCAATCACTCTCACTATCCAAAAGGAACTGTTTTTTAATCTGGTGTTGGTGCATTAGAGAAATGGTATTTCCAAAAGCCATTCCAATTTGATTCCCAGATTTAAACTGTGGGCTGACTATCATTGTGGTGTGAATAATCCCCTGCACCGTTCATTTACCCAGTCATGACTGGACTCTGATATGTTCAAATGAGAGTTCCTCTTGGTGAAGTGCTGAAGATAACAGGATGATTCATAGCATTTCAAAGGAGGTCACAGCTTCCTGTGCTTTTCTGACAGGAATTTGGGATCGCCTCTACTCTGGCAGTCAGGGGCTGAAAGCTAAGCATCCTGGTTGGAATGCAAAATGAGCTATGGATGCAGAGCAAAGCATGTCCTCACAACTCCTAATCCTACACTCCTTTTGCAATTCACCATTTCAGAATGTTGTCTATTTTTTGGATAAGAATGGAAAAGCACCTTTTTGAGAAATAAGATCCCAAATCCCTACCTGTGAAAGGTTTCTCCTTCGACCCTCCTAAGCAGAGAAAGCAATTTACAAAAGGTAAAAATAGCTTGCCTGCAGGACGCCAAGGTGTCTTTGTGCATGAAATGTCAAGAGAACGAGCACTGAAATGTCACAATCAGAGCCAAAGTTTATACCATTATACATTTAAAATTAAATAAAAACCATTGCAGTTACAACATTTACTGCACTGGTCATCTGAAACATACATGACAACAGAAAGGGGACTACAAATATATTCATAAACATCTAGATTACTGTGGTTCGCACCAAAAACAGGATGCTAACAGAAAACAGGAAGGAACATTGGAAGATGTGGCAAATTCACTGAGAAGAAAACAATGAGACATGAAGGTTAAATACATTCTCTTCCCTCCATTCCCCCTGTTTCTAATTATTGAGCAAGAGCGTGAAAGAGCAGTGCTCCTGATTGCAGCTGCTTGGTGCTGTAGCGAGAAGCAAATCTTCTGTTGTTAATAATATTGAAAGTGACCAAAGCTACAAGGTCCACAACTGTGTTTCTGTGGAGATAATGGCTTCCACTGTTGAGAACTGATTCTAAGTTCAACATGTCCATTTGACAGACACGCTCCCTTTCTGTCTAAATTCAACTGTATCTTAATTCCAGCATCATTGCACAAGACAGTTGGCAGGCAGTGAAATGGCATATCGTCAGTGTGCATGTTTATGAACTGATCTGTGAGTCACTGTTGAGCAGAAAGTACCTAGCAGCGTTGCAGTTCTTGACACACCGAAACCGGTGCGCCATGCACCTACTACCATACCCTGTTGAAAAGCACTTAAATATTTTGTCTTGCCCATTCACCCTATGAATGGAACAATACACAATTCATGTCTCAATTGTCTCAAGGCTTAAAAAGTATTATTTAATCTGTCTCCTCCCATTCATCTACACTGATTGGTTGATTTAACAAGTGACATAATGGATCATAGCATTTCAGCTGGATTCACCTGGTCATGAGGTCTATGAGGTGGTCCTAATGTTGTTCACTCAGTTCACAGTACTGTAGTGTGGGGATACTGTATATGCATTAAACATTTTGAACCACAAACAATGGGTCACAGGAAGATGTCACAGGAAGGTCAAAAAGATCATCAAGGACAACAACCACCCGAGCAAATGCCTGTTCACCTGCTATCATCCAGAAGGCGAGGTCAGTACAGGTGCATCAAAGCTGGGACCGAGAGACTTAAAAACAGCTTCTATCTCAAGGCCATCAGACTGTTAAATAGCTATCACTAGCACATTAGAAGCTGCTGCCTATATACATGGACTTGAAATCACTGGCCACTTTAATAAACGGAACATTATCTTGCATTACTCATCTCATATGTATGTACTGTATTCTATTCTATTCTACTGTATCTTAGTCTATGCTGCTCTGACATTGCTTGTCCATATATTTATATATTTATTTATTTATTCTTAATTCCATTCCTTTACTTAGATTTGTGTGTATTGGGTATATGTTGTGAAATTGTTAGCTATTAATTGATAGATATTACTGCACTGTTGGAGATAGAAACACAAGCATTTCTCTACACCCATAATAACATCTGCTAAACACGTGTATGTGACCAATATGTTTGATTTGATTTTGATGTTGTTGTTTTTTTGACCATATTTTGGATTTGTTATAAGAGGAAAGAAGAGAGATTTATATTTACGTGGCTCATACTTTTCACTTTTATAATGGAAGAAGACAAACAAAATATATTGTTTACTTTGAGTCTGGTTTGTTTTCTATTTCCAGGTGAATCAAGGAGAGCTTTAACAGTTCTACATAGTGGATTATAGCCTATTCATCAAGGAGAGCGATGTTACTAATTAGTTCTGGAGATTGAGCTGCACTTTCTCAGAAGTACCATATCACAGCATCATTAATTAGCACATTCAAATCACTTCCTGTAGATACTGTCATAATCCACACGTTACATGCTAGATGTTATATGAATTGATAAAGTCATACAAAAACCCAACAGTCAAAGTAAAATAATAACACTGCTAGGAGTCCTTGGCTCTAACATAAATATGTCATTTGTGGCAAATGCATTTCTGGGCTATGTCTGGCGATCTTTGCTATGCCTTTCCATCAAAAGTGTGCGCCATCCGCTGGCTCTTGTACACGCCTCCCATTGTGGCAACAAGGATTTGCCACTGCAGGAGAGAGGGAGGGGTTATGAGACAGGCAGGAAACTCTCTGCCATGAAGATACAGTATGCCACGGGGAAAAAAGAAGTACAAAGAAGAAGTAATGCACTGGAAATATACTGTAAATACAACATACTGTTTCTTTGTGGTGTAAGGACATGTGCATGTACTAAGTTATAAAGCTTGTATACAGGGAAATATCTACAGTAGAATACTGTGGGCTTATCACTGATAGTGGTATCCAATATATTCACCAAATGCTGTTCTCAGGGAACACAAGTTACCCAATTCAGCAATATTTCAAAACTGTTATGAGTACTGCTTTAACAACACAAGTGTATTTATTTGGTAAAAGGAAAAAAAAAATCTTTGACCTAGTCCTGTAGTTTTGATGATTCATAATGCAATCCATACTCAAGGCTGAATTTCAGTGGGATTCATTCACAGGAGGCTGCAGAGGGGATGACGGCTCATAATAACAGCTGGATTGAAGTAAATGGAATGGTATCAAACACATAGAAACCATGTGTTTAAGGTGTTCAATGCCATTCCATTTATTCCATTCCAGCCATTACTATGAGCCCATTCTCCCCAATTCAGGTGCCACCGGCCTCCTGTGGCATTAATTTAGTAACAGTGAAAGAACTTGTCAGCTGCAGAGTTTCCTCTGCCAGCACAACTCCTGCTTGCTCGCTGAAATGTATTCCTACTCCCTGGGTGGACAAGAGGAATCTCTCGTCAAGCCTTATCCATCCGGCATGAATCTGGAATCAGTTGGATACACCCTCCTCTGAATTCATGTCCTAGATACAGTGTGGATGATTCTCATGATTATATTCCTGCTCAGGACCCAACACATACAGACACAGACAACATTACCACCCCTGAGAGACTCATACCCCAACGATGAGCCATTTCACTGATTTTTATGATTCTAAACCACATATTATTTGGGAACATATTGTCTTCAGGTGTTGTGAACATTCCAAGCGTGTTCTCCACCCCGATTTCTTATTCTACAGATTAGGCTGAGAGGGAAAACATTCTCCCTCAAAGGAAGAAGGGAAAGACCCAAACAGACTAAGTATGTGTGGCCAATCAACTTTGTGCCTTGCTGTGCCTTGTGTCCCTCTGGGCACGTTGATCCAGGCGCAGTGAAGTCCTCCTTCTCCCCCGACGCCTGTAATACCTGCATGATGAGAGCCAGGGCGCTGGCAGCTGCAGCAGTCACACTCCCCCCACAGCACCCCACCCCCAACCACCCTCCCATCTACTGCGCACACACACAGTCTGCTGTAGCTCTTTAGAGCCACCTACTGCATCCCTGACTGTACAGCAGTGTTACTACTGCTTCTCTGCTCTGTGGGCTGTACTGAGAGTGATGTTTAGAACAACATGATAGATTGCAATCGTAGGAGTTGATTGAGGCATCTAATAAACACTATGGCAGATGGGATGATTCTAATTAGACTGAAGCTACACATAGTATGGTGACTAATTTTAGACCCAGTCAGAAACCAAAAAGTGTTACTTTCCTTACTCATTTCAAAGTCCACTTTAGTGTATTTTGGGTACAAAGGCAATTGTTACCGTGTCTGGGAGGATTGCTGATTCTGGGAAACTCAATGAAAGTATTCCCAGTTTCCCACAACAACATCTAAACCTAATCAACCAGAACAGCACTCTTTGTTCAGCACTCTAAATTCAATTAAGGTTGTTTGGACAGATATCTGAATAAAAAATGTACCATGCAAAAACATAGTTGGTACTCAGCCAAACAAGATTGCTTTCCATTGGGATAACTATGCTCTTTTTCACAGCAGCACAGTGAGCAATCATCCCTCCCTAATAGCATAATGTGAAACTGTAGTTCCCACTGTGGAAACTGATTATATCAATCACACATCATAAAAACACTTGGTGGAAAATGTAACAAGTCAGAGGAAGGGCAAAGACAGTAAGACATACAGGACTTGGAGATCAACTCAAGGGCAAGTTCTAAGATTATGCCTTAGTGGGCAGTCAGAAATCTTTTGGCTGTTTCAAAGCTTGCTTACTGCAATTGTATATGTTTAACATTAACTCAGGCATAATCCATTGGGTGGGCAACATGACATTTTGGGTGGGCATTGCCCAACCCTGCAGCCCCCTATAGCCAACGTTGATCAACTCTAGAGTAGAGCTACAGAGAGAGTACTCAAGAAAGAAAATCTAGAGTTGAATGTTGAATGAGTTTACTGTACGCATATGAAGCTGGAGGAATCTCTAGCCAGGCAAAGGCATTCATGTTCACATCCACTGTTACATTCCAACACTACACTTTAATAGTTATATGTGCCCAAGAATGGTTTTGTGGGTTAAATGTGTCCTCCAACATAGAAAACATTTTAACATTAGACTTATGGAAATATACAAGGCCATCCCACTGAGCAAAAACTTGTTGAATCAACGTAGATTTTTTTTGTAGACATGATGTGGAAACTATGTGATGTTGAATCAATGTGGAAAACTGACTGGATTTGAAAAAAGCCAGAAACATAAGGGAATTTTGTCATTTTGTTCACCCAACTTTTAACCTAAATCCAATTACATTATATTTTGTTGTGGTTTTAACGTTAGTTGACAACAACCAAATATACAATCAAAACTAGTCGCTGAAATGAAGTCTGTGCCCAGTGGGATGGCTCCCTAACACTGTGCATTTTGAGTGCTGCCATGGAACTTTTCATAAAGTATGGCGACATCCTCCTTAGTGGATAAAAGGTTCAATACAAACAGTAGCATAATAAAATAAATACTCTAGATTAAATCAAAGCATCCATCTGAAGACATACCACAGTGATGAATCCTAAGATGACTGCTGACAGAAGTGATCCATTCTCACTCAATATCAGGACGACTGTCCACTGTACTCTCCACTGTATTATTGCACACTGCACACATCAATGAGCACAGAGGCCTCTCTTTGTGTGTTTCCATTAATACCAAATTGTGTTCACACAAAGTGGTCAATCACTTCACTGCATAGGTAAATTATGCAATTAATCCATGAATGGGTCCCCAAAATAACCGTCAAATTAAAGTCCTTGCATTAAATGCTTTTTGTTCTCCGTGTCTTGTTTGGGAACATTTACAAAGGCATTAATTTTTTTAATTTGCCTAGTTAAAAAAGGTTAAATAAATACAAAAATGTATTTCTTTAATTAATCCATGAATGGGTCCTCCATTCAATTCGTTTACTAAAGGGATAGTTTCTATTTATATATGCAAATACAATTTCCTGTCTGTCACATTAGAAGTCTGCTTTATTGAATTCTTCCAGATCTGCTTTTAGTCCCAGCAGAAGGGATGTGTAAATGTACAAATAACTGTATCATTTCATCAGCTTTCCAGGCGCAAGCATCATCGACAGAGAGATGGCATAAATTCAACAACAGATTGGTAAGGTTTTCAGGTCATGTGAGGACAAGGTACTAAAAAGCGAGTTTTATTTTCTGATAATACAATGCTCCATTTGATATAGCCACTACTGAAACATGATATTGAGATTACTTCGCAATACAAAATGGAGGCCTTCCGAAAATCACCATCATGCTGGAATGTGTATATTGGACCAGGCTCCAGCAATAGCCTCAAAGCACAAGGCACAATGACTCAATAATCAAAATGTAAGGGTAGCCTAAATGTGCTTCCATCATCATTAATCTGATTCCAACACAGGTTCAGTGGTAGGCTGAGAAGATCAATAGACCAAAGCTAGACAGAGATAGAGCTCTTCTCAGTAGGTGCTGCTTCATGTTCTGTTCTCAGCACCACAAAAAACAGCTCTATTATCGTCACTCACTGTCTGTTTGCTCTAACACTGACAAACGGCTTTAACTCGCATGCAACTGGATTCATTTTGTGTTAGGCATTCAGCAATGGCTTCAATGTTCTCTAATTTGATAGGAATTAACACAACGGTAAAATCTCACATGGATAGAAGCTTGAGTCATTTACCTGCCTTATACCCCATAGTTTTAGTTTACCTCTGAAAACTATAGGCTATACAGGAAAGTATTGGATTATTCAAGTAATTAGGATGAGTCAAAAATTCCTTTCAAGTACCTTTCTTTCGCCTTCAAAGGAATGACACCAAATATATAAAAAATGAATTTGCAAATGGTTTATACCACCAGCTAGGTCCTCAGCAGCTTGCCAGCAGGTTGCCATCCACATTATCTACTAGAAGACACATCTGTTCGTCTCCAGTACCCTACATTTGGCAATGGTAATTCATTGACCTATTATCAGACCTGTATGTGTTCCATATTGTCACCAAACCAGCCTTGACTCTGTTCACTTCAACCCAAAGAATTGATACACCTCTACACACATGGTGTATCATTACCATGAATCCAAAGTTTATTGTGAGCAGAGAAAAATGGGTGAATGTGCATCAGAATTGAAATAACATAGTATCCACAGAGTTTAAGACATTGGTCTTATATTGTAAATTATAAATAGAGAAAACAGGTAGCTAGGTATACAGTGAATGCAGTAGGTAGGTATATGTTAATAGAGCAAAATGGAAGAAAATGGAGTGAGTCAACTGGTTGTCCACTGAGTGAGGCCTGCCTCCATAGTGTTAAGTTAGTAGCCTAGTTGTGGTTCACTTCCACCAGAAGGTCTTTGTTATTCCCACCAGGTGTCCATCCTCCGTACCCTCACCCTCTGCTTGTAATGGTACTCCTTCAGGTGTTTCTTCAGGGTGTTGGGGATGGGCAGCACATTGATGCCGTCGTAGGTGGTGCGGCTGCTGATCACCGCCCTGCACACGTGCTGCAGGCTGAAGGGCAGGGTGCGGTGGATGGGGTTGGACAGCAGAGGCTCGAAGAACATGCAGGAGTTGGGGTCCTTGTAGTGCTCCAACAGCCCCGTGACGGTGGGCGCATGGAAAACACTGGGGTCGTGCACGTCGAAGCTGAAGTTGTGGTTCCACTGCTCGATGCGGGCGTGCAGCGAGCGGCCGTAGCGGCGGAAGCTGACAGAGAAGAGGTAGTCTTCCTGGGCTGAGTCGCGGAGCAGGAAGGTGCCCTCTGGCTTACCCTCCAGCAGTGTCTCAGCCTCATAGCGATCCATCACACCCCAGTAGCAGGGTAGGTTAGTGATCTGCAGCAGGTCAGGCACCAGACAGTGGATGTAGTCGATCTGGGTGTGGATGCGATAGCCGTCCTGAGTAGGGGGACCCTCAGCCTGGGGCACAACAATTTTGGTTGGCAGGAGGCTGGCTGTGACCTCAGGGTCAACCATGGGGTCAGGCACAGAAGCAGCTTCACAGACAGGGACCAAAGCAGATGCTGAGGCAGAAGAGGAGGAGGCCACGGCCACCACCTCATCCAGAGTGTCCAGACAGCTCTGCAGCAAGAGCTGGTGCTGCTGTTGCCTCTGGAGAAGCAGCTGCTGTTGCTGGTGAATGGTAGCTCTGTCATCCCCTGCAAGCTCATTCATACCATGGGCCAGTTTGGGCCCCAGCTTGTACAGAGGGTTGATCTGGGCCGTCACTTCAAACGTGTGGATCTCTGCGTTGGGCGGTGGCTCCACGCCTTGCTCGATGCTGATGCGCCTGCGCTCTCGCAACCGGTCATCCACATCCTCCACGACGGCGGCCAAGTTTGAGGCAGAGGCACTAGCGCTGACCACCAAGGTGTCCACTACGGGAGGTGTGGAGATGGGGGCTGTGTGCTGCTTGATGAGGTACCACTTCTGAGCCA
Organism: Oncorhynchus masou masou; assembly: GCF_036934945.1. NCBI lineage: Eukaryota > Metazoa > Chordata > Actinopteri > Salmoniformes > Salmonidae > Oncorhynchus > Oncorhynchus masou. The sequence goes on along the minus strand of NC_088224.1, from coordinate 69,808,930 downwards.
GCTCGGTGCCTGCAGCGAAGGGACAGTCATCCAGCATGAGTTCAGTAAGGTGGATCTTGCGGCGCGAGGAGGACCCAGCCCCGGCAGCAGCAGCTTGTGGCATAAAGACATGTTGAGTGGAACTGGACGACGGAGTGTTGGTCTTTATGGGGAAACACTGCCCCATGGCATCCTGGATCTTTTGGCGGAGTGTGCGACTGCCACCTGCCCCCCTGCCCTCAGCCTCACTGGTTGGTGGCTCAGCTGTCCCCTGTGCCAGCCTGGCTGTCCCCCTGTCCTGGCTGAGTGAAGTGATCCCATCCAGGCCCTGCCATCTCCTGCCCTCCTTCAGTGGAGAGGAGGAACAGCGGTCCCTGGGCTCCAGACCAGTCAGCAGGTCCCCATACTCAAACCCATCGCTGACAGGCCGCTCCCCAGCTTGCTCATGGGATGTCTGGCCTTTCTTTTTTCCTCTTCCTCCCTTTTGCCCCCCGCCGGCATCTCTTCTCTCCTCAGACCGGCTCTGTCTCACCTTGGGACGGGCGCCCCGCTCCCTGTCTTTCCCACGATCACCCGACTCCTTCGGTTCCGACATGACAGGTTAATTATGGGCTGGAATAATGGTAGTTACAGTCGGGGTCAGCTGCAGGGAAAAGGTGATTTGTGGCTGTAGTCAGTTCTCAGCAGCAAGCCCTCCCATTCAGAATCTTCCCAAAGGCTGTCAATAGCATGTCCCATGAATCACTGTCACAGTCACTTGGGGCTACAGGAGAAACAAAAAACAGAGTTTCTCTTAGCTGCAGCAATTAGGGGTAAACGATCATATGCACATTAAATATAACTAAGGCCTAAAAGCAAGATTTTTTAAAGCATGCCAGAAAAAATTGATCACACTAGAATTGTCAACTGGTTTCTACAAGAACAAGGTGATGTAATTTTTTTTTTAAACTAGGATAAAATTCATAAAATGTCTTTAAATTAACAAAACATGATGTCAACCTTTTTCAAACATTGAAAGGGTATTTTTGCTGCACCCTGGCAGCAAAGACTATCGGTTGGTACCGTCAATAAACTACACTGCTCAGAAAAATAAAGGGAACACTAAAATAACACATCCTAGATTTAATTTCTTTACATAGTTGAATGTGCTGACAACAAAATCACACAAAAATTATCAATGGAAATCAAATTTATCAACCCATGGAGGTCTGGATTTGGAGTCACACTCAAAATTAACCTCTTGATGCTATGGGGGCGCTATTTCATTTTTGGATAAAAAGCCGTGCCCGTTTTAAGCGCAATATTTTGTCACAAAAAGATGCTCGACTATGCATATAATTGATAGCTTTGGAAAGAAAACACTGACGTTTCCAGAACTGCAAAGATATTCTCTGTGGGTGCCCTAGAACGGGAGCTACAGGCAAAACCAAGATGAAACGGCATCCAGGAAACCAGCAGGATATTTGAGGCTCCGTTTTCCATTGTCTCCTTATATGGCTGTGAATGCGAGAGGAATGAGCCTGCCCTTTCTGTCGTTTCCCCAAGGTGTCTGCAGCATTGTGACGTATTTGTAGGCATATCATTGGAAGATTGACCATAAGAGACTACATTTTCCAGGTGTCCGCCCGGTGTCCTCCGTCGAAATTGGTGTGTCTTTTTCAGCTACTGGTATTTTTCCATGCGATTCTGAGGGGAAAGCAGGCTTCCACGAACTGCATATCAATGAAGAGATATGTGAAAAAACACGTTGAGGATTGATTCCAAACAACGTTTGCCATGTTTCGGTCGATATTATGGAGTTAATTCGGAAAAAGTTTGACGTTTTGGTGACTGAATTTTCGGTTCGTTTCGGTAGCCAAATGTGATGTACAAAACGGAGCGATTTCTCCTACACAAAGATTCTTTCAGGAAAAACTGAACATTTGCTATGTAACTGAGAGTCTCCTCATTGAAAACATCCGAAGCTCTTCAAAGGTAAATGATTTTATTTATTTGGTTATCTGGTTTTTGTGAAAATGTTGCGTGCTAGATGCTACCCAAAATGCTAAGCTAGCTTAGCATACTCTTACACAAATTAGTGATTTGCTATGGTTCAAAAGCATATTTTGAAAATCTGAGATGACAGTGTTGTTAAGAAAAGGCTAAGCTTGAGATCAGGCGCATTATTTTCATTTTATTTGCGATTTTCAGAAATCGTTAACGTTGCGTTATGCTAATGAGCCTGAGGCTTTATTCACGATCCCGGATCCGGGATGGGGAGTATCAAGAGGTTAAAGTGGAAAACCACACTACAGGCTGATCCAACTGATGTAATGTCCTTAAAACAAGTCAAAATAAGGCTCAGTAGTGTGTCTGGCCTCCACGTGCCTGTATGACCTCCCTACAACGCCTGGGTATGCTCCTGATGAGGTGGTGGATGGTCTCCTGAGGGTTCTCCTCCCAGACCTGGACTAAAGTATCCGCCAACTCTTGGACAGTCTTGTGGTGCAACGTGGCGTTGGTGGATGGAGCGAGACATGATGTCCCAGATGTGCTCAATTGGATTCAGGTCTGGGGAACGGGCGGGCCAGTCCATAGCATCAATGCCTTCCTCTTGCAGGAATTACTGACACACTCCAGCCACATGAGGTTTAGCATTGTCTTGCATTAGGAGGAAGCCAGGGCCAACCGTACCAGCATATGGTCTCAGAAGGGGTCTGAGGATCTCATCTCGGTACCTAATGGCAGTCAGGCTACCTCTGGCGAGCACATGGAGGGCTGTGCGGCCCACCAAAGAAATGCCACCATGACTGACCCACCGCCAAACCGGTCATGCTGGAGGATGTTGCAGGGAGCAGAACGTTCTACACGGCGTCTCCAGACTCTGTCACGTCTGTCACATGCGCTCAGTGTGAACCTGCTTTCATCTGTGAAGACCACAGGGCACCAGTGGCGAATTTGCCAATCTTGGTGTTCTCTGGCAAATGCCAAACGTCCTGCACGGTGTTGGGCTGTAAGCACAACCCCCACCTGTGGACGTCGGGCACTCAAACCACCCTCATGGAGTCTGTTATTGACCGTTTGAGCAGACACATGCACATTTGTGGCCTGCTGGAGGTCATTTTGCAGGGCTCTGGCAGTGCTCCTCCTGCTCCTCCTTGCACAAAGGCGGAGGTAGCGGTCCTGCTGCTGGGTTGTTGCCCTCCTACGGCCTCCTCCACATCTCCTGATGTACTGGCCTGTCTCCTGGTTGCGCCTCCATGCTCTGGACACTACGCTGACAGACACAGCAAACCTTCTTGCCACAGCTCGCATTGATGTGCCATCCTGGATGAGCTGCACTACCTGAGCCACTTGTGTGGGTTGTAGACTCCGTCTCATGCTACCACTAGAGTGAAAGCACCGCCAGCATTCAAAAGTGACCAAAACATCAGCCAGTAAGCATAGGAACTGAGAAGTGGTCTGTAGTCACCACCTGCAGAACCACTCCTTGATTGGGGGTGTCTTGCTAATTGCCTATAATTTCCACCTGTTGTCTATTCCATTTGCACAACAGCATGTGAAACTTATTGTCAATCAGTGTTGCTTCCTAAGTGGACAGTTTGATTTCACAGAAGTGTGATTGACTTGGAGTTACATTGTGTTGTTTAAGTGTTCCCTTTATTTTTTTGAGCAGTATATATTCATTGTCAATAACCCATCTAGTAGATCAGGGGTTCTCAAAGTGGGGTCCGGGACCAGATCTGAAATAAATATTACTCACAGATTAAATTCATTTTGGCCAAGGATCAGTGGAATAAGTTAGGGTGTAATATTTTTTGCTTTGAAATTTCACTCCACCTGTTTACATTTAGCTCCTTTAATCTACAATTTACGCTGGGCAACATGGGCCTGGAAGGGTCACAGGCATATTGGTATCCACAGTACTACATTTTTCAACTCAACACTTCTTGTATTCCCCTTACAATGTTTTTAAATTTTCTTTTGAACATAAACGCACTAGAATACCTCACAATCAAATGCTGACCGCCCCAAGAGAATTATCTTCGGTTATAGGCACAGCTGTGTATATTCCCCCTCAAGCCAATACCGTGACAGCCTTCAAGGAACTACACTGGACATTGTGCTAACAAGAAACCACAAATCCTGAGGCTGCATATATTGTAACTGGGGATTTTAACAAATCAAATTGAAGGAAAACGCTACCGAAGTTCTATCAACACATTGTCTGTAGTAATCGCACTTCAAAAACTACAGACCATTGTTACTCTACCTTCCAGGATGGCTACAAGGCCCTCCCCTGCCCTCCCGTCGGCAAATCAGATCAGGACTCCATTCTGCTCCTCCCTTCCTAAAGGCAGAAACTCCAACAGGAAGTACCCGTGCTAAGGTCTATCACAGCTCATCTGACCAATCGAAATCCACACTTTAATATTGTTTTGATCACACGGCTGGGATATTACATTGACACTGAGTTCAATGTAATTGACACTGAGTTCATCAGGAAGTGTATAGGGGATGTTGTTCCCACTGTGACTATGAAAACCTACCCAAACCAAAAACCGTGGATAGATGGCAGCATTCGCGCAAATGTGAACCGCTGCATTTAACCACGGCAAGGTGACTGGGAATATGGTTGAATAGTGTGGTTATTCCCTCTGCAAGGCAATCAAACTGCCAAAACGTCAGTACAGAGAAAGTGGAGTCGCATTTCAACGGCTCAGACATGAGACATATGTGGCAGGGTCTACAGACAATCACGGATTACAAAGGGAAAACAAGCCACGTTGCGGACACCGACGTCATGCAACCGCAGACTGGGATATGTTCCGGGTTGCCTCTGAGAATAACATTGACGTATACACGGACACTGAGTTCATCAGGAAGTGTATAGGGGATGTTGTTCCCACTGTGACTATTAAAACCTACCCAAACCAAAAACCGTATGTAGATGGCAGCATTCACGCAAATGCGAACCGCTGCATTTAACCACGGCAAGGTGCTGGGAATATGGTTGAATAGAAACAGTGTAGTTATCCCCTCTGTAAGGCAATCACGCGGATAACACAGTGCCACCGACGCAACCCACTCCCAAGGACTGTGGGCTCTTGTTCTATGTGGCCGACATGAGTAAGACATTTAAGCGTTAACCCTTGCAAGGCTGCCGGCCCAGACGGCATCCCTAGCCACGTCCTCAGAGCATGCGCAGACCAGCTGGCTGGTGTGTTTACGGACATATTCAATATCTCCCTATCGCAGTCTGCTGTCCCCACTTGCTTTAAGATGTCCACCATTGTTCCTGTTCCCAAGAAAGCAAAGGTAACTGAACTAAATGACTATCGCATTGTGGCACTCACATCTGTCATCATGAAGTGCTTTGAGAGACTAGCTAAGGATACTTTGACCTCCACTTTACCTGACACCCTAGACCCACTGCAATTTGCACCCCAATAGAGCCACAGATTATGCAATCACCATCGTACTGCACACTGCCCTATCCCATCTGGACAAGAGGAATGCCTATGTAAAAATGCTGTTCTTTGACTATAGCTCAGCCTTCAACACCAATGTACCCTCCAAGCTCATCATTAAGCTCGGGCCCTGGGTCTGACCCCCGCCCTGTGCAACTGGGTCCTGGACTTCCTGCTCCCAGGTGGTAAAGGTAGGATACAACACCTCCACTATGCTGATCAAGTTTGCAGACGACAACAATAGTAGCCCGATTATCAATAATGATGAGACAGCCAACAGGGAGGAGGTGAGGGCCCTGACGGAGTGGTGCCAGGAAAATAATCTCTCCCTCAACAAAACAAAGGAGTTGATCGTGGGATCGAGCAGAGGGAGCACACCCCTATCCAGATCGATGAGACCACAGTGGAGAAGGTGAAATGTTTCAAGTTCCTCTGCGTACACATCACTGACAACCTGAAATGGTCCACCCACACAGACAGTGTGATGAAGAAGGCACAATAGTACTTTGTCAACCTTAGGAGGCTGAAGAAATTCAGCTTGGGTCCTAAGACCCTCACAAACTTTCATAGTTTCAGAATTGAGAGCATCCTGTCGGGCTGTATCACCGCCTGGTACGGCAACTGCATCGCCCTGCAACCACAGGGCTCTCCAGAGGGTGGTGTAGTCTGCCCAACGCATCCCCGGGGCACACTGCCTGCCCTCTAGAACACCTACAGCACCCGATATCACAGGAAAGCCACAAAGATCATCAAGGACATCAACCGCTGAGCCCTTGGCCTGTTCACCCCGCTATCATCCAAAGACGAGGTCCATATAGGTGCATCAAAGCAGAGACAGAAGCTGTTTTTCAGTCTCTCTGTCTCAAGGCCATCAGACTGTTAAATAGCCATCACTAGCCAGCTGCCACCCGATTACTCAACACTGCACCTTAGAGGCTGCTGCCCTATGTACATAGACATGGAATCACTTATCACTTTAATAAGGCTTACATACTGTTTAACTAATTTCATATGTCTATACTGCATTTTAGTCAATGTCACTCTGACATTGCTCATCCTAAAATGTATATATTTCTTAATTCTATTATTTTACTTTTAGATTTATGTGTATTGTTAGATACTACTACACTGTTGGAGCTAGGAGCAGAAGCATTTTGCTACACCTGCAATAACATCTGCTAAATATGTGTATGTGACCAATAAAATGTTCATTGTAATTCAAGCTTTAAAACTGCAAATTTTGCCATGAGACTGCCTCCTGGCAAAATGTGTAGAATTGCTGTATTTGAGGTTTAAAGCTGCAACAACAAAAAGTCGCTCTGCTCCATGACAAAATATGTAGAATTGCAGAAAATGTGCTTTAAAAAAAAAACTGCTAAAAAAGTTCCTTCCCAGGGGTAGAGACTTGGTTCATCCGAACATGCAATGCCAAAGTCAAAGTAAATCTCATTGTTTGCTATTTTGTCTCACTCCAGTTGTGTTCTGATTATGTGGCGGTTCCTGATGAAATTGCTATGACAAATGGGATTCCTGGCTCCAAAATGCTTGAGAACCCAAGTAGATAACTGACTTTCTCCCTTCCTTCCTTGATAACGGAGATGACGCAAGTTAGTTTATAGCTGGTTGCGATTGAAGCGGTGCCCCTGGCTAGCCAGTTAACGTTAGCTAGCTAGGTGGTTATGTAGCATTAGCCTAGCATCTTCTGAAACGTCTCAGGAATCACTATTTTCTTTAGCAAGATGCGTTAGCTTACTTAAACCTTAGACAAAAACAATATATATTTGTTTCATAACAAAAACCCTTTGTCAATGTGCTAAAAACGAACTAAAATAGTTCATGATAACGGAAGGAAGTTTGCTAGTTGAGCTAACACAGAAGGCAACATCAAGGGGAAAGAAAAGGTTCACTCAAAAGTATTACAAAAGAATGTTCGTGAAGTCTCCTTATTTGACCGTACTGTTATACTGTAATGAAAATGTGATATCATTTTGATCAGATCAATTTACTTACCATAAAAACTTCGTTGTTCTCTCCAAAAGCCAGTGAATAAAACCAGGAAAAGTTCACAACCCGGAAGTAAAAACAAAAATCAAAGTAACTATGTAATCTATAACACAGGACATTTCAAAGCAAACGTATTGAGCATGGATTGGTGTATTATCCAGACAAAATGTATGAATGTACATGCAGTTCAAATATTGTAGTTTGTAAATATTGACTTACTGAGTCTCCTGGTGTTGTTGACTAACTGACTAGGCATGTAGTGTACTGGAATGGAATGTACTGATGGCACCATTACATGCAAAACATACACACTTGTAATCCATACTCATAGGTATGATAAATCAGAATTACCTATGATAAGGCTGTATGTAACTGTTGCAAAGTTTCTTATATAATACAGTTCAAGTCAGAAGTTTACATACACCTTAGCCAAATACATTTAAACTCAGTTTTCACAATTAATGACATTTAATCCTAGTAACAATTCCCTGTTTTAGGTCAGCTAGGATCACCACTTTATTTTAAGAATGTGAAATGTCAGAATAATAGTAGAGAGAATGATTTATTTCAGCTTTTATTTCTTTCATCACATTCCCAGTGGTCAGAAGTTTACATACACTCAATTAGTATTTGGTAGCATTGCCTTTAAATTGTATAAATTGGGTCAAATGTTTCGGGTAGCCTTCCACAAGCTTCCCACAATTAGTTGGGTGAATTTTGGCCCATTCCTCCTGACAAGAGCTGGTGTAACAGAGTCAGGTTTGTAGGGCTCCTTGCTCGCACACGCTTTTTCAGATCTTCCCACAGATTGTCTATAGGATTTAGGTCAGAGCTTTGTGATGGCCACCCCAATACCTTGACTTTGTCCTTAAGCCATTTTGCCACAACTTTGAAAGTATGCTTGAGGTCATTGTCCATTTGGAAGACCCATTGGCGACCAAGCTTTAACTTCCTGACCAATGTCTTGTGATGTTGCTTCAATATATCCACTTACTTTTCTTTCCTTATGATGCCATCTATTTTGTGAAGCGCACCCACAACATGCTGCCACCCCCGTGCTTCACGGTTGGGAGGGTGTTCTTCAGCTTCCAAGCATCCCCCTTTTTCCTCCAAACATAACGATGGTCATTATGACCAAACAGTTTTATTTTTGTTTCATCAGACCGGAGGACATTTTTCCAAAAAGTACAATCTTCGTCCCCATGTGCAGTTTCAAACCGTAGTCTGGCTTTTTTATGGCGGTTTTGGAGCAGTGGCTTCTTCCTTGCTGAGCGGCCTCTCAGGTTATGTCAATATAGGACTCGTTTTACTGTGGATATAGATACTTTTGTACCTGCTTCCTCCAGCATCTTCACAAGGTCCTTTGCTGTTGTTCTGTGATTTATTTGCACTTTTCGCACCGAAGTACATTCATCTCTAGGACAGAATGCGTCTCCTTCCTGAGCGGTATGACGGCTGCGTGGTCCCATGGTGTTTATACTTGCGAACTATTGTTTGTACAGATGAATATGGTATCTTCAGGCGTTTGGAAATTGCTCCCAATGATGAACCAGACTTGTGGTCTCCTTTTTTTTCTGAGGTCTTGGCTGATTCCATTGATATAGTTTAAGAAATTTGTGGAGTGGTTGAAAATTGAATTTGAATGACTCTGACCTAAGTGTATGTAAACTTCCGACTTCAACTGTGTAATAAATAAATATATACACACACAATACTGTGAATAAAAGAAAACACTGATGATACCACAAACATGAGTCACGTAGCAAAAAAATGTAACCCCTTTATTTGGACTGTCTGATCAATGCTGTATTTCAGATTGTTTGAATAATGTGTGACAGTAAAAAAGTAGAGTGTGTAAGCATGGGATGCAAAATGTTCATTCATAAAACATTAGAAAAATGTTTGGGGTGTCCGAATTAAATATAAATTGTACAAGACAGAGATGCAAAAAAAAGCCTACAACGTACTGCTTATTTATTATGCCAGGCAGGGACATTGACCACATCTGACAGACCACTGGAGAGAAGGAGTCTCATATGTATGACAGGCTGGCTATGTACCTCATAATTCTGCTTGGCATGTGAAAATAAAGCCAGACTCATGAAGTGCACTTTCTAACCCATTTCACTGGAATGTAAACATGGGGGTAAACATATTCCTTGGCCAGTTGTTAGTGTTAGGCTAGACTCAAACTCACATATTATGGCTCAGATTGGCCATTTCATCCCTCTCTGCATCCTAAACCCTGGCATGAACAGACTCAATTTAGCCTGGCCTAAAGAACTCAGCCTTTTCTACAAGTGGACTGGCTACCTCCTAAATGGAGGACTTACTTCAGGTGCCATTGTATGTATTGAGAGAAAATACAACCTGAGCCATATTACATGTCATGCTAGTATGAATGTATTATCAGTTTAATAGCTTAGATTGAGATCATTGGTTGCCTATCTGAATCTGAAGTTTGTGAACATTTTTTAAACCATTCGACTCTAAGTGAGCATGAATCTATTCATAAAGTCAGATCTATCCAAGAGCCAGCTCAGAGGAAAACCATAACGACTAGGACACTACTCTGGCTCAATAGCCAATCAGAGAGAGAGGAAGCTGTCACTGTGCAATTCAAGTGATATCAACGGTCTATCAGCCTGCTGCATCTGACAGTTCAAACACACAAGGCCAGGCAATATCAGTCCTCTCGTCACTCAAAAACTTCAGGAGCACAGAGCAGAGGGTACAACATACCCTCATACAGGTCTCACTCACTAGTATCTAGTCTAGTGAGAATGATGATTACAGCAAGTAGATAAGCAGCTGAGGGGGTAAAAGGCATCTGTCATTCTCTACCCAGCTAGCTCACGTGTTAGAAGGCTTAGCTACGCGCTTTAGGCCTTACATATTGAGGAGACAGTATATTAATGAGCTCTGAAGTGCCAACAGTCATTTTCAGACCCATCATTACACATCACAGAACATGAATTGGGCACTCCCAGAGGGAGGTAAACAGTGCTATTAGGAGGTATCAACATTGAACTCCAGTCCCATCATCTCTGCTCTCTGGAGGATTTGTAGACATTGAGCACTACTGTGACTGTGCAACACTGCCCTCAATATCTAGAACAATCGTTCAATTAGTGTGGGGGAAAACATGCAATTATAGGAAAAAAGGACAAGTTATAAATATTAAGGGAGGGTAGTAAAAAAAAAAAGAAGTGGAAAAGTCAAGCTTGTAAATAACCATGTTTACTAAACAAAATAGACCAGCCATGGCTCTGCAGAAATAAAATGCGAATGGATATCCCTGCCTCGTGATGCAACCAAAAGGTGATCCAAACGTTAAGACCATATACATACATGCACCTCCGCTCTGCCACATTCAAAGACAGAGGTTGTATAGGAGTTTCTGATTCAACACTGATACCACAAAATAAATGTTAGGGTTTTACAATTGGAACACAAAGAGATCCAAACAGGACATATTTCAAGCACCGTAAAAAGTTAGCCAGAATAGATTCCCCACCCCGCTTTCTTACAGTTGCACCGGGGTCGGACAGGATTCCTGTTTAGATTAAGACACTGCGGAGCCGGTGTGAGATGTTGCTTGGAAAACGTACCTCAATCCAGGGATGAGAAATGCGTTGTACACCGAATTGTCCCATTATCCCAACTGTTACACCGAGAATATTGAATGACTGCTAGTTTCATCCTCGTGGTAGGTAGCAGAAGCCACAGCAGCCAGTTTGGAATGGCAGTGTCAGCCAATCAGCTCCATTGTTGTTCAACGCGACATGCCAGTCCATAATGGCTGTTGTGGCTACAGAGCGTGAAAACGGCAGTTTACTTAAAAACTAGCAGTCGTTCAATATTCTAGATGTAACATGAGATAATGGGCCAATTCGGAGTACAAACGCATTTCTCATCCCTGGATTGAGGTACGTTTTCCGAGCCATAGATGTCTTAATCTGTCACCTTAAACTATAAGTAAGCGTAGGGTCGAATCTATTCTGGCTACTTAAAAATTATGATTCATCAAATCTCTACACTGGCCATGTTGAGGAGAGGGCAGGGTGAGGTGGTGGGTACTGGTTCATTCTAAGAGGCAGAGACAGGCTTCCTTTGCATTTTTCAGAGCCAATCATAAAATGGGACCTCTGGGTAGAAACAGAATTCATTAAGGTTCCTCACACAGCATAACATAGTGAGATAACTACTTGAAAACAGATGCACCAACAGCTCCCCTCTTGGAATTGTTTTTTTTCCATTTTCTTTACCAATGCAATTTCTCACTCAGGCCCAACATAGAACAAACCTCATCAGCCCTTATTCAACCCTGTGGGGTTTGCCTCGGCGCTTAACTTGCAAATGAGATACATCATCATTTTTGTAGTAGGGAACAAAATATCAATGCAGACAAGTTCCAGCCGACACGTTACCTTCAAACCGCCATTCTTTAAACAATTACCATGTATACTGTCGCATTGGCCACTCCAAAAATCATTCTAACATAGGGATTCACACAGCGCCCTTCTCTTTGGCCTAGTAGAGGTGTCAGAGCCAGTAATACCCATGTTGGGGTTAAACCCATGCTGGGTACGTGAGGGGAATGAGCCAGGGTGTTGGGTGTCTCTACGTATAGGGCCTAACTAGCTCTGGCTGTAGCTGGGTAGGGTGGTTGTGTAGACAGCTGTAGTTGTGTTTTAGGGTCAGAACAGCGCTACAGGCTGGTCGTGTGTAAATAATCGCGGTTCTAGTTCCCAATTCCACAGAGTGTGTGGGAGGCCAAGTGCCTTACTCCTGGTCGGGAGACCCTGGCGGTACAGTTACAGTATCTGGGGGTGAGAGGCGTGGCTCTGCGTGTTTCTGGGAGGAAAAGGGGAGAAACCTGTAAGATAGAACACCCTTAAGACAGCACCAATCCTCCATTTTCCTCTCAAAGCTCAACAATCTGAGCCTCATTCTGCTCGTTTTAATGTCACAGTCCTGCAGAAGACATTGAGCATGTTGCACAAGTAACCTCTTCTCCCTCCTGTAATATAATAGTCATCTGTATTCCATTTATAATAAACTTACTTAAGTATAATAAAGTAGAAAAATATCAGAGAACATATACTGTCGTTTTGTAGTGACCATTTTGCTTTGTTTTTTTAAGCATATATTTTTGTGCTGGGCAAGAGAAACTGAACAGGCCTCAGTTGAAGTGAAGAGTCGGTTTGGTTTCTTCTTTTCACTGCTTTTATTTTCAAATTGTTGATGTTCGGTCAATTCCATCTACAGGAAGGAGGATTGGGAAGAAATTTATAATAGATACAAAATGTATTATTTTTTCATTTTGATATCATATCGTAACTTTATTTCACTCTCTGCCAAATACAAACTATTCAACAACATCAGAAAATTCCAGTTAACCTAAATATGGTTTTAAATATCAGTGTCATAACACTTCCAAAAGTTGGATGTGGGAGTGTAAGACGTGTGTTTTGACTCACCTCCTAAGGCATGCTCTGTCATACTGAGGCACAGTGACTCCAGCGTGGGGTTGATCTCCAGGTCTGCACCTGGAACTTGGCATTCTGGGAGACGAGACACAGGTCACTCAGTTACCCCGCTTGTGTGTGTACTATATCTGGACCATAAATCACTTCTTTTTAAAAAACTGACAGATGCATTAGATATGGAGCCGTGTGAATGCGGTTTGTAGGGCGATGTGTGGGATGTGTAAGCTGCCGTAAAATTGGGTTTAGAAGGCTATGTGGGTAAAGACCATGTATGATTGGGTTTGGAAGGAGATATCGCTGGGATATAAAAGGAAATGTGAATGAAGTTTGTAGTGACACATGCATGTGTATGTGTAAAAGGACAGTGGGAATAGAGATTGAAGCTAGGTGTGACTAGTATGTGTAAAAGGACAGTGGGAATAGAGATTGAAGCAGGGTGTGTCTAGTATGTGTAAAAGGACAGTGGGAATAGAGATTGAAGCTAGGTGTGTCTAGTATGTGTAAAAGGACAGTGGGAATAGAGATTGAAGCTAGGTGTGTCTAGTATGTGTAAAAGGACAGTGGGAATAGAGATTGAAGCTAGGTGTGTCTAGTATGTGTAAAAGGACAGTGGGAATAGAGATTGAAGCTAGGTGTGTCTAGTATGTGTAAAAGGACAGTGTACCTGTATGTGTAAAAGGACAGTGGGAATAGAGATTGAAGCTAGGTGTGTATAGTATGTGTAAAAGGACAGTGGGAATAGAGATTGAAGCTCGGTGTGTCTAGTATGTGTAAAAGGACAGTGGGAATAGAGATTGAAGCTAGGTGTGTCTAGTATGTGTAAAAGGACAGTGGGAATAGAGATTGAAGCTAGGTGTGTCTAGTATGTGTAAAAGGACAGTGGGAATAGAGATTGAAGCTAGGTGTGTCTAGTATGTGTAAAAGGACAGTGGGAATAGAGATTGAAGCTAGGTGTGTCTAGTATGTGTAAAAGGACAGTGGGAATAGAGATTGAAGCAGGGTGTGTCTAGTATGTGTAAAAGGACAGTGGGAATAGAGATTGAAGCTAGGTGTGTCTAGTATGTGTAAAAGGACAGTGGGAATAGAGATTGAAGCTAGGTGTGTCTAGTATGTGTAAAAGGACAGTGGGAATAGAGATTGAAGCTAGGTGTGTATAGTATGTGTAAAAGGACAGTGGGAATAGAGATTGAAGCTCGGTGTGTCTAGTATGTGTAAAAGGACAGTGGGAATAGAGATTGAAGCTAGGTGTGTCTAGTATGTGTAAAAGGACAGTGGGAATAGAGATTGAAGCTAGGTGTGTCTAGTATCTGTAAAAGGACAGTGGGAATAGAGATTGAAGCTAGGTGTGTCTAGTATGTGTAAAAGGACAGTGGGAATAGAGATTGAAGCTCGGTGTGTCTAATATGTGTAAAAGGACAGTGGGAATAGAGATTGAAGCTCGGTGTGTCTAGTATGTGTAAAAGGACAGTGGGAATAGAGATTGAAGCTAGGTGTGTCTAGTATGTGTAAAAGGACAGTGGGAATAGAGATTGAAGCTAGGTGTGTCTAGTATGTGTAAAAGGACAGTGGGAATAGAGATTGAAGCTAGGTGTGTCTAGTATGTGTAAAAGGACAGTGGGAATAGAGATTGAAGCTAGGTGTGTCTAGTATGTGTAAAAGGACAGTGGGAATAGAGATTGAAGCTAGGTGTGTCTAGTATGTGTAAAAGGACAGTGGGAATAGAGATTGAAGCTAGGTGTGACTAGTATGTGTAAATGGACAGTGGGAATAGAGATTGGAGCTAGGTGTGGATGGTATGTGTAAAAGGACAGTGGGAATAGAGATTGAAGCAAGGTGTGGATGGTATGTGTAAAAGGACAGTGGGAATAGAGATTGAAGCAAGGTGTGGATGGTATGTGTAAAAGGACAGTGGAAATAGAGATTGAAGCTAGGTGTGACTAGTATGTGTAAATGGACAGTGGGAATAGAGATTGGAGCTAGGTGTGCCTGTATGTGTAAAAGGACAGTGGGAATAGAGATTGAAGCAAGGTGTGACTAGTATGTGTAAAAGGACAGTGGGAATAGAGATTGAAGCAAGGTGTGGATGGTATGTGTAAAAGGACAGTGGGAATAGAGATTGAAGCAAGGTGTGACTAGTATGTGTAAAAGGACAGTGGGAATAGAGAGTGAAGCAAGGTGTGGATGGTATGTGTAAAAGGACAGTGGGAATAGAGATTGAAGCAAGGTGTGACTAGTATGTGTAAAAGGACAGTGGGAATAGAGATTGAAGCAAGGTGTGGATGGTATGTGTAAAAGGACAGTGGGAATAGAGAGTGAAGCAAGGTGTGGATGGTATGTGTAAAAGGACAGTGGGAATAGAGATTGAAGCAAGGTGTGGATGGTATGTGTAAAAGGACAGTGGGAATAGAGAGTGAAGCAAGGTGTGGATGGTATGTGTAAAAGGACAGTGGGAATAGAGATTGAAGCAAGGTGTGGATGGTATGTGTAAAAGGACAGTGGGAATAGAGATTGAAGCAAGGTGTGACTAGTATGTGTAAAAGGACAGTGGGAATAGAGATTGGAGCTAGGTGTGGATGGTATGTGTAAAAACAGTGTATATGATGTTTAGAAGAGGTTGTGGTAATGTTTGAGAAGGGGGTGCTAGGATCCTACCGTGATGCTGGAACAGGAGCATGGTTTGCGGGGAGGTGTGGACAGGGAGTGAGTGGGTCCGTTGCACAGAGCTGCGACTCTGGCTTGGCATGCTGTTGCTGCCCCCAGGGTTGGCAAACCACAGGTTCTACAGAGACAATAGAACATCTCTCATCACAAACATGCCACTCATCCTATATGTTCTACGCCGTGTTAGTCTTCCCAGCACGATGACTACAAAGAGACTCTTCCAGCTATGATAATGAACCAATGCATATCAAAATGCAGTGCCTAACCCAAGTGTTTCCCTGGGTATTGCATTGACTAAACTGTCAGCACTTTCTGTGGTTGCACTTGTTAATCTGTCAAAACAAATGTTGTCTAAGGAAAGTTCATCACCCTGTGGGTATAATAACGTGATAGATCAATAGAATAATGTTAAATCTAATGTTGGCTAACTAGCTGTAACCCTCAATGAAAAAGACTTCTTAGAAAATAATATATCTTGTGAATGAATCTGACTTTCCTATAAATTAACTTCAGTGGGTGTATCCCATGCCAACAGGCTATATGACATATGATCCCATCCTATGACTGACCTGTCTGCCCTGGCCTGGCAGTGTGGGGCTGGTGAGGGTGTGGCGTGGAGAGGCAACCCCAATGCCACCTGGACTCAGGAGCCCCATGCGCCCGGCAGGGAGGCCACGAGGGGGCATCTGGAATGCCCTCTGCCCCCTACGTGCCAGACCCCCAGCACTCACAGAGCCTGCTGTGGGGAGGGAGTTGGAACCATATGCCCAGCTAGAGGAGGCAGAGAGAGAAGGCGTAAGACAGAGCCCTGGGGGACATCCAGCTAGAGGAGGCAGAGAGAAAAGGCGCAAGACAAGAGCCCTGGGGGACATCCAGCTAGAGGAGGCAGAGAGAAAAGGCGTAAGACAGAGCCCTGGGGGACATCCAGCTGGAGGAGGCAGAGAGAAAAGGTGTAAGACAGAGCCCTGGGGGACATCCAGCTAGAGGAGGCAGAGAGAGAGAACCTGAACAAACTGCATACTAATGTAGCAGAGAGAGCATGGCACAAAAACTCAGCTGCTATGACAGTGATAGATTAAAAGGAGAAGAGAAGTTCAGTGGTCTTACCCTTTCTGTCGGTACACAGGCATGTCCAGCATGGCTTTCCTTGGGAACAAGCGGAGCAGCTTGAGAACCTGCTGCTTCCAGGAGACCAGCCTCTTCCTCTGAGTCTCTGTGAAAGCCTGAGAGACGGAGACAAGAGAAAACGGTAAGAGACAGAGAGATAGTGATAGAGAGAGGGTGAGAGATGGTGAGAGAGAGAGAGAGAGGTAAAAGAGGGAGAGGTAAGAGACAGACAGAGATAGTGATAGAGAGAGGGTGAGAGATGGTGAGCAAGAGAGAGAGAGGTAAAAGAGGGAGAGGTAAGAGACAGACAGAGATAGTGATAGAGAGAGGGTGAGAGATGGTAAGCGAGAGAGAGAGAGAGGTAAAAGAGGGAGAGGTAAGAGAGAGTGAGCGGTAGAGAGCACATAGCAGCAAAAAAAACAAAAAACCCATTCCATTCTTAGTGCAGTGAAAGTTATCTTTACAACATACCGTTGAGAGTAGCATTACGTGTTGTTACACGTTGTTTGCAGCCTTGTCACATTTTAAACTACCAGCTGGCTGAATGTGGCAAAGTTTAAATGTATTTATTTTATAGATGTGGTTTTGCGCAGTCTCACCTCATGTGTCAGACATTTCTCAATGAGCTGCAGGTAACAGCTGATATTCTCCTCGTCCGGCCTGGACACCAGTAGCTGAGTGCACACTGCAACACATGGACAGGAGGTTCACACAATGCAACACAACCAAACCCTCCAAAACTAATTCCAAACAAAAACACACCAGCACACATCTCACATCCACAACAACATTTGTCCAAATGCACGATATAAAGTGCATTCGGAAAGTATTCAGACTCCTTGACTTTTTCCACATTTTGTTACGTTACAGCCTTATTCTAAAATGGATTACATGTTTTTTCCCCCTCAATCTAAACAAAATACCCCATAATGTCAAAGCAAAAACAGGTTTAGAAATCTTAAATTATGAAGACACACACCCTCCCACAAAAAATATTACCTTTACATACAGTTGAAGTAGCAAGTTTACATAAACTTAGGTTGGAGTAAATAAAACTTGTTTTTCCAACCACTCCACAAATTTATAGTTAACGAACTATAGTTTTGGCAAGTCTATTAGGACATCTACTTTGTGCATGACACAAGTCCTTTTTCAAACAATTGTTTACAGACAGATTATTTCACTATCACAATTCCAGTGTGTCAGACAGAAGTTTACATACACGAAGTTGACTCTACCTTTAAACAGCTTGGAAAATTTGAGAAAAGGATGTCATGGCTTTAGAAGCTTCTGATAGGCTAATCGACATCATTTGAGACAATTGGAGGTGAACCTGTGGATGCATTTCAAGGCCTACCATCAAACTCAGTGCCTCTTTGCTTGACATCATGGGAAAATCAAAAGAAATCAGCCAAGACCCCAGAAAAAACAGACCTTCACAAGTCTTGTTCATCCTTGGGAGCAATTTCCAAATGTCTGAAGGTACCACAATCATTTGTACAAACAATAGTATGCAAGTATAAACACCATGGGACCACGCAGCCGTCATATCGCTTAGGAAGGAGACGCGTTCTGTCTCCTAGAGATGAATGTACGTTGGTGGAAAAATGCACATCAATCCCAGAACAACAGCAAAGGACCGTGTGAAGATGCTGGAGGGAACCGGTACAAAAGTATCTATATCCACAGTAAACCGAGTCTTATATCGACATAACCTGAAAGGCCGCTCAGCAAGGAAGAAGCCACTGCTCCAAAACCACCATAAAAAAGCCAGACTACGGTTTGAAACTGCACATGGAGATGAAGATTGAACTTTTTGGAGAAATGTCCTCTGGTCTGATGAAACAAAAATGGAACTGTTTGGCAATAATGACCATCGTTATGTTTGGAGGAAAAAGAGGGAGACTTGCAAGCCGAGGAACACCCTCCCAACCGTGAAGCACAGGGGTGACAGCATCATGTTGTGGGGGTGCTTTGCTCCAGGAGGGACTGGTACACATCACAAAATAGATGGCATCATGAGGAAAGAAAATTATGTGGATTTGTTGAAGAAACACCTCAAGACATGACTCGGGAAGTTAAAGCTTGGTCGCAAATAGGTCTTCCAAATGGACAATGATCCCAAGCATACTTCCAAAGTTATGGCAAAATGGCTTAAGGACAACAAAGTCAAGGTATTGGGGTGGCCATCACAAAGCCCTGACCTCAATCCTATAGAAGATTTGTGGGCAGAACTGAAAAAGCATGTGCGAGCAAGGAGGCCTACAAACATGACTCAGTTTCAACAGCTTTGTCAGGAGGAATGGGCCAAAATTCACCCAACTTATTGTGGGAAGCTTGTGGAAGGCTACCCAAAACATTTGATCAAAGTTAAACAATTTAAAGGCAATGCTACCAAATACTAATGTAGTGTATGTAAACTTCTGACCGACTGGGAATGTGATGAAAGAAATAAAAGCTTAAATAAATCACTCTACTATTATTCTGACATTTCACATTCTTAAAATAAAGTGGTGTTCCTAGCTGACCTAAGACCAGGAATTTTTACTAGGATTAAATGTCAGGAATTCTGAAGAACTGAGTTTAAATGTATTTGGCCAAGGTGTGTGTAAACTTCCGACTTCAACTGTAAGTAGTCAGACCCTTTCCTCAGTACTTTGTTGAAGCACCTTTGGCAGCGATTACAACCTCGAGCCTTCTTGGGTATGACTCTACAAGCTTGGCACACCTGTATTTGGTGAGTTTCTTCCATTCTTCTCTGCAGATGCTCTCAAGCTCTGTCAGGTTGGATGGGAAGCGTCGCTGAAAAGCTATTTTCTCCAGAGATGTTCGAGTCCGGGCTCTGGCTGGGCAACTCAAGGACATTCAGAGACTTGTCCCGAAGCCACTCCTGCGTTGTCTTGGCTGTGTGCTTAGGGTCGTTGTCCTGTTGGAAGGTGAACCTTCGCCCCAGTATGAGGTCTTGAGCAGGTTTTCATCAAGGATCTCTGTACTTTGCGCCGTTCATTTTCCCCCTCAATCCTCACTAGACTCCCAGTCGCTGCCGCTGAAAAACATTGCCACAGCATGATGCTGCAACCACCATGCTTCACCATTGGGATTGTGCCTGGTTTCCTCCAGATGTGACACGTGGCATTCAGGACAAAGAGTTCAATCTTGGTTTCATCAGACCAGAGAATCTTGTTTGTCATGGTCAGAGTCTTTTAGGTGCCTTTTGGCAAACTCACTCTACCATAAAGGCCTGATTGGTGGAGTGGTGCAGAGATGGTTGTCCTTTTGGAAAGTTCTCCCATCTCCACAGAGGAGCTCTGTCAGACTGACAATCAGGTTCTTGGTCACCTCCCTGACCAAGGCCCTTCTCTCCCAATTGCTCAGTTTGGCCAGGCTGCCAGCTCAAGGAAGAATCTTGGTTGTTCTATACTTCTTCCATTTAAGAAGGATGGAAGCCAATGTGTTCTTGGGGACCGTTAATGCTGCAGACATTTTTTGGAACCCTTCTCCAGATCTGTCCCTCAAAACAATCCTGTTTCAGAGCTCTACAGACAATTCCTCCGACTTCATGGCTTAGTTTTTGCTCTGACATGCACTATCAACTGTGGGACCTTATATAGACAGGCGTGTGCCTTTCCAAATCATGTTAAATCAATTCAATTTACCATAGGTCGACTCCAATCAAGCTGTAGAAACATCTCAAGGAAGATCAATGGCAACAGGATGCACCTGAGCTCAACTTAGAGCCTCATAACAAAGGGTCTGAATACTTATATAAATAAGGTGTATGTTTCTTTATTTTTAATATAGTTGCTAAAACGTATAAAACCTCTTTTCGCTTTGGGCTATTGTGTGTAGATTGATGAGCAACATTTTTATTTAATCAATGTTAGAATAAGGATGTAACGTAACAAAAAGTGGAACAGTCAAGGGGTCTGAATACTTTCTGAATGCACTGTACAGTCGTGGGAAAAGATTTGAGAATGACACAAATATTAATTTTCACAAAGTCTGCTGCCTCAGTTTGTATGATGGCAATTTGCATATACTCCAGAATGTTATGATGAGTGATCAGATTAATTGCAATTCATTGCAAAGTCCCTTTTTGCCATGCAAATTAACTGAATCCCCCAAAAACATTTCCACTGCATTTCAGCCTGCCACAAAAGGACCAGCTGACATCATGTCAGTGATTCTCTCGTTAACACAGGTGTGAGTGTTGACGAGGACAAGGCTGGAGATCACTCTGTCATGCTGATTGAGTTCGAATAACAGAATGGAAGCTTCAAAAGGAGGGTGGTGCTTGGAATCATTGTTCTTCCTCTGTCAACCATGGTTACCTGCAAGGAAACACATGCTGTCATCATTGCTTTGAACAAAAAGGGCTTCACAGGCAAGGATATTGCTGCCAGTAAGATTGCACCTAAATCAACCATTTATCAGATCATCAAGAACTTCAAGGAGAGCGGTTCAATTGTTGTGAAGGCTTCAGGGCACCCAAGAAAGTCCAGCAAGCGCCAGGACCGTCTCCTAAAGTTCATTCAGCTGCAGGATCGGGCACCACCAGTACAGAGCTTGCTCAGGAATGGCAGCAGGCAGGTGTGAGTGCATCTGCAGGCACAGTGAGGCGAAGACTTTTGGAAGATGGCCTGGTGTCAAGAATGGCAGCAAAGAATCCACATCTCTCCAGGAAAAACATCAGGGACAGACTGATATTCTGCAAAAGGTACAGGGATTGGACTGCTGAGGACTGGGGTAAAGTCATGTTCTCTGATTAATCCCCTTTCCGATTGTTTGGGGCAGCCGGAACAATGCTTGTCCGGAAAAGACAAGGTGAGCACTACCATCCGTCCTGTGGCATGCCAACAGTAAAGCATCCTGAGATCATTCATGTGTGAGGTTGCTTCTCAGCCAAGGCAGTGGGCTCACTCACAATTTTGCCTAAGAACACAGCAATGAATAAAGAATGGTACCAACACATCCTCCGAGAGCAACTTCTCCCAACCATCCAGGAAGTTTGGTGACGAACAATGCCTTTTCCAGCATGATTGAGCACCTTGCCATAAGGCAAATGTGATAACTAAGTGGCTCGGGGAACAAAACATCGATATTATGGGTCCACGCCAGGAAACTCCCCAGACCTTAATCCCATTGAGAACTTGTGGTCAATCCTCAAAAGGTCGGTGGAAAAACAAAAACCCACAAATTCTAACAAACTCCAAGCATCAATTATGCAAGAATGGGCTGCCATCAGTCAGGATGTGGCCCAGAAGATAATTGACAGCATGCCAGGGCGGATTGCAGAGGTCTTGAAAAAGAAGGTTCAACACTGCAAATATTGACTCTTTGCATCATCTTCATGTAATTGTCAATAAAAGCCTTTGACACTTATGAAATGCTTGTAATTATACTTCACTATTCCATAGTAAAATTTGACAAAGGACACTGACAAAAGACACTGAAGCAGCAAACTTTGTGGAAATGAATATGCGTCATTCTCAAAACTTTTGGCCACGACTGTACATGTACTCAGCACTATAAAAGCCTTTTTCCTCTCTTACCTTTACCCATGACACGCGTGAACTGCCCAGCAATGTCGCCGTCTGAGATGGGTGTGGCTGAGGACTCTCCGTCGCAGGGAGGGGGGTTGTGGGGCTGGAAGCCCTCCTGTGCCAGGTCCTTGTCCTCCCCAGGGTTGGTGTGGTCTGAGGGGGATCCAGTCCCCTCCATATCTCTGTGGGAAACACTGGGAGGGCTGTAGCTGTAGACCTTGATAGGGGTGGTGATAATCTGCTGTAGTTCCTGTAGGGCGTTACGCAGGTTGCCCCCCTCCAATATATCCTGTTGGATCAATCATAGCATTATCTTATTAGCAAAGCGGTCTTGAAGTGTGACAGGACATTTTCACGGAACTTGCTGGTTAACTTTTAATTGAAAGAAAATGTGAGTCGTATCATATCTAAAATATTGGTGATAATTATAGTGGATATGTTCATTCACATTTAATTGGATTTCTCCATATAAGCCACAAGGATCCAAATGGAAACTAACAATTAAGTTGTTCAGAACAGCATGCTTATCATGAGATAAAAGTGAATCTGAAATGCTTTTAAAATAATAGCGATGACAGTATGTGATTTACCTTCTCTAAAGACTTGAGAACGCTTGGCCTCTCCCGTAGCTTCTGGACACTCAGGGCTATCTTGTGCCGCGCACCTTTGGTCACATTCTGGAAGACGACGAAGAGTCAACAAATGGAGGAATCATTGCTCACAGAAACATGGACATCCAGATATCCAGTTACTAAATAACACTTCTGATCACCATCTGTTTCATTAAAGCTATGGAGCAGAGCCAAGACATTTATATGTGCTGGGGAGGCTGTGTATAACTGTATAACTCTATGCAGCGATGATTCATTTCATGGCTCATTGAGGTATCACTATGCTGGACAAAAAGTTGGCCGTATCTATTCAACACTGATGAGGAGGGCAGGGGAAAGAGAGGACTAACGAGAGAAGCTGACCAACCTGTGACAAACGATGACAAACCTGTGACTCCAGGTGGTGCTCTGTCAGAATCATCATCTCCTCATAAGTCATCTGGGAGAAAAGTGCTGCGTACTTATGAAGACGGAGGCTCTTCAGCCACATGGGCACATCTGAAACAGAAAGTAGAAAAACAACATGCTCAGAAGTTATTCTTCTCCTGCCGAGTCCTTGTAACTCTAGTCCATGAACAATGAGAAGGATAGAACTCTAACGAATATTATACAACAGGTGGGTCTAATCCTGAATGCTAATTGGTTAAAACAGCATTCCAGGCAGTGTCTATTCCACAAGTCGCCACCGGCTAAAATCTATGACATCAAAATGCCTATTTACTCTGTTCCACCTGACTAATCCACTGTGTCATCAGCCCAGCCAGGCAACTTAGAAACTTGATCTCCACTATAAAAAGTATCAAGACCTTATCTCACATTTCTTTAAGACTAACATGTAGTTTTCCACAGCGGAGATTTGTATAAACCTTGCTGTCTGTCTCTCCAACATTTACGATATTGTTTCAATATTCAAATTGAATCTCCTGTTGTCCCATAGTAATGAACGAGTTGGGAGTCGACGAGACAGACAGGCAGGCAGGCAGAGTTTCTCAGCTAGTCGAAATTATGAATTGGCTGGCATCATTTTTATGGATATATACAAAAGAATGTCAATTGAAAAAAAGGTAATACAAAATGCAGCTAATTTGCAGACTTTCCAGCTTCAGTTTGAAGTGATTGTGTTACTGTAGCTGTGTTGTTGGCTAGCTCCTCTGAACAACAGTGTCCTGACGAGTGAGCACATTTTCTATACCAGGCGAAATTGTGCCTCATTAGCTCATTGTTATGGATGTATCCAAATAAATGTCACTATTAAATAGCTTAAACAAATGCAAATATTTTGCTGTTATTCTGGCTTACTATGTTAGCCGTAGTTGGCTAGCGAGCAAGCAAGGGATAAGTACGTTGCCAGCCAGTATGGCAATGGAACATTTAGAACGAACGACTGGGTCGCGTCCATAGATACAGAACAAAAAGACTGAATGACTGGGTCGCGTCTTCAGCAACCATAGATGTGTGTCGGGACTACATATTGTGGAAGGATGAAATAGTATGAATAAATTAATCAAAATGTTTTTCATGAAAATATGTCAATCATTATTTGAATATGTTGGTAACACGTTGTATAAAAGTGATAATACATGAGAAGCCGGTGTTTGGAGACTAACAACACCTGTGCCAATATATCCAAACACCGGCTTCTCAGGTATTATCACTTAAATAGATACTGCTCTGGAATGCTTGACGTATCCGTGCAGTGCATGTCAAAACAGTTGGAGAACGCTGTCCTACTTCATTTTCATGGACATCTGGAGCACACGCAAAAAAAAAAAACTAAAACACGAGGGGAGACCAAAAAAATAACATCCCACTGACTGGGCAATTCAACCATCGCCAAGTGCAGTAGCCATTGGCATGTCATGGCTTTTGCCAGAGTGAAATACCAACAACAATGTGACCGACCCTGGCCTGTTGTTGGCTTTGAACCCCTAGCGTATTATGGTTGACCTCCTGACCTTTCATGCCACTGCCATCCTCCTGGAAAGTGTTTCTGGAGCCCTGGTCCTCAGTCTGCTCGCTGCCTGAGGATGCCACACTACTCTGGGGAGACAGGGGGGCGTGGTCAAAGGCCTGCCGCCCCCCCAGGTCGTCCTGGCTCAGCCAATCTGCACCACAGACCTGGGAACTGGAGGGGATTAGGGACGAGGACCTCTTCAGAGGACTGGGCTGGCCCATCTGACCCATGCCTGGCAGGGGACACAGTAGGGTCAGGATGTTAGAGACAATCACAGTAAACCATCCCTTTAATGAAGGCTAGGCCTAAACAGAGAGATTCTTTAGATGTGACAATCATCACAAAGATCACAGACTAAATAGTTGATTAATAGCATGATTACATAACCACATGAAGAAAAAGTTGTATTGTATCTCAGTTATGTTTAGCATATTCCTATTCACCCCAACAACACGTCCTTGCTCTCCCTCAGTCTGTCTTGGTAGGAGATGTGAGCCACTGACCTGCGTTGTTGCTATTTATGGGCGAGGGCATCCCACCCTGGAAAGACATGTGTCCGTTCTGCCCTGCAGGGGAGGAGCTAGAGGAGGGGGGCTTGTCCAGCCAGCCATGGCCAGGGTCCAGGACCTCTGCTGAGCCCGGCCACTCATCTGAGCCCTGGCGGGGGTGGTAGGGGCCAGAGGGGGGCCGGGAGGGCGCTGGGTAGCCGCTGGAGAGGTGCTCCTCCAGGTGGTTGAGCCACATGGCCAACGAGGTGCGGTCGTCCAGGGTGGTGGCCGGGTGGATGAGGGCGTAGGACAGCAGCTGTCTACTCTCTTCCACAAACAGACTGCTCTCGATGGTGTGGCTCAGCACCTTCTGCAGCAGCTTCATGTACTCACACTTGGCCTCGCTGTTGCGGGGCTGCAGCAGGGGCAGGTGGGACAGCAGCAGGGACACCGCCTTTTCCATGGGTTCCAGGTGCCACTGGCTCACAATGTCTGGAGAGGTGAAGGACAGAGGGGCAATTGTTTACAATTAAAATACATTTTTACAGGTTGTAGGTCTATTTGTTACATGGTTTTTACACCATAAGATAGGGTATACCGGTAATACAATATGACTAATTCAATAGGGTTTCAAATGTGTTCTTCAGAAATCTGCAGTTATTAGCACCTGCATTGTTGGCCTCAGCCTCCAGGATGTGGATCTCAGTGCAGTCTGCCAGCCAGTGCTCCAGGCAGATGTGCAGGAAGCGGGCCTGGGTACGAGATGCTCTCTTCAGCAGGGACAACAGCGCCACCGTCTGCTCACACTCGTTCCAGCCCTTGAACCAGTCCGTCAGGATGCCCACCTGGTCTCGGAACATCATTGCCAACAGGAAGGGAGTGGGAATATATGGGTGGGGGTTAGGGGGAAGACTGCTTGCTCACACACAGGTTCACTCTGGCCCCGCTCAGTGGCTGCTTTTACACAACAGTCCTGGGATCCCCTCAAAGTAGAGCGAGGGGCCCTCACATGGTTCAGATGCAGGAGATGGGGGTGCTGAGGGGAGGGCTGGGAGAGGGTGTGTTAAATCCAGCTGGTTGCGTCTTAGACAGGAGGGTTCTCTCTCAGGTGCATCAGTATCAGCATCATCCAAATCCTAACAAATCAACGGAAAGGAAAACTCCATAAGATACACTGAACAAAAATATAAACATGTAAAATGTTGGTCCCATGTTTCATGAGCTGAAATAAAAGATCCCAGAAATGGTTCACACTCACAAAAATAGTATTTCTCTCAAATTGTGCACACATTTGTTTACATTCCTGTTAATGAGCATTTGTCCACATTCCTGTTAATGAGCATTTGTCCTTTGCCAAGATAATCCACCCACCTGACCGGTGTGGCATATCAAGAATCTGATTAAACAGCATGATCATTATACTGGTGCACCTTGTGCTGGGGACAATGAAAGGCCACTAAAAATGTGCAGTTGTCACAACACAATGCCACAGATGTCTCAAGTTAATTGACATGCAGGAATGTCTACCAGAGCTGTTGGTGCCAGAGAGTTTAATGTTTATTTCTAAACCATAAGCCGCCTCCAACGTTGTTTTAGAGAATTTGGTAGTACGTCCAACCAGCCTCACAACTGCAGACCACATGCATGGTGTCTTGTGGGCAAGCGGTTTGCGGTCAACATTGTGAACAGAGTGCCTCATGGTGGCGGTGGGGTTATGGTATAGGCTGGCATTAGCTACGGACAACAAACATAATGCTAAACAAAATATACAGTAATGAGATCCTGAGGCCCATTTTTTAAAAGGCATCTGTGACCAACAGATGCCCATCTAAATTCACAGTCATGTGAAATCCATATATTAGAGCCTCAGTAATTGTATTTCAATTGACTGATTTCCTCATATGAACTGTAACTCAGTAAAATCTTAGAAATTGCATGTTGCGTTTCTATTTTTGTTCAGTATAATTTAACTAGGAATTTGATGCTAGTACTGAACCCTGATCAAGACGATGAAATCCCAATACCAGAAATGCTGTTCATGCAATAAATTGAACTAACCAATATTAACATGGTGGCATGACTACCACAGACCACAGACTTAGTCAGGGCAGTCTACAAAACACCTTTTTTGTGGTTATTTCAATATACTGTGGCTCCAATATAATAACCATAATGTGAGACAAACGCAAACTTACAACAGGTGCCAATCACGAAATCTGACGCTAACCACGTTTCCATCCAGTTTCAGAAATGCTGACAGAATGTTTGTTCGGCATGGTGGGATATTTCTGCGTCGGTAAAATTAATGATGGGACAAATAGCGGTGGAAACTATTTATTGCGCATTTGTTAATTGAACAACCATGTCGAGGTATATTTGCAGTCACGCGATGCTATGTTGTGTGGTCTTCCCACTACTTAAAAAAGCATTCCGTTTATTAGGCTACAGATGCAATAAGTTATAATGAACTTAACAGGCTGGTGAAAGTGCACGGTGGTGAGCGTGACGCTCCTTTTCAATAAATATTTAAAGTAGCCACCCTTTGCCTTGATGACAGCTTTGCACACTCTTGGCATTGTCTCAAACAGATTAAACTGGAATGCTTTTCCAACAGGGTTCCCATATATGCTGAGCAATTGTTGGCTGCTTTTCCAAGTGCACAGTGTTTCCTCCGACACATTGGTGCGGCTGGCTTTCGGGTTGGATGCGCGCTGTGTTAAGAAGCAGTGCGGCTTGGTTGGGTTGTGTATCGGAGGACGCATGACTTTCAACCTTCGTCTCTCCCGAGCCCGTACAGGAGTTGTAGCAATGAGACAAGATAGTAGCTACTACAACAATTGTGGAGAAAAAGGGGTAAAATTCACAAAAAAATAAATTAAATAAAAAACTATGACAGACATAATGAGAATTTTTTTCTCTCCAGAAAATCACATTGTAGGATTTTGCAAATTATGGTGGAAAATAAGTATTTGGTCACCTACAAACAAGCAAGATTTCTGGCTCTCACAGATCTGTAACTTCTTCTTTAAGAGGCTCCTCTGTCCTCCACCCGTTACCTGTATTAATGGCACCTGTTTGAACTTGTTATCAGTATAAAAGACACCTGTCCACAACCTCAAACAGTCACACTCCAAACTCCACTATGGCCAAGACCAAAGAGCTGTCAAAGGACACCAGAAACAAAATTGTAGACCTGCACCAGGCTGGGAAGACTGAATCTGCAATAGGTAAGCCGCTTGGTTTGAAGAAATCAACTGTGGGAGCAATTATTAGGAAATGGAAGACATACAAGACCACTGATAATCTCCCTCGATCTGGGGCTCCAGGCAAGATCTCACCCCGTGGGGTCAAAATGATCACAAGAACAGTGAGCAAAAATCCCAGAACCACACGGGGGGACCTAGTGAATGACCTGCAGAGAGCTGGGACCAAAGTAACAAAGCCTACCATCAGTAACACACTACGCCGCCAGGGACTCAAATCCTGCAGTGCCAGACGTGTCCCCCTGCTTAAGCCAGTACATGTCCAGGCCCATCTGGAGTTTGCTAGAGAGCATTTGGATGATCCAGAAGAATATTGGGAGAATGTCATATGGTCAGATTAAACCAAAATAGAACTTTTTGGTAAAAACTCAACTCGTCGTGTTTGGAGGACAAAGAATGCTGAGTTGCATCCAAAGAACACCATACCTACTGTGAAGCATGGGGGTGGAAACATCATGCTTTGGGGCTGTTTTTCTGCAAAGGGACCAGGATGACTGATCCATGTAAAGGAAAGAATGAATGGGGCCATGTATCGTGAGATTGAGTGAAAACCTCCTTCCATCAGCAAGGGCATTGAAGATGAAACGTGGCTGGGTCTTTCAGCATGACAATGATCCCAAACACACCGCCCGGGCAATGAAGGAGTGGCTTCGTAAGAAGCATTTCAAGATCCTGGAGTGGCCTAGCCAGTCTCCAGATCTCAACCCCATAGAAAATCTTTGGAGGGAGTTGAAAGTTCGTGTTGCCCAGCAACAGCCCCAAAACATCACTGCTCTAGAGGAGATCTGCATGGAGGAATGGGCCAAAATACCAGCAACAGTGTGTGAAAACCTTGAAGACTTACAGAAAACGTTTGACCTCTGTCATTTTAAGTGGGAGAACTTGCACAATTGGTGGCTGACGAAATACTATTTTGCCCCAATGTATGTTTTTTAAAATTCAGTACATGAGAATTTTTGAGCAAAAGTGTTCATGTGCACTAAGTCATCACGCACAGCCTTTCATCCACAAGTCAATTTTGATGGAAAAAACTGGTGGGAAAAAGTGCATATTTTTTATGCATAATTTATAATAGTCACATGAAAATCTGTCACAAATTGGATGGAAGCCTAGCTACTGTTCAATTTAAAATGTATGTCAAACAAAAAAACAATG
Source organism: Oncorhynchus masou masou (assembly GCF_036934945.1). Taxonomy (NCBI): domain Eukaryota; kingdom Metazoa; phylum Chordata; class Actinopteri; order Salmoniformes; family Salmonidae; genus Oncorhynchus; species Oncorhynchus masou. The sequence continues at coordinate 69,779,223 of NC_088224.1, read as the reverse complement.
ATTACAAAGTAAAACAAACCATACACAATGACTACTTTAACAATTTCAACAGAAAATTTTACTAAAACGCAATTACTTGAAGAATAGAATGACGGCACAAACAGTCATTATGTTAACAAATGTTGCATATGCACGATTCAAAAGAAACTGCGGCCCTCTCGTGACAGCGAAGATAAAAAAAGAAAGAAGTTGAAAAGTACATTTCCTGCAATTCTGTACATTTTTCCATGGGGCATAGAGAAAAAGATGCCATTTTAAAGCAAGTTTGTTGCAATCCTACACATTTTGCCATGGGGCACAAAGAAGGTTTAGCAATTTTATAACTTGTGTCATGCAATTCTACTTATTATGCCCTAGGGCGGAGAGAAAAATTTGCAGTTTTACAACTAACTCACTGCAATTCTAAACATGTTGCCATAGGGTGGAGGCAAATGTTTGCAGTTTTTAATATGATAACTAATGGGCCCTACCCCGGTCGGTATTTCGACAACGCTTACTACAAGTTTAGATAGCTTGCCACTAGACTAATTTACCAATCTAAAAACATTTTGTTGACATGGGCGGGCTAATTGAGTGACTGCTAATGCACAACCAAATTTCAAAATTGCACCTTGTGAATTATATTATTCTTCCAACAGTAAGTTGAGACCCCGACTGAGTAACTAATTTTATTTTATTAATTAAATTGGTCTGCAGGCCTACAAAGAGAGGGGGGGCATACGCATCAGTTGCCCATCCCTGACCTAGGCTACACGTGTGCTCTAGCCAACAGCTCGCAGAAGGCGCTATTAGCTAGAGTGCACGTGCCAATACCAGAGTGGGCACATGCTATATAAAGCATAACAAATTTGTGAGGAAAATAATCAGTAAAGTTGAAAATATGATGGAAACACATTTATCTTTATTTTTTATTCCTTACATGAAGAAAAAAAACTTGTAGTAAAATTATGTGCACTACCTCATCACGTACTGCTTTTAATCTGCAACAAGTCAATTTGATGGAAACATCTGGTAAAATGTGCATAGTTTTTATGCTCGTTTTAGAATATTCACATGAAACTTTTGCCAATTGGATGGAAACCTAGCTAGTGTCACCCTGTTACTGTGGAATTGCCAGAGTAAAGATGGTCTCTGTACAACACACTAATATTTAGGCCAGCTATTCATAATGCAGAATAATCAGCTTCATGGTGCAGTGAAAGTAGAGCACATTATTGCCAGCATCATCACTTCAGCATCAACACAGAGAACTTCAATGCAGTATGCATGCACATTTCTATTGACCATTCAGCCAACATCTGTGAATGTTTGATAAAGCCAACATCTAGGCCTAACTGCCCAGTCAATGCATGAGTTTGTTTGACTTGAAGCAAAAAACAAAGACTACATTATCTCCATGCAATCTACATGGCTGTTATATATTCTTAGAACAATAAATACTAAGTGATGACTTGCAATACAGCTTGTTACAGGGTAAAGTAATGGTGTCACAGGTTGCCAATAGGCCATGGCATGATCAATCAAATCTGAAACAGTCATCCAACCATCCCGGTATTGCAATGACCACCTGAGTTGTGGGTATAGAACTTGCAATGCCAAGTTGTTATGTTTCATTTACATAAATAGAACTAGCCTGGTCTCATAGGCTATACTTAACATAGTAAATTTAAATCCGGGCACTCAAACTACCATAATATGTTATGTTTGGTATGGTTACACCAGACAGATGCTCACTTATGGTAAAAACTAAAGTAGGATGGTTGTCGTGGGCGTATAACGAGAACGTCTAGCAACCCAAAGGTTACGAGTTGGAATCTCTTCTCTGACAACTTTTTAGCTACTTTGTAACTACTTAGCTAACCCTTCCCCTAACCTTAACCCTTTACTAACTCCTAAACTTAACCCCAACCCCTAGCTAACGTTAGCCACCTAACCAGAATTCATAAGATATTGTACGTTTTTACAAATTTGTAAAATATATACGAATTGTAATTCGTAACGTATCATACGAAATGGATGTTAGACATCCACAAATTAATACATACCATACGAAACGTGACATACCATACTAAATGGAGTGTCTCGGATTTACGTACAGAATAATACGAAGCGTTCTGATACCAGCCAGCAACCTATAGATATTTGTCCAAGTTTTAAAAAACAGAACGTAACGTTAGTAGCTAAATTCTGGCCAGGATGGTCTGAATTAGTAGTAACTAGCTAACAAATAGGAGGGGTATGTTATTCTAACTAGGCTAACGTTCGCGTAAGACAGTCCATAAACAAGGGCCTATCTACAGAGCTAACGTTACTCATCTACGTTAGCTAGTTTGTTGGTAGACGTAGCAAGTTTGCCAGTAACTATGTCAAACGTAGCTAGCTAACGTCAACTCGCAGCCTTACCTATGCAAGTTAGCTTGCTAGCTACGTTCGACCAGGTCATACATGTAGTTAGCTAAGCTAGTTGGTCAGAAAACGTAAAAACAAACCTGTGTGACAACGGTGACGTTTCCAGGGTACGGCTGTTACCAGGGTGTATTTGATGGGCTGGGGGGCAGTTAGCTAGCTAAAAAAAACTAGCACCAGGCCTTCACCGTGTAAATTGATGGGGGATTCAGGAATGGTAACGTTACTGTTTTTCAGTAACGACGTTGCTGTTGGAATGTCTCTTTATTTTTCATCTCGTAAAACGACATTTGAGTCCTCGCGTTGCAAAGGTCCCCCATGGTCCATTTAGAAAAAAACACGTCAGATTACTTACATTATATCCACATCCCATTCTCCAACCTCTAGCGGTTGGTTTGTTTACCTTCTTTGTAAATTGTCACTTGTTAGCTAAAGTAGCAGGCAGCTATTGCTTCATTTATAAACGCTGGATGAGACGAATATTTCGATCCAACAGTTGTCGTTGGTTGCTTTGAAAATAATGATTTTCTGATTATTTCAAAGATAACATTTAAAACAGTCTAGCTATGTACAACATGTTTATTTGAACACAGAGAAATAGGGAAAGTACGCTTGGCTCAATCTAGCTAGCCAACTTCGATTCAGAGTTGACGCAACGTCGGAGACCAACGTAATGGCGTTTGGGCGGGGTAAACAAAGAGAAAAGTCCCCCATCTAGTGGATTAAACACAAACACCCACACCACTACTAAACTGAAGTTGATCGATATGATCACAGAGTATCCATTATATTGACCAGATACTCAAGTGGCCACTCTAACAATGGAAATAAATGCCTTAAAAATGGAAGGCAGTCGGGAGGAGGAAATTTCAGGTGGGACGATTCTAGCCAATGAGAGGGCAGACGCGTGTGAACAACAGGAACAACTCCAATATAAAGTGTTTTTTTTTTATTTGCCACACGTAGCAAATAATCCATGCAATGTTTGTTGCCCAAATTCAACACCCTCATGGACTCCATACAAAAACACCACCTGCGGGAGAAGAGATATTTTGGGCCCATTATCCCTCTCGCTTCTTTTCTTCCTCTTTGATATGATGCATAGCTGCTGTCAAACCAAGCACCCCGCTCATTCAAATTCAACTCCTTAGTCTCAAACATATTTGGATTGATTGCATTTGATCTGTTAGATTACCGTTTGAGGAATGAAGATAGAAATGACAGAGGACACAGACAGTGCCTTGGCAAATTTGCCGTTTCTTGAAATAAAGGCTGAAAAAACTCATGTAGAATTAATCACAATATCAACGAATGCTCAGCTTTTTCTGACTGCACCCATTAAACACATTTGAAAAGAGAATATCACTGTTATTTTATCTTGTTGCAACACTAAATATTTTGGTTATTTTTGTATTTAACTAGGCAAGTCAGTTAAGAACACATTTTTGTTTACAGGGATGGCCTAGGAACAGTGGGTTAACTGCCTTGTTCAGGGGTAGAACGACAGACTTTTACCTTGTCAGCTAAGGATCTAGCAACCTTCTGATTACAAGCCCAATGCTCTAACCACTAGGCTACCTGCCACCCTGTATACAACATTGTATTATTAAAAAGGCACAATTTGCTGCCGGGTACAGTGACAAAGGATTGCAGATAGAACTAACGATATCCCTAACAAGAAGGCTAGATCTGACAGAGTGCGGTGAGGGGGTACTGGGGATGCTCATATGTGTACATGTCTGCCCTCCCCTACTGTATGTGCTACTACATAAAAGGAGGATCTTGAGAGTAAGACAGCATCCTGTCACAAGCAGTTGGCAGAAGAGTAACAACCTCAACAAGAAGACAATATCTTTGCAGACAAGAAACCAAAACAAGACCTCTTCTAGAATGGTATGGGAGACCGTTTATTTTTTACGATATTGCACTTTAACTGGAAAATGTATTTTGGCATGGACGGCGATGTCCTAGTTTATGTTGTAAAGGTTTTTAGGCTGGCGTAAATGTATTTTTGCTACTTCCCTCCCTTACCCCATACCATCTTGACACAGGAAGCTGTGTCATTTCATGATGCAACAAAAGCACTTCCTGGTCTCAATATGTCACTTTAAGATTTTGTTATGAGCTATGCGTTCATGGAATCTTGCACTTTAGATATCAAAACAAGTTGCTCTAAAACCTCTCTCTGGTTCCCTCCCTCCCTCCCTCTTTCTTTCTCCCCTGTCCCTATTCTCTCTCTCTCACTGAGTGAAATATGACAGAACTTTCAATGATGTAGCCTGACAGTAGCAATATGACCAACATATACAATTACAACGTGTCAAAACTTCCCACGGTTGATGAACTTGTTTCACATTTACATTCTAGTCAAGCTCTTTGGTTGTGTGCGAGGTGGATGAGAGTCTGAAAGAAAAACTGAAGAAGTTCAGATTTCGAAAAGAGACCAACAATGCAGCCATCTTGAGTGAGTAAGACTTAATCGAAAGCATGTTCCAATTGTCCTGTTTCACCTAATTAAAAAACAAACATAATAAACCCAGAAACAGAAAAACATATGTTAAAGACTCAATATAGAATAATGATCCTATTCCCTCAGTGAAAATTGACATGGCAAAACAGCTTGTGATCCTGGAGGAAGAGTATGAGGCAAGTCACAATGTCTATCTGAGATGTTGAATATCCCATACTGAGTTAATAATTACTCAAATCCATCCACGCCTGTATCAATACCAGTACAACTCAAAACATGCTCTCACATTTTAGGACATCTCCCTGGATGACCTGAGGAATGAACTTCCCGAACGGCAGCCAAGATATCCTTTTATAACATGTCGGAGTGATACAGCAGAAATCTGTTAACCTCATATTCACCAGAACTGCCAGTGTTACAGTTGCATCATTGACCAGTGATTGGATCTCCTTGACAATATAGTGTACATTCATTGTTTACAGCTACAAATACGTCCATACAGATGGCAGGGTGTCCTACCCGCTGTGTTTCATATTCTCAAGTCCAGTGGGTGAGTAAACCACCCTAATTCAGTGAACAGCCAATTGAATGAAGGATTAGCATTACTGTACTGCAACATCCCTTTGAACAAAATAACTTTTTAAAGGTAGTAAGGGTTGATAATTGAAAGTAGAAATCAGATTCAATCAGTGTTTACCATATTATGATCAAAAAGGTTCAGTGGACAGACATCTGTGGCTTATGCACCCTCCTCATCTCAACAGGGTGCAAGCCTGAGCAGCAAATGATGTACGCAGGAAGCAAGAACCAACTAGTCTCCGCAGCAGAGCTCACAAAGGTCAGGACTATTGTCCGTTTCGAGTATTGACTGATAATAATGATCGGAACATAAGCCCAACACTAAACTCACAAAATAGAGAAGTTATAATAGAAAATGTTCAGAAAAATAAGCATGTTAAGCCTGATCCCCCTTTTGTCTCAATAGGTTTTTGAGACGCGAAACATAGATGACTTGTCTGAAGAGTGGCTGATAAACAAACTGTCTTTCTTTCGCTGAACTGTGTTCATGGTGGCAAAAGTGCAACATGAACTTCATTACCAGTTTGCAATAAATTGCTTTTATTGTCACTTGTGTTATTGCATTCTTATTCCTTCGCTATACTCAAACCATTACTACTAGCCTGGTTGCCAGTTTCTGCTCTCTTAACAACTCCTCGTGGAATTGTCATGCCAATGAGTGAGAAGTTGCTGATAGGCCAAACAGATCTAGGACCAGGCTACAGTATTACTACATCAGAAGGAAAATGTTTCAAGGAATACATGTTCATCTAAAAACAGGGGACTTTGGAGAGGGTAACTGTTAGCAGTAGAAGAAGCATACAGGCATAAATGTTGTAAAGTCAGCTACTACCATTTATTTACAATGTCTAAATGTTAAGAAGTTTCTGTCACAACTGAACTTAAACAGGTTCATTGTAATCGTTTGAGGGGGAAACAAGAAATGGGCAGAAAAATAAATGTTCTTTTGAAAGTTAACTCAAAAACATTTTAAAAAACAACTTTTCCTTACAAAACTAGCCCACATTTTATTGGCTGCTCCAATTACATTTATAATGTATTGAATCCTCAAACGCTAAGGACAAAAAAAAAACATTTAATAGATTTATGCACAAGAAAAGTCTACAGAATTATGTATTTTTTTTTTTTATCTGCTTCACACCACTAAGTGCCTCAGTGAGTGAGACAAAAAAAAAAAAAAAAACCCAGGCTTAAAAGAACAAACTAAATATGTTGTTGGTAGGAAATAATTGTATTCAATGAAGCATGTCCTGTACACAAAACTACTAAGATAGTGGCTCCAACTATATCTATGAGCAAAAGTCTGACATTTGAGTAACTCGCATTTACAGGTACCCAAAAGCCTTGTAGTAGTCCCTTAGAGATTGTGTCTCTCCTAAAAAAAAGTAGCAGACCAACTCTCAACAGGAATGAGATGATGGCCTCTGTAAAGACAGGGCTGTTCTGCGGGTGGGACTCGTGAGACTGGGCTGGCTGGAGCTCGGGGGTAAGGCATGGAGTGCCAGCGTTGTCACAGTAAGAAGGCCTCTTATTCACTGTCACTGCCATCGCTGGAATCTGAGGCCTGCTCACTGCCACTCCCGCTCTGGGCACGGCCACCCTCTGAGTGGTCACTACCGCTACTGTGGACCGGAGACACGCTGCCACTCCTACTCCTCTCCCTATGGCTCCTCTTCTCCTCCTCGCTCCCACTGCCCTCCTCCCCACTGCTCCGGGCTGCTCCATTCTTGGGCTCGTTGTCATCGTTATCACTGTCGTCATCGCTACCGAAGATCTCCACCTCATCCGCCAGCTTGACCTCCTCCTCGCCACTCTCACTGCCGCTACCACTGGCCTTCCTCCTCCGTTTCGCTCCCTCCTCGTCATCATTCTCAGCTCCACTCCGCTTTCCATCCTCATCCTCCCTGTCAGAGTCACTGTCAGAGTTGTCTGCCTCACTCTCGCTGCCTTTCTCCTTCTCATCACCTGGGATTGGAGACAAACAGATACAATTAGTTAATATGGATCTAAGAAGCAGTCGTAAACAGAGACTCTTCAGACACAGTAGTAAACATTGGGGAGGACAGAGACTGACCAGAGTCCTGCAGTTTACCCAAGTCCATGTCCTCTTCTTCATCCTCTGGTTCATGGTTCTCCAGCTGAGCCTTACGCGCATCCTAATGGACAAAGACAGATGTTGTTATTACTCTGATTATCTAGATGTTTGCAAATTTACACTTTTCTGCTGATGTCCAGCACTACCTGTTCATCTCTATCAGCGTTGAGGTCCACGTATTAAGTAAACACAGTAGTTTCTACAGATTTAAAGTAATGCTCAGTGTAGAAAACAGAAGTAACCCCCCACCCCACCCCCAAAGGAGGGCCTGACTAGCAGTTTCACCTGTGCTTCCAGCTCCTTGTCGTTCATGTCTCTGTGCTTACACACCAGCACAGCGTTTGTAGTAGACTGGGCTCCAGCCTTAGCTCTCCTCTTACTCAGCCTCACTCTGCAATCCAGGACAACAGTCAGAACAACACAGTCAGAACAACAACCTTCACAGGCCAAAACAAACTAACTAAACCCACCCTAGAAAATACAAATCTACCAGAATGCGATTCTCTCTTCCAAGAGAAACCCATGTCACCTCCTGTTACAGTAAACCCAAAAGACCCCCCCACTTTGAGACCCCCCACTCCAGCCAGTGGTTACCTGGTCTCCAGCTCATTGTAGTAGACTCCATCTCCGTCTCTGAAGATAAAGAAGTAGTTCTCCTCATAGCCCTTGCTGGCTTTGTTCTTCACGTTCCAATTGTACTCCCTGGCTATTTTATAGTCATACCTAGAACACACAAAGAAACCATCCTCATCACATCTAGTTCAATGTTACAGTAAGTGTGTTTCAGAGATTCCAACACCATAAAGGTTCTGTACTTGGACAACGTGAACCAAGTAGGTGTGAGGAAGTAGACAATGACAACGTGAAAACTATACTATCCCAATAATATTTAGTTAACATCTCAGTAGAATTGTTGGTGTCCCGTCTACTCAAGTGTGTAAATGCTTGTTGCATGACTCACAGATCATCAGGCATGTAGTCCAGCTCCTCATCCACGTCTCTCTTGCGCTTGCGAATCGTTTCCTCATTGGGCAGGAAGTAGGCCACAAACTGGTTTCCTTCCTCATCCATCATACCTCTGCAGGTCACAACAATAAACAATTCAGAACATTATGTAAATTGTCATAGTGCAGAACGGTCACAGAAAATCACAGACACACAATGTGGCAATGTTTTCTCCTCACCTAATCATGGCCTGTGACATCATCTCCACACCCTGGGGTGCTGACATGTCTTTAGGCGCAGGATCAGAGTCGAAGATTACCTGAGCACACGGGTTGATCCACATCTGGGGAGCAGAGAACAGAACATACAAATGCTTACTCTTTACCACAACACACTAGGGCAAGACAACAACAGTTAAACACATCCAGCTTGAAACAGACACAGGAACCAATGACTCCCCAGGAACAAAGACAATGGGCATAATCCAGATAGGTAGCCAAGACCAGTACAATGATACTGTATGTCCTGATGAGTGCTATGGATGCTCACCTTGAAGTCAGGGAACACAGGCATCACCTCCACAGGAGTGACTCTGGGTTTACTGTAGTGCTGGGCAATCTGGGGGAAGAGGAGGAACACAGCGTGTGATGTACAGATACTAGGATCTTAATTTGATCACTTTTTTTGCTGAGAATTTCCCTGTTATATTATAGAGCTACATTAACAGTGTACCACTTTTCATGTAGCCTCGTTTTGACCAGCTAATAGCCTAACCACCAATCAAGCAACATTATGGACTAAACATTAAAATCCTGTTGCTGCACGATTATTTTGCTGTGACAATTTAGGTACAAATAAGATCCGACATTAACTTTGTTTGTGATGGAATTAATCATATCATAAGGAGCATACAATGAACTGTGTCATCTCTGTGTAGCTGGACATTGACTTTGAAGTTGTTACTGAAAGACCTATTTGGACTGAATATCGCACAGTAAATTGTGCAGAGCCAAACACAGGGCACTCTCACCGGTTTTTGTGCATCCTCAAAGGTCTTTTCAATAGCAGCAATCTGGCTGTCCCTATCCTTGTATATCTCCTCCTCTGTGAACTGCTGTTTGACAGACACACCGATCCTAAGGACAGAACACATAGGTCATAGAAGGGGTGGGACAAACAGAAAACACTACAAGATGGGAAGTGTGTATGCTGAATGTGGTGGTTAGCTAGCCTGTTAGGTCACACTTACTTGACTTCCACTTTCTCATTGGAGACACCATATCTGTTGAACTCTGTAGAGATGTACTCAGTTTTCCTCATCCACGGGACCACCTTGGCATGCTGCTGAGATCTACAGGAAAACAAACAAAGAGCTCATAACACAAATTCCAAGTCATTCTTAACATTTTAGTTGAATTTTGTCACACAGATACTGTATTGACTAGTACAGTCTGTATCCAAACCTTTTCGAGCTGGATGGAGCTGTGATGTCTTCCTCCAATAATTTCTCATCAGCTGGATCAAGAAGAACTAGAAAAATAAGGATGGGACGATTCTAATTCAGTACTACACAAGCTTCAAGTAACCACCACAAAAATATACTGACTGTGTGGTATAACAGTGTGTATGTCATTCAGAAACGTACTGCTGGGGTCGACACGGTAGGTGTCTGGGTTAATGAGGTCGATGGTGACACCAAGGTCAGGCTCAGTCAGCAGTTCATGTTTGTGTTGCTTCTCTAATGATGTAGCCTTGTACTGCACAAACCTGTCAAGACCAGACAGAGCAACATCCAGTCACATCAGAGTCCGTGGCAGATCGGTATTTATGGGAGAAGGCTTAGAAAAGAAAAGCTGCACACTGTGGCTCCAACAACAATACATTTAATAGACATAGCAACATCTGGACTGACCTTTATAGCAGAAGGAACTTGGTAGGAACAAGGGTGTTTACCTGTGCTGGTCAAATGGATATGTGATGAATTTGGGATCAAATGGGATGTCAGGCAGGCTATTGCAGTACTTTACCCGACAGACCACGCCGGACCTGGGAGAATGGTTGGGACAAACATGGAAGCACACATTTTTTTAAATGTACAGAGAAGAAGAAGTCATCATCATGTTCTATCAACCACTGATGCTACATATCCTCATAACCACCTAATGGTCATGTGGGTTTATATCTGTCAATGACGGGACAGGTGGCAGGCAGGCAGCCTAGAGGTTAGAGCAGTAACCGAAAGGTTGCTGGATCGAATCCCCAAGCTGACAAGGTAAAAATCTGTCTTCTGCCCCTGAACAAGGCAGTTAACCCAATGTTCCCCAGTAGGCAGTCATTGTAAATAAGAATTTGTTCTTAACTGACTTGCCTAGTTAAATAAAGGTTAATAAAAATAGAGATCTCCAACCCCATTTGCATTAAAAAAAACACTTCTTGAATTGTAACTGAATCTCTTTTGTTGAAACATCAAACTGCAAGCATACCTCTCTGGAACAGTTCTGTGTGATGAACTCCTAGACATGTTGATAGAAAAAAACAAGTGTTGTTAGCTACACACTCAGCTGAGACTGAATAAATAGGAAGGAACACAGCCCCCATTTCAATATTAACTTATGATGGCAGTCAGAACATATGTAAATTATGATGATCGCTAACTAGCCATGCCGTCATTAGCTAGGTTGCGGCAAAGCAAATACATCGGAGAAAAGATTTACCTGTGACCGTCTGAGTCTCGCTGGGCTTGTGTCTGTATAGTTGGAGCCATTCTCTTAAAATAATGATCACGACTGGAAACACAGCTTCACGTAAATTCAGACAACCGATCAAGTAACTCCTTACTAAAACACTTTACATGAAAGAATAAGAACATCCGTTGACTACCTAGCTATTTACTCCAAAGTAGTCAGAGCTTGCGCTCTTTTTGCTTTTCTGTCTTGGCTGGCGGCATCTTACTACTAGTAGGACCCCTAATATTTTCATGGGTAGCTTCGGAGCGGCCTGAATGTAATTGCGTAGCAGATCTACCGTCATGTACTTGCTATATGTCGTATGTGGATTTGTGGTAGGTAGTTGTACCTTAAACCAGTCAGTATCAATTTAAACGATGCTACGTTGGAAAGCAAGCTACAAAAATAAAGTATATCATCGCCCTCTACTATATTGGAATATAAAAAGGAGAAATTACATACTGACAACCAATCTGTAGCATAAAACTGTTTGAAATAGAAGTGCAACAACAAGCTTGGAAAATGCTAGAATTTATTCTGTCTTCGGATGCAAATAAATAAAAACAAACGTACCATAGATGTCACTGCCCAGTTTAATACCTGACATGTCACTTTCCTAAACAAGAAGTCGACATTAAAGACAATACTTGTTTTAGGCTATGCCTGACATTACAGAAGGACAATCGTTCAATTAAGACAATTGACATGTTATGAACAGGTACAAATCGAAATGTGGAATTAATCTATGGATTCTAATAATTTTCCTAATTTGCTATTAAGGCATTCATGACATTATTATTGAGATGTGAGCTTTACACCAGCATCAAAAAACAAGGAAACCCAGATCTTTGATCTTCATCAAAAAAGCTATTCAACATTTTAGTTTGAGCGCAAATATCAAAACATGCAAAATACTGATGAGTGCAAAATATATTTTCATAATGTTGTAACATTTCCAAGAGTAAAGCTTTTCATTAAATATTTGTGTCATGTCAATAATGTTAGTGTTCTACATAACAAAACAATCCAGTGACAGTCATGTAAGTGCCCAGACTGAAGCGGATTATGTATATAGACAGATTTGTGAAAAACAAACAAACGTGTACAACCATGATAATGTGCAAGTCTGCCAAAATCCACAAAAATGACATTGACTATGGACTAAATCGCAGTTAAAAAACTTTTTTCAAAGCATCTGCCAAGTGTTTTTCACATTTTTTGACCTATATCATATATTAACACAGACAATAGAAATAGAACATGTGTATGATGGTTCATGCTTTGGTGGGGAACACTTAGCAGCCTTACTATGCATCAATTCCAGTTACTGCAGGACCCCCTCCCTGGTTCTTCCTGCCAAGCTGGGTGTCTCTACCCATATCCAACAACAATCCAACTGCATTCAATGCAGTTTGTTCATGTTGACAAAGACCATGCGCTAAATCTAAGAGGGAACCAGTAGCAGGGAGGTAGAAAACAACTACTTGTTCTCATTATTTTATAGGAGTGGCTCAAACATACAGCTCCCATCATTTTATATCTGGAGAGATCCATCCAACAATCCATGATGTGCTGTTCCTCATATTCTTTCCCTATCTCAGGTCTGCATCTGTCCAGAGGGATCCACTCTGTGGAAAGAGGACAATGGAGACTTTATTCATGAAAGTGTCAAAAACATGACCGGATCATGCCTATTCACTTGTCAGTATCTGTAAACACATACTTGTGACATGCTACATGGTAATAACTATTAACAACAGTATAGTTTCCCATTTCAGATACAAGTTATAGTACTGCATTTAATCTGATCACATCTAAGAACAGATAGAAATCAAAATTAGGACTCACCTGCTCAACATGTACAGCATTTGGCCAGGGTCATCTGCAAATACCCTGTAGTAACACAATGAGAAAGGAAGGTCTGTTTGATACTTCATCTGGATACTTGTAAGACGATTGAAAATCAGCAAGTGGCCTGTGTGTAAAATATGATTAGATACTCATACCCATCTCCCCAGTGATAAAATGCCTGGTCCTGGTAGAAAATACATAGGAATAGCCACACGCTTATGGTCTCCACCCAAAATATTACAAAAAGGAACCATAGTGAGGAGACAAGCAGCTCACACACCATCATGGGGCTTCTACATTGAGACAGAGCAGAGAGGAGAGTTAAACCATAGGGGAACATACATACACTACAGTCCTATGCAGACAAATAGTGAAGGTACTGGTGGCAGCAACATGAGAACTGCTAGTCCTGAAGAAAGATAACAATATTAAGCAATGCCAATTTTAGATCTGGATTGCAAACACGGTTTGTTTTTTGGTTGAAAGCAAGGACATTTCAGGGATTATCAACACTAGCACATGAACTCAAGCCCAAACCAAACAAGCAGTATGTTGGCCTTTGCAAACTAGCAGATGTCCTAGCAAAGTAGGGAGGAACGTTGATCAGCTGTGTTCAGTGAGAGGGTAGCTAGCTGCTAGCTAACTCAATCTTGGTGACATGCATCATCGCCAGCTAACAAAAAATATTGGAAATAAAGTATCTTACCTTTAATCGTGATGGGAGCAGATTTAATGGTATCCAAGTCCGTGAATATCAATAACATTCATGTAGGCAAGATGTTTAGCTAAACTTGGTTGGTCTAGCTAGCTAACGTTAGTTATACGCAATGCTACATACAGCTAGATAACAATTAGCACCAGCTGACTGGGTTTTTTGTATTGTTGGCAAGCTAGAACACTTAGCTAGCTTGCTTAATAACTTATTTGGGAAGTTAATATGATTTTACTTGATCAAATATAACATAGTATCGCTATTTAGCCAGATAACATGCATGTTTTCAATGTTCATGGGCAGCTTTGCCTGCCTGCATGCACCAGCAAAGTTACTGCGTTACCAGTGAGTTATTTCCGGTGTTGTGCCGAAAAGCTCCCCCCTCACGTTTTAGGCAGCGTTTCATGTATTTTTTTTATGACGGTTTGATCGCGGGGAGGCACTAGTAATGTCTGCAGTTTTCGGTTTGGCTATTTGTTTCAAGTGTATTAGTCTATAAATAAATCTCTTTGCCAAAATTCGTAATCTCTCCCATGTCTTATTCGACGAGTAGTTCTGAAATGTTTATTGCTTGCCTACAAACTGATTTGTTGGAAAGGTGGCATCCTATGATGGTGCTACGTTTAAAGTTACGGCGTTATTCAATAAGGCCATTCTACTGCCAATGTTTGTCTATGGAGATTGCATGACGGTGTGGTCAATTTTATACACCTGTCAGCAACGGGTGTGGCTGAAATAACCAAATCCACTCATTTGAAGGTGTCCACATTCCTTTGTATATATAGTGTATGTATATATAAAATATAAATTCAAAAATTATGGAATTAAAATGCAATGTCTGTTGGCACTGAAATTGTGCCATACATTTTCCAAATTTGGCAAATGACAGTACAGGTAGAGGAATGTAATAACTGAACAAAGAATGGCAACCAGGCTCAATGATTCTGTACAAGTGAACATTTTCTAACACAATGTTCAAATTTCTTATGCTCCAAATTGAAAAGACAGGACACAAATTATATACTAAAATTACTTTATTACAGCTGATTTCTGTTCAATATCCCTCTGCCAGCACAATAGTCATTATAATACAAACAAAATAGTAGATTTGATCCTAGTTTTATTCTTCTGTTTCATGAATCTTTTTACACATTTCAATTAACTTTTTTGTATATTGTTTTGGTGAAAATGTATAATCTTCATAATCTTTCAGACATTCAATAACAGGTTTCACAATTTATACATTTTAATACAGGTTATATATAAGTTGTAGTGGTAATGCTGTGCCAAGGAAGAATACTGACATCCTCATAGAAATGGATCCTCTGTTTTCATAAGTAGCCTATCACCACTCAATCTTTTCAAGCCTCTACATTGACCATCTAACCAGAACCAAATAGCTCACATCATGCTATTTTTAAAATGTCATGCCATCAGGCCAAGCCAAAGGGAACTCTGGAGATGAAACAATGCAGTGGTGTCTGGGCTTGGCAGCTCTGGGATGGCACAGTGTTTGACCAGAGGGAGGACCTCCATTTTTCTTTAGCTGACACCATCAATGCTAAATTATAATTAAAACATTATCCAGGTTGGTGGAGAAGCCTTGTACATCATTAAAACAAATATGAATAAAAAATATCTAAGTAGTCTCCCTCACAAAGAAAAATATTTAAAAAACATGAACAAAAAGGTGTGATGGGTTGGCAATCGATCTCGTATGAGATGAGGTTTCATTGGCGGTTAGTGCTATCCGGGATCCTTGGGACATCCCTACCCTGAACCCTAAGTATTTGAAAATGTCAACTCCAATGGGGTAGGGACATCCCAAGGACCATGGATAGCAAGGACCTTTCATTGGCCTGACATGTGAATTAACCATTGACCTAAGAAGCTGTTGACCTGAACATGGGCTAGGTCCCAATAATCAGAAATACCTTTTTTCCCCTGACCACTGATCATAGAAGACTTGGGCGGTATAAGCATTATAGTGGTAAATTAACCTAGTGAGGCGTTTCAACTCTCTGTGGTTACAAATGAAAGGAAACATGAGGTGGAAGGTTTTGGAGAGTATTGGGACACACTCACAGCCCTATGTACTGTAACATATTGAAACCCATGCCTGCTTTTTGGAAAGGACAGTTGGATATGATTCTGAGGCAGATATTGGAGAACTGTATTGGGGGATTAGAGTCTGCAACCATTTAAAACAAACTTCTCCTGCATCTCTTTGTGCCCGTAAAATCAAACAAGTTTTTGCCGCACAATTGTAGCATCACATTCAACAAGAACAAACATCAGAATAGGTACTAATCTGGTGGATGTGAATGTAGAGAGGGTGGAGTAGAAGGAAACACAGGAAGTACAGACTTACTGCAATGACAGGTGTCATGAAGGGTGCAATGACTAACAAAGTGTGTGACAGTAAAGGAAAATGACAGTGTAGGCTATGCATGCACAGGAAGCAGTAAGAGTCAGTGTACACACAACCAAGCTCACTTTTCATCAGTTACTTTTACAGACCCTCATACCAATGTCAACGTTGTTTAATATTTGGTTAGTGTCTGTCAAGTTAAATAATGTTAGTCTTATAGATTTTTTTTCAATGTTCTTCGTCACAAAGAAAGTTTAGTTAAAACGTTTAATCTCTTAAATTGTTGATATACACAATATGAACATTTCACCCCGACTTTAATTTCCTAAGATATCTGCAACATTAGGTCTTTTAAAGCCTTGTGGCCTTCTCAATATATATGTTTTTAAAGTGTTTTAGATTTCCATACAGAGATAGTTACCCTCATAGTAAATGCAGACTTGGTGATTGAGGGAATGGAGGGTGAGAAAATAAAGAGGGGAACCACAATGGCATAAACTCACCCATGAAAGAAGCAGTTTCATGGGTGAGAGAACAAGCTCACAGATAGAACCCACTGTGGGTGTCCAAGGAAATAACTACAGAAGTGCTTTGCCACCTTTAAAAGATGGAATCTGCATTAGGGGAAACAGTGCCACTGTCCGCCCCAGCACCTTGGTTATTCATTTGTGGACGAAACTGAGAGGTGCGTTGAGCAGTGTGGTAAAAGAAAATAGCGCGCGCATTGATGTCCGATAGGAAAGAAAAAAGTGTTTGTTGTTTGCAGTAACTTCGGTTGTTGTAACATCCCAAATGGGCGTGGCAGTTTTACCATTAAGGATTCCAGCTTTAACCACTTTTTAACCACTCACCAACATAAGTGTAGAATGATCATTTAGTGCGAGTGTTATATTTACATGTAGAACACCAGTAACTAACAAGTATATGCGCTTCATTTACCTGCCATTGTTACTTTTAGGGTGATGAGATGGTCTCTTGTTTCCTGATTGCAGAGTTTTTAGTGTTGCTCAAGTTGTGGACCATTATCATTTTAAACACTGACTGCATTACATTAACCAGCTCCCACAACATGTACTCCTTGCCAAGCCTGCTATCATGGTCAAAAACAGCCATTACATTGAGATTAAATCTTTCCCTTTCAAACACATTCTGAAATCATATATAATTTGTCCTACTTATGGAAGCTATGCTCTACTGTGCCCACTTACTTCATGTTAAACCTGGCTTGCAACATTTAGTGCAAAAGGTGTTTTTTAACCAAGCATACAATAAAAGTAATTTAACTATCCCTGTCACCATACACCATAATCTGGTTCGTTCTTGTCCAACATGAATCCTCCATAGAGCCATAGAAATAGGTCTACATACTGGTATGACTCTGCTAACTCACTTGTAATTAACCCCAGGTATTCAAATCCTCACTACGTATCTGACATTAAGGTAAACTATTAGCTAAACTTTTCAACTTCCCCACCTCAACCACATAATACAGACACACAATAGTCATCCCTCATGTTGCTGTGCCTAAAATAAAGTCAAACTACCATGTGTTTTACTGTATACATTGTATGTACTGTATAAAGTGCTTTGACAAGGCAGCAGTATTTAAAAGGCACTAAAATAAAATCAACTGATAAATGTCAGGGTTCTTATTAAAGGTATTACAGAGTCTTGGCTCTTGTATCGGACAATCATGAAGCCCATCATTAATTATACTGATCCCCTCCTCGATCATTCAGTCAACTAAGATGAACTCACAATCTGTCATCCTCTGCACAGCAGACACCCAGAACCAGTCCTCAAGTACCTGTATGCATGATATTATCACCTTTAGAACTTCTGTTCAATTGATCACTTCACAAAACTCCTGATATGGACATCATTTTCAGAGGTACATGAGGATAGATGTTAGGATCCTCTCTTCCTGAATTACATCATTTTCATTGAATGATGCGAAATGTAATACAAACTTGGTTAACTATTTAATCAATCTGAGCTGAACTAAAACATAAAAAAATATGCCAGTTTTACACTGAGAATAAATGATCAGTATCAGGGCATACAAAGGCACCATCTTACTGAGTATTAACATACATATACACTTTTAGCTGTTAGCTAAGCCTATAGTTTATTATGGATCTGCCATGTCCCTCTGGTTTTGGCTGATGTAGTAATGCTATGAGAGACACCGACCCACTTGGAAACCCTAAACAACAGTGAAGATTTGGATTTACTGTAGGTGGGCTATTATGGCCTAAGGAGCGGTTGAAGACGGCAAACTAGTGGCCAATGCCACATACTACAGTAGTACAGAACAGCTGAATGTGGCCATAGTTGAAGCTATGGTTAGCCTGGAACCCTAGCTTTGCATTCGAAACAGACAATACAAAGAGTAGCATCTAAAAACATTCATATTCTGCTTTAGTGTTCTTATTGGCAAATGGATAAATTAGCAGCTTAAACTCCCACAGGGAGGCATAAAATAAAATGCAGATCACTAAATGTTGGCAAAATGCTCATCGATATAAAAAAGGTTCACCGTCTGTTACTGCTTCTTCAATATATTAAATGTAAACATTTAAATCTTTCAAACTGCAAGTCTAACTGTGAAATTCACAACAAAAATCCTACCTCGATGATATGACATTGCTAAAAACAAACTTCTTGCTCTTACCAGCTGTAATGACAAAAAAACTATCTTTCTTAATAAAAAAAAGGACAAATAATAACAGCCAAAATATAATTGATCGAATTCTACAAAACCCTCAGATTCTTGTATGTAAAAACGTTTAAGAAAATCCTATTCACAAAATTTCACCACATTCCTGCAACAGGGGTTGATAGTAAATAAGTTTGTGAGATGTTTAATAACAACTGCCTGGCTTAAAAGTAGGCTTGGCTACAACAACAAAAGCGAGTTTCATGGAAGCTGGCCAAAATACAAGCCAACAACATTGTGTCCCAGTGTTCCTCACAATCTCAAACCTAAAAGAGAATGTCAAACCAACTTTCATTTGTTTCAGGTATTGTCAAGCAGCTCTATACGGTATCTGAGCAGTTTATTAAACCTCTCCCTGTTAAAACATTTCAGAACGCAAAACTTTCTTCAGATTTGGAAAAAGAAACAATCTCTGCGATTTAAAATGACCATAAAAGCAGGCTAGCATAAGGAGAGTAAACAAATAAATAATAATAAAGTAACTGGATAGATAGATGGGCCAATATATTATCAAATTTGGAGCAGGGGCATTTCCTGGGCTGTCTTAGTTTGCTGTGATTGGTAGACACTAAGCAACTTTTAAATTAAAAGCAATTGGCAGATGTCAAAAGGCTTTTTGACAGTGGTCTCAGTGGTGCAAAAGGAGAGCAGTGGCTATGGATAACACATATATGTACATGAAAATGATTTCTAAGAGAGAGAGAACACGAAATAATAAGTATTTAGTGTTGACACTGAATGGTTTCTATAGAAACAGAAGAACTGATCTGTATGTGTGCTAATAAACTGATGTGTAGAGGGGGTGTGCCTCTTTCAGCCCTTTTGACCTGAGCAACATTTATTTCCACACGCATTCACATCTGTACACAGGACAGGAGAGGAATAGGAGGGGATGAGAAATGTGTGAAAGAGAGGTGGAGGTGTAGTAGAGCTCAGCCCATACTGTCCCACTCTGCTCTGTGGACTTGGCAGCATCCTACTCTGACTCTGGAAGTCTATGTGTAGGACAGGTGCGACCCGTTGGATATCTGAGAGTTGACGCTGGTGCTCCTGCTCATAGCCTGCTCACTGCGCCCCCCTGAGGCTGTTCTGCTCAGTGCCTGGGGGCTGTTCTGCACTCCTCCACTGCCTCTGGCCCCCAGGGGCACTGCCGAGGGGTGGCCCCACGGCTGAGGACCCCCGCTCCCCTGCATGCCTTGGCCCCAGGCTTGCTGCATGGGGGACCCTCCTTGACCAGAGTGATAGTGGTGTTGGTGATGGCTGCCTTGGTGCCCTAACCCTCCACTGCCCCAGTGTGGCCCTTGAGAGCCCCCAGAATGGTGCTGTGTCTGGGGGTGGGCCCAGCTGCCTGGGGCCCCTGGGAAGCTGTGGCTAAAGGCCTCTGGGGAGAGGTTGGACAGCACCATGTTGTTGAAGCCTAGACGCATGCTCTCTGAGTCGAACGCTTCGATCTCCCTGGCCTGGCGCTCCAGCAGGCTACGGATCCTCTCCGAACGCTCGTTCTGAAGGGCCAGCATCTCCTCCTCAATCTGAAGATACACACGTACACAAAGCTGCTCAGTATCAATATTTTCATGTAAAAATAACACTGGTTTAGCAATGATAAGAGCAAACACTGGAGCTTGAAATTAAATAAAGCCTCAATTTCAATTGAAGCTTTTTGCCACTAATACACCATTACTACATCCCAAATGGCACCCTATCCACTTAAAATGCACTACTTTTGACCACAGTGCACTATACAGGGAATAGAGTGCCATTTGTGACGCACCCCATGTAAAAAAAAATGTTCCCAGTATGGAAGATCAGACCTTCTGCTCCAGTAGGGCCCTCCGGAGCGACACTCTCTGCTCAAGGTCCTTCCGCTCACGGTCGTGCTGGGCATCCGTCTGCATCTTGATCTTGCTCTGGTAGGCGTTGAGTAGCTCCAGCTCCTGCTGCAGCTGCATCCTCAGCACCTGGCACTGAGCCTCCTGAGCCTCATCCAGACGCAGCTGGAGACGAGGGGTGACAGACAGGGGGTCAGCACAATGTTAAAGTGATACTTTGGGATTTTGGCAATGAGGCCCGTATCTACTTCCCCAGAGTCAGATGAACTTGTGGATACCATTTTTATGCCTCTGTGTCCAGTATGAAGGAAGATAGAGGTAGTTTCGCTAACGAGAATTAGCACAATGACTGGAAGTCTATGGTATCTACTAGCGTGCTAGTTAGCAACTTCCTTCAAACTACAAGCAGAGACATAAAAATGTTATCCATGAGTTCAGATGACTCTGGGGAAGTAGATAAAGGACCTCATTGCCAAAAGGCCCATCATCAGTAGTCAGCTTTTTAGAAACGTATCCCTCTCCTGCCTCCCTCCCTGCAGTGTTTTCAAGGTCTCTGTGTGACTCACAGCCTGTGTGGAGAGCATCTCGTTGATAGAGTGGTCGTACTGCTCAGCCAGGATGGCCAGCTTGCGGGTCTGCTCCTCCTTTAGACGCTTCAGGACAGCCTTGTGGTCAGACTTTGGTGTGCTCTCCAGTAGGTGGTTTCTCAAGGCCTTGTACTGTCTGGTCTGGATCTTACATGTGTCTTGGAACTGTTTCTTAATCTGGAGCTCTTTGGACTGGGACAGAGGGAGGGAGGAAGAGAGGACAAACAGAACAGAGAGGGGTCAGGTCTGGAACTCCTTGGACTGGGACAGAGAAGGGAGGACAAACAGAACAGTGAGGTTTCATGTCTGGAGCTCTTTGGACTGGGACAGAGGAGGGAGGACAAACAGAACAGTGAGGGGTCAGGTTCCTACATAACGGCTCGCTAACAGTAAAAGAAAACAACAATTTGTCTGTTAGTATACAATGTGTGCTCACCTTGAGGCTCTTGGGCTGCTGTCGGACCTCCATGACGTGTTTGCGTCGGAGCTCTCTCTCCCTCCTCTTGTTGTATTCCTGCTGGTTGGTGAGTTCTGTCTGGTGCTGCAGGCGGATCAGCTCAGCCCTCATCTTCTGGATGGTGTTGACCTGGCGGAACTCCAGCTCCTGCATGGACTCATGGTGCCGCAGCAGCATGGCATGCTCCAGGTCCTTCTGCGTCTGACGCTTATTCAGCTCCTACACACAGACGGACAGGCAGGGAGGAACAACCATACAGGTTAGGAGAAAACTGCATTCTATAAGACAAAGGGCAGTATTCGAAAGGAATGTTTGAACTATGTATAGAAGTAGGAAAATGAGCAGAACACACAGCTGAGCCATGGTTACAAAACGAAGACCGAGAGCAGGCAAGGGGACCCTCTTGAGGAGAGTGAGAGAAACAAGGGACTGTATGAATGAGGAGAGCTGAGTGATTACAGCTAACCTCTCTCACTAGGTCCTGCTCCACGTTGTGGCGAGCGATGAGGATCCTCCTCTTGAAGCGTCGACACTCCAGCTCTAGGTATTGTCTCTGTCTCCTCAGCAGGTTGGCCTCCTCCTCAGCCTGGAAGTGCTGGAAGTTCTCCTTCTGCTTGGAGAGCCACTCCTGCTTCTCCTTCTTAGGGGTCGACTGGTTCTCATTCAACTCCTGGGGGAAGAACAAGGGCGGACATTAGTTTCGTTCAACTGTCGTACCCCATCAGTAGCCAAAATAGAAGCTTGTTTTTCCAATGTTTGCAAACAACGTAAATGTAAACAACACTGTATAGCCTCAAAACATGGTTAAAACTATCATTTAGATATCATCTATTTTTCTACGGCTACCCCTACCCCGGTCAACAGCACTGCACCCCCCACAGCAACTCGCCCCACCCTTCCCCATTTCGTTGTTGCCATCCCTATTACTAGCCTGTTCAACCTCTTTCGCGTCGTCTGAGATTCCCAAAGATTGGAAAGCAATTGCGGTCATCCCCCTCTTCAAAGGGGGTGGCAATCTTGATCCAAACTGTTACAGACCTAAATCTATCCTACCCTGCCTTTCTAAGGTCTTCGAAAGCCAAGTCAACAAACAGATTATAGACCATTTCGAATCTCACCATACCCTCTTTGTTACGCAATCTGGTTTCAGAGCTGGTCATGGGTGCACCTCAGCCACGCTCAAGGTCCTAAACGATATCTTAACCGACATCGATAAGAAACATTACTGTGCAGCCATATTCATTGATCTGGCCAAGGCTTTCGACTCTGTCAATCACCACATCCTCATCGGCAGACTCGACAGCCATGGTTTCTCAAATGATTGCCTCGCCTGGTTCACCAACTACTTCTCAGATAGAGTTCAGTGTGTCAAATTGGAGGGTCTGTTGTCCGGACCTCTGGTAGTCTCTATGGGGGTGCCACAGGGTTCAATTCTTGGACCGACTCTCTTCTCTGTATACATCAATGATGTTGCTCTTGCTGCTGGTGAGTCTCTGATCCACCTCTACGCAGACGACACCATTCTGTATACGTCTGGCCCTTCTTTGGACACTGTGTTAACAACCCTCCAGCTTCAATACCATACAACTCTCCTTCCGTGGCCTCCAATTGCTCTTAAATACAAGTAAAACTAAATGTATGCTCTTCAACCGATCGCTGCCTGCACCTGCCCGCCTGTCCAACATCACTACTCTGGACGGCTCTGACTTAGAATACGTGGACAACTACAAATACCTAGGTGTCTGGTTAGACTGTAAACTCTCCTTCCAGACCCACATCAAACATCTCCAATACAAAGTTAAATCTAGAATTGGCTTCCTATTTCGCAACAAAGCATCCTTCACTGCCAAACATACCCTTGTAAAACTGACCATCCTACCAATCCTCAACTTCGGCGATGTCATTTACAAAATAGCCTCCAATACCCTACTCAACAAATTGGATGCAGTCTATCACAGTGCCACCCGTTTTGTCACCAAAGCCCCATATACTACCCACCATTGCGACCTGTACGCTCTCGTTGGCTGGCCCTCGCTTCATACTCGTCGACCAAACCCACTGGCTCCATGTCATCTACAAAACCCTGCTAGGTAAAGCCCCCCTTATCTCAGCTCGCTGGTCACCATAGAATCACCCACCTGAAGCATGCACTCCAGCAGGTATATCACTCTGGTCACCCCCAAAACCAATTCTTTCTTTGGCCGCCTCTACTTCCAGGTCTCTGATGCCAATGACTGGAATGAACTACAAAAATATCTGAAACTGGAATCACTTATCTCCCTCACTAGCTTTAAGCACCAGCTGTCAGAGCAGCTCATTACTGCATCTATAATTTAGCCCAAACAACTACCTCTTTCCCTACTGTATTTATTTTGCACCCCATTATTTGTATTTCTACTTTGCACATTCTTCCACTGCAAATCTACCATTCCAGTTTTACTTGCTATATTGTATTTACTTCGCCACCATGGCCTTTTTTTGCCTTTACCTCCTTTATCTCACCTCATTTGCTCACATCGTATATAGACTTGTTTCTACTGTATTATTGACTTTATGTTTGTTTTACTCCATGTGTAACTCTGTGTTGTTGTATGTGTCGAACTGCTTTGCTTTATCTTGGCCAGGTCGCAATTGTAAATGAGAACTTGTTCTCAATTTGCCTACCTGGTTAAATCAAGAAGAAATAAATAAAAAATAAAATAAAGTCCTTGCATCCATAACTCTGTCTATGAACTTAAGTGTGGTTACAATTTTTCCAGCCACATCCCTCATCCTCAGTGGGAGTATGCTTTGTTATCGTTTCAACTGCGGATTGCATCTTTAAGCAAGTCGACATGGGAGCTTGCTGTCCATATTTGCACATTTTCTGTAGAGGTTTGTCATTCATTGAGTCTGTCTGACATACTGAGAGGAGTATCTAGGCAAGCAATGGTGCATAATGGTGCATTTTTTCTTGAAATGATATATCAATGATTGAAGCCTTTGTATAATGTGTGTTCAGCTGTATGACCGCGTGTGATTCTCTACCTCTTTGAGCTGCTCCTTGCGGAGTTTGTACTCTCGTTTCTGGGACTCTAGGAAGCTGTTGAGCTCTTTCTTTTGCTGGCTCTGGATGTGCTGCTGGAATTTCTTCTCATCATTGGAAAAGGTCTTCGCCTGCAGAGACACAAAAATTAAACACTTGAACATTTCAAACAAGAATATTCAACAGAGACCTAGGGAACAGTAGTATAATCTAGAAAGAGTATGAATTATGAAGTAAGTATGGCGTAAGTGAGAAAACGACCGTACATCTTTCTCCATGGCGGCCTGGTGCTTCTTAATGAGTTTCTCCATCTCCTGGGCAAAGCTGTTCCTCTGGTTCTCCAGCTCTTTGTCCAGACGGAGCCGGTGTTCGTCCATCTCAGCCTTCAGCTTGTTCTCCAGGGCCATCAGGTGCTTCTGGTGCTGCCTCCTCATCCTCTTATAGCCTGACATCTGCTCTCTCAGCTCACTGTCCTGCTCGTGCTCCTTCATCTGACGGGTCACCTGGGGGAAACATTGGCTTATCATAGAACTCTAGGTTCAGCTTATTATCTCCTACAGGAGCAGACACTTAAAAAACAGCTGATTTGGGCCTTTATCTCAATATCAAATTATTTCTGGGTAACAATTAAGTACCTTACCGTGATTGTTTTCAATTAAAATACTCAAAAAGAAAAATAAACAGTTTCTTAGTAAAGATCAATTTCTCAAGCAATAATTTTGCTAGGACTGTCTGGGAAAATAAAAACTAGCTGTTATTGGCAGAGAGGTTTGGAACTCTTTCTTATTGGTCTATTAATCAATTTACCACCTGGTGATGTCACCAGGCATGCCAAAATTCCATCCCACCAAAACAGGCAGAAATTTCAAGCAGTCTTTTCAAACAGCTCTTACACTAAAAGGGCATTATAATAATTATTACAATTATACAGTATTATTCCATCTTCATAGGAAAAATCATGTTTTTGACTGCACTTGGCCTTTAAGGGTCCATTTTAAAATCATGTTATCTACAGTATCATTGTATTTCTAGGGCTCTTACCAGGGAGGCTGTGCGTATTGTGGCAAAGTGCTCGCGATTGCGGTGGTGTTTTGGCCGTGGAGTGTGTGCAGGGGGAGACTGGGGCTCAGTGGGCGGCCGGCTGTTAGGTTCCGACTCTTCGCGATAAGTCGTCTCCTCCTCCTGAAGAAACAAATATAACATAGCACATTGACAGCATAAAAATACCGCTTAAAAATAATCTGCGAAAGGCACCAGGAAACACTATGTCTTGTCTATCACTGAATCATCTCACTATTATTAACGCAGTGTCCAGTTATCCTGCGAGCAATGTTCCCTCTAAGATCCCCTGGGACTGCAGTGCAGAAGAAATATCAGCCTGCACCGAGAAGCACAAGAGTGAACTTCACTCAACTTTCTGGTGTTCCCTTTAGTTAACACTATCAACGTTTCCCTCTATTGTGCGAAATGTGATCAAATCAACGCAACATTAGCCACTTTCAACGCAACATTCCCGAAACAAAACGAACTATGCAAGAGATACTCTACACAGACCGGTGCACCATAACCAATCAGAGCTGCAGTATCCCTATTTGCAAATCATTTGTATTTAACTAGGCAAGTCAGTTAAGAACAAATTCTTATTTACAATGATGGCCTACCCCGGCCAAACCCTCCCCTAACCCGGATGACGCTGGGCCAATTGTGCGCCGCCCTATGGGACTACCGATCACGGCCGGTTGTGATACAGCCCGGGATTGACCCAGGGTCTGTAGTGACGCCTCTAGCACCGAGCCACTCGGGAGTTAAAGGGGCAGTGTTGTATTGAGACCAGCTTGAATAAGCTAAGCAGCCAATAGACAGAGGGTAGCATAATTTGTCTGAATCTCTAATAATGGTATGAGAATAATAATGCATTTTATTTTGAAAAGTGGTTTCTTGCATCAAAAAACAACATTTTCAGTTACCTCCTTGTGTGAAGGACAAGTGGATAAACAGGTTGTCAATCCCTACCTGTTTTTTTCATAAATCTCATGGAATGTAGGCCTACATTGAACACCACACATCGGCTGCTACTGTAGGCTGAATGATGGAACAGCTATTTCCATGTTAAAATGTCATAAGATGCATTTTCTCTACTGTTTTTTTATGGCAGGCCACTCTGATAGGCCTACATTATGATAAACAGCCACAGTAGCCTCATTGGTCACTATCATCACTGTAACTTAATGCGGGTTCAGCCTCAGTGTTCGCAGAAAACGTCTGCCAGAAGTTGCACAGAATTTTCACAACGTTCAAGTTTGCGCTCAGCAGACCAGAAATGTGTTTAGTACCCCAGATAAATTGAGGGAACATTGCCTGCGGATCTAAGATCATCTCTACCCACCGGTTTGAGGTGAATGACGGAGCTGTTGGACATGACCGTGTGGTCTCCCTCCATCATGTCCAGTTCACTCTTGTCATCTCCGGCGTCGGTCAAGCTGTTGACAGAGCTGCTCTGGGAGCTGGCGCTGATCGACATACTGGGGATAGACTGGTTACTGCCAACGCTGCTCACTGTGCCGGTCCTGCCACTGTTCTCTGGTTCCTGGGGTCAACACCATAACAACAGCAAGACACAGGTGAGTGAAATACTTTCTGAATGACAGTGCATCAACTACAGCAGGTTATGAGCAGAAGATAAAAACAAACAACTGAATATTGAGAAAATCTTTAAGACCCACCAGGCCTACCTTAATATAATAATTAACTGTAATATAAGGTTAAGAGTGCATTTAGAGAAACTTCTATTGAACAATTTACTTGTTTTAAACACAACTGAAGAGCTAACTATTCAAGCAGGTTTTTAATGTTTGATCGCTTAAAGTGGTTTGATGTATTGTGAATGTTTTTTCCTGTTTTATCTTCTTTTTGTTGATGAATTTTGTTTGTGTCTTGTTTTCTACCTTGTTGAGTGTGGGAAATACACTTTTACAAGTTAAATATAATTATTATTATCCTACCTAGGCTTTTTTCAAAAGAGTACGATGGTTCTGGTATAAACCATGCTCTCAAACTAAGCTCCACAGGAGAGCAGAGCCAGATTGGGCGACTGACCTCCTCGTCTCCGTCCTGTGACTCGGCTGCAGGGCCGTTGTGAGCCTCCTGGAAGAGGATCTTCTTCATCTTGCGGTACTGCAGGTTGTCCAGCTCCCGCACTGCAACCTTGGTCCTCAGGATCAGGTCCATCAGGACAGAGTCGGGCCGCGCGCGCTGCACAAACGCATGCTAAAAAAGAGGGAGGCAGATGGACAATCATTTTCTTTTGAGTTGAGGGTGGGTATGATTCATGTTAAGGTAAACTCAAAATCAAGTGAACAGAGCTCTGTATCTCTCTTGGCATTGGTAGATCATGATAATCATAAATACACACAATACAATGAATTCAGGAAGTATTTAGACCGCTTTCCAACATTGTGTTACATTACAGCCTTATTCTAAAATTGATTAAATATATATTTTTCTCATCAATCTACACACAAAGCCCCATAATGACAAAGAAAAAACAGGGTAAGATATTTTCGCAAATGTATTAAAAAAATAAAACATTGCATTTACATAAGAATTCAGACCCTTTATGCAGAGTGCTTTGGTGAAGCAGCTTTGGAAGCTATTGCAGCCTTGAGTCTGCTTGGGTATTACACGACAAGCTTGGCACACCTGTATTTTGGGAGTTTCTCTCATTCTTCTCTGCAGAGCCTCTCAAGCTCTGCCAGGTGGGCTGAATGGTGTTGATGCACAGCTATTTTCAGGTCTCTCCAGAGATGTTAAATCGGGTTCAAGTCCAGGCAACCTGCCTAAATGACTACAGACCCATAGCACTCACGTCTGTAGCCATGAAGTGCTTTGAAAGGTTGGTAATGGCTCACATCAACACCATTATCCCAGAAACCCTAGCCCACTCCAATTTGCATACCACCCAAACAGATCCACAGATGATGCCATCTCTATTGCACTCCACACTGCCCTTTCCCACCTGGACAAAAGGAACACTCAAAGGAACCCTCAAAGATCATCACTAAGCTAAGGATCCTTGGACTAAACGCCTGCCTCTGCAACTGGATCCTGGACTTCCTGACGGGCCACCCCCAGGTGGTGAGGGTAGGTAGCAACACATCTGCCACGCCGATCCTCAACACTGGAGCTCCCCAGGGGTGCGTGCTCAGTCCCCTCCTGTACTCCCTGTTCACCCAAGGCTGCATGGCCAGGCACGACTCCAACACCATCATTAAGTTTGCAGACGACACAACAGTAGTAGGCCTGATCACCAACAACGACGAGACAGCCTATAGGGAGGAAGTCAGAGACCTGGCCAGGTGGTGCCAGAATAACAACCTCTCCCTCAACATAACCAAGACTAAGGAGATTATTGTGGACTACAGGAAAAGGAGGACCGAGCACACCTCCATTCTCATCAATGGGGCTGTAGTAGAGCGGGTTGAGAGCTTCAAGTTCCGTGGTGTCCACATCAACAACAAACTAGAATGGTCCAAACACGCCAAGACAGACGTGAAGAGGGCACGACAAAGCCTATTCCCCCTCAGGAAACTAAAAAGATTTGGTATGTGTCCTAAGATCTTCTTCTACAGCTGCAACATCGAGAGCATCCTGACCGGTTGCATCACTGCTTGGTACGGCAACTGCTCAACCTCTGACCGCAAGGCACTACAGAGGGTGATGCGTACGGCCCAGTACATCACTGGGGCTAAGCTGCCTGCCATCCAGGACCTCTACACCAGGCGGTGACAGAGGAAGGCATTAAAAATTGTCAAAGACCCCAGCCAGACTGTTCTCTCTACTACTGCATGGCAAGCGGTACCGGAGTGCCAAGTCTAGGACAAAGAGGCTTCAACAGTTTTTACCCCCAAGCCACAAGACTCCTGAACAGGTAACCCGGACTATTTGCATTGTGTGCCTCCCCCAACCCCTCTTTTTACACTGCTGCTACTCTCTGTTTATCATATATGCATAGTCACTTTAACTATACATTCATGTACATACTACCTCAATTGGGCCTTCCAACCAGTGCTCCCGCACAGTGGCAAACCGGGCTATCTGCATTGTGTCCCACCGACCAACCCCTCTTTTACGCAACTACTACTCTCTGTTCATCAAATATGCATAGTCCCTTTAACCATATCTACATGTACATACTACCTCAATCAGCCTGACTAACCAGTGTCTGTATGTAGCCTCGCTACTTTTATAGCCTCACTACTGTATAGAGCCTGTCTTTTTACTGTTGTATTATTTCTTTACCTACCTATTGTTCACCGAATACTTTTTTGCACGAATGGTTAAAGCCTGTAAGTAAGCATTTCCCTATAAGGTCTATTCAGCGCACGTGACAAATAAACTTTGATTTGATAAACTTTGATTTGATTTCTGTTTTTAATTTTGTATAAGTTAGTAAAAATGTCAAAAAAAAAAAAAAACAGTTTTCACTTCGTCATTATGGAGTATTGTATATAGACTGATGAGGGGAAAAAAACAATTGATTCTATTTCAGAATAAGAATGTATCGTAAAACGTCATGGGGTCTGAATAGTTTCCGAATGCACTGTATAAACACAAATATGCGGACACCCCTTCAAATTAGTGGATTTTGCCATTTCAGACACTCGTTGCGGACAGGTGTATAAAATCGAGCACACAGCCATGCACTATTCATAGACAAATACATTGGCAATAGAACGGCCTCACTGAAGAGCTCAGTGACTTTCACATGGCACCAACTGTTGCTACCTTTCCAACAAGTCAGTTCGTAAAATGTCTGCCCTGCTCGAGCAGCTCCTGCAGTCCGACTGACAAATCTGGGTTCGGCAGATGCCAGGAGAACGCTACCAGCCCCAATGCATAGAGCCAACTGTAAAGTCTGGTGGAGGAGGAATAATTGTTTGGGCTAGGTTCCTTAGTTCCAACGAAGGGAAATCATAACGCTAACAGCATACAATGACATTCTAGACCCTTCTGTGCTTCCAACTTTGTGGAAACAGTTTGGGTAAGGCCGTTACCTGTTTCAGCATGACAATGCCCCTGTGCACAATGCAAGGTCCATACAGAAATGGTTTGTCGAGATCGGTGTGGAAGTACTTGACTGGCCTGCACAGAGCCCTAACTTCAACCCCATCAAACACCTTTGGGATGAATTGGAATACCGACTGCAAGCCAGGCCTAATCGCCCAACATCAGTGGCCAACCTCACTAATGCTCTTTTGGCTGAATAGAAGCAAGTCACTGCAGCAATGTTCCAGCATCTAGTTGAAAGCCTTCTCAGAAGAGTTCAGGCTGTTAAAGCAGCAAAGGGGGGACCAACTCCATATTAATGCCTTTGATTTTTAGAATGACGTGCAGGTGTCCAGATACTTTTGTTCATGCAGTGTATATCGGAGGTCTTACATTTAAAAGTTCCTCAGAGTTGGGCCTGTCTTGGGGGAATTTCTGAAGGCAAGAATCTACAAAGTTTCGGAAGTAATCCGTCCTGAAGTGAGAGATGGGGGAAAAGAGGGAAGAGTTAGTTTCGTTCTCACCATGACACACTTTAAAAGCGGACAAATTCCTTCTCCTAAAAGAATCAACTCTGATGAAGCTACATGACGCACCATTCACTTGACTGCAGTGTGGGGCTTTCATTCTGCGCTATGTGATACAAGGCACTCATCGCATTCATATTGAACAGTGGAGGTTTTCTCTCAGCTAGAAAAAAAGATCAGAGAAAACAATAGGTTACCAGGATCCACTAACAGCCAAACATAACAAGGAGGACAGTGGGGAGGAGAAGAACTGGGAAGACAAACCATGCACATGTATTATTTCAACCAGTATGAAAAAATGACAAATAGGTATACTTTCTTTACTGGCCAGATATTGGTTTGAGATATGGAATGAACAAAGGAGAACATTAAAACAACAGGAGAGCTAGAGTTGAACCAGAGCAGAGTACATGGACTAAAGAGTTTACCTAATTCAATGCAAGTTATCCCCAAAGACCAGATGTCAATCTTCCCATCATATTGACCCTCATCCATAGCCAGGATTACCTCTGGGGCCATCCTGAGGAAACATACCCATTTTAATGACCGTTACACCGCTTTTGATTTGATGGAAAATATTGAATGAGACTACAGAGCGTGCCCCATTTCAAAATTCTTCCCCATGTTTCAAACACCATCCATTTTTCTTGTACATTGGAATTCTGCCACTCACCAATATGGCGTCCCCACAAAAGAGTTGGCTGGAGAGACAATGGAGGCAGAACCAAAATCTGCAAGTTTCACCTGGCCAGGCTCTGTCAGCAAGACGTTCCCTGCCTTAATATCTCTGTCAGACAAACAGAGGAGAGCGATTATGGCATTAGAGCTTTGTTCCACTGGCACAGGCACACTCGCCCCCTAAGGGCACAAAGAAGTCAGTCTAGCACATCCACATATACAGCTACTAGCACTACTCACCGGTGAATCATGTTGTGGGAATGAAGGTAAGCCAACCCCTGTAGAGCACCGTGGGTAATCGCTGCTATTTCCATTTCTTGTAGAGGTTTCTTGTGAACTACAGAATATGTAGAGATAGAGGGGATGAGAGTGCTGCAAATCATGGTGAAAACCACAAAGAAGAACTCATCTTATAATTCATCACTGTGTCATAAAAACTCCCATCTTACCTTCCAGGACATCAGAGGCAGAGCCTAGACAGTATTCCATCACCAGCTACAGAGACAGAAAGAGAGAGTGTTATACAGGGTTAACTAATGTACCTGTTTCAGAGTATTCACCATAGCATTTTGACCTATTGTTTATATTTTCCATTCAGATAACACTCTTACCCAGGCAGTGTGCTCTCGCAGATAGCATCCCTTATACTCTATGCTGTTTGGGTGCTGTATTCTCTGCAGAAACTTCACCTCCTTGATTATGTCTTGCCATTTCTGTAAGGTAAAACAGTGGAACAATTACATCATGCTTGCGTAACAAGCTCTAAAAGGGCCAATCTGCAGTTGAAGCAATTAGCATTCACCCATCCTCTTGTTTTGGTAAAAAGCTGAGGGATGCACCTGGAGAAATGTACTGACCATCCAAGATATCACATTTATAGTTTTAAGAATGTTTTGACGCTATACAGTTTGTTTACAATTACGATGCTTACAAATACTGGAGTAAAACAAGGTTATATTTGGGGTTCTGATGGGGTACGACAGTTAAACTAAGCTCATTAAGTATTTATAAAAGTTATATTCTTCAAGAATCAATAGGCATGGCATTCATTTATAAGTCCAAAAATGGATCTAGCAACTACAGATTGCCCCTTTAAACAATAAGGACAGAGATGCAGGCTGGAACTGTGTGTTCTACATG
Organism: Oncorhynchus masou masou; assembly: GCF_036934945.1. Lineage (NCBI taxonomy): Eukaryota > Metazoa > Chordata > Actinopteri > Salmoniformes > Salmonidae > Oncorhynchus > Oncorhynchus masou. The sequence goes on along the minus strand of NC_088224.1, from coordinate 69,746,061 downwards.
GAACTTTAGTTACTTCCCTTTGAGTTCCACTCTACTTCTTTGGGTTAATGAATTACCCAATCTAGTCATTTTGCCAGATTCAAATCTGATTATCAACTGTTTTTAGACTGCGCTTCAGGGAACAGGCAACTGATTTGCAATTCCACTACTTTAAGCAAATAAGCTAGATGTTTTAACTGCTGAGAAACACAACAAATCCCATTGAAGACCAAAATGTAGAGAAACTATAGGCCTAAAGCTCCAAACTCAATGAGGAAAGGATCTTAAAGGAATATGCCTTGTTAGATTAGATGCTATTGAGCCTTTTCACTGTAAACCAATATTGAGACAACAAACAAAACATCTGTAACAGCCCTGCACTGTCTCAACTCATTGAAGTTGGGTAACCTTTAAAACGAGGCAACCGTTTCCTGGAGAACACGTTGTGTCATCACACCACTGATTAAATCAAATGCCATGGGATTAATAGATCATATTGTTTGTACTCCATGCCTACATTGTCACACAATTATCTGATTTACATATTTTTGAGCCAACTGGCTGATTTGCTCATATTTGCAAAGGCCTACCTGTGATTTGTCTGGAGGAAGGAATACAAATGCATAATGATCTGCATGTAACTGTGTCAGTAAGGGGAAAACACTGCATAATTATCTGCATGTCACTGTGTCAGTAAGGGGGAAACACTGCATAATGATCTGCTTGAAATTGTGTCAGTAAGGGGAAAACACTGCATAATTATCTACATGTCACTTGTGTCAGTAAGGAGAAAACACTGCATCATGATCTGCTTGTTATTGTGTCAGTAAGGGGAAAACACTGCATCATGATCTGCATGTAACTGTGTCAGTAAGGAGAAAACACTGCGTCATGATCTGCTTGTCACTGTGTCAGTAAGGGGAAAACACTGCATCATGATCTGCATGTAACTGTGTCAGTAAGGGGAAAACACTGAATAATTATCTGCATGTCACTGTGTCAGTAAGGGGGAAACACTGCATAATGATCTGCATGTCACTCTCAGCAAGGGGAAAACACTGCATAATGATCTGCTTGTCACTGTGTCAGTAAGGGGAAAACACTGCATCATGATCTGCTTGTCACTGTGTCAGTAAGAGGAATACACTGCATAATGATCTGCATAACACTGTGTCAGTAAGGGGAACACACTGCATAATGATCTGCATAACACTGTCAGTAAGGGGAACACGCTGCATAATGATCTGCATGTCACTCTCAGCAAGGGGAACACACTGCATAATGATCTGCATGTAACTGTGTCAGTAAGGGGGAAACACTGCATCATGATCTGCATGTAACTGTGTCAGTAAGGGGAAAACACTGCATAATGATCTGCATGTAACTGTGTCATTAAGGGGAATACACTGCATAATGATCTGCATGTCACTGTGTCAGTAAGGAGAAAACACTGCATAATGATCTGCTTGTTATTGTGTCAGTAAGGGGAAAACGCTGCATAATGATCTGCATGTAACTGTGTCAGTAAGGGGAACACACTGCATAATGATCTGCATAACACTGTGTCAGTAAGGGGAACACACTGCATCATGATCTGCATGTAACTGTGTCAGTAAGGGGAAAACACAGCATAATGATCTGCATGTAACTGTGTCATTAAGGGGAATACACTGCATAATGATTAGCATGTCACTGTGTCAGTAAGGGGAAAACGCTGCATAATGATCTGCATGTCACTGTGTCAGTAAGGGGAAAACGCTGCATAATGATCTGCTTGTTATTGTGTCAGTAAGGGGGAAACACTGCATAATGATCTGCATAACACTGTGTCAGTAAGGGGAACACACTGCGTAATGATCTGCATAACACTGTCAGTAAGGGGAACACACTGCATAATGATCTGCATGTCACTCTCAGCAAGGGGAAAACACTGCATAATGATCTGCATGTAACTGTGTCAGTAAGGGGAAAACACTGCATAATGATCTGCATGTCACTGTGTCAGTAAGGGGAATACACTGCATAATGATCTGCATGTCACTGTGTCAGTAAGGAGAAAACACTGCATAATGATCTGCTTGTTATTGTGTCAGTAAGGGGAAAACGCTGCATAATGATCTGCTTGTCACTATGTCAGTAAGGGGAAAACGCTGCATAATGATCTGCATGTAACTGTGTCAGTAAGGGGAAAACACTGCATAATGATCTGCATGTAACTGTGTCATTAAGGGGAATACACTGCATAATGATCTGCATGTCACTGTGTCAGTAAGGAGAAAACACTGCATAATGATCTGCTTGTTATTGTGTCAGTAAGGGGAAAACGCTGCATAATGATCTGCATGTAACTGTGTCAGTAAGGGGAACACACTGCATAATGATCTGCATAACACTGTGTCAGTAAGGGGAACACACTGCATCATGATCTGCATGTCACTGTGTCAGTAAGGGGAAAACGCTGCATAATGATCTGCATGTCACTGTGTCAGTAAGGGGAAAACGCTGCATAATGATCTGCTTGTTATTGTGTCAGTAAGGGGGAAACACTGCATAATGATCTGCATAACACTGTGTCAGTAAGGGGAACACACTGCGTAATGATCTGCATAACACTGTCAGTAAGGGGAACACACTGCATAATGATCTGCATGTCACTCTCAGCAAGGGGAAAACACTGCATAATGATCTGCATGTAACTGTGTCAGTAAGGGGAAAACACTGCATAATGATCTGCATGTCACTGTGTCAGTAAGGGGAATACACTGCATAATGATCTGCATGTCACTGTGTCAGTAAGGAGAAAACACTGCATAATGATCTGCTTGTTATTGTGTCAGTAAGGGGAAAACGCTGCATAATGATCTGCTTGTCACTATGTCAGTAAGGGGAAAACGCTGCATAATGATCTGCTTGTTATTGTGTCAGTAAGGGGAAAACGCTGCATAATGATCTGCTTGTCACTATGTCAGTAAGGGGAAAACGCCGCATAATGATCTGCATGTCACTGTGTCAGTAAGAGGAATACACTGCATAATGATCTGCATAACACTGTGTCAGTAAGGGGAATACACTGCATAATGATTTGCATGTCACTGTGTCAGTAAGGGGAAAACGCTGCATAATGATCTGCTTGTTATTGTGTCAGTAAGGGGAAAACGCTGCATAATGATCTGCTTGTCACTATGTCAGTAAGGGGAAAACGCCGCATAATGATCTGCATGTCACTGTGTCAGTAAGAGGAATACACTGCATAATGATCTGCATAACACTGTGTCAGTAAGAGGAATACACTGCATAATGATCTGCATGTCACTGTGTCAGTAAGGGGAAAACGCTGCATAATGATCTGCTTGTTATTGTGTCAGTAAGGGAAAAACGCTGCATAATGATCTGCTTGTCACTATGTCAGTAAGGGGAAAACGCTGCATAATGATCTGCATGTCACTGTGTCAGTAAGAGGAATACACTGCATAATGATCTGCATAACACTGTGTCAGTAAGAGGAATACACTGCATAATGATCTGCATAACTGTGTCAGTAAGAGGAATACACTGCATAATGATCTGCATGTCACTGTGTCAGTAAGGGGAAAACGCTGCATAATGATCTGCTTGTTATTGTGTCAGTAAGGGAAAAACGCTGCATAATGATCTGCTTGTCACTATGTCAGTAAGGGGAAAACGCTGCATAATGATCTGCATGTCACTGTGTCAGTAAGAGGAATACACTGCAGTGATGCTTCTAGCACTGAGATACAGTGCCATAGACCACTGCGCCACTTGGAGCCCAAACAAAACACACACCACTCTCTCCCTCTCCCAAACACACTGCTCCCAACTTTTAAAGCATTAGGCACCAAACAGAATTTAAGGAGCACCAGAAAGAAATAGATTGTTGATATAGTTTATTGATATAGTTTATTCTTACACTAGGCCTATATGAATCCTACCTTCGAAGCACACCGCATGAGTAGCAGACCCTTTCCCTTTCTTCCTGTGCCAATCAAATTTGCTTAAACCTAGTCAAGTTACCAGGTTGTTAGCTAGCTAGGTAACATTACTGAACAATGTTGTTCGTTATCAAACCAATAATTAGAAACCCAGGATTAGTTAACAACAGCCTGCGACATGGTTTATTTAATCATTTAAAATGCGCGTGAATCCTGAAAGAAAGAAAAACTGGAAATATGGGTGATATTTTTTAACTGTTTAGGCTAGAAACAAGCCGTATTTGTTGCTGTAAAGCTGCAACCATGCCTGGGGCAAAGTGCTGCTCCATTCCCCTCTCTGACACTCAGAGGCTGCATGACAGTGAACTTGCAAAGACTACTCAGACTGGTCTGTGTGCTCTTGGTCAAAACATGCGATGAAATTATATAATGTGCCAAAATTGCTCGCTTAGCACACTGCTCCAATGTAACAAATGTACAAATCTAACAACAGGAGACTCATCAGGGTCTGGGTCTGCATCCCCGCTCGCCATCACGGCTAAATTCTATTTGAAAATCCTGACGGAGGAATAGATGTACAAGGAGGGCGGACGGAGAGAAGCAGGTGACAGGGCTGGTAGGGGATGTGGATGGCTGATTACAGCTGCAACGTGATATGCGCTTGAAAGTGAAGTGGATATCATTGGACTAGTAGTATCACATGAAACAGCACTACGGTATTCTAAATTGGGGTATCATAACGTTTTGGTGCAGTGATATTACCATAGTACCGGTATACCGTACAACACTGGTTATAACTGTTTGATGTAACACCAACGGCATTTGGTGCACAGTCAGTCTCTTACCTCGTTGGATTGTTTTCCACTGTACGACATCTTCTTGATGGCCACCACCTCAGTGGTCCGCACATCTCGTGCCTGAAGAAAAATACAGTCAACACCCTGCCCTATATCTTAAACAGTTCTGAATGTAAGTCCAGCTCTGTTACTGAGCACAGAGTGGCGGGTCCAAGTACTCACAAAGTAGACTGCACCGAAGCTGCCATGTCCGATCTCTCGCAGGTCTGAGAACAGTTTCTCAGGGTCCTCCTTGAAGAAGAGCTCAGCAACATCGGGGTCTTTCAGGCTCCCCGCCCGACTAGCGTTGGGCATGCTGAGGGGGGGACGTGCCAGTGCCGCCACCGCCGCGGCCAGGGATTATCTGGATATGCGACAGCGACGTGACAGCCCCCACCGACAGTTCATCTGCAGGACAGTGGCCTCATACGTGTACACACCTGGGGGGATGGAGAGGACAGAGAGCGAGAACTAGCACATCAATATCATACTCCCCCCCCCACATTTTAGTTATTTAGCAGATTTTTCATTATTTTTCCCTATGGGAATAAAACCCACAACCCTGGCATTGCAACATGCTCTACCAACTGGGACCCAAAATCAATCAAGTTAGGATATTGAGAGGGGGTGAATGGTGAAATTGATTCTCCGGGACATAGAAGAATAACAGCCTAAACAGAGCGAGTGAATAGGACTTTTAATACTGATTAACTAATGCTGAAAAACCTACATGGGGGACGGGGCAGCCCTTAGCTCAGAATAAGCCTCCTTTCAAACCTTTTCCTGCACAGTCAGCATTGGGCCATGTAACCATGATAACCAAAGAGGCACTATTCGGAAAAAAAAAAACACTCTCTGGCTAGGCTTCCATCCAATTGGCGACAGATTTTCATGCGAATATTCTAAAATCTGCATAAAGAAAATATATGCATTTTCCCACCAGTGGTATCTCCATCAAACTGACTTATTGAGGATAAAAATCAGTGCGTGATGACATAGTGCACACAAAATGTACTTTTTTTGCTTATGTTTTCGTCTACCGAATAAAAATCTGAAGTTGAATGTGTTTCCATCGCATTTTCAACTCTACCAATAGTTTTGTTACTCTGGTCTTGTCACTTGTGTTTAAACCAGCAGCTCGCAGATACAGCGCGGTAGGCTAGTCTACATGAGATTATTGGGGATACAAGCAAGAATATTTATTAGTCAAACTGCAGTCATGCATCGATCCTCATGTCACCAGAATCAGACCCTCGATACTTATTGGAAAGGAGCATCAAGATCATTGCGCACTTTCACAACCCTGTGAATTTCATAAATTTTTTCATCTGTAGCCTAATAAAAACTACAACCCGACACCATATCGTCGCTCAACTCCAAGATTTCTTCGATATGATGGTTAATATTGCCCTTAAAAAGGTGTTTCCACCATCATCTCTCACATAATACATTTTACAGACACAAAAAGATTCCACCATGTCAAACAAACAAATTGTCTTGCATTTCTAAAATTGTACCGAAACCTCCTGTTGCCATCACAGCTGTCGTAAAAATAATAACTATATATATATATATATATATATGGTATGACTTTACTCGCATAAAAACTGTATATGGAAACATGGTTCATGTCATTATTATTTTTGCATGAGGGAGAGGAAGTGCAAAGGAGACTAGAGTTCGACCGATTTATCGGAATGGCCGATTAATTTGGGCCGATTTCAAGTTTTCATAACAATTGGAAATCTGTATTTTTGGACACCAATTTGGCCTTTTTTTTTTTTTTTTTTTTTTTACACCCGTATTTAATCTTTATTTAACTAGACAAGTCAGTTAAGAACACTTTCTTATTTTCAATGGTGGCCTAGGAACGGTGGGTTAACTGCCTTGTTCAGGGGCAGAACAACAGATTTTTACCTTGTCAGCTCGGGGGATTCAATCTTGCAACCTTACAGTTAACTTGTCCAACGAGGAGACTGCCTGTTACGCGAATGCAGTAAGCCAAGGTAAGTTGCTAGCTAGCATTAAACTTATCTTATAAAAACAATCAATCAATCCATCCATCCATCATAATCACTACACATGGTTGATGATATTACTAGTTTATCTAGCGTGTCCTGCGTTGCATATAGTTGCTCCAGTGTGTACCTAACCATAAACGTCAATGCCTTTCTTAAAATCAATACACAGAAGTAAATATTTTTAAACCTGCATATTTAGCTAAAAGAAATCCAGGTTAGCAGGCAATATTAACCAGGTGAAATTGTGTCACTTCTCTTGCGTTCATTGCACGCAGAGTCAGTGTATATGCAACAGTTGGGGCCGCCTAATTTGCCAGAATTTTACGTAATTATGACATAACATTGAAGGTTGTGCAATGTAACAGGAATATTTAGACTTATGGATGCCACCCGTTAGATAAAACACGGAACGGTTCCGTATTTCACTGAAAGAATAAACGTCTTGTTTTTGAGATGATAGTTTCTGGATTTGACCATATTAATGACCTAAGGCTCGTATTTCTGTGTGTTATCATGTTATAACTAAGTCTATGATTTGATAGAGCAGTCTGTCTGAGCGATGGTAGGCACCAGCAGGCTCATAAGCATTCATTCAAACAGCACTTTTGTGCGTTTTCCAGCAGCTGTTTATGACTTCAAGCCTATCAACTCCCAAGATTAGGCTCGTGTAACCGATGTGAAATGGCTAGCTAGTTAGAGGGGTGCGCGCTGATAGCGTTTCAAACGTCACTCGCTCTGAGACTTGGAGTGGTTGTTCCCCTTGCTCTGCAAGGGCCGTGGCTTTTGTGGAGCGATGGGTAACGCTGCTTCGAGGGTGCCTGTTGTCGTTGTGTTCCTGGTTCAAGCCCAGGTAAGAGCGAGGAGAGGGACAGAAGCTATACTGTTACACTGGTAATACAAAAGTGCCTATAAGAACATCCAATAGTCAAAGGTTAATGAAATACAAATGGTATAGAGAGAAATAGTCCTATAATTCCTATAATAACTACAACCTAAAACTTCTTACCTGGGAATATTGAAGACTTATGTTAAAAGGAACCACCAGCTTTCATATGTTCTCATGTTCTGAGCAAGGAACTTAAATGTTAGCTTTCTTACATGGCACATATTGCACTTTTACTTTCTTTTCCAACACTTTTGTTTTTGCATTATTTAAACCAAATTGAACATGTTTCATTGTTTATTTGAGGCTAAATTGATTTTATTGATGTATTATATTAAGTTAAAATAAGTGTTAATTCAGTATTGTTGTAATTGTCATTATTACAAATACATTTTTTTAAAATGGCCGATTAATCAGTATCGACTTTTTTTGGTCCTCCAATAATCGGTATCGGCATTGAAAAATCATAAATGGTCGACCTCTAAAGGAGACACCCTCGAGTGGCAGAGTTGTGTGCAGTCTTCGGTCTCAAAGATTTCCTCAGGTGTAAAAATTCAGTTGTGTCATCAATGGTTTGAGAGAGAAAAAACACCAGTGCTGTGCTTTCAACTTTTTTGGCTCAGTCCAATGTTCTCTCCCTCGGATATGACGCACGCCATGGGCTGCTTTAGGCAGACGATGAGAAAGAAACTAGTGTGCCTGCCATGTCCAGCCCATTACTGTAGGATCATGGCCCTCTGAGCATCCCTAGCTGCCACAGGAGAGCCTAATAATAGGAGCGAGGGATGGGCACACTGGCCAGTGACGTCAGGCTGAGCTCTGGAGAGTGGCCAGTTATAGCTCTCGGTCCATTCCGGCAAACGAAGTAGGAAGAGACCACAGTCTCCTGTTTCCATAGAAACAGCAACTACTGTAAGAAAGCCAGTGGGCTGTGTCCTGGCTGATAGACAGAGGTATGCAGACAGACAGATGTAAGGGGGAAACAAAGAAAATAGCCCTGCAGCTGATAACCTCACACAAAGAAAACCCAACATTACAACACAGTAGGTGACTAATGAATGGATGATATGAGCTATGCACCATACCATCCATAACATAAAACTGGCTAGTTGTTAGACCTGTATGGTCAAGACAGACATTTCCTCAGTCAATTGATTCAAATATAGATTTAGGGGGTATTTTCCATCCTCAAAAAAAAAAAAAAAAAAAAAAAAAAAAAAACTGTTTTTACTAGGCCTATTCCAACATTGCCAGAGGAAGACCAACAAATGTGGTAGTAACATGTTGCTCCTATGGTTCATAGCTGCCTTTGTAACATAGCCACTCCTCGACAACACCAGAAAATTGACTAGGCTACAGTGCCAATTTGTTTTTGTAATTCAAAAACATTTCTGGCAGTAACACAATATGTCACTGTCTGTATGCCTCAATAAACATGTAACTTATCTCTGGCTCTTAAACATGATGTAATTGTTGATAGCTAACTAGTTATCTGAGGAAGGTTGACTGTGCCCAGCCAGCTCAGATGATCAGCTGCACACAGACACACTGAGCAACACTCTCCCTCTGACGCCAGAGTCACAAGACTGTTCCTTTCCTTCTCGGCCTGGGAGGAACAGCACAGCCGGACTCCAGTCCCCCAGGCACAGCAGGCAGACATCCTTTGTCACACTGGACGACTCACTCACTACCCTGTTGTACAGATGCAGCCACAGCCCTGAAATAAAGTCTCATTAACGGCATGGGACGGTGGCTTTATTGCCATTGTTGTTTACTACATTGTTGTTCATGAATGAGCCTTGTTGTTGTAGCCTATCTCTCATGATGATGACGTTTTGAACAGCAGGGTGCATGTGAGAGCGGTGACAGCGATGGTAACTGATACATTTAATGAAACACTTTGACGTGCCAAACAGACAGACAGACAGACACAGAAAGAGAGGGAGAAAGAGAGAGACTGCAAGAATACAACCGGACAGGACAACAAAGCTGGAGGGATGGAATTCCCTCTGCATGCTGTCACTGCAATGCATTTCTCAGCATTTCCTGTTCTCTCAGCTATAGGCCCTGCTGGGAATTGTTTCAGGCAGTAAGACTATTCTATCGTAGCTTATACAGCCCTAGCAATGGTGTTGCTTTGGAGCTCTTAGAGGGGAAAACTATTGTATTATATGTGTAAGTGTAATGTGGTCTGTGATAGGCTAATCAATCATCTCATGTATTCACAATGCAAGGCTGTGGATACAAACATGGCCATCCTTATTGCCTATCCCTGGGACCTATTTGTGTCTCTCTCTGGAGTATCCAGTACACTGTTTTTGAAGTGAATTGAAATGCAATTCATGAATTGATATGCAATTCATGAATTGATAAATCCTCATAGTAGAAAACAATTAGCAATATTCAATTAACTTCCTGATTTGAAAACTGAATTGACCCAACCACTTTGTTTTCATGATTATGTAAGAGCCCCATAAACAAATGAAATGAGTATGAACACATAGCCAACTCATTTCAGTTCACAGGTGAAGTGGCACCCACTTAATTGACCAACCCCCCCCCCACACACACACACACACACACACACACACACACACACACACACACACACACACAAACTGAACCAGGGAAATAACAATTATTAATCGATATGCAAGGAGGACATCATATTTAATGTGCCTTCCAGCATTCATGGAGCCTTTTAGGCCAACGTTAACAGATTGGGGCATATGAATGTCACAGCTAACAAATCCAATCATAGAGGGGTCCAAACTAGGGTAATAGCAGCTAGATGGGAATGCAAGCTGTTGCCAAGTGCTGTCTCATTCTTAAAAATAATAATAGCCAGGCTTGTGCACTTGTAGGTTTATTAAAATGCATTTAGTAGTGTTCTGTTCTTATTAACGATGTGTACCTATTGCACAAGGACTGGAACACCCAGCATATGTAAACCAATTTTGTGTGGATCAAAGAAACAGATGACATAACAAAACACACTATTGTTTACCTTCTGATCTTTGCAATAGATGCAACATACACCTAACATTTACCCCAGTTAATGCAACAGTACAGTAGCAAGATTGTAAATTGACGAATGGCGTTCAAGGCAAACTCATCATTGAGAAACGTCCCTAGACTCCCATTTGCTTGCTCACTGGCAAGCTGCCCAGCAAATGCTAGTAGTGACATAGCTAACACATACCTAGCTAGCTATAGCCAGAACATTGCTCGAAGTTCTGTCAGAACTCCCCAAAACATTTAACATTACTACGAGACAATGCTGCCAACTTTAGTAGCAAACTATGTAATTGCTTTACTAATGTCAACAAACTGGAAAGTTACCGGTAGCTAGTTACCTACACCCCATTCGAGCAGTTCGGTCGATGCAGCCAAGAAAACGTGAAGCAGCTAACTAGTACTACTGTTAGCTAACGATGTTACTAGTAACGTTAGCTAGCCATAGAAGCCAACTTAGTTTCTTACGTGGTGTGCAAGCAATACATGGTGATATGACAAGTGTTGTAGGTATACGTGTATTTTAGGGCTACGTTTCAAGTACTGTTTACCACCGTATCATTCACATTTTAACCCGTTAAAAATGTGAGGCTAGCTATCATTAGCTGCTGCTAGCCAGTTTAAACTCACCCTTCCGACGGGCCTGGCTGGTTTGAGCCGAGCAGAGACTGTCGTGTGGTTCAACCAATTGTGGACAGGAAGAGTACTGGACGTGTGTTTTTTCCTCTATTATATTTTCCTTACACTTATTTCTGATATTTTTCAAAGTTGTCAACCGATTTGTTGATTTAGATTGGCTGTGTAGAGTTGGCAAAAATCTCCACCCTTGCCTTGGACTAACGGGGGCCCAGATTGTCGAATCCCGTACTACAGGCAGATCCCAAAGATGGCGGCCGTGCTTTCCACCGCCTCCCTCCGTGACAAATACGGTGGGGAAAAATGTGAGGGAAGCTCAAGGAGCACCACGAAAACAACTACACTGAAAGCGACCGCACCCTTGATATCGTCGGAAAATTGGAGAGGCCTTTTCTTTGAATGAGAGTAGGAATATGTTCAATATTTCACAGTGTTTATGCTGGGATTCTCTCCCGTCCTCTTTCAATTCAGTCTGTTTCTGGAACGCCAGTTCCGTCCTGTCGCTGTAAACTCCCTCTGACCCATTCATAATTATACAGTCATTGCTCTGACCCAATACTCCGACCTAAACGCATGGAACAGCTACCAAAACCCCTATGAGCGGTGACAATGCAGATACTAGTCTGCAGACTAAATAGTTTCTCTAATTACTACAAGTTCTTGAAGCTATGGACATTGTTTTTACAACTTTTCCACAGCATTGCTTAGCATGATGTAGCTCTTTTACATTTTTATTTTATTTAATCTTTATTTAACAAATTCTTATTTACAATGACGGCCTACCAAAAGGCAAAAGACTTCCTGCGGGGACGGGGGCTGGGATTAAAAATAAAAATGACAAGAGAGGCTGCCTTTTGGTAGGCCGTCATTGTAAATAAGAATTTGTTCTTAAATGACTTGCCTAGTTAAATAAAGGTGAAATCAAATAAAAAAAGAGACACCACAACACTACATAAAGAGACCTAAGACAACAACATATTATAGCTCTCGAGAACCGAAGCAGACCAAAGGTGGTTTACAGCCGGTCCCAAATGTGATGCAGTTGGAGTCATGTTAAGGGCAAGGCATTTCCATGAACATCACTGAAGTTGGGTTCAATTAGTGCAATTTAGTTTCAGACAGATACATTATTGGAATATCTAACAAATTATGCCGATGGTCATAACTAGGCTATTACAGATTGACCAATTGTGAGTCCTACTATTCTATTTCGACAACCCAAAGAAAAGGAAAACAGACAATGTATTGTATCAGTGATATTAGTAGGCCTAATATGAAGTGCTTTGAGAGACTAGTCAAGGACCATATCACCTCCACCCTACCAGACACCCTAGACCCACTCCAATTTCCTTACCGCCCCAATAGGCCCACAGACGATGCCATTGCAGTTACACTGCACACTGCCCTAACCCATCTGGACAAGAGGAATACCTATGTAAGAATGCTGTTCATCGATTACAGCTCAGCATTTAAAACAATAGTACCCTCAAAACTGGTCATTAAGCTCGAGACCCTGGGTCAGGACACCGCCCTATGCAACTGGGTCCTGGACTTTCTGACGGGCCACCCCCAGGTAAGACTTTTTCTTGGTTTGCTGCTCTTGAAGCATTTTTTTCATGTGTAGCGCATATCATGTTTATACATGTCTACAACAACTTATAATGAGTTATGATCATATGACCATATTATAACACATTATTCCATCCTTGAACATCAGCCTTCACAAATTAGGTTTGTAAAGTGAAGTCAATGTCTGTAACATTTTACAAGAAAACACCCTAATGGAATATTAGGGACTTGTGTAATAACACTGTAATCACACTAGTTATAACATAGCAAATTAGAATTAATTGCATTACAGGCTAATCCAGTAGATCCTACATTAAGAAAACCTTTGACTAATTCATGATTATACGGAATGTGAAACAGTAAAAGAAAGCTGGTGACAACGTTCTCTTCTAAACTACAGTGAACCAATCGGTGCTCCAAATAAGCAGTTTATACTCTTGTTTGGCTCCCATCCAAATGGCCAGCCCTACCAATAAGGCTGCAGCCTCTCTTTATCCAAATGAACAGGAAGCCTTTCAGGCCATGTCATGAATGGGAGATACAAAAGTGCTGTACTGCAAGTAAAAATACAATGCTGTATATGAAAGGTGCATTCCCAAAGCTGTTCAAGTGTTTGCTAAGAAGAAGAAAACTGTGAGCTCAGTAGTGCTATCCTGCCTAGAACTTCCTTCATCCTATCTCTGCCTCTAGGCATTTCCTGAGATAGGTCTGAGTGTGCTGCCTCTGCCCTATTAAAGGGCTTTATTGGCATGGGAAACATATGCTAACATTTCCAAAGCAAGTGAGTAGATAATAAATGAAAGTGAAATAAACAATAACAATTACAAGTAAACATTACACAGTTCACAAGTCATATTATGTCTATATGCAGTGTTGTAACGATGTGCAAATAGTTAAAGTGCAAAGGGGAAAATAAATAAACATAAATATGGGTTGTATTTACAATAGTGTTTGTTCACTTCACTGGTTGCCCTTTTATTGTGGCAACAGGTCACACGTCTTGCTGCTGTGATTGTACACTGTGGTATTTCACCCAGTAGATATGGGAGTTTATCAAAATTGGGTTTGTTTTCAAATTCTTTGTGGATCTGTGTAATTTGTGGGAAATATGTGTCTCTAATATGGTCATACATTTGGCAGGAGGTAAGGAAGTGCAGCTCAATTTCCACCTCATTTTGTGGACAGTGTGCACATAGCCTGTCTTCTCTTGAGAGCCATGTCTGGACCCACCCACTGTCACAGTCATACTCTGGACCTAGTTTTGTCCCTTGGTATAAATGTTGTGGATCTTAATGTTTTTCCTCATAATCCTGGACTATTGGACCACCATTTTATTACGTTTGCAATTGCAACAAATAATCTTCTCAGACCCCAACCAAGGAACATCAAAAGTCGTGCTATAAATTCACAGACAACACAAAGATTCCTTGATGTCCTTCCAGATTCCCTCTGTCTACCCAAGGATGCCAGAGGACAAAAATCAGTTAACCACCTAACTGAGCAACTCAATTTAACCTTGTGCAATACCCTAGATGCAGTTGCACCCCTAAAAACTAAAAACATTTCTCATAAGAAACTAGCTCCCTGGTACAGAGAAAATACCCGAGCTCTGAAGCAAGCTTCCAGAAAATTGGAACGGAAATGGCGCCGCACCAAACTGGAAGTCTTCCGACTAGCTTGGAAAGACAGTACCGTGCAGTACCGAAGAGCCCTTACTGCTGCTCGATCATCCTATTTTTCTAACTTAATTGAGGAAAATAAGAACAATCCGAAATTCCTTTTTGATACTGTCGCAAAGCTAACTAAAAAGCAGCATTCCCCAGGAGAGGATGACTTTCACTTTAGCAGTGATAAATTCATGAACTTCTTTGAGGAAAAGATTATGATTATTAGAAAGCAAATTATGGACTCCTCTTTAAATCTGCGTATTCCTTCAAAGCTCAGTTGTCCTGAGTCTGCACAACTCTGCCAGGACCTAGGTGTCACGCCCTGGTCGAAATATATTATGTTTATTCTTCATTTATTCGGTCAGGCCAGGGTGTGACATGGGTTATTGTGGTGTGTTTTTGTCTTGGGGTTTTGTGGGATGTCTAGCGTTAGTCTATGGCTGCCTGAGGCGGTTCTTAATCAGAGTCAGGTGATTATCGTTGTTTCTGATTGGGAACCATATTTAGGCAGCCATATTCTTCGTGTGTTTCGTGGGTGATTGTCCTTAGTGTCCTTGCTCATGTCTCTATGTTAGTTTACACAAGTATAGGCTGTTTCGGTTTTCGTTACGTTCTTTTGTTTTTGTAGTATTTGTATTGATTCGTGTTTTACGTTTTTTTATTAAACATGGATCGCAATCTACACGCTGCATTTTGGTCCGACTCTCTTTCACCGCATGAAAACCGTTACACTAGGATCAAGAGAGACGCTCAAGTGTTTTAGTACTATATCTCTTGACACAATGATGAAAATAATCATGGCCTCTAAACCTTCAAGCTGCATACTGGACCCTATTCCAACTAAACTACTGAAAGAGCTGCTTCCTGTGCTTGGCCCTCCTATGTTGAACATAATAAACGGCTTTCTATCCACCGGATGTGTACCAAACTCACTAAAAGTGGCAGTAATAAAGCCTCTCTTGAAAAAGCCAAACCTTGACCCAGTAAATATAAAAAACTATCGGCCTATATCGAATCTTCCATTCCTCTCAAAATTTTTAGAAAAGGCTGTTGCGCAGCAACTCACTGCCTTCCTGAAGACAAACAATGTATACGAAATGCTTCAGTCTGGTTTTAGACCCCATCATAGCACTGAGACGGCACCTGTGAAGGTGGTAAATGACATTTTAATGGCATCGGTCCGAGGCTCTGCATCTGTTCTCATGCTCCTAGACCTTAGTGCTGCTTTTGATACCATCGATCACCACATTTTTTCTACACGGACAAGTTCTGGCCTGGTTTAGATCTTATCTGTCGGAAAGATATCAGTTTGTCTCTGTGAATGGTTTGTCCTCTGACAAATCAACTGTAAATTTCGGTGTTCCTCAAGGTTCCATTTTAGGACCACTATTGTTTTCACTATATATTTTACCTCTTGGGGATGTTATTCGAAAACATAATGTTAACTTTCACTGCTATGCGGATGACACACAGCTGTACATTTCAATGAAACATGGTGAAGCCCCAAAATTGCCCTTGCTAGAAGCATGTGTTTCAGACATAAGGAAGTGGATGGCTGCAAACTTTCTACTTTTAAACTCGGACAAAACAGAGATGCTTGTTCTAGGTCCCAAGAAACAAAGAGATCTTCTGTTGAATCTGACAATTAATCTTAATGGTTGTACAGTCGTCTCAAATAAAACTGTGAAGGACCTCGGCGTTACTCTAGACCCTGATCTCTCTTTTGAAGAACATATCAATACCATTTCAAGGACAGCTTTTTCCATCTACATAACATTGCAAAAATCAGAAACTTTCTGTCCAAAAATGACAGAATGCTTGCTTTTGTCACTTCTAGGTTAGACTACTGCAATGCTCTACTTTCCGGCTACCCGGATAAAGCACTAAATAAACTTCAGTTAGTGTTAAATACGGCTGCTAGAATCCTGGCTTGAACCAAAAAAATTGATCATATTACTCCAGTGCTAGCCTCTCTACACTGGCTTCCTGTCAAAGCAAGGGCTGATTTCAAGGTTTACTGCTAACCTGCAAAGCATTACAAGGGCTTGTTCCTACCTATCTCCCTGATTTGGTCCTGCCGTACATACCTACACGTACGCTACGGTCACAAGACGCAGGCCTCCTAATTGTCCCTAGAATTTCTAAGCAAACCGCTGGAGGCAGTGCTTTCTCCTATAGAGCTCCATTTTTATGGAACGGTCTGCCTACCCATGTTAGAGACGCAAACTCGGTCTCAACCTTTAAGTCTTTACTGAAGACTCATCTCTTCAGTGGGTCATATGATTGAGTGTAGTCTGGCCCAGGAGTGGGAAGGTGAACGGAAAGGCTCTGGAGCAACGAACCACCCTTGCTGTCTCTGCCTGGCCGGTTCCCCACTTTCCACTGGGATTCTCTGCCTCTAACCCTATTACAGGGGCTGAGTCACTGGCTTACTGGGGCTCTCTCATGCCGTCCCTGGAAGGGGTGCGTCACCTGAGTGGGTTGATTCACTGATGTGGTCATCCTGTCTAGGTTGGCGCCCCCCCTTGGGTTGTGCCATGGCGGAGATCTTTGTGGGCTATACTCAGCCTTGTCTCGGGATGGTAAGTTGGTGGTTGAAGATATAGTGGTGTGGGGGCTGTGCTTTGGCAAAGTGGGTGGGGTTATATCCTTCCTGTTTGGCCCTGTCCGGGGGTGTCCTCGGATGGGGCCACAGTGTCTCCTGACCCCTCCTGTCTCAGCCTCCAGTATTTATGCTGCAGTAGTTTATGTGTCGGGGGGCTAGGGTGTTTGTTATATCTGGAGTACTTCTCATGTCCTATTCGGTGTCCTGTGTGAATCTAAGTGTGCGTTCTCTAATTCTCTCCTTCTCTCTTTCTTTCTCTCTCTCGGAGGCCTAGGGCCATGCCCCAGGACTACCTGACATGATGACTCCTTGCTGTCCCCAGTCCACCTGGCCGTGCTGCTGCTCAAGTTTCAACTGTTCTGCCTTATTATTATTCGACCATGCAGGTCATTTATGAACATTTGAACATCTTGGCCATGTTCTGTTATAATCTCCACCCGGCACAGCCAGAAGAGGACTGGTCACCCCACATATGCTCTCTCTAATTCTCTCTTTCTTTCTCTCTCTCGGAGGACCTGAGCCCTAGGACCATGCCCCAGGACTACCTGACATGATGACTCCTTGCTGTCCCCAGTCCACCTGACCGTGCTGCTGCTCTAGTTTCAACTGTTCTGCCTTACTATTATTAGACCATGCTGGTCATTTATGAACATTTGAACATCTTGGCCATGTTCTGTTATAATCTCCACCCGGCACAGCCAGAAGAAGACTGGCCTCCCCACATAGCCTGGTTCCTCTCTAGGTTTCTTCCTAGGTTTTGGCCTTTCTAGGGAGTTTTTCCTAGCCACCGTGCTTCTACACCTGCATTGCTTGCTGTTTGGGGTTTTAGGCTGGGTTTCTGTACAGCACTTTGAGATATCAGCTGATGTACGAAGGGCTATAATAAATAAATTTGATTTGATTTGCCTACGGCGGCCTTTCTCAATAGCAAGTGAACTACGTCATCAAAGTTGGCATGCCGTCACACGAGCGTGGCGAAAATGGTGTCTGGTGGAGAACAACAACAGGGCCACAGAGCCAGTGAAAAACAAACAACACAAACGTGGCACGCATCGGAGGAAAGGAGAAATCGAACAGGAGAACAAGGGTACGTTTGTGACAGAGGAATGTGTCCCTTTCTGTCACTGATTGTAGCCATGGACGTGCTGCTGCTGTGCTGCCGAACACGTGCTTCAAATTCTGTTTCGAACGTAACGTTAGCCGTGACAAATTAATATCATCAGATGTGGGAACTCCATACTTTCAGTGGTCGATTTTAGCATGTACAGCTTGGTGGGGCAAACACAAAAAAAATGTTTTGGGGATACATGACAGCAAAGGCACAACACTAAATAATACATTAATTGTACATCTATCCCTCCAGTGAGAATGCTACATTTGTTACGGTTTTCTTCTATCTCCTCCTCTGAAGAGGAGGTGTAAGCAAGGATCGGACCAAAATGCAGCGTGGTAATTTTGCAAGTGTATACAGAGAAGCCATATCGAGGAGGCCCTAAGAAAAACCAAGGGATGTGGGTTGTCCTGGACTTGACACAGGGACTCAACATCACATGGGATAATTTTTTTACTTCGCACAAGCTGGGACAGGAGCTCCTCTAGAGGAAGCTGATGATAGGAACAGTACGAAAAACCAAGCCAGAGCCTCCCACCTTAGCTGTTGAATACACGTAACAGGCCTATCAATTCATCTAAGTTTGTGTTCACGGCCGACACATCCCTCGTGTTCTACGTGCCAAAGAAAGGCAAAAATGTGGTACTCATGAGTACGCTGCATAGTGATGGGAGAATCTGTGGCCAGGAACATCAAAAACCAGAAATCATAATGGATTACAATGCCACAAAAGAAGGAGTGGACAAGTTAGACAAGTTGGTGTCTATTCTACTGTCACACTGTACGCTACTGGTGGAGAAGTCAGTTGCAGGAGAGCAGAGAGTTGTGAACAGGAGCACACTTTATTAAGGCAGAGGCAATAAAACAGACAGACGCCACTGTGTCAAAACCTCCGGGAAAAACCCAGCCTGGCACGTACACACAAACATGTAACAAAAACAATTTCATACAAAGACATGGAGGGGAACAGAGGAATAAATACATGCAGTGTGATTAGGGAATGAAAACCAGGTGTGCAGGGAACAAGACAAAACAAATGGAACAATGGAAAAATGGAACGGCAATGGCTAGAAAGCCGGCGATGTCGATCGCCGAATGCTGCCCGAACAAGGAGAGTAGCCGACTTCGGCGGAAGTCGTGACATCTACAATGTAGAAAATAGTAAAAAATTAAGAAAAAACATTGAATGAAGAGTAGGTGTGTCCAAACTTTTGACTGGTACTGTGTATATATATACAGTGCCTTGCGAAAGTATTCGGCCCCCTTGAACTTTGCGACCTTTTGCCACATTTCAGGCTTCAAACATAAAGATATAAAACTGTATTTTTTTGTGAAGAATCAACAACAAGTGGGACACAATCAGGAAGTGGAACGACATTTATTGGATATTTCAAACTTTTTGTAACAAATCAAAAACTGAAAAATTGGGCGTGCAAAATTATTCAGCCCCTTTACTTTCAGTGCAGCAAACTCTCTCCAGAAGTTCAGTGAGGATCTCTGAATGATCCAATGTTGACCTAAATGACTAATGATGATAAATACAATCCACCTGTGTGTAATCAAGTCTCTGTATAAATGCACCTGCACTGTGATAGTCTCAGAGGTCCGTTAAAAGCGCAGAGAGCATCATGAAGAACAAGGAACACACCAGGCAGGTCCGAGATACTGTTGTGAAGAAGTTTAAAGCCGGATTTGGATACAAAAAGATTTCCCAAGCTTTAAACATCCCAAGGAACACTGTGCAATCGATAATATTGAAATGGAAGGAGTATCAGACCACTGCAAATCTACCAAGACCTGGCCGTCCCTCTAAACTTTCAGCTCATACAAGGAGAAGACTGATCAGAGATGGAGCCAAGAGACCCATGATCACTCTGGATGAACTGCAGAGATCTACAGCTGAGGTGGGAGACTCTGTCCATAGGACAACAATCAGTCGTATATTGCACAAATCTGGCCTTTATGGAAGAGTGGCAAGAAGAAAGCCATTTCTTAAAGATATCCATAAAAAGTGTCGTTTATAGTTTGCCACAAGCCACCTGGGAGACACACCAAACATGTGGAAGAAGGTGCTCTGGTCAGATGAAACCAAAATTGAACTTTTTGGCAACAATGCAAAACGTTATGTTTGGCGTAAAAGCAACACAGCTCATCACCCTGAACACACCATCCCCACTGTCAAACATGGTGGTGGCAGCATCATGGTTTGGGCCTGCTTTTCTTCAGCAGGGACAGGGAAGACGGTTAAAATTGATGGGAAGATGGATGGAGCCAAATACAGGACCATTCTGGAAGAAAACCTGATGGAGTCTGCAAAAGACTTTTTTTTTTAATGATTTTTTTTTATCCCAGTCCAGACTGGGACGGAGATTTGTCTTCCAACAAGACAATGATCCAAAACATAAAGCAAAATCTACAATGGAATGGTTCAAAAATAAACATATCCAGGTGTTAGAATGGCAAGTCAAAGTCTAGACCTGAATCCAATTGAGAATCTGTGGAAAGAACTGAAAACTGCTGTTCACAAATGCTCTCCATCCAACCTCACTGAGCTCGAGCTGTTTTGCAAGGAGGAATGGGAAAAAATTTCAGTCTCTCGATGTGCAAAACTGATAGAGACATACCCCAAGCGACTTACAGCTGTAATCGCAGCAAAAGGTGGCGCTACAAAGTATTAATTTAAGGGGGCTGAATCATTTTGCACGCCCAATTTTTCAGTTTTTGATTTGTTAAAAAAGTTTGAAATATCCAATAAATGTCGTTCCACTTCATGATTGTGTCCCACTTGTTGTTGATTCTTCACAAAAAAATACAGTTTTATATCTTTATGTTTGAAGCCTGAAATGTGGCAAAAGGTCGCAAAGTTCAAGGGGGCCGAATACTTTCGCAAGGCACTGTGTATATATATATATATATATATATATATATATTTTTTTTTTTACACACATATATATATATATATATTTTTTTTTTACATTGTTTGCAAACTGATATGTGACATGTATTAATGACAAAATAACAACGAGCCCCCCCCTGCCTTGAATGACGGGTCGGCACTGCATACTCACTGCATACTTACTCAAATCTAGGCTGCATCACATCCGGCTGTGATTGGGAGTACCATAGGGCGGCGCACAATTGGCCCAGCGTTGTCTGGGTTTGGCCGGGGTTTGCCGTCATTAGTAGAGATTCTTCTATAAACTCTGTCATTCAACGAGAGACAACTCACTTTGATGTACATTTTTTTCATTGAGAAATACTGCACCAAACATCTTAGTTAGATGTTAAATTAGATCTCTGCAAAAACATAATTTAATTATAGATTTCTTGAGATATCTCAGATCAATTCTGACTATTTTGAGGAAGTGTATAATTGCTATGGCGTCTCAAAATGGACAAACAGTACTATTGTCGTTATATGTACATTTTTTAAGCAGAGGTTTTCTAAGGGAGTATGCAAGCGCACTCATTCGGTTCGGCTAGCCGGGTTTGGCTAGGCACCAGCCGAACTGAAGCATGCTGACTCCTTTACAGGAGCAATTAGGGTTAAGTGCCTTGCTCAAGGTCACGTCGACAGATATTTCACCTAGTCTGCTCGGGGATTCAAACCAGCTACCTTTCGGTTGCTGGCCTAACGCTCTTAACCACTAGGCTACCTGCCTTCGTTTGATGCTGACACTAGTACTAATCCGATAACATAATCTCTGACTCTATTCTCTCCCTTCTCTCTCCAGTTGACATGCACTCTCTACTGGATGTGGTGAAGGTAGCAGATAGTCTGGTGTTTGTGCTGGACTCTACAGAAGGCTGGGACAGTTATGGAGACTACTGCCTCGGTCTCTTTGCACATGGGCTACCAGCCCATTGTAAGCTTCCATACAACGTATCCAAAAGATATGCTCACAGTGCGCTTGATTTTTTTCAACTTGCTCTCCCCTTGCAGATTAGATAAATGTTTAGCAGATGACATACTGTAGATATTATACTGATTCCTTTACTCCAAATCTCAACTACCCCATCGATTTTTTTCTCTGCATCCACTGTCATCTCTATCCTATATAACCTCCATTTCTCTCTCCCCCAGCTCTGGTGTGTCAGGGTATTTCAGACCTGGCAGTGAAGAAGCGTGTGGACTCACGGCGGGCGCTAGCCAAGATATCCAAAATCCGCTTCCCTGGGGCGCGCCTCTTCCCTCTGGACTCAGACCAGGACGCCACACTGACTTCAGACACCTGGGAGCACAGAGGCAGAGGAGGTTGGGCTTCTGCTCCCGTCAGCCTCACCTCCTGGGCCAGCAGGCCCTATACCCCCAACAGCTCTGAGAAAGGGAGAGGGGAAGCACCCACGGGCCTGGGGACCCTGCGTGTGTCTGGGTATGTCCGAGGCTGCCCTCTGCAGGTCGACAGGCTGGTGCACATCTCTGGGTTTGGAGACTTCCAGCTCAGTCAGATCGAATCGCCCATAGACCCCCTTCCCCTCAACTATGACCGCCTGTCCTGCCAAGCCTGGGAAGGAAGTAGACGTAGGCATGCAGGTGGGTCAGTTTCTCCCTCTCTCTCTCTTAGGGCTCAGTTCCCCCGGGAGGGGAGAGAAATGGGAGGATTAGAGGGAACATATTAATGTTCACATAGGACAAAAGATAGGATAGACTGACCCTAGCCCCCCGGCACATACAGGTGAAGTCGGAAGTTTACATACACCCAGGTTGGAGTCATTAAAACTAGATTTTCAACCACTTCGCAAATTTCTTGTTAACAAACTATAGTTTTGGCAAGTAGGTTAGGACATCTACTTTGTGCATGACACAAGTCATTTTTCCAACAATTGTTTACAGACAGATTATTTAACTTATAACTTCACTGTATCACGATTCCAATGGGTCAGAAGTTTGCATACACTTAGTTGACTGTGCCTTTAAACAGCTTGGAAAATTCTAGTAAAGGATGTCATGGCTTTAGAATCTTCTGATAGGTTAATTGACATCATTTGAGTCAATTGGAGGCTTACCTTCAAACTCAGTGCCTCTTTGCTTGACCTCATGGGAAAATCAAAAGAAATCAGCCAAGACCTCAGAAAACAAATTTTAGACCTCCACAAATCTGGTTCATCCTTGGGAGCAATTTCCAAACGCTTGAAGGTACCACGTTCATCTGTACAAACAATAGTACGCTAGTATAAACACCATGGGACCACGCAGCCATCATACCGCTCAGGAAGGAGACTCGTTCTGTCTCCTGGAGATGAACGTACTTTGGTGTGAAAAGTTCAAATCAATCCCAGAACAACAGCAAAGGACCTTGTGAAGATGCTGGAGGAAAAAGGTACAAAGTATCTATATCTACAGTAAAATGAGTCCTATATCGGCATAAGCTGAAAGGCCGCTCAGCAAGGAAGAAGCTACTGCTCCAAAACCGCCATAAAAAAAGCTTGACTACGGTTTGAAACTACAAACGGGGACAAAGATCGTACTTTTTGGAGAAATGTCCTCTGGTCTGATGAAACAAAAATAAAACTGTTTGGCCATAATGACCATCGTTATTTTGGAGGAAAACGGGGGAGGCTTGCAAGCCGAAGAACACCATCCCAACCGTGAAGCACGGGGGTGGCAGCATCATGTTGTGGGGGTACTTTGCTGCAGGAGTGACCGGTGCACTTCACAAAATAGATGGCATCATGAGGGAGGAAAATTATGTGGATATATTGAAGCAACATCTCAAGACATCAATCGGGAATTTAAAGCTTGGTCGCAAATGGGTCTTCCAAATGGACAATGACCTCAAGCATACTTCCAAAGTTGTGGCAAAATGGCTTAAGGATAACAAAGGACAAAGCCCTGACCTCAATCCTATAGAATATTTGTGGGAAACTCAAAAAGTGTGCGAGCAAGGAGGCCTACAAATCTGACTCCGTTACACCAGCTCTGTCAGGAGGAATGGGCCAAAATTCACCCAACATATTGTGGGAAGCTTGTGGAAGGCTGTCAAGTTCGTCATAAGGAGTAGACCAAGATGCAGCGTGGTATGTTTCCATCCTTTATTTTGGAATAGAAAACTTCAAAACAACAAAGTGAACAAAGGAAACGTGAAGCTATAATAATGCTCACAGGCAACTACAGATCCCACCAAGCACAATGGGGAAATGGCTACCTAAATATAATCCCCAATCAGAGACAATGATAAACAGCTGCCTCTGATTGGGAACCATACGAGGCCAACATAGATATACAATTCCCCTAGATAACCCAACCTTAATCACACCCCGACCTAACCAACATGGAGAATAAACAGCTCTTTATGGTCAGAGCGTGACAGTACCCCCCCCCTCCTCCCCCAAAGGTGCGGACAAAACCTGACTCAATAGGGGAGGGCCCGGGTGGGCATCTACCGTCGGGGGCAGCTCCGGTGCGGGGCAAAGTCCCCACTCCGCTCGTGGATACATCACCGGAGGAACTGGACCGTAGATCGTCGCCGGGGACTCTGGACCGTGGATCGTCGCCGGAGGCACCGGACCTTAGATCGTCACCGGAGGCTCTGGACAGTGGATCGTCGCCGGAGGCTCCAGACAGTGGATCATCGCCAGGGACTCCGGACCGTAGATCGTTGCCGAGGACTCCGGACCGCGGTTCGTCTCCGCTCGTGGATACATCACCGGAGGAACTGGACCGCAGACTGTCGCCGGGGACTCTGGACCGCAGACTGTTGCCGGGGACTCTGGACCGCAGACTGTCGCTGGAGGCTCTGGATGGCGGACCGTCGCTGGATGTTCCGGACCGCGGACGGTCTCAGGAGGTTCCGGACCGTGGACCGTCTCAGGAGGTTCCGGACCATGGACCGTCTCAGGAGGTTCCGGACCGTTGACCGTCTCAGGAGGTTCCGGACCATGGACCGTCTCAGGAGGTTCCGGACAGTGGACCGTCTCAGGAGGTTCCAGACCATGGACCGTCTCAGGAGGTTCCGGACCGTTGACCGTCTCAGGAGGTTCCGGACCATGGACCGTCTCAGGAGGTTCCAGACAGTGGACCGTCTCAGGAGGTTCCAGACCATGGACCGTCTCAGGAGGTTCCGGACCATGGACCGTCGTTGGAGGTTCCGGACTGTGAAACGTCGCCGGAAGCTCTGGAGCTCTGGAGTGTGAGGAGGAGGCACAGGACGTACTGGACTGTGGAGGCGCACTGGAGGTCTAGAGCGTAGAGATGGCACAACCCATCCTGGCTGGATGCTCACTTTAGCCTGGCAAGCTCGGGGCGCTGGCACAGGACGCACTGGGCTGTGGAGGCGCACTGGCAACACAGTGCGTAGAGCCGGCGCAGGATATCCTGGACCGAGGAGGGGTACTGGAGACCAGGAGCGCTGAGCCGGCACAACCCGTCCTGGCTAGAAGCTCACTAGTGCGAGGAGCTGGCACAGAACGCACCGGGCTGTGGATGCGTACTGGAGGCACATTGCGTATCTCCGCAAAACATGGTGCCTGACTGGTCCCACGCTCCTCACGGCGACTGTCTCGCTCCAGACACCAAACCATCCACTCTACCTCATCCCTCCCCTCAACTATCTCACAATACTCCTCCCTCAGTCTATCCCAATATTCTTCTTCGCTCTCAGACTCGCCCCTCGGCTTTGCCGACCACTCCGTGTGGCCCCCCCAATTTACTTTTTGAGGCTCCCTTCCGTCGTGGCCGCGAACCCCGGTGTCGTCGTTGTCCTTCCTTCATCTCTTGCGTCTGCTTCCATGGAAGGCTTTCGTCTCCTGCCATTATCTCCTCCCAGGCCCAGGATACCTGCTCCTCCTGGCCACGCTGTTTGGTCCGTTTGTGGTGGGATCTTCTGTCACGTTCGTCATAAGGAGTAGACCAAGATGCAGCGTGATATGTTTCCTTCCTTTATTTTGAAATAGAAACCTTCAAGAACAAAACAAGAAAGCGAACAAACGAAATGTAAAGCTATAATAATACTCACAGGCAACTTAGACAAGATCCCACCAAGCACAATGGGGAAATGGCTACCTAAATATGATCCCCAATCAGAGACAACGATAAACAGCTGCCTCTGATTGGGAACCATACCAGGCCAACATAGATATACAATTCCCCTAAATAACCCAGCCTTAGTCACACCCCGACCTAACCAACATAGAGAATAAACAGCTCTCTATGGTCAGGGCGTGACAAAGGCTACCCAAAACGTTTGACCCAAGTTAAACAATTTAAAGGCAAGGCTACCAAATACTAATTGAGTGTATGTAAACTTCTGACCCACTGGAATGTGATGAAAGAAATAAAAGCTGTAATAAATCATTCTCTCTACTATTATTCTAGTATTCTAATTTCACATTCTTAAAATAAAGTGGTAATCCTAACTGACCTAAGACAGGGAATTTTTACTTGGATCACATGTCAGGAATTGTGAAAAACTGAGTTTAAATGTATTTGGCTAAGGTGTATGTAAACTGTGGCCCTGTCCAACGATACCCCTAGACAGGGTCAACCAGACAGGATAGAACCCCACACATTTTGCCAAAGCACAGCCCCCACACCTCTAGAGGGATATCAACAGACCACCAACTTACTACCCTCAGATGAGGCTGAGTATAGCCCTCAAACATCTATAGCCCTGCCTCCAGCTGTTTGCTTTGAAATTCTAGGGACAATAAGGAGGCCTGCGTCTTGTGACCGTAGCGTACGTGTAGGTATGTACCAAATCGGAGAGATGAGTAGGAGCAAGTCCATGTAATGCTTTGTAGGTTAACAGTAAAACCTTGAAATTAGCCTTAACAGGAAGTCAGTAATATTACTGGAGTAACATGATACAATTTTTTTGGTTCAAGTCAAGATTCTAGCAGCCGTATTTAGCACTAACTGAAGTTTATTTATCAGTTTAGCAGGAGAGTATATCATTGCACTAGTCTAATCTAGAATTGACAAAGGCATTGTTTAGCTGTTCTGCATTTTTGTGCACAATATTTCTGATTTTTGCAATGTTATGAAGATGGTCACAGCTTATCACGGGCTGATATCATTACATACAAAATTGACAGTGATTTAATTCATAATTTACAAACTATAGTGAAGGCATTTATCAGAGCTGCTTCTGCTTGTTGGCAGTACGTGCTAACTGTGCTCTCTATGTGTTTCAGGATGGTGGTGTTGATGAAATGGAGTCAGTGCGGGTGCTGATGAAGGCAGACCCAGCTCGCAGGGAGAATCTGCAGGCCGAGGCAGAGGTAGGCCCCATGGATGGAGAGCAGACCTGGCCCGCTGATACTGAACTGCTGGAGGCTGAAGGTAAAGGGAGAGAGAGGGCAGAGTTATAGAGGGTCATTACGTTGAATTACATGTTAGATCTATGGTCGCAGTGCTGTTGTTGGCATCCATTGTCTGGGTACTTTGAACCGGATCATGTCAACACATTGAGTTTATTATTGTCTCTGGGTTTACAATGTAATGAACTTCTTTAATAAATGTTCTCCTTCCCCCCTCGTCCTCCCCTCAGAGGCCAGAAAGAGCAAGCGTGCTATGAAGGTGCCTAAGGGGACATCAGACTACCAGGCCACGTGGATTGTGGAAGGGGAGGATGAGAATGGTGAGGAGGATGATGACGCGATGATGGACGCATCCATAGATGAAGAGGACCTTGACTCTCAGGTGGTGTGTAGTGAATACAATCCACAGCCTGGGAAACTGAAAAGTCTGCACAGAAGAATAGTTATGGATGTATTTTTCCAGCACATACATTAGTTTCCAATTTTATTGTTACGTGCCCAAGTGCAGTGCTTTTCTTGTAAGCTCTTAACCCAATAATGCAGTATTCATAAACAATAACATAAGGAAGAGCAAAGACACTAGAAATTAGAACACGAGAAAGTAAGAAGCTATATACAGGGTCAGTTCCAGTACCAAATTTACAATGTGAAGGGATACTGGAGTGATAGAGGTAAAATTAAATCAAATTAAATGTATTTGTCACATACACATGGTTAGCAGATGTTAATGCGAGTGTAGCGAAATGCTTGTGCTTCTAGTTCCGACAATGCAGTAATAACCAACAAGTAATCTAACTAACAATTCCAAAACTACTGTCTTATACACACAAGTGTGAGGGGATAAAGAATATGTACATAAAGATATATGAATGAGTGATGGTACAGAGCAGCATAGGCCAGATACAGTAGGTGGTATTGAGTACAGTATATACATATGAGATGAGTATGTAAACAAAGTGGCATAGTTAAAGTGGCTAGTGATACATGTGTTACATAAAGATGCAGTAGATGATATAGAGTACAGTATATACGTATACATATGAGATGAATAATGTAGGGTATGTAAACATTATATTAGGTAGCATTGTTTAAAGTGGCTAGTGATATATTTTACATAATTTCCCATCAATTCCCATTATTAAAGTGGCTGGAGTTGGGTCAGTGTGTTGGCAGCAGCCACTCAATGTTAGTGGTTGCTGTTTAACAGTCTGATGGCCTTGAGATAGAAGCTGTTTTTCAGTCTCTCGGTCCCAGCTTTGATGCACCTGTACTGACCTCGCCTTCTGGATGATAGCGGGGTGAACAGGCAGTGGCTCGGGTGGTTGTTGTCCTTGATGATCTTTATGGCCTTCCTGTAACATCGGGTGGTGTAGGTGTCCTGGAGGGCAGGTAGTTTGCCCCCGGTGATGCGTTGTGCAGACCTCACTACCCTCTGGAGAGCCTTACGGTTGTGGGCGGAGCAGTTGCCGTACCAGGCGGTGATACAGCCCGCCAGGATGCCGTCTGGGCCTACAGCCTTGCGAGGGTTAACACGTTTAAATGTTTTACTCACCTCGGCTGCAGTGAAGGAGAGAGTCCGCATGTTTTTGTTGCAGGCCGTGTCAGTGGCACTGTATTGTCCTCAAAGCGGGCAAAAAGGTGATTTAGTCTGCCTGGTAGCAAGACTAAGTCTGCCTGGGAGCAAGGTAGATTATGTATAGGGGTAAGGTGACTAGGCATCAGGATGTATGACAGAGTAGTAGCAGTGTAAAGGAAGATTGTATGTGTGTAGAGTTAGTGTAAATGTGTATGCATGTTATGTGTGTGTTGTGGTGTCAGTGTGAGAGTGTGGAGTCCTGTGTGTGTTCATCGAGACAGTGCATAAATGAATGTGAGGGTCAACTCAGTTGGTGTAGCCATTACTACAGAAGAAAGAGTGACAACTGTTACACTGACCTCGTCCTGTCCCAGGGCATTGGGTGCACTGCTAAGGTGTTTGTTTACATGTTTGTTTACCCTCTGCCTGTTGCGATAGTGAAACCACTAAAGGAAAGCGTAAGCAGACAGAGTAGTGTAAGGAGAAGAGGGTGATCCTACAGTCTGAGTTGATTGTTGAGACGTCTGAGCTGATGTGGGGTGATGCGGAAGACGTCAGGGGGAAGCAGCTCAGACAGGACAGTGATTGGTGGAGAGAAAAAAGTTGCGGCGCCGGACGGTGTGTGGTTGGGGGTGGAACAAAACAGTGTATACGTAACCCGTGGTTGGTCTGCGGCGCAGCACTATTGTTTGTTTTCTCAGTGTCTGCCTCTGGGCTGTAGTGCCAGGCTGCTCACCGTGGCAACAATAGTGTTTGGAGCAAGGGTCCCGAGAGAAGCCACCTGATTTCCTGCTCCGCGGACACAACTTCCTGTCTGGACCAAGGGAGGGACGGCCATTTATTTATAACAGCCTTGCTTGAAAGAAAGGGGGAAATTCTTCTTTGGAGAAAAGGTTCAGCTCCATTTATTTTCTTTAATCGTTATTAGAATGTGTTTGATGTTGGGGTTAGACAGGATTTAACATCTAGGAGATGTTAACAATGGAGGAAAGGGTGCTGGGGATGATCATGATTATTATTATTATTACAGCTGGAGTTGTTCTGAAGGTTGTGAATTGACCCCATGCAGTGTGGATCCCCCCCCCCCATGTATCTCTAGCTTACTCTAATGCCACTTCTGTGAGAACCACTTTTACACTTCTTCTAACTTCCTTGGGCCAACACCATTAGGTTTATAAATAGTAGAGGTCGACCGATTATGATTTTCTCAACGCCGATACCGATACCGATTATTGGAGGACCAAAAGAAGTTTTAAATGTATTTGTAATGATGACAATTACAACAATAGTGAATGAACAGTTATTTTAACTTAATGTAATACATCAATAAAATCAATTTAGCCTCAAATAAATAATGAAACATGTTCAATTTGTTTTAAATAATGCAAAAACAAAGTGTTGGAGAAGAAAGTAAAAGTGCAATATGTGCCATGTAAGAAAGCTAACATTTAAGTTCCTTGCTCAGGACATGAGAACATATGAAAGCTGGTGGTTCCTTTTAACATGAGTCTTCAATATTCCCAGGTAAGAAGTTTTAGGTTGTAGTTATTATAGGAATTATAGGACTATTTCTCTCTATACCATTTGTATTTCATTAACCTTTGACTATTGGATGTTCTTATAGGCACTTTAGTATTGCCAGTGTAACAGTATAGCTTCCTTCCCTCTTCTCGCTTCTCCCTGGGCTTGAACCAGGAACACAACGACAACAGCCACCCTCGAAGCAGCGTTACCCATGCAGAACAAGGGGTACAACCACTCCCAGTCTCAGAGCGAGTGACATTTGAAACGCTATTAGCGCGCAGCCAGCCAACTAGCTAGCCATTTTACATCGGTTACACCAGCCTCATCTCGGGAGTTGATAGGCTTGAAGTCATAAACGGCGCAATGCTTGATGCACAACAAAGAGCTGCTGGCAAAACGCATGAAAGTGCTGTTTGAATGAATGCTTACGAGCCTGCTGATGCCCACCCCCGCTCAGTCAGACTGCTCTATAACAACAATAATTTTGCACGCCCAATGTTTCAGTTTTTGATTTGTTAAAAAAGTTTGAAATATCCAATAAATATTGTTCCACTTCATGATTGTGTCCCACTTGTTGTTGATTCTTCACAAAAAAATACAGTTTTATATCTTTATGTTTGAAGCCTAAAATGTGGCAAAAGGTCGCAAAGTTCAAGGGGGCCGAATACTTTCGCAAGGCACTGTAAGGTCCCACAGTTGACAGTGCATGTCAGAGCAAAAACCAAGCCATGAGGTCGAAGAAATTGTCTGTAGAGCTCCGAGACAGGATTGTGTCAAGGCACAGATCTGGGGAAGGGCACCAAAACATTTCTGCAGCATTGAAGGTCCCCAGGAACACAATGGCTTCCATCATTCTTAAATGGAAGAAGTTTGGAACCACTAAGACTCTTCCTAGAGCTGTCAGCCTGGCAAATCTGAGATTAAGGTAGTCCCCCGCACCTCTCTGAGGGGTTGGGTTAAATGCGGAAGACACATTTCATTTGAATGCATTCTGTTGTACAACTGGCTAGGTATCCCCTTTCCCTTCCCAAATGGGGGTCTTGGTGCAGGTCTTGGTGCATCTGTGCAGCACTCCACCAATCAGGCCTTTATGGTAGAGTGACCAGACTGAAGCCACTCCTCAGTAAAAGGCACATGACAGCCCGCTTGGAGTTTGCCAAAAGGCAACTAAAGACTTTCAGATCATGAGGAACAAGATTCTCCTATCTGATGAAACCAAGATTGAGCTCTTTGGCCTGAATTCTAAGTGTCACGCATGGAGCAAACCTGGCACCATCCCTACAGTGAAGAATTGTGGTGGCAGCATCATGTTGTGGGAATATGTTTCAGCAGCAGGGACTGGGAGACTAGTCAGGATCGAGGCAAAGATGAACGAAGCAAAATACATAGAGATCCTTGATGAAAACCTGCTCCAGAGCACTCAGAACCTCAGACTGGGGCGAAGGTTCACCTTCCAACATGACAACGACCCTAAGCACACAGCCAAGACAACGCAGGAGTGGCTGTGGGACAAGTCTGAATGTCCTTGAGTGGCCCAGCCAGAGCCCTGACTTGAACCCGACCGACCGAACATCTCTGGAGAAACCTGAAAATAGCTGTGCAGCAACGTTCCCATCCAACCTGACAGAGCTTGAGAGCATCTGCAGAGAAGAATGGAAGAAACTCCCCAAATACAGGTGTGCCAAGCTTGTAGCGTCATACCAAAGAAGATTCAAGGCTGTAATCGCTGTCAAAGGTGCTTCAACAAAGTACTTGAGGAAAGGGTCTGACGACTTATATAAATGTGATATTTACGTTTTTTTTGTTTTTAATACATTAACAAACATTTCTAAACCTATTTTTGCTCTGTCGTTATGGGATATTGTGTGTAGCTTGAAGAAAAACAAATTTAATCAATTTTAGAATAAGGCTGTAACCTAACAAAATGTGGAAAAAGTCTGGTGTGTATGATGTAGTATGTACAGTAGCTCTACAGTAGAAACTAGTGATGGGGGGATCGATACAGTTGCATATTGTCGGGATATTATTTTTGACGATATATTATATTGACAATATCGCAATATTATTTTTGCGCCAGATGGCTGTACTTTCACCAAAATTCCAGCATATTTCCTTCATAGCTTGTTTAATAGGGAGCGAATTTTGTTTTCAGCACTTTTATTTCAATGTCTGAACAAAACTTGTTTTCTCATGGCTGTCTCTTGTCCCTCTGCAGCAGACATATAGTGAGCAATATGTTTGGAACATCGAGTCATAATAAAATCACAGTATCTAATCGCAATACATATAGAATTGTGAGAATCGCAATACAATTCCCAGCCCTAGTAGATGCTGCCTCAGGTGGTGGTTCGGAGGAGGAGGAGGAGCTGAATTCCACATCAAACAAGGGTGGATCAGACCAGCGCTATGATGAGCACATGGATGAGGCAGAGGAAGGGGAGGGGTTAAAATGCTACCGGGAGGCTCGGGCCAATGAGATGTTCTCAGATGAAGTGGACACACCTCTAGACCAATCGGCTAAAACAGGTAAGGGCATGACAATGATACTGTCTATCAAATACACAGTGGCCCCTTTTCCTTCAGTACTGTACAGGACCTTCTGCTCTTAATGTAGGCTACAACACAGCGGGGCAGTCTAAGCAAAATCATTCAAACAATCCATGAAAAAGACATGTAACATCCACAGTCACCCATGACCCACATACAGGTAACTGCCAAAATAAAGGAAACGCCAACATAAAGTGTCTTAATAGGGTGTTGGGTCACCATGAGCCAGAACAGCTTCAGTGCCCCTTGGCATATATTCTAGGTGTCTTGAACTCTATTGGAGGAATGCGACACCATTCTCACACGAGAAATTCCATAATTTGATGTTTTGTTGATGGTGGTGGAAAACACTGTCTCAGGCGCTCCGGAATCTCCTATAAGTGTTTGATTGGGTTGAGATCTGGTGACTGAGACACACACACCGTTTAAACCCCCTTTGCTCTTTTGAGACCCCTGAGATCTCTTCTAGCCATAGTAGCCAAAATAATGGCAATTTCTGTATTTTTATACATAACCTTAAGCATGATGGGATGTTAATTGCTTAATTAACTCAGGAATCAAACCTGTGTGGAAGCACCTACTTTCAATATACTTTGTGTCCCTCATTTACTCAAGTGTTTCCTTTATTTTGGTGGTTACCTGTACGTTGAGTTTATATTTACATTTGGAAAAATGGTCAAGCAGAATGTGATAACCTTGATGAACAGCTCATTTCCAGCCAGTGACTTGATCCTGGCCTCTGGTCAAAGAGTCAAAGCACTCCAAGATGTAACATTTCCTTTAGCAACACTCAAGGGAAAGTCTGAGGAGGGAGGAATGTACCAAACTTGTCTGAAACATCTGGTCATATGTAGTAGACAATGCCTTCAAGCCGTTAACGCCCAAACTTTACTTTCCAGGACGTCCTGGCCCAGCGTAATTATTTAGCTATACGTTGACGTTGCTAATTTCCTGTGTGCTCAGGATCCAGTGTTACAGGGGCCTGAAGAGTTTCCGCTCCTCCCCCTGGAACCCTGTGGAAAACTTGCCTGCAGACTACTCCCGCATCTTCCAGTTTCAGAGCTTTGAGCTCACAGGCCGCCGCGTACTAGCTGAGGCTGCTCAGGAGGAAGAGGGGGCCATGGTAAGAGTCTGCCGTGTGTGTGTGTGTGACATCCTGTTTCAACCCTGTCCCCTCTCTGTGCCACCCCCCATCCATTAACCCTGCTCTGCTCTCTAGGTGGCTGGTATGTGACCCTCCATGTAGTGGATGTTCCCCCCACGGTGATGGAGAGTGTCCAGGCAGGCAGCTTTGGTGCTGGTCTCCTTACTGCCACATGAACAGAAGGTATACAGTATTGGCATACTCCTGAATGAATGTTTTAAGTCTGAAAGTTAAGAATTGTAACCCATTTCTGCTGTAAAATATGTTGCTAAAAGTGTACCCAAACTACAGAGTAATAGAAATTCTGAATTTATATATATTTGTATATTATAAATATGCACTATATATACAAAAGTATGTGGACAGCCCTTCAAATTAGTGGCTATTTCAGCCACACCCGTTGTTGACAGGTATATAATATCGAGCACACAGCCATGCTATCTCCATAGACAAACATTAGACATTAGGCAGTAGAATGGCCTTACTGAAGAGCTCAGTGACTTTCAACATGACACCGTCATAGAAAATTCCAAAAAGTCAGTTTGTCTAATTTCTGCCCTGCTTCCCCGGTCAACTGTAAGTGCTGTTATTGTGGAGTGGAAACTTTTAGGAGCAACAACGGCTCAGCCACAAAATGGTAGGCCACACAAGCTCACAGAACAGGACCACCAAGTGCTGAAGGACGTATTAAAAATCGCCTGTCTTCGGTTGCAACACTCACCACTGAGTTCCAAACGGCCTCTGGAAGCAACGTCAGTACAATAGTTGTTCATCGGTAGCTTCATGAAATGGGTTTCCATGCCCAAGCAGCCGTACACAAGGCTAAGATCACCATGTGCAATACCAAGGGTCGGCTGGAGTGGTGTAAAGCTCGCCACCATTGGACTCTGGAGAGTGGAAGAGTTCAACTATCTGGAGAGTTCAACTATGTGTCAAAAGTTTGGGAAAGCCCTTTTCTGTTTCATCATGACAATGCCCACGTACACAAAGCGAGGTCCATACAGAAATGGTTTGTCGAGAGCGGTGTGGAAGAACTTGACTAGCCTGCACAGAGCACTGACCTCATTCCCATCAAACACCTTTGGGATGAATTGGAATGCCGACTGCGAGCCAGGCCTAATCTCCCAACATCAGTGCCCAACCTCACTAATGCTCTTGTGGCTGAATGGAAGCAAGACCCCATAGAAATGTTCTAACATCTAGTGGAAAGTCTTCCCAGAAGAGTGGATGCTTTTATAGCAGCAAAGGGGGGACCAACTCCAAATGAATACCCATTATTTTAGAATGAGATGTTCGATGAGAACGTGTGTGTGTGTATTTGTGTGCGTGTGTACAGTGCCTTCGCAAAGTATTCAGACCCTTGGACTTTTTCCACATTTTGTTACGTTACAGCCTTATTGTAAAAAAATATATATTTTTAAATCCTCAGCATTCTACACACAATCCCCACAATGATAAAGAAAAAAACAGGTTTTTAGACATTTCTGCACATTTAAAAAAAGTAAAGAACAGAAATACATTATTTACATAAGTATTCAGACCCTTTGCTATGAGACTCAATTGAGCTCAGGTGCATCCTGTTTCCATTGATCATCCTTCATTTTTCTACAACTTGATTGGAGTCCACCTGTGGTCAATGCAATTGATTGGAATGATTCAAAGGAATTGTCCGTAGAGCTCCTAGACAGGATTGTGTCGACGCACAGATCTGGGGAAGATCTGTGACTCTTCCCAGAGCTGCAAGACTCTTCCCAGACTCTTCCCAGAGCTGCAAGACTCTTCCCAGACTCTTCCCAGAGCTGCCCGCCTGTCCAAACTGAGCAATCGGGGGAGAAAGGCCTTGGTCAGAGAGGTGACTAAGAACCCAATGGTCACTTTGACAGTGCTCTAGAACTCCTCTGTGGAGATGGGAGAACCTTCCAGAAGGACAACCATCTCTGCAGCACTCCACCAATCAGGCCTTTATGGTAGAGTGGCCAGACTTAAGCAACTCCTCAGTAAAATGGTTACAGCCCGCTTGGAGTTTGCCAAAAGTCACCTAAAGACTGTCAGACCATGAGAAACAAGATTCTCTGCTCTGATGAGTCCAAGATTGAACTTTTTGGCCTGTAAAATTGGCTAACATTTCTAAAATCCTGTTTTTGTTTTGTCATTATGGGGTGTTGTGTGTAGACTGATGAGTCTAATAACATGTGGAAAAAGTCAATGGGTCTGAATACTTTCCGAAGGCACTGTATGTAGGTAGATAGAAGTTATAATTCTAACAACCCTAGCTTATGGTCTTATTAACACTATAGTTCATCAGAAACTATTCTTCCAGTTCCTTACCCCTTGGTTTCTTTCTATCCTCTGTGATCAGATGTCAGTGATGCACATGCTGTTGAGGAGACACCCCATCAACACAGACCCTATCAAGTCTCAAGAGGAGCTGGTGTTCCACTGTGGATTCAGGAGGTTCAGGGCCTGCACCATCTTCTCCCAGCACACATCAGGTTAGGGGACCTGGCTAAACTGCACCATTTATGTCTTGAACAAAATTATCTATTGAATTAAAGTATGGCAAATATGCTGACACTGTGAGGACTGGAGTATTGTGTGTTGGCTATCTTTTA
Source organism: Oncorhynchus masou masou (assembly GCF_036934945.1). Lineage (NCBI taxonomy): Eukaryota > Metazoa > Chordata > Actinopteri > Salmoniformes > Salmonidae > Oncorhynchus > Oncorhynchus masou. The sequence goes on along the minus strand of NC_088224.1, from coordinate 69,709,128 downwards.
GCACTTTAGCATTAACAAAGCAAGTGATGGAACCATGTCTACAGTCAGTGTTCGACTCAGTGTTGTATCTAACCTGTGATTGGCTCTCTCTCCAGCCGACAAGCACAAGCTGGAGCGTTTCCTTCGAGCTGACGCCCCCACGTGGTTTCTGTAAAAGCCCCCATTACATTTCCCACCGCTGGGGTACTGCTCTTCAGACAGAGGGAGGATGATAAGGGCCTGGATAGAGTGATGTTTGGCTGAATTAGTATGTCTCTATCTGTTTGAAGATGGGGAAGGCCAGAGGAACACACTTCCATGTTTTGCTTCTGTGTTCATATAAATGTTTGTGTATCTGATGTGTAGCTGAATTAGTATCTCTGCCTGTGTTTGAGCCTGTATCTCTCCTGGGCTCCCGAGTGATGCAGTGGTCTAACACACTGCATCTCAGTGCAAGAGGTGTCACTGTAGTACCTGGTTCGAATCCAGGCTGTATCATATCCGGCCGTGATTGGGAGTCCCATAGGGTGGTGCACAATTTGCCCAGCGTTGTCTGAGTTTGGCCGGGGTAGGCCGTCATTGTAAAGAAAAATGGCTCTTAACTGACTTGCCTAATTAAATAAAAGTGAATAAATAATAATAAAACAATTGTCTCCCCCAGGCATGCAGGACCTGGTGGGTACAGGTAGTCTACTGAGCTGTGACCCCCAGCGTGTGGTGCTGAAGAGGATGGTGTTGAGTGGACTCCCTTTCAAGATCAACCACCGGTCCGCTGTCTGCAGATACATGTTCTTCAACAGGGGTGAGGGGTCACTGAGCTGAGCACTACATGTTTCCCAATAATATCCCCATAACTTCTCACAGTCTGTTGCAAATGGCACCCCATTCCTTTGATAGTGCACTACTTTTGACCAGGGCCCATAGGTAGTGCACTATATAGAGAATCTGTACCATTTGGCCCACAACTTCTGTCGTACTACCAATGTGGCGATGTAGGAAGTGGCTCTGACTCACCTGTGGTTTACATGATGTATCTTCATTTTAACTGACCCCTGCTCTTTTCTCTCTGGTAGATGACATCCTGTGGTTTAAGCCTGTTGAGCTGAGAACCAAGTGGGGTTGGAGAGGACACATCAAGGAGGCCCTAGGTACGGAAAAAACATAAACCTTGTCAATGCGTCACTGGACATATGACCCCTATGTACCTCTGCCCCTGCCCTGGGTCAAGGGAGAAGGGACTCAGATGCTGGATGATTTTTACATAGAGTAGGTCTGTTGCAAGAGGTGTACTATATGGGTTTTGGAGTCTGTTCTGATGGACTTGCATGGACTGTGGCGATGACATTTTCACTCCAAGAGATGGATTGTCATTTGTATTAAATAAAACCAATCAGACCAAATCACTTGTTTATTTTTATTTCATTCGAAAACGTCCTTGTGGTCCAGTTAGTTTGTTTCCTGGCCATTAGATGGCAGCAGTGTATAAGAGGAAACAGGCTCTTTGTTGCAGTGACTGATAACTGGGTGGAACAGAACTCACTGATTATCTGAGACTCATGCATGTCCCTGTAATCAAACACTAAAAACTTTAAAAAACATGAAGAAAATGTTGAGGCATAATCAGAGGGAGCATGTTCAGATCAATAATACTGTTGTACAGATTCCATTCTCAATTTCAACATGTTTGGCACATGAATTACACAGAAATAGATCATCTGAACAACAATGATCACAATTTTGGATGAACTAGCTTGCCTTTCCTATTTTGGTCCATTGCTCACTCTGTTTGGAGATGTCTTATCCAGCTCTTTCCACTGCCATTCCTTTAGGTCTTTACATTTTATTCCCATATTGTAATTGTTTTTTTGTTTATTTTAAGCAGATAGTGTACATTTCTGATGAAACAATTTGTGCCTGTTCAATTAATTGTATTGATTGAAAAAGTTTATTCTAAACACTTGGTCGACTGCTTATATCCTCCACACCAGCTACAGTCTCAGACCTTTACACAGTGCACCGCCCCCATCTTCCCGGTTGTCTCTCCCCGACCTGAAGACTCCATTTCATCACCAGTCAGACTCAAGCAGAGAGCGCATGACCCCATGTTGGTCTCTCTGGTTCCCCAGCCCTCAACAGTTTTACATCCCTCCCCATCCTCACCTCATGCTTTATGCTCCTCAGAGAAACAGTGATTTATGAATTGTAATATTTATCATAAAACTGCGCTCTTGCATGCTTGCAGCTCCATTATTCATCCGGGGTCTCTGTTGGGACTGCACCAAAGAGGCATGCCAATATGTCTGGGAAACTAGAAGGTGAAGACTTGGGGTTGGAGGAGCGGAACATGATCCAAGAAATGGAGGGGATCAAAAGTTCACTGTGTACATTTTTTTCATACTGCGAATTTGATTACAGTGTGGAAAAAGTTGAAAAATAAAGATTAAACAATCGCACGAGTAATGCCTCTTTATTGCCTTGGGGGGCACGCCGGGAGCCCTGGACAGTTTCCTGAAACACTCCATTTATTATCAGCTTTTTTTGATTTACTCGTGTGGATGGAGGCAAGGGCACTGAACAGTGATGTGCTGAACACATCTTGTTTAAAGCTGAAGGAAGGGGTGTGGTGTGGCTGTTCTAGCTAGCTGTTCATGATCAGGAGGGGGGGGGGGCAATATCCCCACCCGCCATGGAGAATGTCCTTAAAGTAACACGTAAAAGAATGGGACTATGTCTATCGACAGCGTACACAACATTTCCCGCCGACACTATCAATTTCAAACAGATAAAAATGCAGTTGTTTAGGGACCAACGGCAATGTGGTAACACAGTGGAATCCAGCCTAAAAATAAGTGAAGTGTGTGCTTGGTACTGCTGGGTGCTGGCCATGGTCAGAAGGAGTTAACTAACGCGACTGACTGAGGCCTGCTCTGCTTGCTGCAGGAATGTCCTGTGGTTCCCAGTTCACTGCCACCACACTTAGCTGGCTCCCACTGAAGATATAATGGGTGAGATGTTTCCGTTGGATGTGTATAAAGAGAGAGGGGGCTAGTCAAGGAGTGAGAGATAAGGGAAGAACCCGTCTTGGGGTGTTCAGATGGAGAGAGAGAATGCAAAAGGGATCTATAGAACTGGGAAATTAGAATAAGAGCTGAAGAGGGAGAGCTAGGTGGTGTGGGTGAGGGAGAAGGAAAGCGAGAGTGTCTGGCGTTTATGGATAGCAGATGTGGCGCTGTGGGGTTTTGGCAGGGGCCAAGCACGCCTGAATCCCGCACCGGCTGGGTGGCACCGGGGTGAGAGGGAGGTCACTGCACCGCAGCACACAGCACATAAAACACAGAGAGGGAGAGAAGGGAGACTGCCTGGGCCTCACACACCAGCCTGGGACTCCAAGGCTGTGAGGGTGAGCCAATCACACTCACAAATGCTATACATTCTTAGGTTGAGAAAAAACAATGATCTCTTAGACGTGGGATTTTAAAATTGGCCTGAGGTACAACAAGGGGTCCACAATTGTGAAAAAAAATGATTTTATGAATATCACTAGCTGCAACAGAATACATACCATCGTGGATACAAGTTGTATTTGTCTGTGTCCAGTATGAAGGACATAATAGGTATTTTTATGAGTCAATGCTAACTAGCGTTAGCGCAATGGCTGCAAGTTTACAGGAAAAGTTAGCATGCTAGCTATTCCTTTGATCCAACTCTGAGGATGTAGATAAAGGGCTTCCTTGACAAATTCTTTAACTATCCCTTTAATATGGAGGAAATTCCAGTTATTGGTGCTAATTACAGGGGGTTTTCTGTATAGACAATTCTTAGGCTGGCCGTCTAAGTGGTAATTTAGTTGACACTGAAAAACAGTTTGTGTCAACTTCAACAACCAAAACCAGATAGGAAGCATGCAGAAAAGATATTGAACTATATATATTTTTTTATTAATACCATCTTTGAGAACAAACAATCAAAATAAAAACTAGACAGTCAGGGATAATATGTATATTTGTTTAATTAAACAGGCGTTCAGGCCACATACCCATTGATTTTATTATAATGATTGAGCAGAAGAACATAGCCTTTCGAATGGCAAAATGCATAGAATTGCAGGAAATTTGCTTTAAAACTGCTAAATTTTCTCTGAGCTCCATGCCAAACTGTAGAATTGGTGAAAATTTGCTTTACAACAGCAAAATGCTCTCTACGCCGACAAGATAACTTTCTCGTTCTGGTTAATAGACTACGTTAGAGTGAACTCTGGAGACGTCAAAATAATGAAACTATACCAAAAATGTTCATTTAAGGGTTACGGTATAGGCAGGCATAAGCTAAGGAAAACAAACACAATTTCATTTTATCGATGGCAATTTGAATGCAGAGATATCGTGACAAGATCCTGAGGCCTATTGTCGTGCCATTCATTCACTGCTATCACCTTGTGTTTCAACATGATAATGGAAGCTGAAAATGTCCCAGTTCTTCCATGGCCTGCATACTCACCAGACATATCACCAATTGAGCATGTTTGGGATGCTCCGGATCGATGTGTATGACAGCGTGTTACAGTTCCCGCCAATATCCAGCAACTTCACAAAGCCATTGAAGAGGAGTGGTACAACATTTCACAGGCCACAATCAACAGCCTGATCTACTCTATCAGAAGGAGATGTGTGGCGCTGCATGAGGCAAATGGTGGTCATACCAGATACTGAATGATTTTCTGATCCACGCCCCTTCTTTTTTTAAGGTATTTGTGACCAACAGATGCATATCTGTATTTCCAGTCATGTGAAATCCATAGATCAGGGCCTAATGCATTTATTTAAATTGACTGATTTCCTTGGGGCGGCAGTGTAGCCTAGTGGTTAGAGTGTTGGACTAGTAACCAGAAGGTTTGCGAGTTCAAACCCCTGAGCTGACAAGGTACAAATCTGTCGTTCTGCCCCTGAACAGGCAGTTAACCCACTGTTCCCAGGCCGTCATTGAAAATAAGAATTTGTTCTTAACTGACTTGCCTGGGTAAATAAATAAAAGTATGAACTGTAACTCAGTAAACTTTGAAATTGTTGCATTTATATTTTTGTTCAGTGTATTATTATTTTTTCATAACAGATTATGGGGGTCCCTGGGTCGCCGGTTTGCCTGGGCGGGGGTCCCTGGGTCAGCGGTTTGCATGGGCGGGGGTCCCTGGGTCGCCGGTTTGCCTGGGCGGGGTCCCTGGGTCGCCGGTTTGCCTGGACAGGGTTCCCTGGGTCGCCGGTTTGCCTGGGCGGGGGTCCCTGGGTCGCAGGTTTGCCTGGGCGGGGTTCCTGGGTCGCAGGTTTGCATGGGCGGGGGTCCCTGGGTCGCCGGTTTGCCAGGACGGGGGTCCCTGGGTCGCCGGTTTGCATGGGCGGGGGTCCCTGGGTCGCCGGTTTGCCCGGGCGGGGGTCCCTGGGTTGCCGGTTTGCCCGGGCGGGGGTCCCTGGGTCGCCGGTTTGCCTGGGTGGGGGTCCCTGGGTTGCCGGTTTGCCCGGGCGGGGGTCCCTGGGTCGCCGGTTTGCCTGGGTGGGGGTCCCTGGGAAAGAAACGTTTGAAAACCCCAGTCTTAGACCACTAGAAACCTAGTAAACTCGTAAATGATCAGTGCATCAAACAGTTAAGTAATGACACAGATTTCTTATGTCAAATGGATCAGTAATGTTCCCTCAATGGTAGGTTCTCCATACAGTGAAACATATCATTTGATAATGTGGGTAGACTGGGAATGTTCAGCCACACCATAGCTCTGTATTGAACTCATGGCAGGATTGTTACAGCGATGCTAGAAAGTAGGCCAACCACATGTGGTCTGACCCATTCTTACACTGTCTATTTTCTTATTATCAATCCATCCTCAACACTTTAACACTGCGAACATACCAGACTAGGGCTGATAGAGGATCACACCGGACACATCTCTTACCTCACACTACCACTCTCACCATTAAGATATCACAATGTCTTATCATAAATCCTGTATTTCCCCCCGATTTAATATACTCTCCCAAACTTTTCTATCACCTCACACTTTATTTAGCTCTTTCCTTTACGATATCCCACCCTCTCTTTCTTGTTCCCCTTCTTTCTCCCCCTTAGCCTGGTCCTGACTCCCTGGTTCCTGGGGCCTGGCCAAGGCGTGTGTCCCTGGAGGAGCCAGCAAGGAGATGGAGAGAGGGGGCAGCGAGGGGGCGAAGAGACAGGCTCCAAAACCACAGCTGCAGCAGTCTTTCCTTCCCTTCCTCTCTCTCTCTCTCTCTCTCTCTCTCTCTCTCTCTCCTGTCCTCTTTCCCTTCCCTTCACGTTGTAAGGAACTGGCCTGGCACACTCCCCAGCTCTGCCATTAATCAGGGAGTGAGGGGTAGTTCAGCGTGTGTGTGTGTGTGTGTGTGTGTGTGTGTGTGTGTGTGTGTGTGTGTGTGTGTGTGTGTGTGTGTGTGTGTGTGTGTGTGTGTGTGTGTGTGTGTGTGTGTGTGTGTGTGTGTGTGTGGGTGGGTGTGGGTGGGTGTGGGTGTGTGTGTGCGCGCACATGTGGCTGAATGTGTGTGTTTATGCGTATGTTTGTGTGTGCTGATAGAGAGCTGGATGGAATGGGGGTGATGGTACAGAGACCAGGACCTCCCAACAAAGCTGAAGAGTTCACCCAGCGAGCGAAAGGGAGGGAGGCTGACAGACAAAAAGCCTGGTGTACAGATTGTGACTGCCAGTGAGAGACAGAGGACGAGCTAGATGATCTACAGAGAGGCAGAGATGGTCCAGGCCTTTCCCTATGTACATGACCCACATTCTTCAGGCAGAGAAGTGATGGGACTGTCTGTTATCCCCAGAATGACTCTTCTGCCCAAGACCAACATAACATTTTAAATACCTTTCACGAACACTTTGAGAATGTTCATGTGTGTGCAGCAGAGTGCAAATCAGGGACAAGACGCAAGTGTGTACGACAGGTAAGAAAGTACAGACATCATTATACAGGGACAGTTCCCTGAAGGAAAGCAGTTCATACAAAGTCCATGAGACCCCCTCCCCCTCCAGTCCATGCCCCTCCGCCCTCCCTGTTCTATTCCCTCCCCTCCCTCCCCCTCCCTCTCCAGTCCATGTCCCTCCGCCCTCCCTGTTCAACTCCCTCCCCTCCCTCCCCCTCCAGTCCATGCCCCTCCACCCTCCCTCTTCAACTCCCCTCCCTCCTCCCTCCTCCTCCAGTCCATGCCCCTCCGCCCTCCCTGTTCAACTCCCCTCCCTCCTCCCTCCTCCTCCAGTCCATGCCCCTCTGCCCTCCCTCTTCAACTCCCCTCCCTCCTCCCTCCTCCTCCAGTCCATGCCCCTCTGCCCTCCCTCTTCAACTCCCATCCCTCCCCCTCATCCTCCAGTCCATGCCCCTCCACCCTCCCTCTTCAACTCCCCTCCCCTCCCTCCTCCCTCCTCCTCCAGTCCATGCCCCTCTGCCCTCCCTCTTCAACTCCCCTCCCTCCTCCCTCCTCCTCCAGTCCATGCCCCTCTGCCCTCCCTCTTCAACTCCCCTCCCTCCCCCCTCATCCTCCAGTCCATGCCCCTCCGCCCTCCCTCTTCAACTCCCCTCCCTCCCCCCTCATCCTCCAGTCCATGCCCCTCCGGCCTCCCTCTTCAACTCCCCTCCCTCCCCCCTCATCCTCCAGTCCATGCCCCTCCGCCCTCCCTCTTCAACTCCCCTCCCTCCCCCTCATCCTCCAGTCCATGCCCCTCCGCCCTCCCTCTTCAACTCCCCTCCCTCCCCCCTCATCCTCCAGTCCATGCCCCTCCCCCCTCTCTTCCCTGATTATCCAGGTGGGAGTGAAATGTGAAGAAAAAAAACCCACTTCCAACCTGCTCACCCCCCAACGGGCCTCCCAGAATGCCTATCTGCTGACATCACTAAGCAGAGACCTGGCAAGCCAATCTCTTTCCTGCTCTGTTCTGCTCTCCCCTTTCCTCTTGCTCTCGCTAGCGCTCCCTGCTTCCTGCCCTCATGATGTCACACACCATATGGTTTTCAGCGAGTATCAAGCCGGAAAAGAGATTTAGTCGGCCGAGAGGAGAGGAGAGAAAAGGAGGGGGGTGGAGCGGGTGTGTGGTGTACGTAGGACACTGAAAACAAAAGTTTGCTCTGTTAGTGGAAGGTAAAAGGAGAGGAGGAGGAGAAGAAGAGGGGGTGAGAAGGAGAGGGTGAGAGGTAGAGGGGGTTCGAACTAGAGGGGGCGAGAAGGAAGAGGAGGTGAGAAGGGAAGGGCTATGCTGTGTGAGGCTAATGAGGACCAGAGACCACTCAGCGGACAGCCATGTGCACCACAGACACACACACACACACACACACACACACACACACACACACACACACACACACACACACACACACACTCATTGGGATTACCAATATACTCCTCCTGCTTGATGATCCGCAGGAACCAACAAACTGTAGGTGCTGTGGCGGCCCTGAGGGACAGGACTGGCAGCTGCACACCTCTGGAGCTACTCCAACCAACACTTCCACCTTGAGTGATAAACGTATCAAACGTATATGTTATGATAAACATACATTTTCACACATCTGCAGTATGATTTGCAGAGATATTTCAATGCCACCAATTTACTCTTACCATAGCCATTTCTCTGAGACGTGAATCTCCTACTATGCCTGTATTATCATAACTCATCCATGAGTATTTCTAATCTGGATTTTTTTATGGCAAGATAATTGCTCACCACAGACAGAGGGTGAACTAGAATAGCGACCAAACAACACACAACAGCTCAGGACATTCAAATGACATGCCTTGCACGCCTATCCTCTAAAACTGTCGCAAAGCTGCTCATTACATTGACTTAAGAGAAGGGTGTGATTCAATGTTGAGCCTACCGTTCAATCTCTGGTGTAGGGTTGGTTCTTCAGGGGGAGTGCATTTGATAAGGACCGTGGCCATGTCCGCAGGGAGGGCAGGAGAGAAGGAAGAGTGGGATGATGAGCCTGGGTCAAAGAGAGAGAGAGAGAGAGAATGAGCAGACTGCCCTGAGAGAGAAAAATAGAGAAAGTGGGAGAGAAAGACCCTTGGAAGGTTGGACTGGGAGCAGAGTGACAATAGATTCATCTGGTCTTGGTGTCTGGTGTAGGGCGGTGGGGTACTAGCTGCTAAGATGGCTGCAGGCGAACCATTCTATCCCCTGGTCCCTCCCGCTCTGCTCTGCTCTGCTCTGTACTGTCTTGACTGCAGCAGGCCACCTGCCAGACAATAATGGAGCAATAATAACTTGATTGGAATGTTATTAGTCACTCTGAGCGCAAATTGAAACAAGGTGCTCTGAGCCTTGGAGGGCTGGCGCCCTCGTATCTCCTCCTCACAACTGTCTGCAAAAAATTCCTAACTCATGTTGGGTCTACATCCATCCAAGTTGATCCAACCCTGCTCTAAAAACACACACACACAAACACAAAATTCCAGCCCTGACACAGTCGTAAATACACTGAGTGCACAAACATTAGGAACACCTGCTCATTCCATGACATAGACTGAAGTGCCTTTGAACGGGGCATGGTAGTAGGTGCTAGGCGTACCGGTTTGAGCATGTCAAGAACGGTAAAACTGCTGGGTTTTTCACACTCAACATTTTCCCATATGTATCAAGAAAGGTCCACCACCCAAAGGACATCCAGCCAACTTGACACAACTGTGGGAAGCATTGGCGTCACCATGGGCAGCATCCCTGTGGAAAGCTTTGGACACCTTGTAGAATCCATGTCCTGACAAATTGAATCTGTTCTGAGGGCAAAAGAGGTTGCAACTCAATATTAGGAAGGAGACCCTGGAGGAAGTGGCTATGTATTCTGCATACACTCTCTCTCTCTCTCTGTCGCTTTTTCTCTCTGTCTCTCTCCCCCCCTCTCTCTCTCTCTCTCTCTCTCTCCCGCTCTCTCCCGCTCTCTCTCTCTCTCTCCCGCTCTCTCTCTCTCTGTCTCTCTCTCTCTCTGTCTCTCTGTTGCTTTTTCTCTCTGTCTCTCTGTCTCTCTCTCTCTCTCTCTGTCGCTTTTTCTCTCTGTCTCTCTCCCTCTCTCTCTCTCTCGCTCTCTCTCTCTCTCTCTCTCTCTCTCTCTGTTTTGTGTTCCAGCTCAGCACTCCTCAAACACAGTCCTTAATTCAATCATTGCTTCCACCAGCAATTTGGAAGCTTTCTCAGTTCATTAAGAGTTCAATGTTTTAGATTTGTCGCACACCAGCTTATGGTAAATTGTGTTTAAAAAAACTGAAGTTAAATGTCCAGTGCAGGTCTCTGGAGAGTGCTTGACATCTCAGATAAGGCCCTGTCTGGGAAGACCACTGTTATATCCAAACAGAGAGAGAAGAGAGGGGAGGGAAGAGAGAAGTGTACTTTAGGTCTACCTAACCAAATCAACCAGAGTAGGAAGAGAAGTGAGAAATGTAATGTTGGCCTACCCAACAACCCACTTTTTCTGACAGTCTTGTTTTTTCTTATGCTGTGATATTCAGTACAAATACTTATATGTGTTTTACAACCAAAACAAAACAACAACATTTGAATTAATAAAATGGTGTATTCCCATGTTATATTATTGTACTATACTATGAAAATGTATCGAAGCTCTCTCACAGGTCCTTAGATGGCCCATATCCTTGTCTGGTTCCCTTCTGCCCACCACTGTGACTGAGGTTATCAACAGTTCATCATGGGAACCTGGAAGTGAGAGACAATACCTCCTATCCTCTCTCTTCTCTCCACCAAGCTAGGCCCGAGGCCTCGAGTGACTTTGACCACTCTAATGAAACAGCAGCCAGCAGCATCTTGAACTTGGATAATACCAAGAGGAAGACCCTGGATCAGAAGATTGTCAGCTGCTATTGTGATTGAAATACCACAACACACGTTGGCTGAGACACGAATAGGCTTCTGCCCGGTAAGTGTCCTACTAAATCAACATCTTTTGTCTAAAGCGCAGCAACAAGATAATGACGGTGAAATAATCAGGGATCCGTCCAGTGGTGTTCATAATAACCTGTAGCAGCTCTTATCATATTGACATGGTGTTGGTCAGACAATGGGAGGATTGGGTGTTGGAGGGAGCAGTCACAATCCACAGCAAGGCCTATAGAATCTTCTATAGGGAACGGTTGAGTCGTTGTGATCATAAAAGATAAGACTGATTGAAACTCACTTTCAGTAACTCACTGATTGACCAAAATAACTAAATCGACTTAATCAAATGTCTTATGGAAACCTTGTTGATTTCTGTCATGTACAGTAAATATGTATTTTAGACACCTGCTAAATATTTGGTAGTTAGCACTATCAAATGAGAAGTTTAGACTCATGCATTTACAAACAAGTTGACATATAATTTCCTGTTCAAAATAACAGATTGTCTAAAATAGACAGGATATGTTAATATGAACAAAATATTAACCTCAATGTATCTGATTTTAATAATCCATCTAATTTTGCAAAAAAAGGTAATGTTTTTGGTACAGTTTTAGATATTTTCTAAATTATGGATTATATAGATAGTTAAAAGTATTGTGCCCATGTTTGTGTCATTATTAAGGGGAAGAAATGACATCACATTAGAAAGTTTTGGAACAAATTATGACTGGTATCGGTATGGTTTTGTGTGCTTTACTGATGGGTTGATCTGTTCTATGAGAAATCCATTGAGGTTGCCCCATTACACTGGCATGTCTGGTAATACAGTGAGTCTGACAGAAAATGTTCACACACAGCTTGGAGTATGGAGAAAGTATATACACTGAAAATACAAAGCAATCGTGTAATATGGATTTTTCATAATTCCAAATATAATATAAGCACAAAGTGCAAATTAACTGGTTTAGCAGTTAATGACGGTACCTTTACGCAACGAAGGCTGCTGCTGGTGCGCATAACATCCTAGAATGCCAACCGTTGGGTGTCGCTGTGGGCGCATCCACCCGGCCATAAACCTTGGTCTGATCGGACCCGGACCAAATCTGAAGAGGTGTCTGATATAGTACTATAGCACGTGAGAAATTAAAGAGTGTGCGGGACAGAGAGAACGGGCGAGCAGTGATAGAGAACAGGAGAAAGCACGGAAGAGGTTGCTAATAGCTCGGAATTTTGGGCGAGTGAGCGTGGAAGTCTGGATGGGGGAATCCCGAGGAGGAGAACTCACAAACGGCCACGACACCAGACATGAGTCCGAGGTGGGTAAATGACAGATGTGAGAGAGATAGAGAGAGCGCGATGCCCTCCACTAGCCTCATGCATATTGACATCCCGTCTGGATACTTACTGCGACTTTAGGTGCATTTAGTCAGTGAAGGCAATAGGCTATAAAAGCTCTCCTACTTAAGTATATATTTATAAACTTTTTTTAACATTTGTGTCTGACAGCTGGCAAGTATAGACTAAATTTACGCGTCCGGAGCTGGCATGTTATATCGCATTTTTAAAACTTTATATTATCGTGAGGTTGCTTAAAACAAAATCTCTCGTGGGCATCTCTAGGCCTATCTGAAAAAATCTATTGAAGACAAGTTGCATTTTTTTCTTGGAATGATTCGAGAAAGGAAACATGCCTTAGTAATTCAAAATAATGTTGTTAACTTATTAAGATGTTCGCGATAAAGGCAAAAGGCCCATTCGCAGTGACAACTAACAGAAATATTGAATAATTAGTAGCCAAAGATTGTATACATATAGTCAATTGATAGAAAAAATTTTTTTGACATATGCTCAGCTTCTAAAAGTTGTACAACTGATGTAAATGACAAAAGCTGGTTGAGAGAGATTTCACGATTTTCAGACTGTCAGCCAATAGTGCAACTATAACTGTGTACTAAAAATAGCAACGCCTAGGCTAAAATAATTTGTTATTGTACAAACATGATCAATTTCAGAAGTGTGTACTACTGTGTGTGGAACACTGAATTACTATAGGTCTGAAAACAAACACAAACCTGCCCTAAACAGCCCTAACAGCTTCATTATGAATATATTGTAATTATTTTGAGCTAATTTACAGTACAATTTATGTGTACACTTAATCACCTGTTACTGCGTATATATTTAGCCTACCAAAAACATAGAGGTACCTTTTCCGTTCCAAAATAGGCCCACGTTTTACGCACGAAACAACGTTTACGCGCGAAAACAAATAAGGCCAATAACTACACCACTAGGTTACTATATAGTGCATGGTTGCAGGATTACCTTATAGTTATATTTGATGGATGGATAAAAATATCAGGGGACAGAGTTCTGCTCCTCCCCGCCCACCTCTGTCAGTGCGCCGAGTCTCGCAGGATATGGACTGTGGCAGTTTACTTACTGTAAACTCTTGTCTGCTTGTCTTTACATAAGCAGGTGAGACTCGTTAGGCCTTGGGCTACAAACACTTGACACCAAACTCTAATGATGAGGTGGCTCTAAGTTAGCCAATTGGGGTTGGACTGTAGAATGTCACATCCGTATAGGATATCAAAGGTTCACTCACTAGGACTAGTACACATTTTAAGCACTATCATAAGATTAACATTATCAGTAGGTTTAATTGAAATATCCATTAACTAAAAGGGTATAGTGTTATAGATCCGTTTCAGTCAAATGGCATAAGAATAAACCAGCCATCATCTATCGGTGTGTAGGCTATTTCCTCATAGTCTAATTGTTGACCATGTGCATTTTTGTTACGGGTCTCATATGTCTCCAAACTTCAGTTCAGTGTAGGACTGCAGTGGGCCGTGTGATATACAATAAAGACCTGTCTCTTTAAGACGAAGCCGCGATGTGTTGTGAAGTTCAAGTGGGGGTCAGTTGAAGTTCCTGCCCTTGAGTTTACCTTTTAGTTTTATTAAAGACTGACATCACATGGGGCGCTAAAACACTTAGGGTGCATAGAGGCTCCATTATCATCCCCGCGCACGTTATTGCCTCGAAACAAAAAAAATGCCGAGGAAATTACAAAATAAAATAGGAGAAACTGATGCTGGACTAAAGCACGTATTTTTTTATAGGAAGGGGTGAGAAAGAGAGGGAGTGGGGAGGGGCAGGGAGAGCGAGAGAGAGAGAGTACGAAGAGAGTAACAAGAAATTCATAGCAATTAATAATAAAAATAGTTGGCAGTCGTGCTTGGAAAACTGGCATGGTTTTTGGAGGCTGGCAGTTCAAAATTGAAACGTCAGAAATTACTCCAAAAGACTGTTGAGATGATCATTAAGGGAGACTTAGATCGGGTGGCAGAAGAGATCGGGCATCCAGGTAACGTTTCAATACCAGCTTTTTAAAGTCCAGCACAGCTACAGATCAGGCAACATTATTGAGACCAATATTTAACTTTTTAGCGATATTTATGTGAACATACGGGGTTTATCGCGCGTTTAGTGTTTGGTTAATTTGTGTGTCTTTTTTAAAGCAAAACATAATCGCGTTTTCCTAATTTTGCGATGGAACTTCTTAGTCTATATATTTTTGTTTGTAAAAAGAAATGGTTGCTTATGTGAGGTATCTTTTGTTTAATTCAAACATTCTCATTTCCACTTGACCAAACTACGAATATCCTACATAACTGTATCATGCTAATAAATGGATCACTGGACTAAATTCTGTAAAGCTACAACAAGGTAAGATTTCTGTTGGATTATTTGCTGTGAAGTAGGTTTAGCCTATATGTCACCTATTGCCATCAGACGGTTGTGTAGTTATCTAGTTGTATACAGAAAACAGTGTAGTTAAGTCTCTGGGTGTTCAGCATGATGCCTCATCCTCAGTCAGAGGTAGGTTGATGCGGTGGGTCTCGGTGCAGAGTTCACACCCCACCACCGTGCAGCTATAGATCACAGCTCGCCAAGCATCGGGCTCATGAAGGGTTCATGGCACTTCTCATGGAGTTGATTTCATTTTAGGGAGAGCGATGATTGCTTTATCTTCTGTACCTGTTCTGTTCCTCTCCCAACCCCTCTGTACCTTTATATGACAACATTTAAGTGCTGTCGTTTATTTAAACGTTCTGTTTAGATAAAGGACAGCACTTAAATGGACAGAGAGTGTATGAAATACAATTAATCCATCAAAAAAATATTGACAACACGTTACGCATGTATAGGCCTATGTCACAGGCAATCACTAATCTACAGTTATTTCGATGAAATGTAGGGCTGCTTGAATTTCCCTTTGTACATTGTTTGTGGAAGGGATTTAGTGTAGACTCATGTGGTTATCTGACTGAGATAACGATGGTGATTTGTCTAATGCGAGGACAAGATTACAAGAGTAGGGATGAGAGAAGGCGAGATTTAGGATACCTAAATCATGTATATCATGATAAAATTGTTTTGTTGTTGTGGAAAATGTATCCTATCTTTTAAAGAAAATAGGCCTATAAACCTGAATAACAAATGACTTCTCAAATGGTCCATTTCTTAATACACGACATATTTATTAAGACATGTTATAAAGGTCTATAGCCTAATGGACGCATTGAGTACACATATCATTACATTTTCTAAAAAAGTTGACAGGGCTCAGGAGTAGGCGAGTCTATTTTGTTAAAAGGACTTTGAGTTTGTAGGCCTATAGGCCTACTTCTCCTCTCGGTGTGTATTCAATCAAATCTAATGATTTAGTTAAGACATGGTTGCATAAAACTAGACTTATCTTTTACAACTTTACAAACTTTACTGCAGGCAAAATATAGTTTTAAAAATGAGGCACATTTTTAAGTAAGTATTGTTGGCTTTTCTTATACAAGTTAGTAGTGACAAGGAAACTAACAGCAAAAACCCATTATAAAAAAACAAAAACATATTTTTTGAGAAACCATTTTTCTCTGTCCATCGATAGGCCTTGAGTACTTTGATTTGGTTTTGGAGACATCGCTATAACAATTATGGTAATAAGGGATCGTTTTGTCAATTTGACAACTGCTATCACTGTGGCTCTGAGAAAGAGGCACATTTAATAACGGGGGATCGTGTGAACATGTCTACGGCGGGATTATGAAAGGAAATCTGGAGGTCTGTATTCTAGAGAGACGAGGCGCGCAACTCGGGAGTTTCAGCTGAGTGTCTCATTTGAAATGCCCCTTATAAGGAAGTCAACGACAGAGCGAATCAAATTCATATCCAAGATAAAGGCGTAGTTGCGTTGATAAGGTGACAGACTCATTTTGGCGGCTGTGTCTAAACATCTAAACTCACTTATCTAGACTTCTGACTATAGAGGAAGTGTAAAATGCAAATGTCTCTGGCCTTGTCTAAAATCAAACAATGTCGATATAATTCGAGCCATCTCTCTGCACTGTTTAGGCTAAGCGCAGGACACCCAGCCCTTAGGCTACTTATAAAGCCTCAAGTGTGGTTTTCATTAAATAAGGTTTCATGCTCTACTGCTTTTATACAACCCATTCACAAAAATATCCTGCTACGTAAGGCCTTATAAGCTATAGAGCTCAGCGGCTCACAGATTTTCCTTGTGGTTTGACAGGGTTCATGCTATGCCAGTAAACAAAATGACAACTGCAATGATAGATAGTATTTCACAGCATGAAAACAAACGGTTTCCCCAAATGTTCGTTTTTTACTCGAAACATTAATTTAGAATAGACTAAATAAAGGATGCATTAAACACAATTAGCATTTAATTTGCTATCATTAAGTAGATATTTTTTTCTTTGCAACGTTAATTTATTATTATGTGCCTTAAATAGACCATTCTCAAACGAAAAAAGACTACACTGATGTCCCAGATCAATATTGAAGTGTAGGAAGTTGCTCTAATTAATACCAGAATCTGGATTTTTTGCATAAACATGGTAAACCTACATGCATACAAATTCGTTCCCTGTAAATCAGACAGGCAGAAGGAGTGGATAGGAAGTGTGGAGTGTGTTCTTAACCTAGAGCAGACCCTCTCAGTCTAAACCCAGCCTCACCCCCATACCAGAGCAGTGACAACTCAGACACAACACAGGTATCATGGATACCAAACTGTCCAAAAGATGACTCAAGCACTGTTTTTCACGAAGTCACCCTTATACCAAATCTAGCATTCACCTATAACCAACCACTCGGGAAACGAATCATGGTACAGGAAAATATTCAGAATGTACATAACAGACACAAGAACCTTCAATATCCACTTACTGTTTAATCATATTCCAAAAGGTCACTCATTGTGATGATACATTTTTCAAATGATTTTAAAACATATGTAATAATTGAGAATTAATTAACAATCTATAGGTTAGAGAGAGAGATAGAAAGAGATAGAGAGGAAAAATATGAAAAATAAAGTAGCCTCATCCTATATCGTGCAGGTTAATGATATTTGAATAATGAATATAAACTTGCAATGAGATGCTTCTCTCACAGTTTTAAAACGTTTGATTGGCTCAGTGGATTTGAGGGCTGTCTTTGATAGGCCGACAGGAGGATACAATAGCCTAACTGTTAATGCTTGATGCTCAGACAAAGTTTTTAATACATTATTTATTTTGGTAACACTTCCTTCTCTTTCAACAAGAGAAAAAGCACAATGTGCATATTACACAAATTCTACAGCTATGACAGACAGTTTATTCCTGTATTCTAACTGAATGATCACGCTAATAATATTTAATTTTAATACATTTTTTCACCCCACAATTAATATTTTCTTAAAATAACGGATTTTAATGTGTTAACATTTAACATTTTATTTTTGCAATTGATAAATCCAAACGATGCAGAAAATGACAACCCCGCCTTGACGCATAGGTTACAAGCGGATTCACGTTGATTTTTCATGCACCTGCAAGAGAAACAGGGATTTAGTGGTGGAGGCCGGATGC